>NW_024429190.1:25748414-26948414 GCF_017639785.1 Mesocricetus auratus | reverse complement strand
TCTCTTACTAGATTTTTCACAGCAAACAACTTTTTTGAATTACAGAAACCCTAATATTGATAAAGCAAGTAAATACTAATTAATAAAAGACTTAAAAAGATACAAATACTATTATATACACCAAAGAAATAATATTATACAGACCAAATAATATTTTATAAACTAAACAGGTTATAGTTAGGAAAGTACATGTATAGCCTCTTAAGTATGCAATAATAAACATTAGGGCTGTAAATTTGAAGGGGTATGGCGAGAGGTTTATGACAGGATTTTGTGGAAGAAAAGGGAAAAATCTTGTAATCAACTAGAATCTCAAAAGTATTTTAAAACTTAAAAAAAAAATAAAACACCAAAATAATAGGGGTCACATTTTAGAACCCAGATAAAACTATTACCAAAATAAGCAATTTTCCTGTTTAGAAAAATATCATATTGATTTAATTTTCACTTTCTTTTTTTTTTTTTGGTTTTTATGAGACAGGGTTTCTATGTATTGTTTTGTAGGCTATCGGTCCAGCTCAGCCTCGAACTCACAGAACAAAGAACCGCCTGCCTCTGCCTCCCGAGTGCTGGGATTAAAGGCATGCGCCACCACCGCCTGGCTTTTTTCACTTTCTACCAATTAAAAAATGATCTAAGATAGCCGGGTGTTGGTGGCACATGCCTTTAATCCCAGCACTCAGGAGGCAGAGGCAGGTGGATCTCTATGAGTTGATTTTGTTCATGAGATGAAAGTACTTGTCTGTGAGAGTGACCCATATTAGTCTACAGTCACATGTACAGAGAAGGTTTCTACGTAGGAATGCAGTTATAGGCACAGATGTTCTTAATTACCACAACATTGTTAGGGATATAATGACAAGATTGTTGCTGTGATTCATAATGAGGAAGGATGCAATTGAAGTTTAAGAAGAAATAAAAAGAAGTCAGTCATATATAAAACAAAGCCTAAGTTTATAAATATATGATATCTAGTATTTGACTGTAGTAGAAAAAATCATGGGTTGTGGTTGTAAAATTGAATAGTTTCTTGGTACTTATGTGTTCACAATCTTGTTCTTCTGCCTCTGACAGAGCATAAACTGAGTTCCAAATTAACCGAAGTGATTTCCATGTTACATAAGAATAAAATGAAAGCCGTAATATATTTACACTGATCATTAATATGAAGAAAGATTGTAATGAATAATTTTTAGACTTTCAAAGCATCTATTTTACCATTTGTCTAAATCAGATTAGCTTAGTCAGGATGTAATTAGTTGGCCTCTATTTACCTGAACATTTTCTTGAAAGGGTGTACCTACAGATTCATCGCCCAGTTCACCAGCATTAAAATGGATTCTAAATATCTATCAATTGAAATAAAGAAAAGGAAGGAGTGTAGAACAAGAAGAATTTTGCTACTATTCAAAATACTACCCAAGTAATTGTCTTCTCTCAAGTCATATGTAATAAGTAACCAATACTTTTAGGGAAAGAAAACACTGAAAGACGTAACAGAGGTATTAAATTTAGTTAGAAGCATTTTCTGAGAAGTGACCAAGGACTTAAAGTAACACAAGCATTCTCTTTAGAGGCTCTCCTGCTACCCAGAGTGATGCAATATAAATATTGATGATGACAATTCAAATAGGGCATCCTATCTGGGACAGAGAAACAGGGTCATCATGACCACTGATTGGCAAAATAAATCTTGAACACAAAATGGCTATGTAAGGTTTGAAAATATGCAACCATGAAGAAATTAGATACTAACCTCCTATATGGGTTGGGGGATATGGAGGAGTGTGTGGAAAGACCATGTCTCCGTAGATTGAATATGTCACATAAAGGGAATAGCACAAGAGTGTCAGGTTTGAATTATTGGAGGACAATCTTCAAACACGAGCCAACATTTGGTATAGCAGGGGATCACAGCAACTGGAGATATGCACTGATTCCTCTCCTGGTCATGTCTCACTTTTTAGGCCAAAGAGCTTGATTAACCATTTTAAGGTAAAAGGGAATGAAAATAGGAAAAAAAATCAGATTTAAGGAACATAAATTACAATTAGTAAATATTCAATGCCAAATAATTACAAGATCTCAAAATATGGACATATTTCAAAGAAAATAGAGAAAGTTAAGAAAAGAAATCATAGAAGATCTTTAGTTTTATCTGTTGAAGGATCACTGGCTATAATTTATGATAGGTGACTACTCAGTAAAGATCAGAATCATATGATGTGCTTGTCTTGTGATTGTAAACCTTCATTTGCACCCTTAAAGATAAAGATGCATCTCTGGTAGAAGCTTCAAAGTAAAAAAAAAAACAATAACAAAAGTAGTGTAGAGCTTGAAAATAGATTTATTGCTTTGAAAACTACAATTAAGATGTTCCCTGTTTTGTGCTCAGGAATCATATACCATTAAGTCTATAAAGCTTAAAGTTTGTGTGTGTGTGTGTGTGTGTGTGTGTGTGTGTGTGTGTGTGTGTATGTGTGTACTCCTGCATATGTGCTATGAAGTTCAAATAGGAAAATAGAAGTCAGAAGTCTCTCATTTTACCATGTGAGACCTACAAATCAAACTTGGATTATAAGCCTCACTAGTAAGTGTTTTAACCTGACAATACATCTGCTAGTTCCTTACTTTCAGGTATTTAAGAAACGCCTAAGGTATTTAAGAAACGCCTGATAATAATTGTGCCAGAAAATAATCTATGGTTTTTCAACCAAACATCTACTTCACAGAAAAAGAAGCAGACCTAGTTAAGAAGGTAAATTACAGTTCACATAATTAATTTGGATTAGAACCAGAGTCACCTGTTTATTCACCTGTATCATACTGAGACTCTTTTTAAGGAAACCCTAATTATATTTAAGATAAGGAAAATTGTTACTACTTGCCACAAAACTTCATCAAAAAAGTAAATAATTACACTTTAGTCATAAAAGTTTAGATGTTGTGTAAAGAGAAGCCTTTTCCTTGAGAGAAGCCTTCCCACCAGCCTGGTCCCAGAGCCACATCAGTCCCAAATAAACACACAGTAGGCTATATTAATTATGAAGCTGTTGGCCTTGCTTGTTTCTTACTGGCTAGCTCTGACTTAAGTAATTACCCCATAATTGTTAATCTAAGTATATCTCTTACCGGAGAATAGTTCCGGGCTTCCTACCCCATGGCGTTACATCTTGACTTTTTTTTGTTTCTCTTTCCCAGAGTCCTTCTGGACTCCTAGTCCCTCCTATCTTGATTCGCTATTGGCCAACAGTGCTTTGTTGAAAAATAACAGGACTTCCCCAACAATGTTGGAAGTAATAGAAATGGCACCTGCCTTAATGTAGTCACAAGGCCATGTGCATGCCCCACTATACACATAAACATAATTAAGTTAATTAATTTTATAAAGCTATTAGCGTGGAAGTAGGGACCAGAATAGTGTTGTAAGGTGATAATCTGGAATCTAAAATAATCACTTCCTGATTTGACAAAAACATCTGTGTCTGGCTAGTATCATTCACAGATCATTTTGGAACTGAATAATAATCTAGAACTATTGATAAGTAAATCTAATGAAGCAAACACAATATACGAATGACGTAAATTGAAAGGAGAGATTGCCCAGCAATTAAGAGCATGTACTTCTTTTACAGAGGACCTAAGTTTGACATCTAGCACTCATATTCAGCCACTTACAATTGCCTATAATTCCAGCCCTTACCTAGGGCAATCCAATCCTTTTGTCCACCACAGGCAACTGGGCAAACACATACATGCCTACACACAAAGACACATACTTTTAAAAAGTGAAAAAATATTTTTAATTGCTAGTTGAGCTGGGATATTGCTTACTAAAATGTTAAGGGATGGATTCACTTTGGTATCTCTCACCTCATTTTGAAAGTCACAAATTATTTTTTTTCAGTTTTGTACAATGTGTATGCTATAAGCACATGAATACACACATCCTGGTCCTACACCTTCAGGTTTTTAAAAATGGAATCACTTGGTTAAATTCCCCTTCCTGTGCATCTATAAGAGCTATTTACAGTTCATTACAGGGCACTAAAGACATATGTATTTCCTATATTTGGAAACATGAAAGCATTCATTTCCTTCCCTGGCTTTCTACCAGCAACCTTCACTAATCACCCAAAGTAAGATTCTAGCAGATTCTAAAGCTGACTTCTTTGAAGTAAATGCTTAACCCTCAGAAAGTGACAAGGAAGCAAACAACTACCTTCCTGGCATGCAAATATCTAATTTGGAAACTGGTATAGTCAGCACAGGACTTGGCTGCATTAACAGAATTCACCAAAGACAATGGTAATATGTGAAATTGCCTAAACTATCCAGGAAACAGACTCAAGCCTAAATTTAAGCCAAAATTCAAAGAAACTATTTAAGGTTTTGTACTCCAAACATTGTTATGCCTACTAAATGGCTTTTAGAGAAAGAAGCAAAAAATATGCATTTTAAAAACCTATCGAAGAACCACAATTTTCCACTAAAGACAAATAAATAGGTGAAGAAAATGTTTTTCTGAGGGTTCTTTCTATCTATGTAAGGGTAGGAATGATTTCATCTAACTGAGGGCTTTATAAACTGTGAAAATTATTTGAATGGGCAATGGGCACACATATAATTCACCCATCATTTGTATACACCTCAGTTTTCCCCAATTATAACCCATCCTGTATTATTAAAAGATACTTATACAAATCATGCTTGGCAGCATATTTGAGGTTAATTTCTAAATCACTGAAACAATTCTACTTAGATTACTGAAAACGATTCTTTAACTTCTGACAATATATAGTAATATATATTAACTATACATATTCAGCAAGTCATGTGACCTCTTAAAATGTCAATTTTCATGGAGACATAACTAGTACAATCATAACCATTCATAGGATTTGCTAAGATTGTTCTCTGACAGTCTTTTTCCTCCATTCAACAAATATCCATTGAGTTTTTATCACATGCCATGCATTATTGCAAACAGCATTGAAATGAATGTTAATGAGAAACAATGTTCACCCTCCACTGAAAGGTAAGCATTGTTAAGTAAGGAGCTAATATACTTTATCTATGTGAGTAAAATAAAGAACACACCCATTTAATGTAACCAAAGCTCTTCACAGTGGGTAGATACAAACGGCTCATGGGCTCAGGATGTGACTCAATGGTAGCAGGTCGGTCAAGCATGTTCCAAGTCCTAGTTTTGACTACCAGCACAAAAATGAGGACAACACACAATTATGGCATAGATACTTTAAAACTTTTGTAGTCACAATTATTTATTTATTTGAATAGGGTATCAAATTCTATGGCTCAGTTTGGGAGGTCAGATACCAACCTGGATGAGCCAGCTATTGACTATTACCATGTGGGTCTTAAGGATCAAACTTATACCAACAGTCTTAATGTCAGGCATTGTTACCCACTTAGCCCTCTTATTAGCCCCAGAAACATTTTCATTATCATTCTATGCATATTTTGAGATGCCTGCCAGTATATATTCAAAATCATGAAAGCAGAAATCAAAAATCAACAGTGATTTCATAATTGACAAGTCTTTAAAATTAACCAGGCATTGGTGGCACATGCCTTTAATCCCAGCACACAGGAGGCAGAGGCAGGCAGATCTCTGTGAGTTCGAGGCCAGCCTGGTCTACGGAGCAAGTTCCAGGACAGCCTCCAAAAACAATATAGAGAAACCCTGTCTCAAAAAAAATTAAGTGAACATAGTATGGGTCACAAATATGCATTGAAGAAAACATACTTTGCCAAATATATGCTTTAAGGAAAACAGGATATCAATGTATACAAGACATAAACCAGACCCTTACCATTCATCCTATACAAAATTCAGAGGAACAATGTATCTAAACTATATAAGACCTAAAACTTTTATATTTCTAGGAGAAAGTAAGAGAAACATTTCAAGATTTATGGATAGATAGGAGTAACTGAAGATTTCATTTGTTTTCAAGGAATACTAACAAGAATTCACAAACTTAACCCAGTCAAAGCTTTAATGCAGCAAAAAGGGAAATTTACAGAGTGAAAAGACAGATTACAAAATGGTATAAAATCTCTGACAGTAATTCATCTTAGAGGAGATAAATATCTAGACAAAATAGAGAACAAAACACTTAAGTTCAGTAATCCAATTAACAAATTGGCAAACTATTTTAAGAGACACAATTAAAAAAATATGTACCAGCAATGACCAGGTGAGACATTTTTGGTCCGTGAACAACTTTAACCACCAAACAAGTGAAACCCAAAACAAAGAAAGAACAGTCATTGCTGGCAAGTGTGCAGAGGAATGAAGTTGCTGAAGAACTGTAGATGTCATCATCAAAGGCTCTGAAAATATACAATATCTATGTATACCACTTCTGGAAATATACCTGTAGAAATCAAAGCAATATACAACAGAGACATCTGCAAATCCGTGTTTATTGTGACAGGATTTCCAGTAGCCATGTCTTGAAATCCACAGAGGCATCAATTGGTGGCTTAATGGATGAAGGAAATAGACTATATAAGCACAATGAAGTACTCTTTTTAAAAATTAACTCAGTCCTTTTCTAGAAAAAAAGGTGGTTTCGAGTCTATTGTTTCAAATTTAAAAAATGAAAACTCGTACAAATATAATATTTATTTCTCATATGTATTATAGGAAAATATTATAAATTTTTAATGGGAGCCAATTAGGAAAAAAACAGGAGTAAGAAAAATTGGAGTGATAGGAACACATGCATGGTAATAGCATAGTGAATCTGTTATTTTATGCAATTCATTTATATATAATGTTAGAAATCAAAAACATTTACAAAATTCAAGTCTCCTGCATGACATTTTTGAAAAGTATTCATGAATATATTCATAGAATTTCAGAAAGAAATAGACTCTTTTCATCTCTTTTTGCAATACCAAACATATTTGGGAGACAAATATAAACAAATTGAAATTATAATTTCTGTTTCTAAAATTGTCGTAGCAATTTTCAGTTTCACCAACAATTGATGAACTTTTCAACGTGTGACATACTGCCTAATGGTAGATCTCTCATTTTGCTATCCAAGTGCATTTTCCAGATTTTTTATTGTAATTTTATTTTCAAGTATTTTCTGGTTATAAATACAGATTTTTTTCTCATTTTAAATTAGTTTGCCATGTTATTATCACCATATTCAAGTAATGAAAATATCCTGGAAAAAGTTACTGGCCTAACATATTCTGTGTACTCTGGATTTGTTGCATTCCTATTATTTTTTCCTGCTATGATGACTTTTCATTTAAATATTTAACAAGTTCTCATTAATATTATATGGAGTCCAATTTTCCATTTTGTTTCTTTGCTATTATTGCTTTGTGTCTTTACTCAAAAGGAACTTTTGAATATTTCTAACTCAGAAAGATATTCTTAGATATTTTTCTTCCAAATATTTGTTTTCACAATTTAGGTTGAGATATCTAGAAAATCCTTAATTATTTTGCAATATTATTATACAAATGTCATCAATGTGAAGTACCTAGTTACTTTAATATACAATGAAAAAACAAAATAAAATTAGATTAACTGAAGCCTTTGATGTTAATTGAAGGTTACAGTTACCTTCAGAGCTTCAATTATCCTCAAAGGTTACAGTGACTATTAACTTGCTACTGATTTATTCTGTTCTACTGGGTTATCACAAGATATTTGCTAATGACATATTTAATTGTGAAGATTACCTCAATTTTGAAAGGTATGTATGCAAATAAATTCTATTCTCACACAAGATTGCTATTGGTAGTTCAATACATTGTATGTTCATGTGCAGTTTTACACCCAAATTTACCTGCTTTTAAAAAATCACTCCATTTTTTATTGGTGTCAACACTTTTTGGAAATCAATTGCAGAAAATACATTTATTCATCTAAATCTTAGTTAGATTTCCAATGATGAAGTTTTTTTATCTCTCAAGATAATTTTAATAGATCAGCATTCTGTAGGAATAGTGACTACAATTATTTCCATGAACCTACTGCCAATGTAATGTCTTGCTACAGTTCACCATTTGTTTTAAAACGGTGCTCATCAAGACCATAGACAGAATGGACCCTCTGCGTTGTTTACTTTGGATGAGAGGTGCCTTCCTAATTTGTGTTTTCTTACACTCATTTGTTCTGCCTATATATGCAACTGTCTGTCACTGACAATATGAAAATTTGAGACTCTGTTGTTAGCTTTTTTGGAGCTGACCATTCCATAACTGTATGACAAGAGTTTCTGCTTCATCCAAGTTGCTTCAACTTCAAATATTAGTCTCTCTTTTACTTGTCATTCTCTTTAAATATTTATTTTGCATAATATATCCTGATTACTGTTTCCCCTTCGGTTTCTCTTCAGCTCCCTTTCCATCCAGACCCACCCATCCTCTTCCTCTCATTAGAAAACAATCAGAATTCTAAGGGATAAAAATACATACATATATACATACATACAATAAAACAAAATTAACAGTTCAGAATAGGACAAAACAAACAAACACAAAGAAAAGAATCTAGGAAAAGGACAACAGATATAGATGAGAGACCCATTCATTTGCTTACTCGGTAACACCATAAAAGCACTTAACTAGAAACAATAATATATATGCAAAGGAGCTGCAGGGTAAAAAAAGGAAAGAATATATATTTATAAATCAACCAAACAAACAAAAAATAGGAAAAGCCCAGATACATTTCAAA
This sequence comes from Mesocricetus auratus, assembly GCF_017639785.1. Lineage (NCBI taxonomy): Eukaryota > Metazoa > Chordata > Mammalia > Rodentia > Cricetidae > Mesocricetus > Mesocricetus auratus. The sequence goes on along the minus strand of NW_024429190.1, from coordinate 26,939,680 downwards.
GAGACAAGCACCCTCTAGAGATGTTACTGAGTTTCTTTTTCTGTTGGCTATTTACTGCTTGGCACGAGGCCTTAGGTTAAGAGTAGTTTGTTTCCCCGGTGAGTCTCCCTTGGAGAAAACTAAACTTTTACCTACAAATGGTTATCAACAGGAGATTACTACTGGGTTAGAGAAGGGGATATTTGCCCTCTTCTTTCAATTCTATGACCCCAACTGGTGCACACCCGATCCAACAGGAAGGCACTGAACATACTGCCTCGGTTTCTCTGAGTTCGTATGTGCTGTGATCTGGTTGATTTAGAGGGTCTTGTTTTCTTGTTGTCTTCCAATCTTGTTGGCTCTTCCACTCTTTTCTCCTCCTTATAATAGGGTACCCGGAGTCCTGAGGGCAAGGACTGCATGGAGACATCCAGCTTAGGGATGAGTGTTCCAAGGTTTCCTACTCTCAGCTTGAGGTCTGGCTAGGGTCTCTGTGTTTGTTCCCATCTGCTGCAGGAGGAAGAATCTCTGATAATTTGCCTGTCTTTTACAACTGGGAAAAACTTTGGCATGTCTTTAAGTGAAAAATAAATTTTCTTTCCTTGATATATTGATTTCAAGCAATTGCAAAACTTGGAAATTTTTTAGGTTTCTTGTTCTTTCAGATCTGTATAATATGGTCCATATGATAAATGGTTTGCATGGTCATATACTGACAATTATCTTCAATATTTGATGAACTCAAATATACAAAAATTATCCATAAATTATCATTTTACATCAATATAATTTAAATAAACAGAAAAGGGGAATTATTTAATGAATAAATTAAAACTATATTGTTTCTCATTAAGAGTTGAATTTTATTCCCACACAAAATATTTGTTCACATTTTATATTGTTCTAATTGGGGAAATGGTGAGAATTGCTACTGGCATTTAGTGGACAGAAACAAGGAAGGTCATGCAATATTTAGATATCCTGTGATATAGAGGATAACTCCAAACAACAAAGAATTTTATCTCATAACAGTAGTTCAAGGAATTTAAGGTGGGTGCCAGAGAGATTGTGCAGTGGTTAAGAGCACTGGCTGCTCTTCCAGAGGATCCATGTTCAATTTCCAGCACCCACATGGCAGCTCACACCTGTCTCGACTTCCAGCTCTAGGAGATCTGACACCTTCACACAAATGCACGTAAAATAAATTTAAATAAATAATTTTTTAAAGAATTTACGTACATATACATTCTGGGAGGTGGAGAGATGCAATCATTTCATTGATGTATTTTCAAAGCAAATGGATGCCAGGAATAATGCAGAAATACCAGAGAGATGAGATTGGAGAAGGGGAGAGTCCTCCTCAGAGCATATTCAAATTACTTGTCATGTTCTTTGAATTTAGATTTCTCTCCTTTAGCAGTGAGAGAGAATAAATTGATGTCCTCAGCCACTCAGTTTGTGCAAATCTGTGAAGGTAAGTTTAGAAACCAGGTCTTTACAGATATTAGATCTCCTCTCCTAGGAAGCAAATTGAAGAGTAGCATAGCTATATCACAGGGTTTCTGCACCTCACATAATTAGTTTATGGTGATTTCTTCAGAATCCCATCATCACGGTTTCATCAATTAATATTTATAAAGCTGACAGGTAAGAAACAATATCTCATTGTCTCCACTTACTATGATCATTAGTTAAGTGAGCAACTTCATATAATTTTGATTTACTAAGTGTGTTGTAATTATTAATTTCATGCTACTCTGATTTTTCTGAGGAAAGCTAGTAGGAATTTTTGTTTGTTTGTTTTACGAGACAGGGTTTCTCTGTATTGTTTTGGAGGCTGTCAGTCCAGTCCAGCCTCGAACTCACAGAGATCGGCCTGAGTCTGCCTCCCGAGTGCTGGGATTAAAGGCATGCGCCACCACTGCCAGGCATGACTTTTCTTTTAAAGCTAATATGTGGGTTGACATAACACATTGGAAACACTTTGTGTAAGATATTATAAATATCTTTCCAAAAATATAGTGTTTATCAATCTATATTGTATTTTAAATTGGAGCTATTTATTTTGTATGTCAGTCTAATCTTCAGGATTTATCTTTATTTCTGTGAAGCAAAATATTTCCATAAAGTTGTTTGCCCATATGTTATTTTATTTATTTATTTATTTATTTATTTATTTATTTATTTATTTATTTTTTATTGGTTTTTCGAGACAGGATTTCTCTGTATTGTTTGGGAGGCTGTTGGTCAAGCCTGGCCTCAAACTCACAGAGATCTGCCTGCCTCTGCCTCCCGAGTGCTGGGCACCATATGTTATTTTAAATATTTGGTATGTTCAATATTTATTTTTAAAATGTAAAGTTAGTTTTGTTCATAATTATATAAACATGTACTTTTTTCCAAGAGAAGAATTGGTATCAATTTCACTGTATATTGAGCAATATATTTGCTTCTCAATTTACTTTAATATGACCTTTTACCTATGGCTCTTTTTTAGAATTTCATATTTGACCCCATTGACCTATTCGTCTCTTAATAACCATTTATCATGTAGTTTCAAAAGATACAATTTTGAAATAGCTTTAATACATGGGAGGTCTGGTGCTCAATTTTTTTAGTTTTCAAATATGTCATAGAAATTCTTAGCCTCTTAACCTTCCAGAATAATTTAAGATCAACTTATTAACTTCAACAATCAACACTGGAAGCATTTAAATTCAAATTACATTGAACTTACAATTTATTTTTATTTGAAATACTTATAGTATTAAGTCACATTAGTCCAGTCTTGAAATACTTCCACAGAGCGTTAAAATTGTTATGTTTTATTAGCTAGAGTAATTTATTTAGATTTCCACTTGCTGCTAATGGTATCTGCAAACATTCTGGTTTTGTTCTTATATTTATTCCCCAGATTTTGATCAATCTTCTTATTACTGATAGCATATACATATTGTGAGAATTTTATATTGAAAATGGTGAATTTTTTAATCTCATTTATTCTCAAGGGTCAAGTTAACCTTTACACTTGCTAAAGGTCTTGAAAAATATTCAGCACTAAAAATGGCTGCAAGTGTGTTTGCTATGTGTATGATTTAAGTGGTGCATATCCAAAATGTCGGTACTTTTCCTCAGAAAGACAAATGTATTTCTTTTTATTTAAGATTTGCTAAATTTTTTATTATTATAGAATAATGAATTCTAATAGTTTTCACCAGATTATGACTGAGTGCTGATTAATAACATGCTAACTATATCCACTATTTTATAAATATTATTAATGGCAGAATCCAGGTATTAGTCTAATATAAAAATGTATGCCTCTGATATTTTCATTTATGGAATATTTTTATACATGAAGCTTGGAATGCTTCCAAATGTGACTCTAAACATGTGCCATTAATTTTAAAGTTAATATCAAACATAACCTGTAAGAACTGTAATTATGAATGTTTATGTACTTAATGAAAATATTTTATGATCTTTTAGCAGATATTTATTTAATCAGATTGTTAAATATTTGGGGAGGTATAAAATGGCTGGAGATTATGTAAGAATCCATAGGGAATGAAACAGTAGAAGAGAGATTAAATTAGGTAACCAAAAGTTTCCTTTATAGTAATGGATACTGGCAGAGAATGCTAAACTAAGTGCAATGGCTTTGTGCAAGAAATCACAAAGTATAGACCCTGTTGAAGGTGTGCAAGATCATGACAGAAATGCTAATGTAATTTAAATGCACTAATATTCTTATTAACATTATCTGAGATTTACTACATAAACAGAGGTTTAGGTGAAGAGAGCAAGACACTTCATGGCACATATCAGCTTTGCTTATCTTGTAAACACATATCAAAGACAACAGTGTCTATCTTTGTCTTTCTCTACTATGCCCATAAATTACTAGAAGATATATTTGGTCCCCATTATTACATATCTGCATTCTTCTTCCCAGAGAAACTTAGTTAAGAAAGGTCAGAGGGAGATGCAATTAAGTATAAGTGCAATAAGTATGAATGAAAGAATAGCTAATTTGATTTTGCATCTCAGAGTCACTCCACTGCAAGGAAAACAGAAACATTAGTATTTTAAATGTTTTTCTCTTCAAATCTACCTCTATAGATCACCATAATTTCCTACCTTTTACTTTGTATCTTTATCTATCTCTTGAACGCTTTCTTGTTTCTCCCTTAAATATATGCTGATGACATATACATTGTCTAGATGTATTTATTTTTAAAATAAAATTAAGTCTTTAAGAATTTCACAATGTGTTTTAATCATACTCATTTATTTATCCTTCTCAAGTCTTCCCAAATTCACCTCCACCTCTCAACTCACCCAACATAATGTTAGGCTAATGTCAAAACTCTTTGTAAAATGTCTGTAAATGTTTCATACTTTAAGAATCTATACTTCTTATTTAAACTTTTCATTAGTTAGATTAATTCAAATCTTCTATAAACTGTTACTTAGTACAGATCACCATGGAGTGTTGTATAATTTATTTTATGGGACTCATTTACATGTGACAGAGGAAGTAGCAAAGTAATGATATCATTTGTGGGTGTTAATAGAAAGTATAAATGAAATATTATCAACTATGCTTCAACAGGATATTAAAAGAATTGTCTTCACAGTAAAGAAAATGTTATTAATCTCAGTAGAGATATGAATTATCAGATGAATTATCTTAATGTGTTAGTAAGAATACAATGAGAATTCCATAGATGTAATGTCTCTTTGTATATATCCTAGAAAATGAAATACAAAGACAGTTTCATAACATAAAAGAGCAAATATTAGCATTTTACTTGCTGACTAAATACAGCATATTCCAATCCAAGGTAAGAACAAAGTCGCAATTATAATTTTGCATTTCTTAGATAATCTTTTATAATAAGAGGCATTAGAGAAGGAAATGCCAATTTTAACATTTGTATGTGACAAGGTTTTATGGTATCCATCTTAATGGCAATAAAAGTCAAGAAACACTCAGGAAAATGACTTCTTTGAGAGGAAAAATCTAATTCAGAAACATAAAAGGATATCTAAGCATAACTGTAGAATTACTAATTGCTAGTTGTAATTTACTCAGCATTCACATTTTCTCAAATATTTTCCTGAGTATTTTGAAAACATTACGTCAACACAGAGTCATTTTCTTCTAAGTATAAGGAAAAGGAGGCCCAGAGACATCAATTCATGGGTTATTCCCTACATTAAGAAAACTGAAGAACCCGAATGGTACTAAATGATAACTTATTGTACAGCCTATTTTATTTATGTAGTTATTTATTTATTTAACATGCATTTTAAAAAACTTGTTAAATTCCTTAATTTCACTGTGTAATTTTTCTTATTTTACATTATTTATATTAATATTATATAGTCAATTATATAAACTAATATAGAATATTAAATATTTTATATAATATAATTTTAATGATTTTCAAATACATAGTTCAGTGGTATTCATGTTCTATTTTGCTAAATACATTTTAAAACACTTTGATGAAGCTAGTGTAATTGAATTAATTTGGAAATTTTAAAACAATAGCCACAGAAATAAAGAATTACAAAATCTAATGGAGTAGGAGAAAGGAGCTTCCAGAATTGATGCTTTTATTTTGGATAATAATTCAGAGTATAGTCTTATTTTTAAAGCAAATTTTTATAGCAAAGTACAAGCATATAGAATAATGTATCGACACAGAGGCACCCCATTAATGTTTTTATATTAAATTTTTTTTGATTTTTAAATGCCTAAATTTTTAGTTGTTAAAAGCACTGTAAGAAAAAAATTAATATATATTATTCACAAAATATCTGATGGTTACATCCCAATTCCAAACACATAAGCAGCCACAGATTATGGGTGTTTAATAAAATGAATAAAAAGAGAAAACAAAGTATTAAGATAAACTCTAATATTTCAAAGAAATAACCTGATCTGTAAAGTTGAAAATAGCATTTACTATGTAATAATCCTCTTAAGCAATTGTTGACTTACTTTATTTCAGTAACATTTTTAAGCACTGGTGATTATAATACATTTATAAATGAATTACTGGGAAGGACATATTTGAAAATTAATCAGTAGTTGTTATATTACTTGTGATAGGGCAATCAGAAGCAATAACAATACATTTATGCATATTTTAAGATACTGTAACTGAGGACCCTAATATAAATCACCAATTTCTCACCAAATCTATTTACAGTCATACCCAGTTTCTTTTACTTGGATTGAAAAACAATGTTTATGTATTGACAAATGTTTATAGCAGTGTTATACTTAAAATCAGGAAGGTCCAAACAGTTGGGAGATTGTCTCGTTCTTCTGATGTCAAAAATAAAGAGCAAGAGGATATTGACTTTAGCCATATAACTTCCAGGGATGGGCATGCTGCCTCCTAAGAGGGGATAAACATGTGTTGTCAAGCTATGAATTTGGAAACTATGGAGGTCACATGACTATATAGATCATAGTGTTATGTGAGTTTTCCTGGGAAGAGAAACAAATGTCTACTGTTTCAACAACAGAAAGAATGGGAAACATTTCCATACAATCTCGATTAGTGAAACAATGAAATTAGTTTAGATTTCTTACAGGAAATTGCATAATGTTTAGATAGATACAACACTAGGGAGGAACCCTATTTCTCAGGAATTGTTAACTTTCTATAAATGTTTGAAGAAGGGTAGGACTTTATGAGAACCTTCCCCTCCATTAAGAACATAAATGGGCCCAATCTTAGGTAAATCTCCAGGATATAATTCAGATGTTTACAGCTAAAAAGAACAATGGGCATGGCATACCCATAAGATAGCATGACCCCCAGCATACATGCTGGAAAACAACCGTGAGGTGAGGATGGGGATGAATCCACAGATATAACCACAGGTTATGCTACACAGTCTCAATGTGGAGACAAATTTCTGAAGCAAAGAGTTATCTAGCCCTAACTCTTCTTCATGATGAAGCTTAGAAAATTTGATTTAATCTCTTCCTATGGGCATTGAGGAAGACATAGATGTTAAAGTTACCTGAAGTTTTATTAATCCACACATGAGCAGATATGCTGCTTCTATCAGCACATTTGCCAAAAGGGACCAGACATAATTTTGTCTAGTGTCTGGTTAGTAGGAGTTATTTCTGGTTTTCTGAGTTTGATCTGTTTGGAGACCTATGTAGGTACTGACCTTGAGTCTTCGCCAGCTTGTCTATCCCTCTGTTGCTATGCAAGGGGAACTAGATGACTGTTTTATTACTCCTATACATACACTGACATTTTACCCTGCTCTTTCCACAGCTTTTTGTCATAGTGAAAAACATGGAAAATAATGTTTATTAGGTTTACAGGCCAAGCATGTTTCATATATATATATATATATATATATATATATTAAATTTAAATTAGGAACAAGGTTGCTTCACATGCCAATTCCGGGTCCCTTTCCATTTCCCTCCCCTCCTCCTATGCCCTCCCACCAATCCCCCCAATATCCCCTCATTTCCCCAGGAAGGGTGAGGCCCTCCATGGGGGTGTCCATAGTCAGTCATTTCATCCAGGGCAGGGCAGGGCCTAGACCCTCCCCCAAGAATTCAGTGTGAGAGTGCATCTCTTATTGTTGGATGGGAGTCCAAAGTCCATTTGTATACCCAGGATAAATACTGGTCTACTACCCAAGGCTCAATAGATTACCTAGGCCTCCTCACTGACACCACATTCAGGGGTTCTTGATCAGTCCCATGCTGGATTCCCAAGCATGTTTCTTGACCGAGTTCCCAAAACAGAAGAAAAGAGACATTTAATTCTTACATGATCCAAGTTCTAATTAAAACAACTTTTTAATGACCTATTAGTATCAGGGAGGTAGAGAAGAAGGAAGGGCCAAGCTGACTTCCTCTTTTCCAATAATTTCCTGTCTTTATGGTTCGTTAGTTGTGAGATACAACGTTTTATAACAACTTTGGGAAAACTCCCAAATTAAACATGATATTCATAGGTGTCTATTCTGATAGCACACTGCTTAATTAGTGTACACATTTGAATTTACACAGCCCTATCTGTAATTTAATGATGAATATTTTAGAGAGAGAGAAATTTTTCATGGAGTTTTATGGCAAATAACTGTTTTACATTCTGTAATTAAGTAGAGTAACTACTTTTATCCCATTCAAGACCATGATTTACAGGGTGATACCTGTGTATTCATTATAAATTTCTCCATTATGCCTTTACAAAATTTTAAACTAATATCTTCATAAGCATTTGATATTTGATAAGGTATTTTGCTGAATATCTGTCTGGGTTGCACTATATCAATTTAGATGACACGGTCTGCTAGGGCTTTAAGATGTGTTTGAATCAATGCATTAATCTTAAGACAAATTTCATATGTTAACATTGCCATTCAATCATTAAATATTGTGTAAGTTAAATAAAAATTGTTTTATATGAAGAATACTAATTATGCCTTAGTCTGCAGTATATGACTTCAGTTTTTTAATGCTACAATCAGTAGCTATATTCTTAATGCTATATTCTGAATTTTATGCCATTTTATGAGTAAGCTTTATTTAAATCAATATATATATTAGAAACAATCTTATTTTATGTATCAATCCCACTACCCTCCCATTCTTCCATAACCCCCAACACCCCCTAACCCATCCCCTAACTATTCCCCAGGGAGGGTGAGGTCTTCCATTAAGGATCAAGTCATTTGAGGTAGGGCCTACAACCTAGGTGCTGCCCTGTGTATCTAGGTTAAGAGAATATTCCTCCATGGGAAATGGGCTCCCTAATTCTGTTCACGCACTAGAGATACATCCCAGTATCCACTACCAGAGGCCCCATAGGCTGCCCTGTGCTCTTACCTGACACACATGACCACGGGGCCTGGTTTGGTTCTATGTTGGTTCCCCAGATGTCAGACTTGGGTCCATAAGTTCCCCCTTTGTCAGGTCAGGTTTTTCTGTGGGTTTTCTCAGTGTGGTCTTGACACTTTGTTTCTAACTCCTCCCTTGTGAAGCCAGATTCCAGGAGTTTGACTCAGTGCTTGGCTATGGATCCCTACTTCTGCTTCCATCAGCTGCTGGATGATGGTTCAATACTCTTGGTAACAATTTCTTGATAGGTTCTGATATATCTTCCTGTGAAAATGGGTCTTGTGTTTGATGGGAACATAGAACTTGTTCTTTGCCTTTTGACCATATGTTCCCACTACAGAACTATATGCTCTGTTCAGCTCTGGTTATGACACAGATAGACACTCACAGAAATCAGCTTGCTGTAATTCTCTAATAAGGCATCTCTGTACAAAGGCCTCTGTGCAGAGGTCAGGTATTCCCACTCCTCCTGAGAGAAGTCTATGGACACATCTTTGAATGACAAAGTATCATTGTTCATTGTCTTCTGCTACTACTGTGTCCACATTCCAGGGCTCTTTGCTTTGTTCAAGAGAGTTGATCAGCTCTGTTTCTGACAAGAGACCAGGTTGCCTAAGTTCCCCAACATGACATCCTTTTACAAATCCCTCTGTTCAGAGTTATGTAATAGACATTCTCCTGAGAGAAGTCTATGGCCACATCCTCAAATATCATTATGGCCAATACTCCTGATAACAATTTCCTGACAAACTCTGACATACCATCCTGTGAAAATGGGTCTTGTGTTTGATGGGAACAAAGACCTGAAGTCCCATAGATTGCTGAATCCTCCTCACTGACACCCACATTCATGGGGTCTGGATCAGTCCCATGCTGGCCTCTCAGCCATCAGTCTGGGTTCCATGAGCTTCCCCCTGTTCAGGTCAGCAGTTTCTGTGGGATTCACCAGCCTGGTCTTGAACCTTTTGCTAATCACTCCTCCCTCTCTTTAACTGAATTCCAGGAGTTCAGTTCAGGGTTTAGCTGTGGGTGACTGACTGCCTCTGCTTCTCTCAGCCACTGGATGAAGGCTCTAGGATGGCACATAAGTTAGTCATTAATCTCATTATTGAGGAAAAACATTTAAGGTAGCCTTTCCACTATTGCTTAGATTGCCTGTTGGTTATATCCTTCTAAATCTCTGGAAATATCACTAGTGCCAAATCACTGCTCAAACCAATAATGACTCCATTATGATATCTCTCATCCTGCACTTCTCTATTTTCCCCCAACTCAAACTTCCTGCTCACCCATGTCCTTCTCTTCGCTCCTCTTTTCCCCTCTTTCTCTCCCCACCCTGTCTCTCCTACCCCCATGTTCCCAATCCACTCAGGAGATCCTTTCCCATTCCCCTTCACCTGAGTACCATGCATATCTCTCTTAGGGTCCTCCCTGTTTCCTAGACTCTCTGGCAGTGGTATTGTAGGCTGGAAATCTCTTGCTCCATGTCTGAAATCCATATATTATTGAGCACATGCCATGTTTATCTTGTTGTAACTGGATTACCTCACTCAGGATGGTTTCTTCTAGTACTGTGTATTTGTCTGCAAATTTCAAGATGACACTGTTTTTTTTTTTAACTGGAGGCTGGCATATAATTCTGTCAGCACCATTTGTTGAAGATGTTTTCTTTTTTCCATTGTATAATTTTACTTTGTTTGTCAAAGATCAGGTGTTCAAAGGTGTGTGGAATATTATCAGGTTCTTCAATTCTATTCCATTGATCTACCTGTGTATTTCTGTGCCAATACCAAGCTGTTTTCAGAAATATAGCTTTATAGTAAAGCTTGAAGTCATGGGTGGTGATGCCTCCTGAAGATTCTTTATTGTACAGGATTGTTTTGGCTATTCTGGGTCTTTTATATATTCATATAAGGTTGTGAATTGTCCTTTCAAGTCTGTGAAGAATTGTGCAGGGATTTTGATAGGGATTGCATTGAATCTGCAGATTGCTTTTGGTATGACTGACATTTTTATTATGTTGATCCTACCTATCTAAGAGCACAGGAGATCTTTCCATTTTCTACTATCTTCTTTAATTTCATTTTTAGTGACTCAAAGTTCTTGTCATATAGGTCTTTCACCTGATTGGTTAGAGTTACCCCAAGATATTTTATGTTGTTTATTGCTATTGTAAAGGGTGATGTTTCTATGATTTCTTTCTCAGTTAACCTTGTATCCTGCCACTTTGCTGAAGGTGTTTATCAGCTGTAGGACTTCCCATGTAGAGCTCTTTCAATCACTTATGTATATTATCTTGTCATCTGTAAATAGTGAAAGTTTTACTTATTCCTTTTGAATTTGTATCCCTTTGATCTCCTTTTGTTACCTTAATGCCCTAGCAAGAACTTCAAGTACAATATAGAAGAGATAAGAAGAGAGTGGACAACCTTGTCTTGTTCCTGATTTTACAGAAATAGCCTTGAGTTTCTCTGCATATATTTTGATGTTGGCTGTCCATTTGATGTATATTGCTTTTATTATGTTTAGGTATGTTCCTGTTACTCCTGATCTCTCCAAAACCTTTATCATGAAGGGGTAGTGAATTTTGTCAAAGGCTTTTTCAGCATCAAGTGAGATGATCATGTGGTTTTTCTTTTTCAGATTTTTATATGGTGGATTACATTGACAGATTTTCACATCTTGAACTATCCCTGCACCCCTTGGATGAAGTCTACTTGATCATGGTGGATGATTGTTCTGATATGTTCTGGGATTCAATTTGTCAGTGTTTTATTGAGTATATTTATATCAATGTTCATGAGGGAGATTGGTTTTCAGCTCTCTATCTTAGTTGTATCTTTGTGTGGTTTGGGTATCAAGGTAATTAATTGTAGCCTCATAAAAAGAGTTTGGCAAGAAACCTGCTTCTATTGTGTGGGACAATTTGAAGAGTATTGTTATTAGCTGTTCTTTGAATTTCTGGTAGAATTCTGTACTGAAACTATCTGGTCCTGAACTTGTTTTCGCTTGGAAGACTTTTGATGACTTCTTCTATTTTGATAGGGATTATGTATCTATTTAAATTGTTTATCTGTTCTTGATTTAATTTTGGTAGGTGATATCTATCCAAAAATTGTCCATTTCCTTTAAATTTTGCAATTTGTGGAGTACAGGTTTTCAAAGTATGATCTGATGATTCTCTGAACTTCCCCAGTGTCTGTTGTTATGTCCCCCATTTCATTTCTGATTTTGTTAATTAGCATGTTCTCTCTCTGTCTTTTGGTTAGGTTTGATAAAGGTTTCACTGTCTTGTTGATTTTTACAAAGAACCAACTCTTTGTTTCATTGATCCTTTGTATTGTTTTATTTGTTTCTACCTTATTGATTTCATCTCTCAATTTAACTATTTCCAGCCTTCTACTCCTTCTGGGTGAGTTTGCTTCTTTTTGTTCTGGAGTTTTCACATGTTCTGTTAATTCTTTAGTGGGACTATTCTCCATTTTCTTCATGTGGGCCCTCAGTGCTATGAACTTTACATTTAGAACATTTCCAAGTGTCCCATAGGTTTGGGTATGTTGTCCTTCATTTTCATTGAATTCTAAGAAGGCTTTGATTTCTTTCATTATTTCTTCCTTTACCCATGAGGGATGCGATTGAGCATTGTTCAATTTCCAAGAGTCTGTGGGGTTTCTGCAATTTGTGTTACTGTTGAATTCTAATTTTAAGCCATGGTGATCTGGTAAGAAAGAGGGAGTAATTCATTTTTTATATATCTGTTGAGGTTTGCATTATTGCCAAATATGTGGTTGATTTTAGAGAAGGTTCCATGTAGCACTCTTCTGATAGGTTCAAGCAGGTCCAATTCTCTGGTGGGTCTCACAATGGGTGCAGGTGGGTCTGAGGCATTCAAGGTGAGGGGCAGAGCCAGGAAGATCCAAGCAGGTGGATCTAGGGATTTGGGGCCCAGAAAACAGCCCACACTTGCCTAAAGCTGATGGCAGGGACCCAAGGGGGGCCAAGACTGATGTGTGGCCTGAGTCAGGGTGTTCCTTTCTGGTCGGATGGCTCCACTCTAGGCAAGGAGCCGGCCAGGAAGATCTGAATAGGGGGATGTAGGAATTGAGACCCCAAGAAGAGCCCACACTCTGGTGTTCATCCTTATGAAGACTAATTCTTCTCTTAGCAGTAATAAATTGCCTGTAGTTCTTTGTTTAGCAATGGAGTTTTGTAGGATTTTCCCTTTCATAATATCATGTCTATTGATATTTTACATTGATTAGCGAGCTATATTGTTGTGGCATCCTGAGTGAAGCTTTCCTGGCATTGCTAGGAGGCACATCCTCACAACACAATTTCTGGTCTTCTGATTGTTACAATCTTTCTACTGTTTTCCTCAATAATTTCTGAGCCTTAGGAGCAGCAGTTATGCTATAGCTGTACCAACTGGGGCTGTGCAACCCATTATCACTTATTCACTGCATACTGACCAGTTGAAGAGTTTTGTGATGGCCTTCTTCTACTGGAAAGAAAGCCATACTCACCTGTGCGTTTAATGATAAACATTAAGAATGTAGTTAGGAATTATACTGGTCTAGGCTATTGGTGGCAGTTGCCTCTCCTTTAAGATCCATGAACTTAATACCCTCAGGTGGTTGGCTAGGTTTCTAGTACCTGGTATGATTTCTGTCCTGTTGGGTCGACCTTAAGTCCCTTTAGCATATTGTTGGTTACCAGCAAGGTATGAGTGACACTGTTGAACCTTTAGGGATATCTTGTCATGTTTTTTCATTGTTGTGGTTTACAGGCAGCATACCTGCATAGGACTATTTATTACTTTCTCCTTTGGCAGCATGGTTAGGACCATGTTGCACTGTGAAAGCTAGTCCTCAGGAGGGTGTTTCACGTCCCTTCCAGCTTGATTCCTCTGAGTTATGTGTACAAAGTTCATGGTGTTCAGGAAATCAAGGCAGAAGTAATAGTTGATTTTACATGGGATCCCCAATTTAAGAACTAAAAAGGCAGTTTCTCAAGACTGATGTTGTGGTTATTGTTAGATGATCTATGGCTCCTGGGTGTAACATTGGAGCCCAGGCCTGAGGGATACATCTATACATCTACAAAACAACTCTCTCACTTAAGGCTCAAGAAACATTTTTGAAGAGAGGGTGGAAAGATTATAAGGCCAGATGATACAGGAATTTGCTGTGAGATAGTGTACCCTGGTTATGTCAGAATCTAAGCCCAAAAATTATCACGAACATGGCTGCTTAAAAATGAACTGAATGAGAAATGCAGCAATAGAGATGCTAATATTCTTTAGTTGCTTGTAGTTTTGTGGAGAGAATGCTTGGCTCAGTACTGGCTATGGAAAGAATGAAGACCAATTGGATTTGTAAATATTTGGTATTTGTTCAGAATCTTCTGCTTTGATGACATTAGCTGTCATCACAGGAAAGTGATGGAAATTCAAAGGCAGAGAGGAAAAAAGGAAATCTTTCCATGGGGAGAAGGGAGGAAGGGTTTAGGTGCATGCTATGTAGGTGTGATTGAACAAAGGGCCTGGGGGTATTGTTCAGAGAGCACTGTCTTTCTCCAGCTTGATCAGAGAGAAGCAAATGTAGAACAAAATCATTAAAGTTCTAGCCTAGGTCCTGACCTCTTTGGGAAATTCCTTTAAATATTATGATTTGGCTTTCTTGCGGAGATTTGTGATCCAGTCTTGCTGTTTAATCTGATTGCTATCCAGATTTGCTTTCCTGTTGTTCAGCTGCATACTTAAAGGAAGATGAAAAACTTAAACTAGAATAGACCAAGGGATAAACATCAAGTCATAGATTTCATAAGAAGCAATGGTATTGGTTTGTGTCTAGAGCTATAATTGCAATACTAGGGGTAGTAAGGCCGATATATTCTAAGAATTTGCTATGATGAGGTGTGGTCCCATCTTAGAAAAAAATGATTTGAGATGTCAGAAGATGGGACTCAGTAGTATGTGAGTCAAAAATTACTGTGGGCTACATTTTGTATATATGATGGTGGCACAAGCCTGGGACCTAAAGCTAATCTCATTGCAATGTGAGTGCTTCAAGGTGAGGTGAGTATCCCCTCCCCCTCGTGTACATATTCAAGAGTCAGTGTCATGGTGCTTAGACAGATTCTCTTTCCAAGTATTAGGAATAATCAGTGCTTTAAATGTGAGATGCTCCAGTCTTGCAAGAGATTTGAATACATTGAGCTTTATTAGGACTGACAAATGAGGATACTTGCTTCCCTAAAGAACAGTTTAAGACTGAACATGAAATAAATCAAAGGGAATTCTAGTCTTGGAATCTGTAGTTGCCATTAATTAGCAGATGAGGCATTTGGCATTTACATTCAGTTAGAATCCTTCACTTGGGAAACGTGATATTTGCTATGCAGAATTCTGGCCTTGGAAAAAGCAGATATCTTATGTCTGAGGGTACCAAATTATATGAAAATGACAGTCAAGAGCTTCAGGTTCAGTCTCCTGAACATAAAACCCCATTCTACAGATTTGAAATTATTATGAAAAAGCAAAAGGGATAGGGTTTTATACATGGTGCAACAAAATGAAGAAAGACTATAATCATAATATTAAAAAGTAGAAATGACAAATATTTAAAACATGGTATTCTAATAATTTCAGAAAAAGAGATTGTATAGTATCATTTATTTGAAGTAAGACTTTATATTATGTCAATCAGGTCCTGTGGATGGACACCAACATTAATTAACAGGACTGTAGTATAACTTTATCTCATGTGATTGAAATATGTGTATGTGGACATATACATACATAAATGTATATATGTATATATACATATATATACACATCTTTTACATAAAAGTACATTTACTTATAAATGAAAGAAATTATATGTAGATAATAATCATGAATAGGTATACATATATCTTCAAGGCTCTGTACATGTACATCTGCTTATTTCCATATTTATCAAATTATAATTGTTTCCATGGGAGATATTTAAAAAAAACTTCAGTGTGCATAAGAAGCCTACAAATCTTTAATAATTGGGAAAATGTGTTCACCACCAAGCACCCAACAAACACAAAAGTTTCTAAAAGCTAAATAATTTAACTCCTTAGATTTGCATCCAGGAGATATTTCTGAGATTGGAAATAGTTGTAATCACCACTAGCCGCTTAATCTCCTTTTGAAATTCTGCAATCAATATACTGTTGCACATTATTATATTGCATGTTGTATTGACCAGAAGTTGTATTTTAACTACTATACAGATTTTATGCTACATGAGTCTTTGGGGGTTTGTGTGTGTGTGTGTGTGTGTGTGTGTGTGTGTGTGTGTGTGTGTGTGCATGTTCATGGGGAGAAATGCATGTGTGCACATGTGCTTGTTCAGGACAAACAACAACCCCAGGCATCATTCCTTATGAGCCATGGACACTGTTTTTGGAGTCACTATGTCTCACTGTAAACAGAAGCATACCTGATTGGGACAGAATGGCAAGCCAAGTAACCCCAGGGATCCTCTTGTCTCTGCCTCCTCAGCACTGAAGGCAAAGTTTGTATTACCATGTCCACAATTTTACATGGGTTCTTGGGGTCGATGTTGGGTACTTATGCTTGTGTGACCCATCACTAATTGAATCACCTCCCCATACCCTGTAGGATAATTTCTATGGTTTTGCCTTTCAGAGAATCTTAAATTCATTTAACCCCTTTATGTGTTGGTAGGGTAACTGTAGAAATATCACTTTTTGACATCCATACATTCTGGACACCATCCTCATCAGAGAACAGCTGGAATTAAGTACATCACTCTCTCCTCCTCTCCATAGTAACTCCTGTCCACTTTGTGCTCTCATTCTCAACACAATGGTGTTCCTTAGTGCAGACTATGACTCTAGTGTTAGATGTTTAATGCTGTGTATTTTTCTACAATATTTTAGAGATAAAACTTAAACAAGAGATACTTTTAAAGAAAGAATTATAGCTTGTGAAATTATATTATATATATACACATATATAAATGCATATATGTGTATACATGTACATATTTTCACACATAATTTATACAGTTATTAATATGTACATATTAAATATGTGTATATATGTACAAGTGAAGAAAGTTTTTCCTAATGAAGTAAATAGTAAGTAAATATATGGTATACTGTATCAGCAAGAGACAACCTTTAAAATTCTTGACAAAATAAGGAACAGGTAGAAGTGTTAATTTTAAAAACTTATATATTAGTGTAAAGAGAGCCTGGGCATGTTTAAATTTTAAAAATATTTTACTTAAATATAATGCCTCTGGTCTGTTTGATTTTTACTTTATTATTATTATTGTTGTTGTTATATATCTTTTGTTACTTCTATTGATAAAGAGAATGAAAGAGTCTAGATTTGAATAGGTGAAGTGGGGAAGATCTGAGAGGAGTTGGGGTAAGAAACTGCAATCATAATATATTTTATAAAAATGCTATGCTCACTAAAAAATGAACAAATAGCGTAAATAACCTTAGTATGTAGTTAAATGTTAGAGATATAAATTTACAATATGTGTCAATTGAATAATATGTCTTAGAAATTAATGGCATGAATCAATAGGTGTATATGAATTGTAGCATCACAGAAATCCCAAAAATTGTTTCTTACCCAAAATGTTCTGGCTAGTTTTATATAAACTTGACTCAAGCTACAGTAATCAGAGAGGAGGAAATCTCAGTTGAGAAAATGTGTCCATGAGATTGAACTATAGGCAAGTTTATAAGGCATTTTCTGAAGTACTTGTTGATGGGAGAGAGTCCAGCCCATTGTTGGTGGGCCCATCCTGGCCTGACTTCTGTAGAAACCAGGCAGAACAATCAATGGGGAGAAAGCCAATAAACATCCTGTTTGAGATTCTGTTATGGATTCCTTCAATGATGAACTACAATGAAGAAGTATAAGCCAAACAAATCCTTTCCTCCCTTGCTTGCCTTTGGGTTCTGTTGTTTTATTTCAGTAATAGTAACCCTAACTATGACACTCAGAGTTGGGTAGCAACTGTGAAGTTTGGATGCTTGGAGGCACTGTAGGAAAAAATAGAAAAAAAGCATAGAAGGAATATGGTGTCTGTTCTCATATAAAGTGTACAACACTGGAAATTTAGAGAGGAACTGAGCTATGTGACTTGATGGAAATCGAGAAACGGTGGTTTCTAATTATACAGCATGAGCCTGGAACTAAGCAGTGATATTACAGTGGAAGTAGAAAGGAGAGAGTTCTTGGTGCATCTTGCTCAAATATATGAAATATTGGCCAGGTAGAGGTAGACTTTAATCCCAACACTCAGTGAGCAAAGACAGGCATATTTCTGTGAGTTCGAGGCCAGCCTGATCTACAGAGCAAGTTCCAGGACTGGCTCTGAATTTACACAGAGGAACCCTGTCTGGAACAAAGCAAGCAAGCAAGCAGGGAAGATTGGACATCGTATGTTGAGATCAGCAATTCTTTGGAGAGAAAGGACTAATAGAGAAGACTGTTCTGTGGTTCCAATTAATAGTCCCTAGGAGGCAGGACATTGTACAGGGAAAGAAATGCACAACTCACTAAAGAAGAAAATAATTATGACCTGTCAAACGCATATGTGTACATGTGAGTGGGCAGGTGAAGGACTGAATGAAAGATTTGATATTTCAAGAATGTTGCCAATGTAAAAGAAAGAAACATATTTGGGAGGGGAAAGATAACGATTTAAAAATAAAACATTCTAGTTTCAAGAGAGAATATGTGAGCCCATGAAGACATTGCCTGGTACCTGCAAGTCCCATTTGGGAATTATTTTAGTAATCAGCTACAAAGAGCATGCAAGGGACACCAAGTTGTTATACTAGCTTACAGTCAATCATGAGCTTGCCATTTAGTTTCTTTCAACCTTACTTAGAATTTCCCTTGTAAAATAAAGTTAAATTTGCTGAGCTTTTAAAAGATCAAATGAGATCATGTCTATGTAAGTGTTCTTTAAACTCAATATGTTTCATTATATTAAACCAAACTCTGGTGGAGTCCTATCTTTTATTAACCACTGCTGTTCCATCTAGTCTATGAGAGAAATAAAAATAAACAAAAAGTAAAATATTGTAAAAGGAAATAATACTTAACTTTCAGGCCCATTTGAAAAATTATGATATTCTTTTGGACTAATACAATTTCAATTTGAATGAAATTTTGGAGCTACTGTGAAAAATAATGATTAAGCTTTGGGCCTATAATCGGCGACTGCAAAATTTAGATGATCAAACAAAATTAAGGCACTAGTATGTCTAGTCGATAGCAGATATCTGATGGGAATATCCTTCAGTATATGTGTTTATCTTATTGGTTGATGAATGAAACACTGTTTGGCCAATAGAGGCAGGAAGATAAGAGGGACTAGGAGACAATGAGAATTCTGGGAATGGTAGGCAGAGAGATGCCACAGGGAGATGCCACGTAGCTGAGAAAGATATCAAAGGGCTGCACCCTTTTCTGGTAAGACTACATGGAAATAGATTTATAGAAATCGGTTAATAATTAAGGCAGAGATAAACAATAAGAAGCCCTAATCATCAGCCAACAGTTTATAAATTATTATAAGCATCCATGTGTTTATTTGGAGCCAAGTAGCAGTGGGACCTTTGGGACAAATACTCCAGCAACAGATACCATGATTATGACAGAAACTGATAGAACACTTCCCATGTGGCAGATTCAAGTGCCTAAGGTGTTCCTGTAAAACCATCTTACAGTTGTGAGAAAAGTTGCACTTTGGATTGTAAGCTGTTGTTTTATTCTTCTTTGGCAATGTCCCTTGGGAAGGTATCTTATATTTCTTGAGATAAGAGACTATAAAACACAAGAGGCTGAAGAATGTCCTTTGGGAAATGTACAAAGAACCGATCCTTGTAGGAAAGAAACCTCTGTTTCTGGCAAAGGAGAACTACTCAAGAAACAACAAAAACCAGGGACAGAGAGAGAGTCGAATGAAAAGCCAGTATTGGAGCTTGAAAGCAGTTTGTAAGGAAGGTAAAGATTACAAGACAACATAAACACTGGACATAAAGGGACAGAGATCTTTGTATTGAAGACAATATGATGAAAAGTGGCATTTTCTTTAAAATAACTCATACATTTAACAAAATTGAAATTTCCTTTTCTTTTTACTCTTTTGTAATCATCTTCATACGTTCATCTAGGCCTGTGAATTTGGAAGAAAAATGGAATACCAGTTGAGCGGAGAAGCAAAAAGAGGGATCGCTAAGTTAAAAAAAATGAAAAATAAGACTTTTAAATTTTAAATGATTGTGTACCAGCAGACACGTGAATTGCTAGACTCCTGAGTTAATCAAGAAAATATAAGGTTAGAGAAAATTAATTGCATTACAATTAATTCAGGTGACTTGACAAATTAAACGTGATTTAGTAAATGATATATGAAAATATACTACTAATCCATTACTTTAAATATTAGGTTGCTGCTGTAAGCAAGGATGTAGTAAAACCAGGAAACTTCCAGTCAGTGGGTAGAAAGAAAACATTTATTTGGGGAATCAATTTGCCAGGCTATCTCACTGGAATAGATAGCAGCAACTTGGCAGGAAAGCAAGCAGATTTAATAAGCTTGTCAGCAGGGAGGGAGTCTTTGATCTGATGCAGACTGTTGGAATAATCAGGACCTAGATACCCTGGCAGGAGGTGGTTGACTTTTGGGCAAGATAAGAGAGGTAGTGTTTCTTCTAGCAAACAGAAACCTGACTTACAAGATTCCTGAGGAATGCTGAGCATTCATTCTGTTTATCCAACAACAAACCTGGTCAATTCCTTCTGTTAGAACATCTGCCATGGGAACCCATTTTGGATATAACACCTATAACACACTTAAAATTAAATTCAGGATGAATTACAGTCTCTTTTAGAAGACCATTACTGTTTCAAAACTATATCATTCTACTCACACAATATATCATTCTTAGAATTATAACAAGGTGTTTGCTTGATGGCTCAGTAGGTGGAGAAATCTACCAGAAATCTTAGCTGCCTAAGGTTAATCCCTGATCCACATAAAAGGAAGGAACTGATTTCTGAAAGTTGTCTTCTAACCTTCCAAGCCTACACCATGTAGTATGCATGTATACATACACATAGATACAATCATGTAAAAGAACTCCACATATTGAAAATCAATATGGAAACAATTACTACAAGTATTAGCAAAAATATGAAACACGAATTACAATGAAAATGCAAAATTATAAATCAAGAGTACTTGGAAAAGCTTAACATTACAATCTTTACAATATTTCAATTTGAAAACATTTAAAATATTTGGGTTTTGGCAACTTACATGGCAGTTCTATATTTTTGTTTTCTTATCTAAAGAATGATGTTCATATTCCACCTAAATATAAGGGTATCATACGGACTCATATTGTATGTTAAGTGTTATGTTTAAAGTTGTTCAAAGAATATAACTTGTTCTTAAAGTATAATGAAATATAGAAGTACATTTTATACAGCAAAAGAAGAATATAGATTCTGTTATATGTAGATATATTATGTAAATGAAGGTATATATAGTATGTATACAAAGCAGAGATGCATAGACATACAATGCACCAACACAAATTATTCATTCTTGATATGCAGATGAGCAAAATAAAAAATGTATTTGTTTACAATGATGCTGACCATATGCACTGGTCTACCTAACCACATAAAATTGGTATGGAAGCAGGCCTAGTTAGAGAACACAAAGTCTTAGAAGAGTCCTCTTCTACAAAGAGAAAAGCAACCTGTTTTTAAAGAGAGAATGTGCAAAAACATGATGCACATACCTCTTGCTTTACACTTGTGGTTTTGTTGCTATAGCTTGAAAAGTCATGAACATTTATTTTCAAATCTTTTGTTTGGAATGCCATAGTCTTTTCTTTGAATACCAACACACAATCAAAGTAACTGCTTGTCTTTGCCCATAGACAAGGTCAAGGTCAGAATGCCTATATCAAGTGACTCAGTCTGATATGTGGATTTGAGGCTAGTCCATGAAGAATGCAGATTCCCATGCACTTGCTGCTCTCTCATCAAGGTTGAGGACAAAGCATGGAAACAGAGAAAATGTATCTGAATGGTGGGTTTAAGATTACTAGATATTTCTCACAGCTCCCTTACATAACCATGAAATGGCATAACCCATTTCATCTTAGACTCTGGATGGGATGACAGAAAGGCACAGTTCCAACTAGAACCTGAAATCCTTATGGTCTGTGAGTGAAAAACAAACCACAGTCATAGCAGACATTAAAGTGTTATGGGAAGCCGGGCATTGGTAGCACGTGCCTTTAATCCCAGCACTCGGGAGGCAGAAGCAGATGGATCTCTGTGAGTTCGAGACCACCCTTGTCTACAGAGTGAGTTCCAGGACAGTCTCCAAAACAAGACAGAAACCCTGTCTCGAAAAAAAAATGTTATGGTTCTTTTATCCCATTATATCTCAGTGCAAGCTCTTTAATTCAAAGGTTGCTGCTGAAAGGTTCAAGTATCATACTGGCCAGGCCCTGTTACCTGGCAGAATGGACTCAGGGAGCACTCTGTATATTCCAGAGTTCCATGAGAACCAGTCTGCATGCAGGTGCAAAGGACCCCTTTAAGAGACACCCCCTGTTCACTTACATTCTCTTATCTCACTCTTCTTACCTCTCTTCTCTCTTAAGCTCTTCTTTCTCTCACTCTCTCACGCTCCTTTTAC
The DNA here is from genome assembly GCF_017639785.1 of Mesocricetus auratus. Taxonomy (NCBI): domain Eukaryota; kingdom Metazoa; phylum Chordata; class Mammalia; order Rodentia; family Cricetidae; genus Mesocricetus; species Mesocricetus auratus. Next base: position 26,917,048 of record NW_024429190.1, on the reverse strand, counting down.
TCTTCTCTCACCTCTCTTCCTTTGTCTATCTCCCTTTCTCCCCCATTTTCTCTTCTGCCACTAAAATAAACTATGACTCATGCTCTCTATGATTTGTGCTGTATGGTACAGTTCCCCGTTCTGTGCTTGAGCTCATGTTGCATTTTTTCACCCCTTCTAACTTCTAATTTCTAATCTGAAGCAAATTAACAACAGCTGCCAGAGTGTGGTGACAGTTTAAGGAAACAGAGGTAAGGAGAGCACAACCCACTCTGATCAGCAAGGAGGAGTAGGTAAAACGACAGAAAAGTGAAGAGAACTGAGGAGAACTCTTCAAGGCCCTCATTTAGGGGTGCACCCTTCTACCTCTTGTCCCCCTTGCAAGTTTCTCCGTGAAAACTAGGTAAATTGAATGATTTCATACTTCCCCAATGAGTTATTTTGTTTGATGTAATTGATTCTTTAAATCACTGTATAGGTTATGTTCTCCTTTATGTTTTAAATACTAAAAGTTTGGAGGCAAATATAAATGCCTTTGGAAGGGTGGGGTAAGTAGACCTTGCATTTTCTTACTGCCATCATTTCATTATCTCGCTTGTACCCTAATCTGACATCCTTCAATTTTTCCTTTTAGAATTAATTTTACATATTGTTTAGAGTAGATAAAAGCTGTTCACCCAATATCTGCATTTATCAAGTAAAACATAGGGATAAATTTATATGTGAAAAACAAAATTGTACAGTTACTAAATATCTTCTCTATGCTATATCTGCAATCAAGATAGTGTAATATTTTTGGTTGTGAGCCTAGTCATTAATGCCTGAGCCATCTATCCAGCCCGCATAATGTTTTTAAAACTACTAAGACCCAGGTAATTGTACCAATTAACCAGATAGGAAAATGCATGCTTACACTGTTAAACATTTGTCTATGAGTTGAAAGAGAGCAGAAGCAGAAAACTCAGTGCTTCCAGAAATTTCCTCATCTTGCTATGATTCTAAATATCCCAGACCTTTCTAGAAGCTTGAGGGTGTTTCCACTTCATAATGTTAGTAAACTTATGTAATAATAAATGAGAATGATCAGGTACCTTCAAATAAATTACATTGTTCTTTTCTTTAGTCTTTATTGCAGTGTGGCTTTACACAAAAGCTCTTTGGCATCCTATGCAACCAATTGTGAGCTACTGACAAAACCAAAGATTCTTGGTCACTCCTCACATGCACGCCCAGTACATTGATCATAAGGTTACAAAGCCATGCCAAGTCTTCTTCTGGATTCATGACATACAGATTTGTAGCTTGTATTTTGGTCTTTATGAAAATACAAAGCGGCATGTAACTGGAAAGCAAATGAAAGATGTAAGTCTGTTGATGAGCATGCCAAAGCTAATTGTTGTTTATCCGTTTTGCTATCACACCACTTTTAAATCTTCACAGATAGAAACAAGGACACAGAGTATGCATTATCAAACTAGGTAACAGATAACAACAACAAACAGAAAGCTGGTTTTGTAGAGTAAATTTTTATAAGATTTCAGAAGATCCAAATCTTGATTGATTTAATTCAACTTGGTAGTTAGTACTCATTGAGCTTATATGAGTCATTGTTTTATAGAGCATCTTGAACAGAAGTTATTCAATCTTATTTGTTTTTACAGCAGTCCAAAGAAGGAACCATTGTTAGTTTTTGTACAAATGAGGATGCCCAGTGGGAGATGAAATTTTCTCGTCCAGAATAGTGTGGTTCAGAAATGGTGCCATTGGAACTCGATCACGGACATACAAGAATCTAAAAAGTTATGATTTCCATCCTATCAGAACTCTCTGAGGAAATACTTTGTTCTCATGATAATTTTTATATCAAGTAATAGTTATTAATATTACCTCAAGATAAATAAATTAAGAAATTTAAATATCATTAATCTAGCATGTTTGAAACCTGAAGCTTTTCCTATTTTAGAGTTTCATAGATTTTAGAATATTAACATAGATTCATTTAACATCACTAAAAAACACTGAATATAAAAAATCCAAAATCTGAAACATTTTCCATATCCCAATGGTACTCTTAAACAGTATTAGATTTGGGGACATTTGATATTTCAGATCCAATGATAGACTTACAGTCACTATTTTTCTGAATTCTGTTTGCAAATTACAGCCTTCACAGAGAGTTCAGTTCACATTTACCCTGGTCTTCATTAGCATAGAAAGCCTATCATTTCCCCAACTCATTCCTTTTTGAGAACTCATGATTAAATTCATGAGTTCAGCAAATGTGGAGCTGGACAAAAAGTCTAGATGTCTTTATATTCTTGATGAACAGTTAACATGATCAGTCTTCAACAATATTTGTATTGGTTGTCTTGGGTTTGGAAGATATGACAGCTAGCTTCCTTTAACATGATGTTTTATTCAGGGATTGTTTAAAGAGTAGATGACTGTAAGTTTTTGTTTGTTTGTTGGCTGTGGAGTTTTGTATAGTTTCAGAAATACCACCCTGTAAACAGAGTTTTTAATTGGTCTAGATTAAAAAAAATCAGATATAGAGGGAAATGCTGAGTGATTAGAGAGAAGGTGCAAGCAACAGTACACCTTTTCTCCTAATCCTTTCAGCAGACAGGAGAGTGACTCCTCTTTCTCCCTGATAACATCCTGTTTCTGCCTAGTTACCTCACTTCTTGTCTATCTGTACAGACTTCCAGACGTCTATTGTTAGCTTTAGAAAGCTCTATTTTCTGACAATCAGACAGGCTTTATTTGTACAAGCAAGATATCATCACAGCACCTCTCTCTCCTAACACTGATTGCTAGTGTCAATAATTCTATAAAAACAAAGATTATTTAAAAATATAGCAAGACAATGTGATATTTCAAAAAAGAGACAAAATGTAAATAAATAATATAGTTTGTTTTTAACAGTAAAACAAAGATATTAAAACAGGACAGAGTGCATACACAAATTGTGTTGGAGGGACTTAATATCAACAGAAGGGAAAAATATGGATACATACATTATATCTTAAATTAACTCTAAACTGATCATGGAACTATATGTAAAATACAAAAAATATAAAACTTCTAGATGGTAAAATAGATTATCTTGTGAGATGTGATGACATTTTTAGATAAAATATCTAAGATATAATATGCAAAAGAAATTATTGGTCCATGTTATTAACAAACATTTTCTCCCTTTAGTATGAAAGTATAAAGAGATGAGAAGGAAGTCATGAGTTGGGAGAAAATATTTGGCAAGGACATTACTGTTAAGGGACTTTTGTCTCCCAAATAAAAATAACTCCTTATGCTTGATAAGGGGAAACACAGCACAATGAATAGGTGGGACATTTTAACAGACACTGCACCAAATAAGATAAACAGATGACATATGGCTACACAAAATGCCACTCTAGATCATAGATCTTCAGAGATTAATAGGAAAGATAAATATAGAGAGCAAAAATGAGTTTTCAGTCATGGAAATCTGTATGAACTTAGCATGATGGGCACATGATATTATATATTTGTCTACACTCATTGCTACATGGAACAAACAACAAGAAAGTTCTTTAATGTTAATAGCGAATTCTGGATGATGATGAGATTCAAGTTTACTGATGTCACTAAATTAATTTTCATAAAGACACCATTCTGTTCAGAGATCTACGTTCACAGTCTGGGACTGGAATACATGAAGAGTCTCCATACATTCCTTCTAATTTTGCTATGATCTTACAATTGCTTTAAAACTAAAGTAGTATAAAGAAACTAGGTATGGGACTCGCAAGAAAGATGCTAAGACCCTAATGTCATCAGTGAGTAATTGTTTCCTCTAATCCTGTTGTTTCCTATTTCAAGAATTCCACTTTGTAGCACAGTCTAGTCACTCATATAGAATGTGGTAGTTTTTCACTTCTATCTAACTTTCTTTTCTGTGAATACCACCAAAGTTGATGTCTGTGGAACAGTGGGAGGGTAAAAGCTCCCTTATTTTGAAATGTGTAATATTGAGAAAGTTTTTAACCTCTCTCATCTGCAGTGTTATATCTTTAAGAGGGATATTGTACCTACTCAGCAAAGATGAAATAAAATTTCACATTCAAACATTGTGTATTTGTAGCTACTTAATACATATATATCATATGTAATTGGAGGAAAAACAATTTCAACTCTGCTAATCTCAAGGTAAATCTACGTTGTTCCAGCTGCATTAGTTCCCCTGGCATCTCTTCAGGCAATACAAAGCACTGTCAACTTAAATTTTTATTTTGGCTAAAAGGAAAATGTCTTGTATATCCTCTATAATATTCCTTTTTAGTGTGTGTCACTCTTTCCTGTATTATGTGCTCTTATGCCACACAATGCATGATTGTTTATAGAATGGGGACATACCAAAAACTGATACTTTGTAAGAAAAAACACAATGTGAGATCACTGCATAAAGGAATAAATTGGAAAGGCATTCAGGAAAAAGCACAATTTCCTCAAAATTGTTCATTACTGAAAAAATTTAGGACCATCATGCACAAGAATATTAATCATTAACTGGAGATTACTAGTCATAGTGAAATTATTCATTTAGAAGAAGATGGGAAAGAATACATTTTCAGAAGTTATTAAAAATGTATGTATACCAGATGTGTCATAGCATTTTAGGAAAATATTCTGAACTGGCAGAACAATTATGTATTTATTTATCTATTCCATCTTTCAATAGATATTTTTGAGACATCTATTTTGTGTTATACACTTGAATCTCTTTCTTTGTGTTGGTATCTTAATTAAGTCAAGTAAGTAATTATAATCAAAAAATAATTTCATTTGTCACAGAAAATATAGATAAGTTATAATATTGTGTTTGTTGCACATAAATGATACAGTGAGATCCATAATGTAATTTCAGTTTTGGAAGCATAAGTTTCCCACTCTTTGAAACTTACTTGAGGGAAATAACGTTAAATGGATAAATGATACCAAATCTAAGTCCATCTTACTCCATATTTTATTCTAAGCCACATTTAAGCAATTCAAAAATAAGTCATTTTATTGACAGCATTAAGAATTCTTTCCTAAAAGAATTTTATCAGCTAAATATATTTTGTTGTAATACAGAAACTTTTAATTTTATGTCATTCTTGAAATATGATACATTAAAATCTATTGTACTTCTTTACTATGAAGAAGTTAAAATACCAATACTAAGAACAAGTGAAATAGAAGCAGATATAAGTGATATAAATTTTATCAAATAAGAGAATAATAAAATGAGGCAGAGTGACATCTTATCTCAATCAGTGAAAAGTTCTTTTGATTCAAAATAAGGATTAGCTATTGTCAAGTAATTTTGAGAAAAGGAACTGAAGGAGGGACAGGAATGGCTAAGAAAAAAAGTACATAAAATTAAGCCAGCTGAAAGACATTCCAGTTTATTAAATATTCCTTGTTTTTAGTCATATTTAAAATGAAATAGTACATGGCATTGGTGGTGCACATCTTTAATCCCAGCACTCTGGAGGTTGAGGCAGGCAGATTTCTGTGAGTTTGAGGCCAGCCTGGTCTACAGAGCAGGCTCCAGGACAGTCTTCAAAACAACACAGAGAAACTCTGTCTTGAAAAACCAAAAAAATAAAAATAAAATATAGTAATTGTTCTATATGTATGTCATAACAATAATTATGTGTATTCATATATGTATTTGTATACATGAGATTATATTGTATCATTATTTTTTAATTCCTGGACAAGTTCTTCATAGAATTAATACTTAAGAAACAATGATTTATTCTCTTGGTTTACACATATGTTTACCAAGTTTCAATATATACTTGAAATGTATTCCTAATGGTTAAATGAACAAACTGTATCCACACAATCTGAGTTCCAAATTTCTACCCAAATACTGAACAACTTAAATACATGAAATGTGGATAATAACATTACATATCTCATATGATATGGGAAATATTGAAAGTTGGATGGAAGTAAAACAGCCAGAATAATGCTGGAAATTGAAATCATATCTGAGAAGTAGTATTATGTAAAAGATGTGAACTGAAAAGATTAGACAATGGTATTATGACATTATCTGTAAAGGTTCACAGTACTGCTAGATACTAGAATGTGCTTTCCAATAAGCATCTGTGTATGAATCTGCTGTACCAACTCTGGCATGGTGACACATCAAGTAAAGATGTTTACTGACAACATGGATTGGACTCCAGAGGCAAGATAGAACAAGCTATCCTATGATCACCATGTCTTCCTCTTCCTCCTCTTCTCCAGTCACTACTCTCCCCTTGACACAAATAAATAAATAAATGTGAAAAAATTTTAATTAGAAATCTATTTTTAAAAGATAAGAAAGTTTGAGAAATATTAATTTTTTATTGAAGGCCATAACAAGTGTAAATTTCCTAAGGAAGCTATACAGATTATTTTTAAAAATAAACACATTTAAATTTGTTTAACTATATAGTGTAAGCATGAAATCCTTTTATGAAGAGATACTTCCTATTTTTTTAACGTTCACAGATTAATTAGTACAATCCAATAGTGGGAATCATTTTAGTGCATATAATGAAGCAGTATCAAAACACACTTTTTTTTCAGTTAGTACATAAAAAATACTTATCTATAATATTTCATTCAGCAATTTTAATGGAGATTAGACAATTATAGACATTGTTATATTTCTAGAAATCTGGGGAAAGCAGAAAATCTCTCTCACTCATATAGAATGTAGACAAAGGGAAATTCCATTGCGAAATTATCAGGAATTGAATTGCTGGTCCTAAATGATTCTGAGGAAGGACAAGAATTGAGGTGCCTTATTAGGAAGCTCAGAATCTTTAGTTTGCCATTTTCACTTCAGCTACAGGTGTCACCCCATCTCAAACACATTTTCAAGATTCAACACCAAGTATGTGATTTAAGACGGCAATGAATTTTGTTGCTGCTGTCAGTTCTGTCCTTGAGTTGTTACATCCTTTCTACACAGGATTTAAAAGTGGAGAATTGCTAGAAATATGTAGAAGTTCCAATGGGGTTACTTATAAGACCTCCAGTAGATATCTGGAAACACAGGCAAGAAGATAAAGAGGTGAGATTGAATATCATGTTTCAGGTCATGATAGGCCCTGAATGATACTTAGGAGTTTAGACGCTTGCTTTAAATAAATAATTCTGGATATGGGGTAAGAACATTTTCCCTAAATTGAGTAAAACAAATGTGTATGATGATAAAGCTGCAATAAGCTCTGTTCAAAACTCAAACTTCTCCTTTGCATTAATATACATTTAGACACATGATCATAGAATCACAGAAAAATCAACAGAGCCTAAACATATAGTTTATGTGCAGTAAAAGAGAGATATTATTTTAATAGATGCAAATTTACAGGTACAAGGTTACAATAATTATAGAGGAGGGAGAAGCACAGAAATGACAATTATTGAGATTGCTTTTTAGAACTAAGGCAATTTAGGAACCTAGTCTCCTGCTATCCCCTCACCTCTTCTTCACTCAAGAACTCATAAGCTAACTCCACTAACTCATTTTTAATTAAGGAACTGAACATTTGTAAAACTTCTATGAATCTAGGAACTTTATCAGTAGTATGAACACATAAATGCAAATTACCAAGAAAACTCATACAGTTTGCAAAGTCCACATAGCATACCATAGTAAATACCAGATTAAAAATCTCATATGCTTTTAGCAAGGAATACTGTAACTTTATCAATATTATCTATATATTTCTACCACTGCAGCTTCCATCCTAATGGCGGGAACCAACGCACCCTAGTCTCCTGCTCCACCCATGGGACCAGGTAAACCAGGGTACATTTCCGGGCCGCCTGCTGGTGCTTGGGGGCTGCCATGGCTGCTTCCATCCTAGAGGCAGGAGGCAAGGCACCCCAGCAGCCTAATCTCTGGCTCTACCCACGGGACTAGGCCGGGTGCCTGTGCTTGGAGTCTACTACTGTGGCTTCCATCCCAGTGGCAGGAACCAAAGCACCATAGTCTCTTGCTCCACCCACTAGACCAGGTAAACCAGGTCCCATTTCCGAACCACCTGCCTGGACCTGGGCTCTGCCACTGAGGCTTCCATCCCAGTGGAGGTGGCAGGAGCCAAGGTACCACCATAGTTTCTTGCTCCGCCCATGGAACTAGGACTAGATTGGCTGCCTGCACTTGGGGCTTATTGCTGCTTCTTCCATCCCAGTGGCAGGAGCAAACTCACTCCAGCATCCTACTCTCCTGCACCACCCACATGACTAAGACTATCAGGGCCTGTCTCCAGGCCACACTCCTGTGCCTGGGGTGTACCACTGGGGCTCCCATTCATCCCAGTGGGATCCAAAGCACCCAAGAATTCTAGTCCATTTCTCTATCCAGGAGACCAGGAAGTGGAGAGCTACCACAACAGTAAACTTGCCTACACCCACCAAAAGGGAATCCCGGACCTACACCCACCAGGAGAGGAAGAGGCACCCTCTGCAACCCACTGCAAGAATGGATGAGAAGGAGACAATATAAAAACAAAAGGAACAATAGAAAAACCAATATGACACCGCCAGAGTCCAGAGACCTTACACCAACAAGATTGGAACACCCCAACACAAATGAATCAGAAAAGAATGACATAAAAACAACTTCATGGAAATGATAGAGGCCTTCAAAGAGGATATGAGAAAATCCATTAAAGAGATTGAAGAAAAAACAAAACAAAAAATTCAAGAAATGAAGCAAAAGACAAAGCAAAAATTGCATGAAACAATTCAAACAGTTCAAGGGCTGAAATCTGAAATAGAAACAGTAAAAAACACAGTCTGACGGAATGCTGGCAATAGAAAATCTGGGAAAGCGATCAGGAACTACAGATGCAAGCATAACCAACAGAATACACAAGATGGAAGAGAGAATCTCAGGTGTTGAAGATACACTAGGAGAATTAGATCCATCGACCAAAGAAAACTTTAAGTTCAATAAATCCCTAACACAAAATATCCAGGAAATTAGGGACACCATGAAAAGACCAAACCTAAAAATAATAGGTATAGAAGAAGGTCAAGAAATCCACTCCAAAGGGGCATAACATATATTCAACAAAATCATAGAAGAAAACTTCCCCAACCTAAAGAAAGACATTCCAATGAAGGTGCAAGAAGCTTACAGAACACCAAATACAGTGGACCCCCCAAAAATCCCCTTGACACATAATAATCAAGACCCCAAACATACAGAATAAAGAAAGACTATTAAGAGCAGCTAGGGAAAAGGCCAAGTTACATATAAAGGCAACCCTATCAGAATTACACCTGATTTCTCCATGGAAATTATGAAAGCCAGAAGGTCCTGGACCTAATGTTGGATATCCTACCAACATTAAGAGACCATGGACACCAGCCAACACTGCTATACCCAGAAAAGCTTTCAATCATTATAGAAGGAGAAAACAGGATATTTCTTGACAAAACCAGATTTTAAACAATACATATCCACTAAACCAGCCCTACAGAAAATTCTGGAAGGAAAACTCAAACCCAAGGAAGTTAACTACAACCATAAAAATATAGGCAATAGATAATCCCACTTTACCAAGAGGCAAAAGAAAAAGTAGTGGAAATCCACATACAATTCCACCAACAAAAACTACTCCAAAACAAACAAGAATGAACTATCAATGGTCATTAATTTCCCTCAATATTAATGGTCTTAACTCACCCATAAAAAGATACAGGTTAACAGAATGGGTTCAGAAACAGATTCTTTCTTTCTGCTGCATACAGGAAACACATCTCAGCTTCAAAGACAGACGTTATTTCAGAGTTAAGGGTTGGGAAAAGATTTCCCAATCAAATGGACCCAAGAAACAAGCAGGGGTAACAATCCTAATATCTAACAAATTAGACTTTAAACTAAAATCAATCAAAAGAGATAAAGGAGGCCACTTTATGCTCATCACAGGAGAAATCACCCAAGATGAAGTCTCAATTCTGAACATCTATGCCCCAAATACAAAGCCATCCATTTTCATAAAAGAAACATTAATAAAACTCAAAGCACATATAAAACCTCAAACCATTGTAGTGGGAGACTTCAACACCCTACCCTCACCACTAGACAGGACAACAAGACAGAAACTTAACAAGGATATGAAGAAATTAATAGATGTTATGGCTCAATTGGGTTTAACAAACATCTATAGAACACTACATCCAAACACAAAATAATTTACCTTCTTCTCAGCTCCACGCGGAACCTTCTCAAAAATTGACCACATACTTGGCAATATAGCGAACCTCAACAGGTACAAAAAATTTGGAATAACTCCATGTATATTATCAGACCATCATGCCTTAAAGTTAGAATTCAACAATAACACAAATTGCAGAAACCCTGCAATCTCATAGAAATTGAATAATACACAATTGCACCACTCCTGGGTCAAAGAGGAGATAACATAAGAAATTAAAGACTTCCTAGAATTCAATGAGAATGAAGACACAACATACCCAAACCTTTGGGACACTATGAAAGCAGTGCTAAGAGGAAAGTTCATAGCACTAAGAGCCCACATGAAGAAACTGGAGAATAGTCACACTAGAGAAATAACAGCACAACTGAAAGCTCTAGAACAAAAGGAAGCAAACTCACCTCAGAGGAGCAGTGATAAATAGTTAAATTGAGGACTGAAATCAATAAAGCAGAAACTAGGAAAACCATACAAAGAATCAATGTAACAAAGAGTTGGTTCTGATCCAGACTCCATGAATGTAGTCTCAGTGAGGAGGCCACAGGAATCACTGGGACCTTGGGTAGTATATCAGTGTTTATCATGGCTTATGAATAATCTTTGGGAGCCCATTCCAAATAGAGAAATGCTCTCTCAGCCTGGGCACATAGGGAAGGGCCTAGGTCCTGCCCTGATAAAATGACAGACTTTGGACATCCCCCCAAGGAGGGCCTCACCCTCCCTGGGAAAGAATGTCGGGATTGGGTGGGGGGCTGGGGGGGCTGGTTGAGGGACAAGGGAGGAGGGGTGGGGGAGGGAGCTTGGATTGACATGTGAAGCATTCATGTTTCTAATTTAAATAAAAATTAAAACAGTAATTTATTTCATAAATAAATATTTGGAATACAATCATTTGCTCAATTAAGGTTCATTAAAGTGTAGAGAATAAAAATCTATACTAAATCTCTTAATGATATATATAAAGAAACTTTTTCTAAGTATGTTTGTTTGCAAGTAATGTTAAGTATGAATGACATTTAATATATTTTAAAAAATAACATATCACTCATAAGCAAGCATAGTGCCTATCATTTGTTCAACTGCTAAGTCAAATTTAATCAAAATTTAAGATGAGAAACAAATCACAAAATGGAATTGCAGATTGTATAGGAAATATGCCTATATGGCCTGGAAATGACATAGTTTTAAATATAATAAAAAATCACTCTTAGGCATATAACAAGAAGGAACATCATAGCTAAAAAAAACCCCAGCAATTTTAACTTCTAAAATTAAAAACAATCATCTGGACTTGTTTCAAAATTTCATAGACTCAGAATTAAATCAAATAAAAAGTTTGAAAATGGCATATTGCACAAATAATTAGAAATTAGAGACAGAGATAGTGAGAGTATATATAGTAGGAATCCTACACTAAACTGGATAGGAGGTGCAGAGCTCAGAATAATCATATGAAGTAATCATGAATGCATAACTTCCAAAGACAGCATAATCTTAGAGATCCAACAAGGGTAATTTATCCCAAGCAAAACTAACATCAAAAAACCACACTAAAGTATACTATAATCAGACCACTGAAAACTAGTGATACAAAGATACACCATATGTGTCATTATGTAAGACAATGATAGTAGAAATGGTGATTAAATTTTCACTGGGATAAATAGACACCAGAGATTGAAACTTGGAACTCAAGTGAAATAAATGTCAATAACACGTATTTTTAAAATGAGCCAAAATGTCTAGACTGAGAGAGTAACACTCTATGTGGAATGGGCTCCCAAAGTCCATTCCTTTCCTAGAGATGTATACTGATCCACTACGAGAGGCCCCAGAGATTGACGGGGCCTCCTCACTGACACCCACATTCACGGGGTCTGGATCAGTCCAATGCTGGTTTCCCAGCTATTAGTCTGGGGTCCATGAGCTCCCCCTTGTTAAGGTCAGCTGTTTCTGTGGGTCTAGGCCTTGTTCCAAGTGATTTGACAGACTTCGAAGATCCCTTATGGAAGGCCTCACCCTTCCTGGGTAGCAGAAAGGCGATGGGATAGGGAGTTAGTGGGGGCAGGGGAGGAGGGGAGGGAGAGGGAACTGGGATTGACTTGTAAAACTAACTTGTTTGTAATTTAAATAAAAAATAGAAAAAAAGTGAGCCAAAATGCACTTTCAATGTTGAGGTGCTAGAAAGGTCTCTTAGACTGTAAGAAGTCAAAGGAATGTTTCACACAGACATTGAAAGACCTCAACATAAATCCAGCCACACTGAACCTCTTAGAAGAGAAAGTGGGTGGTACCCTTGAACGAATTGGTACAGGAGACAGCTTCCTGAACATAACACCAGTAGCACAGACAGTGAGATCAACAATTAATAAATGGGACCTCCTGAAACTGAGAAGCTTCTGTAAGGCAAAGGACACAGTCAGCAAGACAAAAAGGCAGCCCACAGAATGGGAAAAAATATTCACTAATCCCACATCTGACAGAGGGTTGGTCTCCAAAATTTACAAAGAACTCAAGAAGCAAGTCTCCAAAACACCAAAGGACCCTATTAAAAAGTGAGCTGCAGAACTAAATAGAGAGTTTTCAATAGAGGAGTCTAAAATGGCTGAGAGGCACTTGAGAAAGTGCTCAACATCCTTAGCCATCCGGGAAATGCAAATCAAAACAACTCTCAGATACCATCTCACTCCTGTCAGAATGGCTAAAATCAAAAACACCAATGACAATTTATGCTGGAGAGGATGTGGTGAAAGGAGGACACTCCTCCATTGCTGGTGGGAGTGCCAACTGGTTCAGCCACTTTGGAAATCAGTATGGAGATTCCTCAGAAAAATGGGAATAAACCTACCACAAGACCCAGCAACTCCACTCTTAGGCATATATCCAAAAGATGCCCATTCATACAACAAAGATGTCTGTTCCACTATGTTCATAGCAGCTTTATTTGTAATAGCCAGAACTTGGAAGCAACCTAGATGTCCCTCACCCGAAGAGTGGATAGAGAAAATGTGGTACATCTACACAATGGAGTACTATTCAGCAGAAAAAAATAACGGAATCATGAGATTCGCAGGCAAATGGATGACACTAGAAGAAACCATCCTGAGTGAGGTAACCCAGTCACAAAAAGAGAAACATGGCATGTACTCTCTCATATATGGATTTTAGGCATAGATCTGGGGAGTGCCAGCCTACAATCCTATGGCCAGAGAGTCTGGGAAACAGAAACTTCATTTAGTGGCTGATGGAAGAACAGGCAGACTCCCTTGGTTAAGTACTGAGCTGAATTCAAGAAAGCCAGTAACAGAGAGGGAGGACTGATGATCAAAGAGATTAAGACTAAGCTGGTTTAACCCCCAGAAACAGCTGACCAGACAAAGGTTAACTCTTGAATCCCAGGCATCAGCCTGGGAATCCAGCATGGGACTGATCAAGACCCCCTGAATCTGGGTGTCAGTGAGGAGGCCTAGGGAATCTATTGAGCTATGGGCAGCAGATCAGTACCCATCCCAAGTATACACAGGGACTTTGTACTCCCATAGAACAATGTGAGATGCACTCTCACCCTGAACTCTTGGAGAAGGGTCTAGGCCCTGCCCTATATGAAATGACAGACTATGGACACCCCCATGGAGGGCCTCACCCTCCCTGCGGGAATGAGGGGATAATGGGGGGGTTGGGGGGAGGGCACGGGAGGAGGGGAGGGAATGGGAGAGGGACCTGGAACTGACTTGTGAAGCAACCTCGTTTCTTATCTAAATTTAAACTGGAAAATAAAATATATATATAAAAAATATGTACAAGCAAAATTTTCAGTTTGATAGAACATATTACCTTTGGAAATTCAGACAATGATAAAAATAGGATCACCAGAACATTAAATGCATCATATTTATGCAATACTTTATATTGAATATTAGTGCCCTAAGTTCTATTTAGGTCAAAATATACTGATACCTTAGTAACAAGCGAAGATGGAGTAGTCTCTTAGATATGGTTTCTATTACACTGATGAAACATCATGATCAAAAAGAAAGTTAGGGGGGAAAGGGTTTATTTGGCTTACATTTCCACATTGTTTTCCATCATTGAAGAATATCAGGACAGAAACTCAAGTAGAAACTCCAAGACAGGAATATGGGTGCACAGCTGATGCACAAGCCATGGAGGAGTATGGCTTACTGACTTGTTCATCATGGCTTGTTCATCACCCTCTCTGTAGAGCCCAGGAACCCCAGTTCTGGGACTATACCACCCACAGGAGGCTGGACCCTCCTCATCAATCACTAATTAAGAGAATTCCATACAAACCAATCTTGTAGGGTATTTTCTCAATTGAGGGTGCCTTCTTGCATATAACTCTAGCTTGTGTCAAGTTGCCATAAAACTAACAACCACAAATAATATAGTTGTTGGATTTTATAATGTATATAGTTTGATAGTATACTGTTGCAGTTTTTAAACCAATATTATGATCCCCGTGTTTTGCTCTCAACAACTGGGATTAAACAAAATGAATTGTATCATTTTCCTGTTTAAATGACCTATGTTTTTCAGAACTGAGCTATTTTCTGATACACTGTGAGCTATGGACTGAATTGTGCAGTTTCTTCCCAGGCTAAAGTGCTAAACTCTGATACCTATTGTGATGGTTTCTGAATGCAAAGATTGCAGAACCTGTCCATGTCATAAGGATTGAGCCCACATGGATGGTCCAATAGTTCTTATAAAATAACTCATGCCTATTATTGTTAAATAGGCCAGAGAACAGTGGTTGGTTCTGTGTACATTCTAAAAGAAAACCTAATAGTATTATTTTGCTAAATGTACATAATATTAAACTGCATTAAAAGTTCCTAATTTTATACCCAGAGATTATACCCACAGATCTCTCCATGGTGATAAATACAGAAATCCATACCTAGCCAATGTGCGAAAATAAGACTGCCATGTTCAGGTTTAAATGGGACACACACACACACACACACACACACACACACACACACACACACACACACATTACATTTTCCCCACGGCTCAGGGATCATCAGGGAAGAGGGATTTAAAAGACTACAAGAACCTGAGTTTTTGAAATCCCCAACAAAGCCTCATCTCCTAACATGTCAGAGTTAGCATTGCACATCTAACTCACAGGTACTGTAACTGTTTGCACACCACCTACAGGATCAAGCTAGACAAAGCCCCAGCATAGACTATGGAGGGACTTTTGAAGTTCCATCCCTACCTGAGGAGCTGCTTTTGGCAGCTGATGGCTTTTGGGGAGAAAGAATCAGTTTTCTTTTTTTGTTTTTGTTTTTTGTTTTTTTGTTTGTTTTTCGAGACAGGGTTTCTCTGTGGCTTTGGAGACTGTCCGGGAACTAACACTTCTAGACCAGGTTGGTCTTGAACTCACAAAGATCAGCCTGCCTCTACTTCCTAAGTGCTGGGCTTAAAGGTGTGTGCCACCAACTCCTAGCTAGAATCAGTTTTCTTCAGGGATGCTACCTCTAAGAAAGCACATACTCCAGTAGATGCTCCCACACCCATGCACATACAGGTGTCACTAAATAAATTCAGCAGCTTTGAAAAATAAACAGAACACATGGAGTTAGAGAGAAAAGTGGTATGAAGGGATAGTGAAAATATAGAAAACAAGGAGTGTAAAAAAGAAGATATAATAAATCACATATAGAAAAAAATGAGACAAAGAGGGTAAAGTGGATTTGATCAAACACATTTTAAGGATCTATGACATTCTCAATAAAATAAACACCTAACTAAAGTATATCTGATATACTTTAGTTAGATGTTTATTTTATTGAGAATCCACATTCTACTATATAGACACTTGCTCAAACATATTCATTGCTGCTATTTTCATATAACCAGGAGCTGACAACAGCCTAGATGGCCTTCAATATATGAATGGCTAAAGGAAAGTTGGCACATTTACACAGTGGAATATTACTCAGCTGTTTAAAAACATGAAATCATGGAATTTTCAGCGTTGTGCGTTAATCCTGTACACTGTAAAACGTGTTGCTCTCATTGTTAGTAAAAAGCTGACTGGCCAGTAGACAAGCATAGGCAAGGCAACCAAAATAAGGATGCTGGGATGAAGAAAGGTGGAATCAAAATAGTCGCCAGCAGATACCAAGAAAAACAAGATGGGCATGCCATATTAAGAAAAGATACCAAGTCATATGGCAAAGCGTAGATAAAAATATGGGTTAAATGAAAATATAAGTTATCTAGTAACAAACCTGAGATATTGTCAGAGCATTTGTAATTAATATTAAGTCTCTGTGTCAGTTATTTGGGACAAGTATTTGGCAAAGAAAAGTCTGCCTACATTTAAGGTAAATACATCTAGCTAGAAAAAAAAATCATTCTGAGTGAGGTAACCAAGATCCCCTTCAAATAAAGGGCAAATATGGCACATATTTGCTTTTATGAGGATGTTAGCTTTTATGTTTTAATATAACCATAATAGAACGGGTTAGGTATAGAGTAAGGGACTAGTAGGGAAGAAGGTGGTCTTTCTTGGAATAGGAAATAGAATAGATGCTTGTGGATGGACAAGGTGGGGGACTGGGGCAAGAGGATCAAATGGGGAGGGAAAGAAATGGGTATTAAGGGAAGTGGGCATAAGGGGTGGGGCAGTTAAAACTATGGGCCGTTTGAGGGGCTATGAGGAAACATAATATAGTAAGAGATTCTTAAAATATATACATATCTGAAAGAAGCCTAAATGGAATCAACAAATAATGGGGGAACAAAGCCCTCAACTGAACATTTCCCCCCTAAAATTAAAATCTCCAGTGTTGGTCAGAGGGGCCTCATGGGCACTCCCCAAGAATATAGCAATTGCCAAGGCTATTGATTTATACTCATGGCTAATGATAAGACCCTATTACTGAAGACAGCACCTAGAAACTCTTTGAACACAGAAATCTGTGTTCTGCATATTCACAGAAGCCTCTGTTGGATTATGATAGTGGCAAGCTAACAATCATAAAGAGATTGATGCTTTCGAGTGCCCTGAGTTTGTGTTCCTGAGCCTTTATATGGTTTTAGTAAGTGACTTGCCACTCTGCTCTAGTATTATACCATGCTGGCTTTGTCATACCACTTTGTCTTAGTGCTCCCGCAGATTAGATGGATTTCTGCTTTTGGAAGTCCATACTTAATATTCCAAAATACTTCTGATTAAATAGTGAGCACCTCTTCTTCTTTACATGTACACTCTACTGAGACTGAGTTGAAATTTTTGAAGAGAAGAAACAAGCAATGATGTGATTTGTCAAGATGTGAAAACTCTATAATTATTTCATTAAAAACACCCCTTACCTAGCTGTGACCTGTGAGCTTTAAATCACACTAAGACCTTGAACGAAGAAAACGGCTTCATCCATTTGAACTGTCCCAATTTTCTTAGAGAGATTTTGATACACTTTACAATTGGTATAATAGAAAATAGAGTAATAAAACAAAACCCCAGATCATCTAGAGGTGGTCACATGGTCCTCAATGTTCCAATCCTGGTTGAACATAGCTCTGTTTACTTGAGTCATCTATACACAAATTTGACTGGAAGCTGCCATTTAGCAGATTCTTCCAAACACATTATTCTTTCAGTAAGGAAAGGATTTGTTGGCCTCTGATGCCAATATTTGGATCAAAGTAAACGCCACATGCTCCATCATTTATTTGCTCACATATCCCAAGTTATTGTCATTAGCTATTTAAACCTGATTTGTTTTGAGTTACAAATTCTGGCACACGTGTGAAAAATAGGCAGAAACATTAATAACGCCATCATTTTCAACAGTGAAATGTCTGATCAGTTTTAACTTTAAATGTACTATCATACATTCCAAGATAATAATGAAGATAATGTCTCATTTGTGGAAAAAGATATTCTTTGGCAAACTCATAACGAACAAACAAACCATAAGAATATACCCATATAGTTACTAAATTCAGTATTACTACTCCATGGGAAATATGCTAGCTTAGTTCTCACAATCAATAAATTAATATTCATATGTATTTACACACTCTGTGTTTCTGGAATTGTGGTAATTTGAAAGAAAATGGTTCCCATACATACATATGTTTGAACACTTAGTCACCAGGGACTAGCACTATTTGAAAGGATTAGTAAAATTAGGAGGTATGGCATTGTAGGAAGAAGTATGCCACTAGGATGGGCTTTCAGGTTTCTTCTGTTTGTTTGTTTTTAAAAATATCCGTGTGTTTTCTTTCTTTTTAAAAAATATTTATTATATGCCGGGCACTGGAGGCATGCCCCTTTAATCCCAGCCCTCAGGAGGCAGAGGCAGGTGGATCTCTGTGAGTTCAAGGCCAGCCTGCTCTACAGAGTGAGCTCCAGGACACACTCCAAAACAATACAGAGAAACCCGACTGGAAAACCCTAAAAAGAAATATTTATTTTACATACCACCCACATTTTCTCCTCCCTCTTCTCCTCTCATTCCCTCTCCCCTCCCCTTTATCCTTCCTCAGTCATCAACTCCTCCTCTGCCACCATTCAGAATGGGTAAGGCCTCCCATTGAGATCAACAAAGCATGGGATATCAAGTAAAGCCAAGGTCCTCCTGCTTGCATTAAGGCTGGCAACGCATCCCACCATAGAGAACAGGTTCCAAAGACCCTGCTCATGCATTAGGGTCAGATCCTGGTCCCACTGCTAGGTACCCCACAAATAGACCAAGCTGCACAATTGTCACCTAGATACAGAGGACTCAGAATGAGAATTCTGGCTCCATAGCTGTGGGTCCAGAATGTGTGAGCTCCCACAAGCTCAGGTGGCAGTCTCTGTGGGTTTCCTTGCCATGATCTTGATGACCCTTGCACAGGTAATCCCTCCTGCCTCTCTTCAATTGGACTTGGAGTTCAGCCAGTGCTTAGCTGCGGATCTCTGTATCTGTTTCCATCAGTTACTAGATGAAGGCTTTATGATGACAGTTAGGGTAGTCACTCAGAGTCTCTCTCTTGAACCTTTAGGTAAGGATGTCCCTCTTAGCTATTTCTCCAGCATCACATTTGCCTGTCACTATGCTCCCTGATGCCATGATCCATGCCACAATGATAAAGGACTGCACTTCAGAAACTGTCAGCAAGTTATTAATTAAATGCTTCCTTTTAAAAGAGTTGCAATGGTCATGGTTTCTCTTTACAGCAACAGAACTGTGTCTAAGATAACAATGGCAATCAGAAGTAGCTTTTAAGCCTGGAGTTTTGGTAGCAGAGCAGCTTCCATTTCTAGAACTACGACCACATTTCAGTTTGAATTTTGTGATAAATTTCTTTCATTTCATACTTATGAAAACATCTAGATGAAGTGTATTGACTAGGTCAGTTCCAACAATTCTTTATCAGTAATGTATGATTAGGATTGATTTTCCTAAACACATCATTTATACATGTTAATTATAGACATCTTGAAATTCAAGATATTGCTTTTTGGTTGTATTTTTTAGCAAAAATTAGTACAGATTTAATAAAACAAAGACAGAGCAAGCATTCTCGAAACATGGACTACTTATACTGGAAGAACATACAATTTTTAACAAGGGAGAATTTAAACATTTCTGCTGCAAGTAATTAAACTCAACTCATTTTAAAACATTGATCAAACTGGTTCATTGTTTTTTAATGAATTAGGAGATAATAGAAACCAACAATTAAATTAAAAGAACAAACTATTAAAACATTTATTTTTAATTCATTCCATGTGAGAATCAATCCTGCTGGCATTTAAAGACATGTCTGTAAATAATAAAGGTGTTTATCTTATAATGACTTAAATTTCTCATTATTGTGGTATAAATAATTCTTAAATACCAATATAGTACATTTTTAACACAGGTAATAAGCACAAATAATATCATTCCAGTAATGTAAGATATTAGCTTTCTAGAAAAAATATTTTTATAGGAATTTTTTGTTCGGTGATATACTCAGTAGGTAAAGACTTAAAATATTAATTAATGGTGCTGAAGCAATAGAGAAAATACAAATGAATAGCTGTACTGCTAGCACACTGTTCACTTGATTTCTTTAATGGTTGTTTATTTTTTTTCATGCTGAATGTGTGCATTCTCCTTCATAATTCATTTGACTTGCAATATCCATGGATTTTAAAATGAAAGAAAAATATGTTTTGTACATGAGCATATAGATACATGAATATAAATTATTTGACGAATTTGGCATGAAAGGAATTAGTGGAAGGGATTGATGGGGATACAACCCAGCGCCTTATGTTTGCTGCCTGTCATATTCCCAGTCCCAGAAACAGAATATTTTGATTTGTTTACTACTGGCAAGTCCAGCTTCCTGTGTTTAATAAAAAAGGAAAGAAGATTTATGCTTAATGTCAAATATAAAAGGATGAACCACGTTTGATGAGTTTAATAGGAAGGAATGGGGAGCATAAGGATTGAATTTCCTTGAGAAAAAATCTGGGTTTAAAAGTTAAGGACAGGAAGTCCACTGAGAAACGTGTTTTCTATTTTCCCAAACCTGAAAGGCTTGAAAAATTATATGATAAATATGATGTACAGGAAGGTGATTTCATATCCCTGCTCTAAATATTTTATGAAAGCAAAAATACTATACTTTAGGTATTTTCTCACTTGTCTAGGTTTTTTAAATTTATGAATTTCATTAAAGAAATTTCTGAAATTTATGATTGAAAATGAGGATAGTATTAAAGGAGGAGAACACAGAATCCATTTTGATGAAGGGAACAGGGTCCGAAACTGTTCTCATCCAGAAGTACCTAGAGAGGCACCAAATTGCCAGGTCAGATGGTCTCCAGCCTGTGTCCTCATAGAGCCCCTGCTCCTTGATTAATTGGATGTGTTTTTCCAAGAAATTCTTGACACTAGAACTGAGAATCTGTAACAATATATAGATAGATTATGGCTTATAACTTTGTATAATTAACATTTTGTTCAATACTATACTATGTCTTGCAGAATATGTTTAGTAAAAGAAAGACATAATTTCTGATAAACATTTAATTTCGAAACTTGCAGCATATTTTTCATAGTAACATAATAATACCATTATGATCTACAGTCAGCATGTCTGTTAACTTCTCATGTTATTTGCTGTATGTTCAACTTCTAACTTTGTATTGCCTAAATTCAATACATGCTACTTACAAATCTTCATTCTAGCTTCTTAGGGGTTTCAACAGGAAAGCTGAATTTCATTTGCAACTGATAAAGTTTTATAAACAGCACAAAATCCAAATCCCAGTTTCTTTGATGTTATGAATAGAGAAAGGTTATAAAGTTGTCTAAGAAGCCATCAAAGTATTTAATGTGTTGTTTTATCAATCTTTATTATTTTTTACATGCCAGAAGATAGCACTAATAGTTTTAAAGTTCTTGTAGCAGGGAAACTTTTGATTATTTTTTGCAAATTTATCCAGGTGGTTACCACATGTTTGACTTCAAACATAGGTATTACCTGATTTTCTCTTCTGGTGTTTCAATCATTTTATGATGGGAACATATACTTTTGTCAGAATATGCATATTCGTTGAGTTATCAGAAATATATTCATAATGAAGGAATACACAAAGCAGAAGAAAAGAGTGCAATTCATTTTTTCAAAAAGTAAATTTGAGGCAGTCAAAAACGAATTATTAATTAAAAAATCACATTTAGCCTGATTCATATATGGAAAATGTAGTTAGTTATCAATAGATGCAATTAGCATTTATTCCTAAAAATAGAGTGTGGTCATTTTAAAACTAAGACTATTTTCATATGTCTGAAATAAATATTAAAACAAGAAAGCTATTTTAGATATGTTACATTGTATAATACATTTCAATAATTATTCTGAGAAAATATTTTCAAGCAGGTTTCATAGACCATGTATCCATTTTCAGTTCACATTTTCAAAGAATTACGGTTATCAATTTGATTTTCTGTGATTCTTCTTCATTATAAGTATTCAGATTTTATATACATACATAAGTATTCAGATATTATATACACATACATGTATATATATACATATACATAGTAATTACTATTTTTTCTGATTTGTGCATCATGTATATGAATACACTATGTAAAAAAGCATGTGTAATGGGTTTGGTTCATTGATGATGATAATAACTTTAATGTCTTAATGAAGTTGGTGTTTAATATTTCTTATGAAAATGACCATTTTATAACCAATTATTCCTAATTAATTTCTAGAAAACAATATTGAAACTCTACATGCTTATTAAGCCTTCTCAGACCTTCAAAGTTGCATCATCATCCGTCTCTGATTTCAAGACAGCAGATATATTTGCAGTTAAAAAGAAATTGTGTCTCTTATACCTCCTTATTTTCTTTGTTGCAGTTCCAACAAGAATGGTCGCTTACCTGACCTGTTTTCTTTACTTCTCTTGTTTTTCATTATTTACTCAATCCTTCTTTATTATTTTTATAGTGCTAAAAATTATACCGAAGACCTCACACAGTTCTATGCTATTGAGCCTGTTTAATCTGCCTTAATATATGAATTTTTAAATAAACTATTTGCCATTGTCTCCTGATGCTCAAATGTCATTAGACTTGTTAAGTGAAACGCAACTTAAATTGTTCCTTTGTACTCCTGACACTTTCTTAACCACTTCCTTAAAGTGATGATAAACATTGGTATTCCCTATGGGCAAACTTATCAAATTGTGCAAATCCAATGGCTGGGGAAAGAAGAATATCAAGAGCAAAAGAAACTGAAAAATTATTTATGGTGGCACACACCAGTATTCCCAAAACACCAATACTCTAAAAACTGAAGACAGAGAAGCTAGAGATTCACCAGCAGTCCATAGGGAGAAGCTATGTTTTAAAGTGTACAATTAAGAAGTGTACTAAGAGGGAAAAAAAACAAACCCTTTGGTCAAGGTATAACATGAAATAAAAGATGTTACTTTAAAAACGCCAGTGTGAGAAGAAGTAATATTTACTGAATTTAAAGATAATAAATAGGCAGTTAGAAACTCTGTAAAGGAATTGGATTTTACTTTAAGAGAGAAATCAATAGTATCACATAATTAATTGGCAACTATGTCCTGCATGCCATTGTAACAGATCATGTGGTCTACCTAAACTGGAATAAACTCACACCACAGAACTATAAAGAAAGGTGATTTCACCATGAGGAACATTGAGTTTGGAGGAAGTATTTAACATAGGGATAGCTGATTCAGAGAGCAAACAGAACTTGAATAAATTTGATGTTCTATATAAAATGTGATGCAAAGAAAACTTAAAAGTTTCACATGGGTTAATATACGGGTGACTCTTCCAATAATAAAATAGAGGGAGATCATATTTTTAGAAAAATTTAGAAATAGTATTTTGGAAAGTTTAATATTGCAATGGTTACATGCAAATACTAAACTCAAAGTACTCAAAATCTCAAAGGAATATGTTGTGAAAGATTTATAAATTTCAGAAACAAAAATACATATACATACATATGCATAAACATATATATGTATATGCACATGCATTATACTACATAACAAAGCAATACACATATGAAGAAGTCATGTTTTCATGTTTTGAAGGAGAGGACTGTCCATTCTATTTTATTATTAGTTTGATTTTCTAAAAGTCAAAACCATAAAGTTTAAGTATCACAATAGATTTAAGCAAATATATTTTAAAGCTGCATGGGCAGATACATTTCAGTGAAAGTAGACACGAATAAGTAAAAGCAATAGTTTACTGATAGTACATTTGTAGAGCAATGACAAGCATACTGACAGTAGACTTTCGCATAGAATTAAGAAAGAAAGAAATAAATGAAATAAAGTCTTAGAATGCTGAGAGAATATTATACATGAAAGTGAAACATTGAAAGATTTCTTTCTCATGGGAACAAGGCAAACTATTCTTGCTGTGTAATGTCTATTTTTTACCAAAGTAGTAATGAAAATATGAGAAAATATTAAGGTAAAACAAACAAAAAATGTGAAATAAATGTAGTAAAAAATAAATGAGAATATATATATATATAATTGTAATATGTAAATAGAGATGTAATACCAGTAATGTGACTAAAAGTTATATAGCTTCTCTACATTAGCCTATACTAACATAAAATTTGAAGAAAATATCATTAAATGAGATCAACAGCATAACATATATAATAGCGAATCAACAAAATGTGTAGAATACATTCTAAAAAATAAAAATATTTGGAGAAACTTAAATGTACAAATAAAATGAAAAGGTATATAATAATGTAAAGAAGACACATAGTGTTACAATTTACTTTTCCTCCAAAATGATCCATAGGTTAAATAGATTAGAAAGCCAGCAGGTTTTTGATTTCTGAGTGTGTATCAACTTGCATAATTCTGTGTGAATTTATAAGCCGACCCTAAGGCTAATAAAGACATCCAAAGGACTGGCAATAGTAAAAATAACCTTAAACTTTAAAACTCACACACATTTGAATATGATTTTTAAAATACTGGTGGCAATGATTAAAATACTGTGACAATGAGTCACATATGTAAACATTTGAAGTCACAGTTAAAATAGGAAATTATTCAATTTGTAGAAATCACAAGGATTAATGCAGTTTTCATCAAAACAATCCAGGAGCGAAAAAATGGGCAAGCCACAGGTTTTTGGAAGATTTCTCAAAACACAAAATAAGAGAAATTGCGAAGAACCCTAATATGTAAAACTCATTTTAGATATTCGTTATTTACTGGACTAGCCATCTATCTTTTTGTAGTTTATATTAAATTAATTGCTGAAAGCTGTCAACATTTATTGCATCACTGTTTCCTATGGAACGTAAATGTGGAAACAGTCTTGTATGGTAATTCTTACTCATGATTTTGTCAGGATGCCTGTTAGGCATTGTTATGAACTGCAATCCTCTCAAGCAATGCCTAAGGAAGCAGGAACTATGAAACAAAGGTTTTTGACTATTTCCAGACTTTTTAAAATTTTTATCAAACTACAAGCAAAACCTTACCAAACAGGTGGCTTCATTTCCTTCATATCATGTGATATATAGAAACTAACTAAAGACACATCAGCAATAGAACAGACAAGCATGTTTTGGTACAGATGTAAAATAAAGATCTGCAAAAAATGTCAAAAAATAGGCTAATAAACTATGATAGATGAATCTTTAAGATAAGATTTATAATGAAAGGGCAACTATATAAAATAATAAGCAACACTTTGTAGTGACAACAGTTACATTTTTAAAAAGAAATCAGCCCAGTTGCAGTCACTTTTAGAAAATAGGTTGGCATAAGAGTGGAGAAAAGAGAATATCATGAGCAGCTGGGAACATCCCACATGACACCTGACAACATCAGTACCAAAGTAAGAATCTGTGTGTGAGAATGTGAGTGTATAACATAATATACATGTGAGGAAGAGAGAGGAGAGGAGAGAGAATATAGTTTAAATTAAGCAATATTTATCTACCTTACTATGCATATATCTTAACTCATTTCTAAAGTAAATCTGTTGTTGAACTGTGTGTGTATGCTTATTTCTGGGTGTTGGAGTACACACAAGTTAGAGCAGGTTCCTGTTGAGTCCAGAAGAGGGTGTCAGATTCTCTGGAATGAGGTTACAGGAAATTGTCAGACACAAGGGCAATACATTCTCTTAACTCCAGAGCGAACTCTATAGCCTCTGAATATATCATAATGCTTTAAAAATATAAAACACTATTATCTTCAGTTACAAATATAACTTAAAACTCCTAGAAGTCCTAGGACACTTCTACAGGAAACCTCAGATTTAAACTCATGCAGTAAATTGATAAGTTCAAAAGCAATCAAGGCAAGAAATAATCAAAAGTAAAGAAAACAACTTTTAAGGTGAAAACTCAAACCAAAATCAGACACATTCTCACAGCAATCCTAGAAATGCATACATTACCAAAATAAGCCTTCAATTGGAAATGAATTTTTTGAATGATTTATTTCCAAGATATTTTGTCATGCAGCAGAAGGTGAAAAACTCAGAGAGCTTATTACAAAAAGCAAAGAAGATTAAGCTTTATTTTTTTCAGATGTGGGATATTTGGGAAAAACTCCTTTTTATTGTTTAAAAAAGTTTCTTTTTATCAACTCTTGTCCCCTGAGAATTTCTTTTCCTCCACATAGCAGCATATAGATGTTCTACTAAAATCTTTCATTCAAATATTTATTCTATTGTAGCTCAAAATAGGGTTGAAGAATTGAAAACTTTGGATAGCCTTGTGGTAGTGTGGAACTGTATGTATTTATTGATATGTGTCTTCATCCTCTGTCACAGGGCACCAGCTTGGTTTCTCTCTGAGTCCTGGGTGTCTGGGTCTATGTGTTTATTTTTAAACCATAGTCTTCTATTTTAGCAGAGGCCACACAACAGTAAGCATTGAGGAATGGAAAAGTTCATGGCCATTTATCATTTCTGCTCTTCTAATAGTTGAATTTGACAATGGGTATACTTCTAATTGTGTGAATGCCTTTCTAGTACAGTACTTACCGAACAAGATTCCTACCACTAGTCTCACAAATATATCTGTTTCCTATTCTTGAATAGCGAATACACCTCTCACCACAGATGCTTCAATGTGCATCTATCTGCAGGGAAACTCTGGGGCCCAACTATTGATCTTGCAGTAGTCATTGTCATACTATGTATGGTGATAGACAAATTCTTGCAGAATCTCTCCTGCTATAGTCAGAAAACAGAACAACAGCACTGAAATTTTGTGAGTTTCTTCAAAGCCTCTTGAGGTTTTTGAGAAAATAATAATGTATGTTCCTTTCCTTTAATTGTCTTCTCTCGGCAATCCTCACCATCACTGAAATGAATGACTCCTCTTTAGAGACTTTATTCTGTCTAGCTCTTTATATTTATCTCATACTCATACATTTGTGTTGATGATATATAAACTAATAGAATTCAAAGTCCTATTAAGCCTCTTTCTTTTGTTGGAAGGTATGACTAGAAACTTGAAAAAAAAGTTTTATAAAAATCTACTGTATTATCTAAGCATGAAAGTGCATTCCAGTAATTTCAGCGCTTTGGAGACTGATGCAGGCAGCTCGTCATGAGGTTAAGGCCAATCTTGTCCACACAGCCAGACACTCACTGTCATAAACAGACAAATGAACTAATGTGTTGTCACAAAGATGGACTGCCTAGTTCAACCACCAGGAAGTAGTTGTATTCTCATTGTGATTTCAGTCTTAGCTATAACTTGCATACTTGTGCTGAGGGACTCACACAATCCTTCCACTTCTTCCTCTAACTGAACCCACTTCTCACTCAGGTCTATAATCTTGACTACCCCAACAAATTGTTCCCAAGCTAAATTTTTCCAACTCTGTTCACAGAGAACTCAATCCTAAGCATTCAGTTTGAAACACAAATTAAGTTTTAGCTTTTATGTTTTAGTGAAGCAAAGTCTGCCTGCCTCTTGTTAATTACAAGATGATTCAGGGAGGTAATATCATTTTGCAAAGACAAGGGTGATATGTCAAAACACTGTGATATACTGTCTTTATTGTGTTATATTAATCTTTTATTTGGTTATATTAACTCAGGACAAATGAGGTCAGAAAACTGACTTTTCAATATGAAGTTTCAGTGGCCACTGATAACTGCAGAAGAAAGACCCACCAAAAGACCAAAGATCACTTCTTTTTCTTTTAGCCTAGACTTAAATACCATCATTTAAACTTTTCCCCTTCTCACAGGTTAGTGATTCATCATTGACTTAGGACCAAAGTCCCAACAGTCATGTATTTCCCCTTCTACCCACATCCCGGTTTCCTAGAGAAATGTGGAGATGCTTTATGGTTCTCTTTCATTTGCATCTTATAAGTGGAAGGACCTGCTGTTCTGTGCTTCTTGACTTAAAAAATTGCCAATGTTCAGTTAGTATAGATGTAAAATGTAATTTTTCTTAATGAATTATCAAAATTTCAAAAGTTACATTTTGATATACGAGAAATTTGTGAATCTACCCCAAATTGAAAATAAAAGATTTCATACCATGTGGAGGGATGCTTCCTCAGCCTCAACACATGGGGGAGGACCTAGGCCCTGCCTGAGATGACGTGACAGACTCTGAAAATCCCTCATGGAAGCCCTTGCCCTCCTTGGGGAGCAGAGAAGGGATGGGGTGAGAGGTGTAATAGGAGAGGAGGGAGAGGGAACTGGGATCTCCTCTAATTGGAGCTCCAAAGTCTGTCATATCATCTGGGCCACGGCCTAGGCCCTCCTCCATATGTCCAGGCTGAGAGAGCATATACTCACCCATATATGGATTTTAGACATGGAGCAGGGGATTGCCAGTCTACAAGAGAGTCTGGGAAACAGGGAGAACTCTAAGAGAGATATGCATGTTATCCTGGAGAAGGGGAATGGGACAACTGGATTGTAATATATGTAATTGACAAATTATTTTTCAATCTTTATTTTAAATAAAATGCAATAGATTTAATGATTTTGAAATAGAGTCTTGACTGTCTTTGTTTAGAATATTTGTGTTTCATGGCCAGCTGTATAACTGATAGACATTTTAAAAAGTCTCCTGTGCTTACAAGTACTACTTGTTTAATACCTTTTCCTCACACTAATGTCATAAAGGGCCCATATCATTCTGTTTATTTGCATTAATATCTGAAAGAACTCCCAAATAAAAATGTAAATATATTGAAAGCATTGTTATGTATATGAAAATCCATTGTAAGTCTTAGGTATGCCATTGTCCCAGGTTCTGGAGATTGAAAGTGAAAATGATGGAAAAAATCACTATCTACAGGGTGAAGTAATTATGATAGATTGCCATGACTATATAGAAACCGAATAGTGGTATGTGAAACTGGTATGGATAGGAGATAGAAACTGGAAAAGAGTGGGCATTATTTATGCCCATTTTAATTTAATAATATATTAATTCACTTCAGAATAAATTAGTTTCAGAAAATCTTGCTAAGGAGACAAATATGAAGACAAAACTGTTATTCTCCATTTATATATTTGTTCCTGTATATCCCGTACAAACCATTTAGTCAAATGAGGACATTGAGATGTGCAGTAACATGTAATAGACTACTATTGTTACTTGGCACAATTTTATCCAGAGTCAATTAGTTGAATTTATTTTTCTTTGTAGCCTATTTTCAAATACCAGTCAATATGTTGGACACGCTTGTTTAGAGTATGGTGTCCCCTAATTGTATCCATGACAATCAAATAATACATGAACAATAGCATCCATCTTTAACTTTATTTCTCTCTTCTTCTGAAATAGTAGATATTTCTGGGGCTATCACATTCTGGAAGTGCCAGGTTTCTCATCCTTCTTAATAGCACTGCTGCCTGCTGCCTGCTTTTACATTGCTCTACAGTGTTTGTGTGTGTGTGTGTGTGTGTGTGTTTGTGTGTGTGTGTACCAGAAATTCAGAAGGAAAAATAAGCTTGTACTACCTGTAGTTTTTGGATTTTTATTTATTCATTGGCAACATTAGTTGAATGGCAAGATCACAGCTTGGGTGGCCCCTGTACCTTATGTTATACAAAGGGTTTGTTTGAATCTAACTTGATTTCTGATTTATTTGTCAGGAAAAATATATGTTCCAAAGCTACATGTAGTAAAATGAAAGCCCATTATGTTATCTTATGATGAGAAGTAAATAACGCTCAGTGTGTTTCATATTCATAAGAATAATTTCCTTATGCTCCCATTGCTTGGCCAACAGGATTTCTTTTATACTAAAATCTGTTCCCTCACTTCACAAATACTGTCTAGCTCCAGCACCCCTCTGACCTTAGCAGTCTGTTCCTTTGCTGATGAAATGGTGCTTTTGAGAGAGGAACATTTTCTGTCCTATCCTTTCATTGCTACAAGGATGAATCTCTAATTATCTATAATGCAAAATACATATATAGATAAGGAGCAGAAAGAACCATCCCCAAATATCATGTTTCCTTTCAAGCCATTAATTTGTCAATAAATTATTTTAGATATTTATGTGGTGATGATTAGTTTCCAACACAGAGCTCACAAAGATCTCTTAGTATGATGATGTTTTGAGATACTCATAGCCTTTAAATTGGTGCACCGAAAATGCTATTATAGCAAGGGGAAGGTATCTGGTATTATTGTTTTCTCTCTGAGGCTTTCAGAAATTAATAACTTAACACTTCGCTTTATATGTGACATTACGATCTGTGAGTTAAAATGTGTAGTTTGGGACACATGATACACACCTAGAGGCAACCATTTGCATTAGAATGGATTAGAATCTCTTAGTCCATAAAGTAGAAAAAACAGTGTGTGACTTGGGCTATTCTTTGCCTTTTTTTTTCATAGTGAATATATGTGAATTATTTACTTTTGGCAAATCCATAAAAATACAGTAGTTCAATGCTTTGACATGTCTTGAATTGTGTACTTTGGAACCACAGGCGAATGAGGTGAACAGTTTATTAGAAAGCTTTTAACAAAGTGTATTAAGCATTCATTCAGATGACTAATCCCTTTTATGCCCTTGATAATAAATTCACTTTTCTCAAGCAATGAATACTCTTGATATTCATAGTCTCCTTATAAACCTTGTAGTAAATGTTTAACCTCAGATTTCAAATACTATAGGACTCTTTATGATAATAAATATTATCCCTATGGTATTGTGAATTTGGTGATTGTACACAGTGCTTCAGTTAAAGAGACCTTACCTACCACATGTATAATTTGAAAGTCTCATTTGAGTATTCAACTGTAAAGTTCAACAAGACATTTTATTTAATTTTATTGTTTATTTTAGAGTCTCAATCACACATGTAATATCTTTTGACCTAGTCAATTCCCCATTCCTTCTTCCAACTTCTGTCCTGTCCCTACGACCACATTTCCCTCTCAGTTAAGTACACTGTTTTAAAACCCATCAAGTCTGCTTAGTGCCTGCATATGTTTCAGTGTAGAACCATCTACTCAGTGTACAACAATCTACTCAAGCAAGCGTCATATAACTGAAGAAAACTGAATCTCCCCTAGAAGCTATTGGTTGCTAATATTTCCTCAGGTGTAGCTGGAACTTCATAAGCTCCTACTGTATCTGTGCTAGGACCTTGTCTGGCTTTATCTTGTGCAAATCTGCATTCACCCTTAGTCACTGTGTGCAATGCCTTGCATCTAGACCATTTTAAACATACATATGCATCCTGTACTTCTTTCTAAATGGATTGAGTTCTTTTAGAATCAGTATCCTAAAGTTCCTTTAAACAAATGATGCAGCGTTTCCTATGGTTAATAAGGTCTGAATTTTGCTATGCAATATGTTAACATATATAAATGTTATGAAGATTTAAGACTATTTTTATTTGAAAATCTTTTCTAATTACTGAGATGACTCACAATTCTGGATTCTGGCACAACTAGAAGAATTAGGTGTGCTTTCAGATAAGGTGGAAGGGTAATAATAGTCAAACATCCAGAGGGAATAGTTTCATCCTGTTCTATAATTATGTGTATCTATATTAAAATTAAATGACATCATCAATGACATTTAAGTTTTATTTTTTAAATAGTGGTAATAGTCTTAGTAAAGTATTGCATGGGGATTGGTATATAATGCCAACAATTGCTAAGCAAACAATGAAACTCAAAATATGTGTTTAATGCATGGGTATGCAAGCAACAAAGTGTAATATAGTAAAATAATAAAAAGGAGGGAATGTGACTTAATTCTGGACAGAAGAAGATAGCATTCTCTGGCTCTGTTTCTTTGAATAACATTCTTTTATTATACTCTAGTATAAAAGTTCAGTGCTTTGCATAGCCAATACATTCAACATGTAATTTTGAGTTTTGTTCATACATCATATATAAATGTATGAACAAAAAGCAACTCTGTGTCACACCCAGCCAGAGACATAATGTTAATAAATTTTCTCCCCATTTCTGTCCATTCCTTGCATTTCTGGGTAAGATAATGCTGCAGTCTCATGTTTCTAGAACACCTGTTATTTTCATCTGAAATGCACTGTGGAAGGAATAGGATAGCCAGCTCTAACTTTAAAAGAACAGAAATGAAAGAGGGAAAATTCCTGTGAGTGCTGGTGGTGTCTGCTATGCATGTAATCTCCTCTGCCCTAAAAGTTAATCAATAGAAGCAAACATGGAAAGAAAAATCAATAAACCATCCATGGGATTGTGTGCTTTCTCAACCTAGTGCAAGGTGCATGGAGACAGTTGATTTTGAACTTAAAACACCAGACAATTTTAAAAAACTACTCAAGAGAGATATGGTTTAGATACAAATGATCATTGGAAAAGAGACTGGTGTTTAGTTTAATTTCTATGGTTTTCTTGTAATCTTGGTCTTTGTCATTTCTGAGGCTGAAATTTCAAGATCCAGTGAACTCATTTAGTCAGCCTTTAGCTGGAATACTCTTGGGGACTCTATAACATAGAGGGTGGTTATGTGATAGAAATAAGTGTGAGACAGAGACACTGCATGGCAAGAAAGCCAGAAAAACTGAGCCAAGAAAACACAACTTTACTGTCTACCACCCCATTATAGAAAAGTCTAATCCTGTCCTAACAGAGAACCAACTCCTGTGAGAGCAAATACATCCATTGTATAGGTAGCTCTTGCACCGTCTAACCATTTTCCTGTAAGCTCTACTTGTTGACACTTAAAAATCCACCTACTCTCACCAACATGAAGAGACCATACTTCCAGCACAGGAAAGTTCAGAAAGTATAAAGAACAATAAGATGCAAACAATTGGCCCCAGATAAAGAATCTCTGTCTCTCCCTAATCTATCCCATGATAGCCTCCTCCAATCCTGCTTCTCATTCTTCTCTCACTCTCTAACCTTCTCCCCTTTTCCCTCTCCTTCTCCTCTTCTCTCTCCCTCCTTCTCCTGTGTTTGTGTGTCTATAACACTTTATTCACTCAGAAGGGAAAAGGAAATGTAGCCTGGCAAGATTTCTAGGCCACTCCCTGTCTCCTACTCCCAGAAAGAACAGACACAGGAGCAAGCAAGGACGGAACCATCCAAGTGGAAGTCCATGTACCCTTGTCAGCCCCAGCCACCATTGCCCCTCAGAGGCTCGGCTGCCCTCAAACTTGAAACAGCACTCAGAAATCATGGCAGCTTAGGCACTGGGGGGTACCTTGAAGTCCCAACTTCAACTGATCCAGATGTGCTTTTGTCAGTATCACTGGTTACATTAACTCTGCTTATCCATTTATACAAAAGGCATTGTTCTCTATTAACAATAAAGTTCATGATTTTGGTAACTTATGTGTGGATGTATCTTGATTCAATTAGAATCTAAGATGACATGTAGTACAATTAAAATTAAATTAAGCCATATTTGTATTTTGCTTCTAAAAAAGAAAGAGACAATATTTAGTAACTCTTCTGGAGTCTCATTTCCATCTATAACCATGTATATATAAAAAAAGCAGTTCATAGTATACAAATAAGTATAAACAATGAGTGGTACATGCAGTCAATCTATCTTAGAATACATGTAAATTTTACCTTTCTATGTTGTTAGTGTCTTCTTCAACATCTTCAACATCTTTCCTTAAACAGGTAGATGTTTTTAAACTTTGAAGTTTTAGAAATAACTTTATTTAAAGCTTATATCCAAAACTATACCTGTTTAACTGAATGTTTTGAAAAATGTTTGGCAAACAGTTCTAGAACTTTAATATCACCACAGTTGCAGAATTCCTATTATTTGCCATCAGTTGCTAATACTATCTCCAATCACAACTAATCAGTGATTCATTTTCTAATTTGGAGAATTCATATAAACAGGTGTAAGTAAAATGTGATCCTTGCTTGTGACTGACTTATTTCACTAAGCATAGTATTTTTGAGGTTTACCCACGATGTAAGATGTAAGAATAGTTTTGTAAATTTTGTTAAAAGTCTGTCTTAAATTCTTTTTATTAATACATTATGCTTTCCTTTTATTTGAATTGAAGAATTAATGTTTTGATAAACAAGGTGTTTCCTTAAGCTTATCTTTAAAACTCATTTAAGTTGAAGAAAATATTAGCGCTTTGAAATACAGATTACATAAAATTTTCATTATTGACTATTTTTCCTTGTGTGCATAAAACAATATTGTTGATTTTGGAAGATATTCCTTATGAATATAAAACAGTAAAAGCACCTGGGTCAAAGTGTCATCATCATCATTTGTCAAAATACCTGTCTAGAAATTTCACAGGAAATTTTGAAAAATTGTTTATTTTAACCTTTACAAAAAGAAAAAAATCATAGAAAATATCTAAGGAAAGAGTCTGATTTTGAAAATGAAATAATACATATATCTCTATTGTCTTTAACAACCAAAATGTAAATACCATAAATATCTATAACTACATGCATATATTTGAATGCTTCTCATGACTATCAAGCTATTACTAAAGAAACAAGATATAGCTAGAAATCATTAAGTGTTTTTTGAATAAGGAAAAATATTAATTCAAAATTTAATTGGTTACATAAAAATTAAAGGAACTAAGACTGTGATGGTAATTAGAAAATTATGGCTTAATATGTGCTAACCATTCAAGTATATTGTCTACTTCTTACTTTACTTTCTATCTGAAAATTCATCGAAGAATATACATAGAGAGAATATCAAAAAGTAAATTAGAGCATTAGACTCTGATTAACTTTGATACTAGAGTCTGATTAGGCCTTTTTCATTCCCATGTTTCTCAATGTTCAGTGCCACAATGCATTTAATACAAAACAGTTTGTATTTTGTAGGGGTAAAGATGTGAAACACCATGCATGGTTCTCAAGAATTCCTTGAGAAGATGTAGGTTCAGTCTTTTCAAATGATACAGAATATGTACTGTCTAGTTAAGGGGAAGAATGGGCAGTCAATGTAATAGAACATTGATGAAATTCCTTACTAAATACAGCTGTAGTGCTTGCTGAGGCGCTCTGCTTTGAAGTGATTCATGTTTGGGACAACCACATGGTGCTCAAGCAAACACTTTCAGGTATCGCAGAAATCAAACTAAAATCACGTCCATTGTCTCAGGAAGAGACATCGTCACCTCTCCAATTTCCAACCTCTTGATTTATAAAATAGAATTTTTTCTCTTATAAGAATTAAAAGCCACAAGAATCTGCATGTAGAGTATATGAAATACCAACCATCTCAAGAAACAGTAGCTCTCATTATCAATATTGACTTTCAGTAATCTTCCTAATTATCCTCATCAATCTGCTTTCTTTTAGAACCCGGTATTTTAAACAATGCTGGTTAATTCAAATATATATGAACAGACAATATTTTCCCCAATGAACATGTGTGTGATTTGAGGTTTCATTAAGTTTTCTTCTGTTCAAATAAGGGCAATAATACCATTTACACTGTAGGGTGGAGAAAAGGATTCAGTAAATCAGTACTTATTGTCAGGAACTTGATACGTGTCTGAAACATGTTAAATTTGGAGAAACTCATTAATGCTTAGTTGAAATATTATATTTATCATATTTTGTTTATATACTTTGAAAAATAGATAACAAATCAAAATTATTACAACAAAGTTGATCTTATTTATTAATAACATTGATGGTAGAATTTTCTGAGAAAGGGGCATGGCATTAATAATAGGCATTATAAGTGAGGCTATATATACATGTCTGTGGGTGGGCTTGAGTTAAGTAGAATTGTCTCTTTGTTGTGGATATAGAAATTCTTATATGATCAATTATATTACAGCATGAGGAAAAGGAGGTTCTCCTTCAGACAGTGACACCCTCAAAGATTAGGTTTTACTGGAAACCTAGAAATCTTGGTGGGAATGGGAGTCTACAGATTTTGAAAAACAATAAGAAAAAGCATTGACAGCTCCTTCTTCATAGGGGAGCAGACAATGTATGTCATCCAGGGAAGAAATGGAGGGTATTTCTAAGAAGTAGGCGTGGGGATTGTTGCAGGCAGCTGTGAAGTGCCTGGGAGACTAGGAAGAGTGTCAAGACCATCAGCATTAATAAATTGGAGGTCAGGGGATCAGGCTGCTCATCAGTCAGTGTCATTGGTGATGAATGTCCTGAGGGGAAAGGTCAGTGCAGGAGACGTGGCTGCAGTCCACTGCATGCTTCTGCTAAACAGGGGACTCTCACTGACACATGGTTATTAAACCCATGACATCAGCTAACAGGGGACAGAGACCAATCAGAGTAAAGTTTCCAGGAATTTAATGAACTGAAAGAAATGATAAAATAATTATGTGGTTTTCTACTGAAATTTTAATTTTAGAGAATTCATATGACAAGGATAAATAGTATGCATGATTTAGTACTTCTTTCAAAAAAGTTGATTTTTTAAAAATTTCTAAATATTTACATAGTAAACTTAAATAATATTTGTATTTAATTATTTAATTATTTCTGATACAATGTTCAGATTAAAGTTAAAAATATGTGTTAATGTCCTAGGACAAGAGTGTAGATGATGAAAAAACAATGCCCCAGATTACACAATTTGCAGTTGTGTGGTAATGATTGAGTTGGAACAGCACTTTCTGGAATCAGAGTAGATGTTTTAACTCATCTTCAGATGAAATATACATGGACAATGCAGGCCAGGCCTGAATACTGAGCAAAAGTGGGCCCTAAGTCCATGAACTAGTGATCCCTGAAAAATGAGAGCAATCTCAGAGTTCTGTCACAGTAAAATGAAGTATAGTACATAATGCTTCCAGTAAAGGTGAAGTGTGATTTGTGTATCAGTACATGACTCTGGGTATAGATCTTTACACACACACACACACACACACACACAGAGAGAGAGAGAGAGAGAGAGAGAGAGAGAGAGAGAGAGAGAGAGAGAGACACACACACACACATACCATAAAATTTGCTATACCTCATTAAAAAGTTGAACCTGATTTTATGTATAAAAATAATCTCTCAAGTGATTATTGATGCAGAGGTAGAGGTTAAGTGGCAGATGACACAATCAGTTCAAGTCCTAATCCTAATGGGCAAACAATCTCACAAAAAGAAAACAGAGGACAAATAAATATGACCATAATAGAAGTGCTAAGACAAATATGTCAAAATCAAAAAGACACACAGAGTCCACTAAAGACAGAAAAGTCTATGAATTTAGATATTTATAGACAATTATGAATTAAGATGAGGTGTCCATCAACAAAAACATCGCATTGTTTTAAGGCAGGGGTGATGGGCAAAAACGAGACACATTCCTGGAAGAGTCATAGTGAAGGCCTTGAGATGAGGGCCAGAAGAATAAGGGCCATGAGAAAGGCTGTGAGATACGGTGCAGTGGCCTGTTTCATGCAAGCTTGGAGGCCATCAGAAAGACTTTTTCATATAAATTAGGAACAATCTGGTTTTGTCATGGAATATCTTGTTTTCTCCATCTATAGTGATTGAGAGTTTTGCTGGATATAGTAGTCTGGGTGGTATCTGTGGCCTCTTAGTCTTTGCAGAACATCTATCCAGGACCTTCTGAATTTCAAAGTTTCAGTGGAGAAATCACGTGTAGTTCTGATAGGTCTGCCTTTATATGTTACTTGGCCTTTTTCCTTTGGTGCTCTTAATATTTTTTCTTTATTCTGTATGTTTGCAATTTTGAATATCTTGTGGCAAGAGGACATTTTTTGTGGTCTACTCTATTTGGTGTTCTATAACCTTCTTGTACCTTCATTTGCATGCCTTTCTTTAGGTTGGGAAAGTTTTCTTCCATTATTTTGTTGAATATGTTTTCTGCACCTTTGAGTTGGGTTTCTTCACCTTCTTCTATGCCTGTTATTCTTGTGTTTAGTCTTTTCACGATGTCCCATGTTTCCTGGATACTTTGTGTTAGTGGTTTGTTGAACTTCAGATTTTCTTTGGTCAATGGTTATATTTCTTCTAGTAAGTCTTCAACACATGAGATTCTTTCTTCCATTTCATATATTCTATTGTTTTCTAATTTGAATAAAATTATTTTAGAAGAAACAATCTTATTTTACATATCAATCCCAGTTCCATCTTCCTCCCCTCCTGCCATGCCCCCTAAAATACCTCCAATCTCAAGCCCTGTCCACTCCCCTTTGATGGTGAGGCCTTCCATGAAGCAACATTAAAATCTGTCAAGTCATTTGGGGCAGGACCTACACCCTACCCCATGTATCTAGGCTGAGTGTATTCCTCCATGGGGAATGGGCTCCTAAAGTACATTCATGAACTAGGTATACATCCTGGTTCCACTGTTGAGAAAACCCACAGAAACAGCTGAACTGAGAAAGTGGGAACACATGGAGCTCAGTATAACAGCCTGGGAACCAACATAGGACAAATCCAGCCCCTGTGAATGTGGGTGTCAGCTAGGAAGAGTAAGCAGTCTATGGGGCTTCTGGCAGTAGAACCAGGATGTATCCCTAGAAGGAGGTTTTGTTTTTGTTTTTGTTTTTGTTTTTTTTTGAACTGTAGCTTCTGTAGGGAAAAGGGAATCCAGTGAAAGCTGTAAGCATAAAGATGATAGCTGACTTATCCCTTCCAGCTAAGGACTTGAACATATACCAGAGGATGTGCATTGTAATCGCTACTGCACAGGGTGAAGAAGTTACTGCTTTGTTATTCCCATTATTCAGGCAAGAGAATTGAGGTTCAGAGAGGTTAAGATTTGCTCTAAGTTTCATGGTTAGATATGACCTGAGGTGTCACTCAAACACCAGCAATTATGACATACAACCTCAGCTATTCATTTTTAGTTGTGTTGGTTGGAATTTATGGACTTGTTCAATAGTGAATGTTGCTATTCATTTATTCCTTTTTCCAATACCTAGTTTCAATCCATTGCTTTATTTCACCATCTGAATAACTGACTTTGTCTTTAATATATTATCAAATTGTAAATGTTATCTTCAATGAAATCCTGCTTATAAAAGCAAGAATTATCCATGCCTGATATTTTCTTTCCTGTCTAATAGGCTATACACAGTTTGTGTTTGTGAATATTCTTCTTTTCTCTCTTTCTTTCCTTGTCTCATCTCTTTCCTTTGACTTCTACTTCCTAATATCTTATTTTTTCCTGTAGTACATTTTGTATGTTATAATGTCTTACATAATTTTTCTAATTATCTTTAGTACATCCTCCTCTTTCATTTCTTTCCCTATTCCTTCTAAGATGACCTACCTCGTTAGTACCTACTTGGTATGCTGCCATATAATCTACAATAATAAGGGTCTGTGATTTGTCAGACCTGGAAATCTACTCCAAGTTATAACTTCACCAGCACATTAGCATCTGGAAGCTACTTTTAGTTCAAAAGGAGAGGAATGGCATATGATTGGTCCTTAGTACAAGTTGATTTGTTGGCCTTATAGATAAAATCTGTTTTATCTATAAGTGCCAAAATCAATGATACCTGCTTCCTCATTAGTGAGCACACGGAAGCACACATTCTGAAAACACATGTCACACTTGTAATAAAGCCAGAGTGATTCGACACCCTGCTTCAGTTCTTCCTTTAGGGTAATAAATATTTCAAGGAAAGAGTGAGTCAACGTTATAAACAAGCAAACAAACTTCCCTTGATTTCCTTTTTTCTACTTTTTAGAAGTTTTTTATTATTATTTTAATTTTAAATAGCTTGTTTTACATGTCAATGCCAGTTCCCTCTCCCTCCCCTCCTCCCGCACCCCCTCACCATCCCCCCATCCTCCTACCCTATTGCCAATTCCTTCCACATAGGGGATATCTACAGTCTGTCATTTCA
Organism: Mesocricetus auratus; assembly: GCF_017639785.1. Taxonomy (NCBI): domain Eukaryota; kingdom Metazoa; phylum Chordata; class Mammalia; order Rodentia; family Cricetidae; genus Mesocricetus; species Mesocricetus auratus. The sequence goes on along the minus strand of NW_024429190.1, from coordinate 26,876,988 downwards.
CTCAGGGAAGTGTCCAGGCACTCCCCTAAGAGTCCAGGCTGAGAGAGCATCCCTCTTTGTGTTATGGACACACAATGTCTGTTTGTATTTGAGGGATAGACACTGATCCACTGCTCAGAGCCCCATAGATTGCCCAGGCCTCCTCACTGACTCTCACATTCAGGGGGTCTGGATCAGTCCCACGCTGGCCTCCGAGCTGTTGGTCTGGAGTCCAAGAGCTCTCCCCTGTTTGGATCAGCTGTCGGTGCTGGTTTTGCCAGCCCATTCGTTGCCAATTTGCTCATCACTCCTCTCTCTCTGTTGCTGGGTTCCTTGGGTTCAGTTCAGTGTTTAACTGTGGGAGTTTGCCTCTGCTTCCATCAGTCACTGGATGAAGGCTCCAGGATGGTTATAGACATCAAGTTCATTATCAGGAAAGGGTATTCGAGGTGGTCTCTGCACTATTGCTTAGCTTGCCAATTGGTGTCATCCCTTTAGATCACTAGAGGTCACAATGGTGCCTGATCTGATTCCCTCTTCCCCCTATCCTACCCCCCACCTTAAAAGGAAATCCAGGTTCCATTGTTTTTTTCTGCTGAGTAACACCAAAGGATCCAATTAAAAGGTGGAGTACAGAACTAAACAGAGAATTCTCAATAGAGGAGGCTAAAATGGCCAAGAGACACTTAAGAAAGTGCTCAACATCTTTAGCCATCAGGGAAATGCAAATCAAAACAACTTTGAGATACCATCTTACTCCTGTCAAAATGGCTAAAATCAAAAACACCAAAGACAATTTATGCTGAAGAGGATGTGGAGAGAGGGGAACACTCCTCCACTGCTAGTGGGAGTGCCAACTCGTACAGCCACTTTGGAAATCAGTATGGAGATTCTTCAGGAAAATGGGAATCAATCTACCACAAGACCCAGCAATTCCACTCTTAGGTATATATCCAAAAAAGGCAAATTCATACAACAAAGGCATCCACTCCACTATGTTCATAGCAGCATTTTTTGTAATAGCCCGAACCTGGAAGCAACCTAGATGCCCCTCAACTGAAGAGTGGATAGAGAAAATGTGGTACATTTACACAATGGAGTATTACTCAGCAGAATAAAAACAATGGAACCTGGATTTCCTTTTAAGGTCAGTTTCATTATAGTCCTAGAAATGGTGTCTCTGGAAAGGAAGACTGTGTACCCTTTTCAAAATGATACTCAACTCTTCTGTTTGAAATGATGGCAGAAACTGGGAGAGACAGTATGTCTCACTACCTCCTTCTCCCACTGAAAGCATATGCTATTTTTGAAAGGCAAAAGAGTTACTTAACACCAGATAACTCTTTAGGTCACTCCTGTAATCATAATATTGTTCCTGATTGAAGAAAAGTCCAAATGGAGATAGTTAATTAAAGTGTTCTCATGAGATTCAGAAAACTTATAAAGCCTACCCAAATTTTGAGTGACTAGAGCAAGAGCATCCTGCACAGCTATGCATGAATGCAAACATATGGACACACACACAGCTCTTCACTTACTTAGGTGGGTGATGATCAGGAACTAGATGTTGGGCAGCTAGGAGAAAAAAAGGTTAACACATGTATTGGCATCTGAATGCTTTCATTGGTTTGTTACTCTGCTAGGTGCAAGCACATAAAACAAATTGTCTTTCTGAAATAGTTTTGTGTTTTGTTTCATTGTGTACATACCTGGAAGTGTTTATAAAGTTAATAGTGTTTTTTAGTCTAAAGTAATTTAATTTATTAATTTTAAATTGTTAAATTCATGTAATAATGTTCATAGAATTGAATCCAATTGCTCTGTTCTCAGACTACCATCCATTCCCTTTTGTCATACAGTATTTTGTCATATTCTTGCAAACCTCTCAGATCGTGAAATGTTCAAAGACCGGAAATAGCAAAGGAGGACTTGGAGGCTTTAATATCAGCCAAGTCAGTATTTTCTTTGGAAAATTTAACTCAGTCCATCCAAATAGTAATATAAGATGAAACCCTCATGTTTGCAACTGCCAAAGAGTCTGTTTATTTTAAGCAGTTTTTAGTTCCTTTAATAACACTCCTGGAATATCATTTATAAATGTTCACTCTTTAGTAGAAATGTGTTCAGTTTTTAGTGACTTGAAGATATCAAAAAGTAATTAGTCTCTTGAGCCTATTAATTTAATTCATTTACACTTTGTGGTTCAAGACAGAAAAAAATCATGAAATGTTATTGTAGAACACTGTATAAATATAAGCAGAAATGACAGACATTTAAAAATAAGCCAATGCTAAATATACACTCCTATTGCCAATTCATGCTAACATATTTTAATGCAGCTAACTAGGATAAATCACTTGTTGCTAGTGCATTGCCTCTAGATATTTTTCTTCCTTTACCAATTATCTTTTATTGTCCCAACAGTTTAACATAGTGACTATGTCAATAGTTTTGTTTATCTTAGGCTCGTATGTAATGCCTGAACTACATGTACGAAGCATCTGTCTACAAAAGATGTTTATATTTAAGATGGCTAACATTCATGGCCGATTTGAATGAATATGAAATATCCATGGGAACACACTACAGGGTGTAGCTAGGAGAATGTTCCCAGAGAGTTTTAATACCCATCCTCAATGTGTGTGCACCATTCCTTAGAAAGAAATATTGACTATAAAGAAAAAAAGATTTCAGATAAGCACCAGTGTTTATTGTTTCCACTTCCAAAATGAAGATGCACTGTGACCAGCTGCTTTCCTTTCCTGCACTTGTGCCTCCTCCACACTGGACTTTATCCATTCTTAATTAGGCCTTAATTAAGGCTCCTCCTTCCTTAATTCACTTTGTGTCATGTATTTAGATACATTGGCTGAGAAAAGTAACTTATACATATATTTTTTACATACAATGAAGTACCTTCGGGTAGTTAAACAGTATTTAATGCTACCTTGTCAATCTAGGAGAAAGAAGGAATTATAACCTGGCAAAGGCAGAAAGACACAAATGAAATAGAGGCATATTGGAACTCTCTGATACTAGAATGAGCAAAGAACTGTGATACCATTTGGGTAGGGAAACAAGATATTGAAACTGTGCCTGTAGCATTAGCCTGGGTCCAATCATGGATACAAAGAAACAAAATATGTACACTTATCATTGAATTAGTTTAAATGAATCAAATTATTACCACAAAATATAACATTTTGTTATCTTTCTACTTAGGTTAAGTGCATATCTTATAAAATTCAGGGATAACTAAAAATATCATGAATTGTTTTAAGTTTAAATTTGTGCTTTGGTAAAAGAAGGCTAGGATGGTAACCTAGGAGACCCTGCCACCCTCCCTCTTAGAGTCTTCAAAAGAAAAATTTCAGAAACATATATATATATATATACATCATTTTTTGACCTTTGGTATTAATTATTCTTGAAACATTTCAGGAAAAATCAATGGTAAGCAATTTTAAAGGGGACAATCAGCTTTATTTGTTGATTGTTACCTCTTTCAGAAAAATATTTATCATTTGGCAATCCATGGGATGATAGTAATCCTGTACTTGACAGCTTCCTCTTTGAAGAGAAATTGTCATTTCTTGTCTCAATCGTCGGCAAGAAATTTGGAAGATGCCTTTATTTTTTACAGTAGTTGAAATAAATCACCACAAACGTAGTGACCCGAAACAAAACAGTATTATCCCTTAGTTCAAAAGGAAGTTTCACTAAAATGCATCTCACAGGGCTGAAATCAATGTGTTAGTCCAGCTGCACTCTTCCTTCTGAAGGTTCTAAGACTGTTTCTTATCTCTGCTGGTTTCTAGAAATCAGCTGCATTGTTTATTTTTGGTCTTTTCCCTTGCATTCAAATGCCCAAAAAGAACATTTTTAAATGTCTCTAACTTTGATTTTTACTTCTCTATTTTAAATGATTCTGGGACTGCATAACTGAAACATAGTTTGATATTCGGCAGATTGCATAAACAGCAAAACAAAAACAAAATAAAAAAGAGGGCACACTGGCACATGTTTGTAATCTCAGTGCAGAGAAGGTAGAGGCAGGAGAATCCCTGAAGTTCATTAACTACTTAGCCTACCCAAATCAGTAAACCTCCTGTCCCAGCAAAAGGCTCTATTACAAACAAAAACATTGGTAATACTTGGTGAACTATAGCTGAGCTTGACCATTGGTCTCCAAATTCATGTGTATATATATATAAGCACAGCCATATACGCATGTACAATGATGCACATTTAAGCACAAACACACATATAGATACATACAAAAATATTTTAAACACACTGACGGAGAGTACATGAAGTGTTGGCTATGCTATCATGAGGACCTAAGTTTACATCCTCAACACCCATGAGAAAGTTACATATAGCACCAGGCACTCCTAATTCTACCACTAGAAGACACCTATAGCAGGAGCTTGGATACTGATCAACTATCTAGTATTTTCCTGATTAAGTGTGAGACTTTGTCTCAAAGAGAAAGATAAAGAGTTGTAGAAGATATCTGATTTTGACTTCTGTCCTACACATGCTTATGCAAGAGTGAGTAAACCTGCTTATAACTACATACATATGTATGCAGGCACACACACACACACACACACACACACACACACACATACACACAGAGAGAGAGAGAGAGACAGATGAACAAGTAAATATGAATGATATAAAATAATCTCTTGAAGTCACGAGATTAGCAAACTTAATTCCTCGTGCAATTTTAATCCCCCTTTGTCATTTGAGCTGATAAAGACAGGAAGAAAATTGGGAAAGACTCTACCTCAAGACCCATTGGTAACTCTTGGGAATATACCCAAATGATGCTCAATCATACCACAAGGACACTTGCTCAACCATGTTCATAGCAGCATAACAGTCAGAAACTGAAAACAACCTAGATGCCCCTCAACTAAAGAATGGAAAAAGAAAATGTGGTACATTTACGCAATGGAGTATTACCCAGCTGTAAGAAACAATGACATCATGAAGTTTTCAAGCAACTGGATGTAACTAGCAAAAACCATCCTGAGTGAAATAATCTAGACCCAGAAAGACAAGCATGGAATGTGCTCACTCATAAGTGGACATTAGATGTAAAGCAACAGATAACTAGACTGCAGTCCATAGCTCCAGAGAAGCTAGCGAACAAGGACGACCCTTAAAATGATGTATGGATCACCCTAGGAAAGGTAATTAGATAAGATCTCCTGGGTATTTGGGGCAAAGGGAGCTGTAGAGGGGAGGGGATTCAGGAATGAGAACTTGAGGGAAAAGGAATGTTTAGTTGGGGAAGGGACAGAAGGGGAGAGTAATGAAAAATATGTCTTGATAGAGGCAGTCATTATGAAGCTAGGTAGAAACCTGGTGCCAGGATGGTTCAGTTAGGGGAAGTATGGAGTGGGAGAACAATGAAAGAGATATCTTAATAAAGGGAGCCACTGTGGTATTAGGAGGAAATCTGGTGCTAGAGAAATTCCCAGGAATCTACAAGGACAACCCCAGTGAAGACTCCTAGCAATAATGGAGAGAGTCCATGAACTGGCCTTCCTCTGTAATTAGATTGGTGAATACCCCAACTGTAATCATAGAGCCTTCATGCAGTAACTGATAAAACCAGATGCAGAGATCCATAACCAAGAACCAGCATGAGTTCCAGGAACCCAATTGAAAAGTGGTAAGAGGAAAAACATGAGCAATGGAGGTTGGGATCATAACAGGAATCTACAGAGACAGCTGAGCCAAGCTCATGGAAACTCATGAACTGTAGACTGACAGCTGTGGAGCCTCCATTGTACCAAACTAGGCCCTCGACATGTGAGAGACAGTTATGAAGCCACCCTGGCAGTGAGACCAAAGTCTTTCCATGGTGCATGAGTTAGCTTTTTGAAGCCTATTCCCTATTGTGAGATGCCAGGCTTAGCCTTAATGCAAGGAGGAGGGAATTGGTCCTGACTCAACTTAATGTGCTATGATTTGTTGACTCCTGGTGAGTGGTCTTGCCCTATAGGAGGAGTGGATGGGAGTGGACAGGGAAGTAGGCAAGGGGGGTCATGTGGAGGGGTGGGAGGGAGAACTGGGGTTGGAATGTAAAATGAAATTTTTAAAAAGTAAAAATGAAATATTAGTGTGGGGTAAACAAAATTTGTATGGGAAAACAGAGAAAAAGATGAGGACATTGAAATTAATATTTCTCACTACCATTGTTGTGATAATATGTTAAGATCTAATAAAGCTTGCCTGGAGATCAGAATGTAACACTAGTTAGGCAGTGGTAATACATACCTTTAATCCCAGCAGCCACACTAGTTAGACATAGAAGCTGGGCAGTGGTGGTGCAAGCCTTTAATCCCAGCACTAGAGCAGTATATAAGACAGGAACAGGGTCTCAGATTCAGCATTCATTCTTAGGCAATTAGTCTCCAGCCACATTGAGGACAGGATTGCCCCAGCCTTGGTAGAGATAAGAGCTCTCTGATAGCTTGACTGCTTTGCTCCTCTGAACTTCAGCTTGAACTTTGATATCTGACTCTCCATTTTTCTTATTCTTGCTACACAAGGTAGATTTAACCAAGAACCTCTGGGTCGTTTTCTTTGGAAACTCAAATAACTCCTGTGGACTCTCATATCACCCTCTCTTACCACCAATGTTGAATGAAATGCTGGCTTAGGAATCTGATGAAAAGGTTCCTATATGGATCACAGAAAAACTAAAAAGTAACGTGACATCCATGTAGGCTCTGTACCTTTAGACATTCCTGATTCTTTGGGTGGGGGGCAGTCACTGATTACTATGATGTCCATTCAAGTCAATATTTGCAAGTAAGATTAACTCCATTATTTTCATTAACTAGAAAAAAACCAAGCACATTCCATAAGTTACCTATATTAAATTCCTTCATACTTAAATTTCTTTCTCACAATCAGTGGCTAAATTCACATCAGTCTTATTCATCTTCTTGATAACAGCAACAGCTCCCTACATAGACCCTGCTTCAACTTAAACATCTCAATTCATTCATGGTATGGTAAATACCAAGTTCAAGAAAGAAAGACACTGAATAAATTTAGTAAATAATTTTGTATTTACTTCATAATGAATGTCCAGCCCAGTGTGTGACATCCTTATCCCTTTGTAGTTTACCTTATTCTTGATCATATATTAAGAGACTAGAAAACAACTAAGAACTGGTCAGAGAAGGAAAACTACAAGAAAGCTCTACTATAAAAGAATAAAAAGGAATACTAGGGAAATATGTGAAAATCCAATATGGAAACATTCTTATTTGAAGATAATGAGAAACTTCTTTTTAGAAGTGATATAGAGAAAGCTGGAGGGTAAGTTAAATTAGTGGCAGCATCATAGAGTTCAGGCTCTTACCAGGGTTCTCTGCATTGCAGGAAGAGAAATTATATTAGGAATTCAGAGGAAAGAGGATGATAATTGAAAAGAATATGCAGTTATGTATGCTAGGGTATGGAAACTCGGGCATATATTACTTATTACACTGATGCCACTGTTATCTCTTGATGTATAGCTATTAAAATCATATTTAACGTTTTAAATAAGGCAATGTTTTTCTTAACCATCACAGAATGTGGACTTTTAAGATTCAAATTACCAATCCAGTCACAAAAAGACAAACATGATATGTATTTACTCATATATGAATTTTAGACATGGATCAGGGGAGTGCCAGCTTACAATCCCATTGCCAGTGAGTCTGGGAAACAGGGAGGTTCCCAAGAGAAGTAGAATGAGGCAAGATCTCCTGAGTAGATTGGGAATGTGGGAGTGGGAGGGGAAAGGAAACCAGGGACAAAGAGAGGGGGAGAAGAGGAGGGCAGAGGAAGACGTGGGGGAGCAGGAAGAATAGAGTAGAGCAGGATGAGAGATACCTTAATAGATGGAGTCATTACAGGTTTGAGGAGAGAGCTGACACTAGTGAGATTTCCAGAGATCTACAAGGATAACACTAACTGGCAAACCAAGTGATAGTGAAGAGACTACATTAATAGCCCCTCCCTGATAATAAGATTGATGGCTACCTTTATGCCATCCTAAAACATTCATCCAGTGGCTGATGGAAGCAGAAGCAGATACCCACAGCTAAACCCTGGACTGAACTCATGGAACCTAGTGACAGAGATGGAGGTGTGATGAGCAAAGGGGTCGAGACCATGCTGGTGTTTTGAAACCCTCAAAGATGGCTGACCGGACAAGGGGAGCTCCTGAACTGATATCTGAGAGGCCAACAGGGGACTGATCAAGACTTCCTCAATGTAGTTTCAGTGAGGAGGCCTCTTCGATCTCTGGGGCCTTGGGTAGTAGATCAGTGTTTACCATGGCATACGAATGAACATTGAGAGCCCGTTCCACATGGAGGGATGCTCTCTCAGCCTGGACACATGGGGAAGGGCCTAGGTCCTTCCCTGGATGAAATGACAGACTGTAGAGATTCCCCCAAGGAGGGTCTCACCCACCCTGGGGAATGATGTGGGGATTGGGTGGGGGACTGAAGGGTTGGTGGAGGGACAAGGGAGGAGGTGTGTGAGAGGGAGGTGGGATTGACATGTGAAGCATATTTCTAATTAAAATAAAAGCATATATAAAAAAGATTGAAGTTAGCAAATATTACTCCTGTGTTTGAATCAAATTGAAGAGATTTCTTAAAATCAGGTGCAGTCTCAAATTCAAGATGTCTTTGGCATCATACCATCTTTCATAACTCTTTAACATTACCTGGAACATATGTATCTGAAACCAATCTTTACCCTCAAGCTTTCTTAATAAACGTCTGCATTATCATAGTTTCCCCCAAATAATTCATATAAGTCCTATATCATCTCTCTGATTCCAAACGTTCTCTATCTTATGGAGGACTCCTATTTTGTTTCTCTGATTTTTTTTACTTTATGTGTATATGTGTCGCACCTGCTGTGCGGCCTGCATCCGAGAATGTAGCGAGGTGGTCGGGATAGATGACACAGAGACCGGTCGGTTGCTTTAAGAAAACTTTATCTTCCCAAGTCAGCTTAGGAGGAGACCCCAGTCCGCTTAGCAGAGCTCTCAGGAGAAGTCTCTGGCGAAATCTCTGGAGAAGTCTCCCTAAGAAAAAGGAGCTTCCCTTTTTAAGGACTTTTGCCATCCATTTACATACCATTCTTTCCACTTCTCACCCTCCTGGCTGGTGGTTTAATCTCCGGCCCCAGAATCGGGGAGACACCACAGGGGGCAGGAAGAGGCATCTAGCCATAGGAGGTGTGGAAGGCATGGTATTTCAGTGAGCCAGCCCTATCTGAGCCCTATCAAGCTTTAAAGCACTGAATTGTTTTCAGTAAACAATACATAGATGCCTGCTCCCAGGCCAAAGGGGAAGTGGGTTTCTGCTCAAGGTCTGGTGTCCCCACATATATGTGTATTTCTGTGTGCTAGTATATTGAAATCTTAGTGCAGGAACCTGTAGAGACCAAAAGAGAGTATCGAATCATCAGGAAACAGTTACAGGTAGGTGCGTGTCACCTGTCTGGGTTCTGTAAGTGAACCTGGGCTCTCTGCAAGAGCACCAAGCCCTCTTGACTGCTCAGTCATACCTCCATCACTAAGACTTCTGTGTTGCTTATATGACAATCACTCTGAATCCACTCTTCCATGGTGAAAAGGTAAATGGTATTTCAACATTTAGTCTTCACACAGAAAATATTTCATTACAATAATGTTCATTTAAGAAAAATTATTTATAAATGTCAGATCTAGCAGAAAATATATAATATTTAGATATTTCCCAAGATCCCAGACACGTGGATTTTTCCATGAGAGTGATACCACCCAATAACATAATAAATGACACAGAATTTCAAATCAGAATTTTAAACATAATGACATAGTATATTCTGTACAGTTCTCAGGAGATCCATTGTTCCAATAGAGTCTCCAAATGCAAAAATAATCATGAAGCCAATATGCAACACTGTTCTCACTGCCCTGTCCATTACTACTAAAACTGAAATGGGATGGCAAGTTATATAAAACACATAATGTAAAAAGTTCAACAAACACTTATGCACCTTTAGTTTGATTCCCAATGTACTTGAAACCTTGTTTATTTTTACCCAATATATGCGTGTTCAGTGAATAAATATATGACAGGCAATGCCTCTTCTTTTCAATGGGTAGGTGTCTTGACCCATTTCAAGGTATGCATGGGTCCTGGGATCAGTATCTTATGATAACAATGATGCTTCACTCTGGAAGCATCATCAATTATATGATTGAATTTTATATCTTCCTATGATAACCTCCTTCTCATATCTTTCCACTGGTTCAAAACAAGAAGAATATTCTCTGAGGATCTACAAATACTAACAACACAAAATGATACAGAAAGACTACAGGAGTGTAATTATAGAAAGCCATAAATACAAGCTCCTTAAGGGTTTCTTTTGTTTGTTTGTTTGTTTGTTTTTTTAATAGGGTTTTGTGTGGTTTTTCTTTTTTAAGTGTATGTTTTTATATAAATCGTTTAGACTTCCAAATTCTGTATTTTTTCATCAAAAAATTACAGTGTTGAGTAGATTTATGGTTTTTCTAAGACTAAGTTACTTATTACATCTAGGGAAGAAGACATGTGATTTGCCAAGCAGAGAACCAGCTTTTGTGCTCCTAACACATACTTATATATGGGCAGGATACTTCTACCCACTATTGAAATTCCCAGTAGGACTTTGCAAAAAATATTTGAAATACATTCCACTAGATGCTCTGTGTCATTTTCCCATCTCTGACACAGTGTGGCTCCATGAAAAGTACACAGAGGGTGACTTAGTCTAGCAGGAATTATGTAGACTTAGACAGAAAACGAATTTACATTTTGATCCTGACTTGAATTTACAATGTCATTGTGCAAGATGTACAAAAAATTATTAATACATAAATAATTGAGAGACAAATGATAGAGAGATTAAAGACAGATAATAGAAAGATAATAAACAATAGACACATGCAACTATTCAAATTAAGTAGTTTGGTGTGTAAGCATTATCTGAATGCAAAAATAATACTCAGTAATTGATAAATCATTTAAATAATCATTATATTCATCCCTATTTCTGCCTTCCAAAAGGAAACTCTGTTCAATAAAAGCATCAAATATTTATATAGAGCCTTAAGACATTTTTACACATGCTTGTCTCATTTGATCCAAGTGATTCTCCAATGTAAATCTACATTAATTTCCTCCTTTTTTTGAAGTGAAAAAATCAGTTCACTGGTCTATTCAAGGTCAAGTAGTTAATAAATGGTTGGCTTGGGGTTTGAACTCAAGCTCTCCAAGGCTCAATCTGAGCTAGTGCATTGCTCTAAATGAGTCATGCATATTCAGCTTTATCTACCATCATCATATTTTCTGGTTTAGCTCTTGCATGTGATTTTTGTAAAATGAAACTGGCAACTGTTTATGGCTGTGATGCTGGAGTGCTATGTGGATCATCTGCAGTGGCAACAATTGTGAAATAACATGTTCCATGATCCCTCAGCATGAAGTGCAGCCCTTGTGTCACACATGTCATTTTTCAGGATTAATATCTGCCCTTACTACCACTCAAACTCACTTTATAAGGATTCAGACAAAGGTGTTTGCTTTTAAAGTGACTTGACTGCTAAGGCTAGAAAATGTGAAGTTAGATAAACAATCATTTTCTCCATATAAACACAGTACCTGTCCTTTATATCAGGCAAATTAAATTTCAAAACAAATTCAAATTACCAATTAGAGAATTTTTTATGATCAAAGTATTGTTTCTTTTAGAGGATTCTTGGTAGTGATAATAGTTTTTGATATGGTTGAATTAAACATTTGAAAACATATAACCCGACTCTACTGATGCAATGGTAACAATTTCCTAGGTGACAAAATTAGATACCAGTGAAGTTCTGGTCCCTCTCATGAAACTTTAATAAAAATATGCTGCAAATACACTTTTTAAAAATTTCATGAAAATAGTCCCAAATTGCAGCTAATTTCTTTTACTCTTGTTACTTCTGTATTCCATTACCTGATACCAGTTAGACAAAGTAATGAATCAGTAAGAAAAGCAGTTGAAATGGAGACAACAGCAACATAATTTCCAAATGAAGGGAGCACATGAATGAGATTAATAGATAGTTGATTGACTTTTTTGCTTTTGAGTATATATTTATTTATCTCTGCCTTTGTCCCACATATTCTGCCCTAATTCAGTCCTACATCTTGTCATTTAGGATAGATTTAGTCCCAATTAATCACTAGCCAACACACAGATGTTTACAAATTGTGAACAGTGTCATCTCTAAACAATATGCTAGGTAATATACTCATATTGTAAATTAGACATTGACTTTTTCTTTCTCTCAGTCCTGCAGATACTCTGCATCACATCCAATATGAAGTCAAAGTCTTCACATTTCCTACAAAGCTCTTTCCATCGCGGCTTCCAATTTCCTATCACACACTACTATCCTTGTTCACTCCACTAGAGTCATGCAGACTACCATCTGTTGCAGATGCACTGGAATCTCAGTGTCTTTGAAAGCAGTCATCTTTACTTGAAATACGACTGTCATAAATCTCAGAAAGTTCCTACTTCTCACACTTTTCTGTTTAAATGTGGTCATCACAATGAGTCTTTCCCTGTCCGTTAGAAAGGGATTCTCACTGGATATCCTTATCCTCTTTTTGTGTTTTTTTTTCCTTCTTCTCAGCCCTTACCACTCATTAAGACACTTTATTCATCTTGTTTTCTGACTCTGTCATGGAGATGATCGGCTTTTTGAAGGTAGTACAGGCAGATGTAAGCTCACTGCCGTATCCTTAGATCTACTTTAGTGTCTGGGGTTTGACTGCACAATGAATGATCTTTCTTATTTACAATTCATGACTATCTTTGATCAGCATGAAAAGACTGGGACTCTACATTGTGTTACTTTATTCAGGATCTAGAATTTGGTTATGGGATTTCCAATGACATTTTCTGAAAAACTTTTCATAGTCCATAATTTGGAAAATCATAATAGGTCACGATTAACCATGAAATTTAAGTGATAAAATATGTATGAAAATGGGTTATAAAGCTTGATGTTTATGTTTGACTGGGTATTATATAAAACTTTGTCATACAAGTCTTTCACAATAATTTCTCAGAAAGCGGTTTGGTGATTCCCCAAAGCACATTCATAGGAACCTGTTTAACCATAAGTCTAAAACTTTTGTAGATAACAATAGCTTTAAACTGGATTTAGTAGTGTACAATGTTTTAGAAGTGGGTATTCTGGGAAACTGCGTGATGTTTTTCCCTTTAATCTTATGTCAGTTTCTTAAACAATTTTTCATTGCCATCACAAAGTACCAAAGGTTGTTTTAAGAGATAAAATTTCTAAACAACATTGTATGCTTGTTCTGGTGAAGATATTCTAGACTATATCACTTGATGCCAGATGGTGCCAGAATCATGGGTAAAGAAGTAAAAAGGAAAACTTCTAAGGAAAGGGAAAAGGAGGAGCCAGTCTTCCCATAACCCTCTTCAAATAATTACCATTCCCTTATACTGTTCCACTAGAAGCCAGGCTCCAAATTCATAAACGCATGGTAGATACACTCAAAATGTAGCAAAGCAGCAGGTAGCTGGAACATATTGGCTCTATCACGCTTCTGTCAATAAAATCTTTTGTCTTCTTCTGCTCTTCACTCTTAGATCATTCAGCATTCAATTTTTTTCTGTGTTCCTGGAACATCTTTCTTTTTATGTATTTTTATTTAACTTTTTACACATATCAGTCTCAGTTCCCTCTCCCTCCACCCCTCGCCTACCCCCCAATCCTCCCAACTCCGCACCCCCACACAATCTACCCTCTGCGCTACAGGGGAAGGCAACGGCTTCCATGAGGGATTTTCAGAGTCTGTTACATAATACCGGGAAGGGCCTAGGTTCTTCCCCATGTGTCCAGGCTGAGAGAGCATCCCTCCACATGGTATGGGTTCACAGAGTCCATCTATATGCCAGGAATAAATACTGCTCTACTCTCCAAGGTCCCACAGATTGCCAAGGCCTGGAGGGATGTCTGGATCAGTCCCATGCTGGCCCCTCAGTCATCAGTCTGGGGTCCATGTGTTACCGCTTGTTTAGATCAGCTGCTTCTGTGGGTTTCACCAGCCTGGTCTTGATTCCTTTGGTCATCACTCCTCCTTGCAACTGGGTTCCAGGAGTTCAATTCGGTTCACAGCTGTGGGTGTCTGCCTCTGCCTCCATCAGCCACTGGGGGAGAGTTCTAGGATGGCATATAAGGTAATCATCATTCTCATTATCTTTTTTTTTATTTTATTTTTGGTTTTTTCAAGGCAGGGTTTATCTGTATTGTTTTGGAGCCTGCCCTGGAACTCGCTCGGTAGACTAGGCTTGGTCTTGAACTCACAGAGTTCCACCTGCCTCTGCCTCCCCAGTGCTGGGATTAAAGGCATGCGCCACCACTGCCCGGCCTATCATTCTCATTATCATGAGAGGGCATTTAAGGTAGCCTTAATGCCAGTTGGTGTCATACGTGTAGATATGTGAAAATATAACTAGTGCCAGATCTTTCCTCTGACTTACAATGGCTCCCTCTTTTATGGTATCTCCCATCCTTTTCTCCTCTATTCTTACCCTGGCTCAACCTTCCTGCTCTCCCATATCCTCCTATCCCCTCCTCTTTTCTTCCTCTCTTTCTCCTATCTCCTTCTTTCCTCCCCTTCTCCCCCCCCATCACAATCCAATTAAGAGAACTCATCCCATAAACCTTCTCTGGGTTACCATGAATATCTTTCTTAGGGTCCTCCCTGCACTCTAGACTCTCTGGCAGTGGGATTGTGGGCTAGCAGTGCCTTGCTTCATGTCTAAATTTCATGTATGAGTGAGTATATATCATACATGTTTTCTTTTTTCCATTGTATAGTTTTAGCTTCTTCATCAGAGATCAAGTGTTCAAAGGTATGTGGGTTGATATCAGGGTCTTCGATTCGATTCGATTGGTCTATATGTCTGTTTTTGTGCCAATACCAAGCTGTTTTTTAGTACTATAGCTCTATAATAGAGCTTGAAGTCAGGGATGGTGATGCCTCTGTAAGTTCCTTTATTGTACAGGGTTGCTTTGGCTATCCTGGGTCTTTTGCTTTTCGATATAAAGTTGAGGATTGTCCTTGCGAGGTCGGTGAAAAGTTGTGCTGGTATTTTGATAGAGATTGCATTGAATCTGTAGATTGCTTTTGGTAAGATTGCCATTTTTACTACATTGATCCTACCTATCAAAGAGCGTGGGAGATCTTTCCTCCTGGTATCTTCTTTAATTTATTTCTTTAAAGACTCAAAGTTCTTGTTATACAGGTCTTTCACCTGTTTGTTTAGAGTTACCCCACGATATTTTATGGTGTTTATGGCTATTGTAAAGGGTGATGTTTCTCTGATTCCTTTCTCATCCCCTTTATTGTCTATATATGTTAGTACTACTGATTTTTTTAGTTAATTTTGTATGTCTGCCATTTTGCTGAAGGTGTTTTTCAGCTGTAGGAGTTTCCTAGTATAATTCTTTGGGTCGCTTATGTAGACTATCATATTGTCTGCAAATAGTGAAAGTTTGATGGCTTCTTTTCCAATTTTTTATCCCTTTGATCTCCTTTTGTTGTCTTATTGCTCTAGCTAGAACTTCAAGAACAATATTGAAGAGATATGGAAAGAGTGGACATCCTTGTCTTGTTCCTTATTTTAGAGCAATCACCTTTAGTTTCTCTCCATTTAGTTTGATGCTGGCGGTTGTTTTGCTGTATATAGCTTTTATTATGTTTAGGTATGTTCCTGTTATCCCTGATCTCTCCAAGACCGTTATCATGAAGGGGTATTAGATTTTTTCAAAGGCTATTTTAGGATCTAATGAGATGATCATGAGTTTTTTTCAGATTGTTTATATGGTGGATAACATTGATGGATTTTCATATGTTGAACCATCCCTGTGTCCCTGGAATAAAGCCTACTTGATCATAGTGTGTTCTTGGATTCGATTTGCCAGTATTTTATTGAGTATTTTTGCATCAATGTTCATAAAGGAGATTGGTTTGTAATTCTCTATCTTGGTTGTATCTTTGTGTGGTTTGCATACTAATGTAATTGTAGCCTCGTAAAACGAATTTGTCAGTGATCCTTCTGTTCCTATTATGTAAAACAATTTGAAGAGCATTGGTATTAGCGCTTCCTTGAATTTTTGGTAGAATTCTGCATGGAAGCCATGTGGCCCTGTCATTTTTTTTTTTGGTTGGAAGACTTTATATGGCTTCTTCTATTTCTTTAGGGGTTATAGATCTGTTTAATTTGTTTATCTCTTCTTGCTTTAATTTTGATAAGTGATATATATCCAGAAAATCATCCCTTTCCTTTAGATTTTTCCAGTTCAGTGGAGTACAGATTTTCAAAGTATAATATGATGATTCTTTGGATTTCCCTTTTTCATTTCTGATTTTGTTAATTAGCATGTTCTCTCTCTGTCTTTTGGTTAGGTTTGATAATATTTCTGTATTTTTATTGTGTGTTTTAGCTCATTTATCTAATCTAGTGTAGTGTAGCCTAGTATATATTCAACTCAATTATATAGAGGATTATTAAACTCGCAGAATATACATATTTTTTCTGGGACAATACAGGTAAAAGATACCTGGGCCAGTATGTGAATTCATTTCATGTTCTGTCACTGCATTTTTCCTATGACCTGGATGAATAAGAATACCTTAGAGACTGAGAAAATAATTATTTAGTTCAATTGCAATAATTTGGCATAACTGTTATTATCTATTGGCCTGGTTACAGATAGTATATTTTCAATCAATGTTGATTGACTAAAATGTTGATTTAATTGATAAAAGAAAAGTCCATAGCTTTTAGAATTTTTTATATACCTAAAGAAAAACTTTATATTTATGTAGAGTTTACACCTTCTTCACTAAATTATCTCTATCAATATTCCTACCTATTAATCTATTTATTCATCGATCATCTAATACCAACTTGTCTTTGTCTAGATATATATTTCTCTTACATTTCAAAATGTATTAAGAAAACATACTTATTTACTTATTCATTTTACCTTTACATGCCTTTTTTGTCTAGGAAGCGTTATCATCATGACTGATTTAACTCATGATACATTCTTAATTTAACTATTGTTTTTCACTGAAAAACTAGAAAGTTATGTTATGGGAGTTGCTTTATTTCTATAATCAGCACCATAAATGCAACATACAAACTCTATATTTCATGAAAAAAAATGAGGTAAGGTAAAATCTTAACTATAGGTGGTCTCTTCTCAGTCAAGGGACAGGGGTGTAGAGAGGTTAAGTGACCTCTGCAGCACTGTAGAGCATTGATTCCCTAAGGAGTACTTGGACAATGTTTCTTCTCCATTAATTCTCTTGAGAATCATTTTATGGCTTGACGACTCCCTATGCAATAAAAGTTTATTGGCCGTGTGTCAGGAACTTTGCTGGGTGCTGGAGTTGCAGGGATTTATGAGACACAGCTCTCTCCCTAAAGGACATCACAGTGTAATGACAAAAGTAGGTATAAACCATTCTACAGAATCTAATAAGTGCATGAGCAGATGAAGGGCACATAAGCCAGCCCAGAGGGTCAGAACAGAAGCACTGGGAAAAGAGATTTGCAATCTGAGCCTTCGATGATAAGTAGGTTTATAAGTTTTTGAGTCACTTAAATGGAAGAATAGGGAGGATTAGCAAGGCTGAGGCTAAGCACAGGAAGGGAGCATGTAGGCAGAAAGGCATAAGTAAAGACAATATGGAATTTTAGGGAGGATATCCATTAAGTCCAAGCAGTTCATTGTTCCTTAGTATAAAACGGTAAAGAGGACAATAGCAGAAAATCGATTTTCATAGATAGGTTAAACACTTAAAATCCCTAATACGCCATTTTAAATAGTTGGGCATATTTTATAGAAATTATAGAATGACTAGGATTTTTTAAATAAATGTTTCATAGCACACACCACATTAACAAAGATCTGGTGCCCTTGTTTTCTAAGTAATGGAAAATAAAATCAGTGAATAGTTAGGAAATAAGTGCAATATCTAAATTGATATTTTTAAACATTAATATAGGTGAAGAAAAAATAAAAACCTGCAGACGATTTTGGTGTAATTAAATGCTGTGTGTGTGTGTTTGTGTATGTGTGCATGAGTGCCTGCCAACAAATGACAATCTGTAATTTTACTTGAATTTGATGCAGAGTTTTTGAAACGGTAAATAATTTAATGTCGAGTTATAGAGAAAGTAGAGATGACAGCTAATGGAACTCAAATTAGGACACAGCTAGAGGCTTCTCCTAGGGTTTAAAATATGAACACAACGGTTGTTTAAGTAATATATGTAGGCATGATTAACATAAAACTATGTAATAAGTATAAATGTGTATCAAAAATATTTTGAAAGAACATTCTTCATTATGTCAAGTTATTGTCACATCAGCTTGAGAAGTCATTCTGATCTCTCCCAAGAAACTTTACTTATTACTTATATGAGTACAGTACTTTTTTGGACTTTTGATGTTGTTTTTTAATATCTCATCTGTAAGAATGACATCTAAGCCATAACATTCTTTTTTATGGTCCTTAATGAACCAATATGTCTGTCATTCTTTCCTTTTCTCTCATTATAAAATTTCTCTATGCAGTCTCTGGCATATACAATATAGGTTGAAAAGCTCAACAAAGGGACAGAAAGCATATTGTTTAGATTTATGAAGAGAAATAGAAAAGATGATTTCAATGAATAAAAAACAATGCACATTTCAAGAAGGAAAACATTACCAATCTATTAAACAATACAAGAGTATAAATACCCACACAAAGCCAATAGGTGATGACACTGGCACCATTTGAAATTGCCAGTGTCAACTGATATTTTTCAATCCATTGTACAGTGGATGGACAATGGGAGACTAGAGAGTGGTTATTAATGATTCTTGGAAATCATGCAAGAAAATGACTTGAGGAATAGAAACAAGAACTTCACAATATTGTGATTCTGGTGTGAGTTGCTGGGTATTAGCATGTTTCTAGGCAGAGAAGGAGAATGGGTTTGAAAATAAATGAAGAAACTGAGGCTAAAACAACCAGAGGCTGAGGTGATAATAGAAAAAAAATCTGAGATGGGAGAGTGATAAAGCTAATGAATTGATGACAGAGGCAGAGAGTTGCCAAGATTAAGACCAAGTATCTGATTCCCTGGAAGCATGTAAGTTGTAGGTGTGAATCCAGACAATATTTACAGAAAATAGATTGAGAGATATTATGCACTATTAATTTTCTAGATAAAGCAATGTATCTTTAAGTTGATGCTTGATGGTTATTTAAGAGTATTGGATATTAACTAAGATAGTAGAAAAATTGAAAGGTTCATGGATTAGTTGTACCCATATTAACATGAAAGCTTAGTCTCTGTGAGGTTGTTGGGATAGCAAGATTTAGTGACTGGAAATGGGATGTTGAATGCAAATTTTTATGTTTTGGTATAGTTCTGCTTTACCATATATAGAGAATAATAAAGAAGGATGGAATCAAAATAGTTCACAGATGGAATAAATGGAGGAAGACTAGGATCAAATACAGATTAATCTGATGAGTATGAATTATAGGATTTCCAGAAGCCAAGTAGAATTTCCAATGATGATGTTAGAAAAGTCAGTATTTATCATCAGATGGTCCTAATGAGCATTAACTATTTTGTTTTGTTGTCTACTGGAATGTTCAAGCTTTACTATCCTTATTGGATACCAAAACAGGGAAAGAATTAACTCTCTGTTTTGTTGTTTTATTTTTGTATCTTCTTGATCACAGTCAAGCTACCTCCATGTGATGTAGCAGGAAGGGGTCAATGATAGATCTTGAATGCCATCATTAATCAAACTTCAAATACAGAGTAAGAAACTATTTGGAAAATGATCACCCTACTTTCAGTAGACAAAAATCTGTAAACAAATGTCTAAAATTCCAGAGTAAAACATTGCTGTTTGGTAAACTTAATCCATATAGACAAAGAATCCAGATACTGGAGGCTTTGGAAATGTAAAGAGAAGCACCCAAAGCTATAAGTCTCCTAGTGGTTAACCCAAGCAGTATAGAAGTCAGAGAAGCAGTGTCAGGCAGGTGGTGAGGTCTAGCACTGAACTCAGAGACGACATCTGGCTGGTCCTGTGTATCACCTTGACACAAGTTAGAGTCTTCATTGAGGAAATGCCTCAATGAGATCCAGCTGTGATTCATTTTCTAATTTACTGATCAACAGAGGAGGGCCAAGGCCATGGTGGCTAGTACCATCCTAGGCTGCTTGTCCTGGGTTCTATAAGGAGATGGGCTAAGCAAGCCAATAATCAGCACCACTTCATGACCTCTGCATGAGCTCCTGCCACCAGGATTCTGCTCTGTTTGAGTTCCCGTTCTTACTCCTTACATGATGAACAGTGATGCTGAAGTATATGCCAAATGAACCCTGTCCTCCTCGACTTACTTTCCCTCCTCGACTTGCATTGTGGTCTCAGTGTTTCATCACAGCCTTAGAAACCCTGACGAAGACAACATCCAAATGCCCAAATCTAGACAGAAGAGAAGCAAAAAGGCTCTGTGTACCCAAGCTGAACAATGGTACTCATAAGTTACCATGTGCTCTGGAATGTTCTTGGACTGAGCCTGAAGGCAAATACTATGATTAACACCATCAAGGAAATGCCAGAATCTTTGCATGGTCTCAGGACTTAACAGCCTTGCTGGTAGACATGAAAAGAGCTCTGCTGAAAAGAAAATGCCATGTGTTACCTGAGTTCGACAACCAAAGTTGATGCTGAAAGGAAAGAAGCTGGAATTACCAAGGTTTGAAATTTTAAGACATCATGCCAAGTTCATAAACCCACATGTTTTATGTTATTTATTTTTATTCTTGGTTAATCCAAACAGGAAAAATGAGATTAAAGAACTGTCTGGGTCAAGCATTCTGTCTGAGTAGGCAGATTCCCCTTACTTTGTTTCTTTAGATGATGAATGTCCCTGAACACAGCTAATGCTCTGTTCAGAGAGAGCTGAGATAATGAGACAAGCAGGCTGTATTCTCCAGCCATTTGTTTCAGAACTCACAACCCGATTCAAGAAAGCAGTCTTCTCTTAAAGCTGATAATTCATAATTTCAGGTTACTTTCCAAATATATTTAGATTGTAGCTAAAAAGAATTCATACTGGTAACAGAATGTCAAATATATCATTTATGAAAAGTACCTTCCAGACATGAAATTACTGCAGTTCATTGAGGAGCCTATCGTTTAAACTTGTATATCAGAGATTTCAACATAAAATGGATCCTCATTAGCAAGAGATATCACGATGAGACTATATTTGGGATGTAAGTCTTTCCTAATCTTTATTAGGAAAGCCTTTGTTATAATAAATTCAGAAAGAGTCTGAAAGTTTTTTAATTTAATTCAATTCAAAATGAAGTGGACATTTTTGATTTATCGTTTCTTTTTTTTTTTTTTTTGGTTTTATGAGACAGGGTTTCTCTGTATTGTTTTGGAGGCTGTCGGTCCACCCTGGCCTCGAACTCACAGAGATCTGCCTGCCTCTGCCTCCTGAGTCCTAGGAATAAAGGCATGCGCCACCACAGCCCAACGATTTATCGTTTCTTAAAAGAAAATCCTGAAAGAACAACTAAAAAACAAGATCTTCAAAGTAATTGTTTTGAAATTGTGCTGGTATTCATCTTTGTTCTTTTGACAGGATCATCCTGTGTGTCCCCTATGATTTTAATATTTGCTACACAAATAAGACTACTTTTTGAACTTGTGGCCATCCCCCTGCCTCAGCTTTGAATCTTGGGTTACAGGACAACTGTTTTAAGTGCAGTGATTGATATCATAGATACTGAAACTTGAAGGGTAGGTGCAAATCTTGCCTCTCTTTTCCATCTATAATAATCTACATAAGGAATATATAAGAACATACTCATAGCAACTTTGGGAGAAGTAAATGGATGGCTGTCATATTCTAGAGCAGTATTAAAATCAAGAGGGGATTCTACAAATTGTGGCAGTGGATAAGCATCTGCCAATTACAGTAAGTTACTATTTTTCCTTCTCTCTGCTGAAAACCACTGAATAGTTTCAGTTCCTGCATTGTTTACTTGTGAGCTGAAATCAGAGCACATGCATCCTACTGTAATATAAATCTCCTCAATTGTTGCCATATTACTGTGGTTTTAATTCCTCAGTAAATTCTCAAAATGGGCTCACATTCTTTGTTATCTGTCATTATCACCTAGTTCTATAATTACTTCTTAATAGAATTTGGGTTCTCATGTTATTTGCCTTCTAAAACAGGCAGGAATTGGAAGACAGCCGTGTAATTGCCTTGGCAGTACATTGCTCACTATCATGAATCTTGTTTTGAAGATATTCTGGGAAGAAAGATCCAAGATTGTAGAATTTACAATCCCATCTTGGCAGTTGTAGGACTTAACTACACACAGACTGTTAAAAGGTGAGGTACTTTGCTCTGCAGTTGAAGAAGTCATTTCTGTTACCCATTATGCTTGGCATGACTGGGAGCAGCATTTAAGAAAGCCCCTTTTATAATACTTAATAGAGTACTGGTTTTTTTACTGACGAATAGCAAAATTAACTCCACTGAAGTAATACTACTACCCATTTTCACTTTGGAGATTCTGCATTATTCATTCACTCAAGTCAACACCAATTACTGAGTGTTTCTGTTGAGTCATTCACTCTGTCTTGCAAGGACATAATGAATACTCCTGGGCCTACTACCCATTTACTACACATGAATTGTTTGGTTTTTCTTTTTGTTTTTTACTTTTTTTTAGTTTTTTTTCTAGACAGGGTTTCCCTGTGGCTTTGGAGGCTGTTCTGGAACTAGCTATTGCAGATCAGGTTGGTCTCGAACTCACAGAGATCTGTCTGCCCCTGATTCCTGCGTGCTGGGATTAAAGGCATGGAGCATCACTGCCTGACTTATGAATAGATTTTTAAAATGTGATTTTAATATTGACTTTATCCTATAATCTATAATCCATAATAGAGAAAATATCACTTCCTATACCACGATTCCTAAGCAATAGTAATATCCATTTATGGACAGAAGTAAATTGATATTATTCAAATAACATTATTAAAACTAATATTTAGTTTAAGATGTTAAAGAAATTTAAATTTTATTCATCTTGGACTTTAATCTCCTCGAACCATAAGTGTATGCTACAGGAAGTCCATGCTTCTATATAATCCATAGGGCATGATTTTCATGAAGCCAGCTGTGTACAGGTTACCTCTGAGACAAAGGCCTTCTCTTATCTCTCACCTGCCCAGATATGCCTGTAATGTACATCTTCTCAGAGTTTAGGAGGTGTGTGTATAGCAGATGTCACCTTTTTCTTTCAGAGTAGCAATGGGCTAAAGGTGGGACATTCCAAATCACATGGATCTACATTCCTTTTTTTAGTAATCTCTCTATTTTTTGTTTGAGCTGTGACATGTGCAATCAAACACTATATTTATCTTACTAAGTGGTATAAAATTGTTCGAGAATGTGTGCTGTTACAAAACTATGGATATCTGTTTGTTAAGTTTGGCTTTTAGGAAAAATATCATTTTTTATATATGGTTGAATGGACCACATTGAAGGCTAGCATAGAGAGACATATTATATATATATATATATAATATATATACATATATATATGTAGAGAGAGAAATAGATATGATAAACATAGATGATAGAAATTGATAGATGAGAGATAGGTAGATATAGGTATCACATAAGTGATCGTTAAATATCAACAGGAATCTGTCCCGCTGTTGAGGAAATATATTACAGAATAAATTTGTAAGTTCCTTTTATCTTATGTCCAAATAATGCCGATTAAGAGCTCAACTACATTAGTTCTTGAAGCTCCCTTTTTAGGTAGGCATCGTCAATGCAATTTGAATAAATGGAAAGCTGAGACTCAAAAAATCAAGTGACTTATGAAAACAATTCAGACAAAAAACAGAGAGCTTAAAATGAATATATATGTGATATATATGCATATAAATATATATGGGTGATATTGAAATGAAATAGTTCAAACAGATTTCTGGATTTCTACCCTCAGATAATGTTGAAGTTTAATCAAAACGTGGGACTCTCAACTTGTATGTAAGTATATGACAAAACTTGCATTGGCTGTTTATCCTTCACAATGAATCAAAAAGAACCATCAACAAAATTCTGGACTCTGAAGGTCAGTGTCATCCCATAGTAAATCAGAGGTGCTTACAGGCAAGAACAGCTGCTGTCCAACTAGCAGCCAAAAAGTTCCTGGAAAAGTTAATAATGAAATACAACTGCTTACAGTGATATCTTACTGCAGAGTTTTCATTTCCACATCTCTTTAGCTTTTTATAAAGGGGATTCTTACAGGCAGATTTAATAACAGTATTGTATACAGTTACACAACTTAAATAAACTAATTATTCTACTGCAAGTGTTTGTGAGTCTACGCACTTAGGACACATATTTGAAAATAATACTGAGAAAACATAAAGATGACAATGAGCTTTGGCCAAAATTTTAAATTCTGAATGGTAACTATAAGAGAAGTGATTAATTACTAAGTGATGTAATACTAATTCAATTATCTCTATTTATTTCCCTCACTACAGTCTCTAATTAGCTGATTTGCCGTAAAAATCAGCACATTTGTGACAAGAATTGCACAAAAGGAACATCT
This sequence comes from Mesocricetus auratus, assembly GCF_017639785.1. Classification (NCBI taxonomy): domain Eukaryota; kingdom Metazoa; phylum Chordata; class Mammalia; order Rodentia; family Cricetidae; genus Mesocricetus; species Mesocricetus auratus. The sequence continues at coordinate 26,852,163 of NW_024429190.1, read as the reverse complement.
AGTTTATAACTAGAGCCTAGGGAAAAGTGTATTTTATTTACAAAAATAAAAAGGAAGAAACTAAATCATTAAATCAATGCTAGATCATAATAAATATATATCCATTTAATTGCAAATACCTTCAGTAGTGTGGTATTTAAAATAAATTATACATGTAAAAACATTTCAGGAATTTGTTCTTTTTTCTCTTAAATAACTGTCATGTTTTATAAAAAGAGTGTTTTCTTTCCATGTTTTCATTGTATAATACTAGCATATTAATACAATGGTTCATGACACTATTAATTCTCTAGATGATAGTTTGGTTTTAAGGATAGATGATAATCAGAATTCCAGTGGATCTACTTATCATTTTAATGGAACCTAACAGAATATATGACCTCAAGGTGATTACCAAAGTCGTTAATGAGACAGATGTTACATAAACTGGTGTTTCTTTCCTATCTGGTTCTCTAATAAGCACCAGGATGATGACTATTAACTTATTGTTTCAGTTTTAATTGTTATTATATTCTTTTATGTTAAGACCTGAACAAAGTAAAATATAAAAAAAACCAACTAATATCAATTAATCCTAAATGTTGAGACCAAAATATAAGTAAAACCTCTCATTTGAAATAGTTTTTATTTTTATATACCCATCTGTGAAAAACTGTTAACTGCTTTTATTCCATTTCAGTCTTTCTGATTTATGGCCAAAATTCAAAATGACTGTTATTACCACACATATAATTTTGTTTATGCTTCATTTCTTTAACTCAGTGAAGTTGTGATTCTTTGTTTAAGACATCTGATGGTCTGGTAAAGAGCTGAATGGCCAACAGCGAGGTAGGAGCAACGATAGTCTATGCTGGCAGGCAGAGAGCATAAATAGAAGGAGAAATGAGAAAGAAGACAATGAGAGAACAAGGAGAGAAGGATATCAGAGGCCAGCCACCTATTCAGCCACAGAGCAAAAAATAAGATGTACAGAAGAAAAGGAAATGTCCAGAGGCAAATGGTAGTTGGGATAGTTTAAGAAAAACTGGCAAGAAACAAGCCAAGCTAAGGCCAGGCATTCATAAGTAATAAGCCTCCATGTATGTCCATGTATTTATTTGGGAGTTGGGTGGTGGACACCAAACAACAACAACAAGAGAGTAAAACCTGTCACTACAGACAAGCAGTAAAAAATGTTAAGTAAATCATCATTTGTCTGGTGAAGACTCAATCATTGTCTTGATATATTGGGGAAATAATGTGTTCAAACTAACAACTAACACTTAGTTTACACATAATCAACTGCTGGCAAGGAGAAAGTTTTAAAGCCAGAAGTAGCTTGATTTAAGCATTGCTAAACGACCATGAATGACTTCTCTCCTTACTTCAACATGCCATATGTTACCATACTCTTTGCTTTCCAAATCACCATCATTGTATCTTGCCAGGATTGATACGATCCAGCTTGAGGAATGGGAATGAACTTGGATTGCCAAAATACCCCAGGCTCTGAGCATTGAGATAGATAGTAGCAGTGGGATGGAGACACATGCCAAGTATTTAATAGTTTGGTGTGTTTTGTTGTTGCTGTTTTTCGATATGAAATTATTCAGACTTATGCTTCACGACAGCCCACTGACCTAGACCCAGTATAATGAATTTAGAACCTAGATGATGGTCAAAAATCATAGGGAGTTTCTACAAAAAAGGCAGCAGTGCATTTAACATCATAAAAAATTAATCTGTTTTATGTCTCTCCATGAAGTATGGTATTATGCTTTAGTGGAAAAGCTTAGACTCAGATATACCTGGATATGATCACCATGTTTAATACCAACCAATCTATGTTCACCATTTCCAAAATAGAAACACTAATAGTAGTTTTTGGAGAAGACTGCACAGTGGATGCCATGAAGCAATGGCCCTAATAAGACATCAATTGCACTATTTTAAATATGTAATTGTTCAATAATTATTAGTTATCATATTATTAATATATCTATTCAATACAATATGTGATCATAGCTAGTGTGTACTGCATATGCACAGCTCATATTATAATTTGTTGGGATTATGTGATGAATAGGGTAACAGAAGCTTGGTTTCGGCCCATTCCAGGCTTTTCCTTCATGCTTCCCTTTCCCTAAAATAGTGACCTTGGGTACTACATTATCCAGATGGCACAGCTATGGAGTGGAGGATATCCAAAACTACACATCAACTCTTAGATATGGGGAAAATGAACCACACAGGACTGTTTTGTTTTGGCTTAATTTACTAAAACACAGCCTAGCCTTATTGACCAATATGGGGCTTGGAGGTGGGAATGACAAGTGTGATTTCTCATCTTTTGTGATCAAGGGTTTTAGACAATTTCTCTGAGGTTTCAGAGATAACGTAAACCATGGTACATACTGTACCTTTTAATTCTTTAAAATTAAAATTTTATCACAGAAAACTGAATGAATAAACAATGATCAAAGTAATCACAGATGAGGAAGATCTCACTCATTTAGTACAACCATTTATGATGGAGATCTCAACAGAACCAGTATATCTAGATCAGTCAACATGACATTAACTATACCCAACTACATTTCTCATCAAAATGTATGCTCATAGAATGAGAATAAAACAATGTTATGGCCTGGAGACATAGCTTACCTGTCAAAAGCAGATACTAGTCAAGCAGAGAATTTAAGTATATTCCAAACACCCACATTGAGCAACCTACAATTGAATTATCTTCACTTCCTATGGGATATACGGACACAAAAACTAATGTACACATGCCCAAATACAGTAGACATACACACAGATTTAATGGAAATAACGTAATTTTTAAAAATACTGTGTTAATATTTGTTGCTACCCCTGATATATTCTAGTATTATAGGACAATTCCTGTGTGGTATGTTAATTACTAAAGTATCTTATAATTACCAAGAAATAAAAAATCTCCAGGATTGACTTGATATGTTCAAGCATGTCCCAGATGGGAGCATCCTATTGGGGCTTCAGAGATGTTGGATGTGCAGCTTCTTGTTTTCCTTCAAAAAACGCAATTTAGTAAACTAGTATTAATTTGAGTCCAATAAACTAAAACTTTTTCATTTTGTTTCTCCGCAAATTATGGCTTTTAACATTTTTACTTGGATTGCTGGTGGCAAACTAACCTTAGTCATTATAAAATTAGTAAATTACACTTATTTTTGAAAATTTTTTATGTAGCATACTTTCATTCATTGGTATCACCTGTCATCCCTCCTACCTTCTGTACTTATCAGGTTTCATTCCATATTTGTTGGGTGTAGTGATATCTTGCTTGTAAAAGTGAAACTTTTCTGAAGATCAGAGAATGGAGCTTGCCATTGGCTAATCATAGATGCCTGTAGGGCTGTACTGACAGACAGGAAGTAAGATGGCTGGGAGGAAACAGGAAGTGAGATGGCTGGGTGCAGAGAGGATATAAGCAGGAAGAAATAGGAACTCTCTCTCCTTTCCAGTGGGAAGCTAGTGAGGTAGATGGCTTTCGCTTGATCCTTTTCTCTGTCCTCTCATCATTTTCCTATATTTCTGGTTCTATGTTTTTATTATTTAGACCAATTAAGAACTTCATATACAGGTGGATGTAACTAGCAAGAACAGATTCATGGATTGATTATTACTTTGAGGAAAGTGTTTCCATTCTACATATATTCCATCATTAATAACATTTTAAGCAAAATCATATCCATTATGTTTCCTTCAGGGGAAAAATGTTCAAAGAGTTTAAAATCAAAAATAATACCTTTAGCTGGCTTTAACTCAGTATGCACTTAAATGTATTCTCTTTTTACCTTATTATTGAAAGTAGATTTTTTATATAATATATCCTGCTTACTGTTTCTTCTCCCTGTACTCCACCTCAGTTTCTCCTCAACTCCACTAATATCCAGAGCTATTTCTGTCCTTCATTAGAAAACAAACAGACTTTCATTGCAATAATAAAAAATAATAAAAGCTAACAAATTGTAATAAATAAAACAAATAAATAGAAGGAAAACTCCAAGGAAGGTCCAAGAAACTGATACCCACTCCTTTCCATGCTCAGGAGACTACTACAAACACTAAACTGGAAACCATATGTATATTGAATGGTCATGTAGGGTAAAAAATAGATAAAAATATGTATAAATCAAAGGAAATTAGAAAAATAAAAAATGGTAACATACAATTAAGAGAAGATGTAGACAGAGAGCCATGCGTAGCATTATGAGAAGGAACCTCCAAGAATGCCTTTGAGTTCATTTTCTGTTGGTATCTACCACTGAGAATGCAGCCTACCATTAAGAGTGGTTTGCTTCCCCAGTGAGATTACCTTGAAAGGAATTTTCATTTGCAAGTAGTTATAAACTGGGTATAACTTCTGGGTTAGGGTTGAGCCCATATATCCACTTCTCCTTCCAGCTTTAGAAGTCAAATTACGTAGACCCATGAAACTCTCTGCATACTGCATTAGTTTCTCTGTGTTCTTATGTGCCTCCATCCTGTCAAGGTAGAGGCCCTTATTTTTTGTATCTTTCAAATAGAGGTTCTTATACTTATTCCACCTCCACTTCCATGGTATTCCCTGAGCCCTGACAGCAGAAATTTGACAGAGACATCCACTTTAGGGTTGGTTGTTCCAAGGATTCTCATGCTGCATAATGTCTGACTATGGACCTCTGTATTGTTCCCATATATTGCAGAAGATAGCTTCTGTGCAGATGGCTGAGCCAGGCACTAATCTAGGAGTACAGCAGAATGTCTACAGGAGTCATTTAGTTGCTACATTTTTGTTTTTGTTTTTTAGAACTCTAGTATTTGGTTTTATTCTACTTCCCAATGATATCTGGCCTCATGACCTTGGACACAGAAGCAATGTCAAAAATAGACCCAACTTGAGGAGTAGGCCTTAAGCCAATTCTATAGACTCGTTGGCTACTTACTACCACAAACTTTGTGCCATTATTGCACTAGAATATCTTGCAGGCACAACACCATTGTTGATGAAATGCTAGTGTGGCTACGATGGTGCTTATACTCTTCCTTTGGTAGAATACAGAGTATATTTCCATATCAAAAGTGCTAGCACACAAGGATGAAGGCTCTATGTAGACACCAGACTGATTACTTCATGTTCAATGAGTAGTATAGATGCTGATTTTGGAGGTGGGGCCTTGTTGTCAGTTTGAGGAGAGCAACATGTAGTCTTGGCAACCGCCTGGGTTGTTTGAGGGTTCCCACCGGACCCTTTGGCCAACAACTCAATTAAATGTAACCCCATGGATTCTCTCTCTCAACTCCGTCTTCCCTTCCCTTCTCCAAAGGTACTTATTCTACTTCTCTTTCCTAGGGAGGTCAATTCTGTGCTCCCTAGTCCCTTACTCTATACCTAACCTCTATATTTCCACAGATTACAGCTTGATTAGCATTGACCTAACAGATAATATCCACATATGACAGAATAGATACCTATTTGTCTTTCTGTGTCTGGGTTACCTCACTCAGGATGATTTTTTTCTAGTTGTATTCATTGACCAGTGCAGTAAATGGTTTCAGCTTTTAACTGCTGAGCAATACTCTGTTGTATAAATGTATTACATTTTCTTTTATTATGATTTCCACTGGTGTCTGTTGTTATGTCCCTTTGTCAATTTTACTTATGTTAATTTGGGAGGTTAGGTAAAGATCTACAGCTGGCCACTTTCCTTTACCAGTTAGGGAAACCTATTGGTTCCCAGGGAGTGCCTGCTGGGAGGCTGGAGGGGGTGCTGGAAGTTTAATCCACTAGAAATGGGGGCAGGGTAACGGAGGCTGCAGCAGGTCTGCTACAGAGCTGGGGATAAGACTGGGGGATTGGATTTGGAGTAGTAGAAGGAAAAGTGAAGATCTACAGTTAGCCAACATCATTCCTTGGCCAGAGTGGCCTGGGGATTTCTAGGAAAATGTTAAATGTAATTCTAACACAGGACATGCAAAAACATTTTCTTTGTTCTATTTTATAGTCAAAGAACACCACTGACTGTTTTTTAATATGGAATTTAACAATGTCAGTACAGTTCATATATACGGCTGACTGAAGGTTTTATATAATCAGAGTGACATTATTTTTGCAAACCTAGATTCTAGTTCTAGTTTATCCAGTTCTTAGCTGCTTGAAAATGTAAAACACTCTCTTTTGTCCTGAGCTTTATTTGAAGATTCAGCTGTGTGGGAAGACACATCTCTAGGGTCATCCCCATATCTAACTCTGTGTGTTGGTATATATAAGGCTTTCTTTTAATCTTCTTATTAGGAGCTTCAGCAATATATTCCTAGCTAATGCCCTGTATCTAATCTCCCATTACCACCCACCAAACAGCACTGCACTCTTTAACTTCTGTTTTAAATGATATAATAAGATATGCTTTATAAAGTATAAAATTCCCTACAGCAATTGCACATTTCAACGATTTTTAGTGAATTTAGAGTTGTGAAATGTTTATTACAATAAAGTATTTAGATAAACTTTCCAATCTCTCTTGTGTCTATTTAAATATAACACTTGAGGCAAGGAAAAATACAAATCACCAATACTTTGAAAAAGTTGATCTGCTATCCATCTTCAAAATTTTGAATAATCTGAACATTTCATTATATTCCATTATACAATAAGTGGTATTTTGTGTCCATCTTTTCTTGTTTTCCGTAAACTAAATGTCTTCTGTGTCTTGGGGTTATTTGTAATTGTCTGTTTTTAGATAACAGTACTTCCATCTTTTTCTTGTACCAGTCTATGGGTATTGGGAATGTTCCATCCTTTACTATTATTGGTTAATGCTGCTGTGGACATTTGAGTGTGTGTGTGTGAACATTACATTTTATGGCCTTATTAACCTTTCACAGTGAAGTTATTTTTACATGTTTGAGGAAAGTACCCCTTTTCCTGTCAGTTTCTTTTTTTCCTTTTTTTCTTTCTTTATTATTTTAATTTTCAATAGCTTGTTTTACATGTCAGTCCCAGTTCCCTCACCCTCCCCTCCTCCCACACCCCATATCATCTAATAAATATAATTTTCTATTGCTTTGTGGATATTTCTTAATAGCTGTTGTTTAGGTAAAACTACAATGAAGTCAAATTTACCTTTCTTATTTTTCTGTTGTGACCACCATCACAGAACAAATTCTACCTGAGACATTGCTGATTTTCTCCTACGTATTTTACATTTAGCTCTTTTGGCTATCTGGTCAATATTTTATTGCCTTCGTTCATTTTTGAATTTCTACATGAGATATGGCTCAAGTGCTGTGTTCTGTTTCACTTGTTTTTGTCCTCTCTGTTTTCACAGGGATTTATTATTTCTTACCCCACTAGAAATGGAGCCATGTTCCATGACCTTTTTGTCAGTGCACAGCCTCCATTATGAAGTGTTTATAGCAGGTCTTGACACTGGCTATTAGTGAGCAATTGACAGCTTTCTTCCAAAGTGTTATGGTTATACTTAAATTTTGGATTTCCTTATAAAGTTAAATTTTTCATGCAATTTCTGCTCAAAGTTACTGAAACTTGTAAAGTTCCATTGCAAATAAATAAATAAATAATCTTGAATGAACTTGGAGGGAATTCATTTTTTAAATATTTATATATTCTAATATAGAAAAATATTTCCATTTATTTTTCATCATATTTAATTTATCTTAGGACTAATTTGTAATTACAATTGCTTGGCTTAGGTTTTCCCCATTAGCTAACTTTACTGTCTTTATGCTATTGTAGCAATGGATATTTTGGCAATATCTGTTTCAAGTGTTTTATTTTCAGATATTGATTTTGCACCCTGCACTTTGCAAGTTCACTAAAATTTCCAGTTGTCAACCAGATTTTTTTCAAAGTATAACTATTATGAACATATTTTCTCTTTTCTCTGCATTTCAATGAGCCTCTGCTCTGCTTCTCTCTATCTCTCTGTCTCTCTCTATCTATCTTTCTCTGTCTCTCTCTCTCACTCACTTGCTCACTGTGTGTGTCTGTGTGTGCGTGTGCGTGTGCGTGTGTGTGTGTGTGTGTGTGTGTCTTACATTGTAATTCTCTGTATTTGGGAGTCCTTCTCATTTATGTCTTGCTCTCATTGTTAATAGTTCTCCTTACTTCTTTCCAGCATTGGTTAGAATCCCCAGTATAGTGCTCTATGGAAGTTAAAAAACATAGAAACTTTCACTTCATTCCCAATGATAGAAAACATGCATATATAGTCTAGCAACAATAATTCTGATTAACTTTTGATTTCTTAAAAACACTCTATAAATGGTTACATAGGCCAGTTTGTTCCCTAATTAGTTAGGAGTTTGTTTTCATTATGAATTGATGCTGCAAGTTGTTAGTAACATTTCCAAAATCTACGGAAATAATTTTGTGCTTTGGTTTTTTTATTCTACTGTTATGGTGTATAACACCATTATTGAAGGTGCTTTGTGTTAGTGAAATGATTCTTCTTATTCAACATTGTACATTCTTTCTCTGATTTGCATGAGTAAGTGTACTACAATTTGGTTGAAGTTCTCAGTTTATTATATTCATGCTGGATACTGTCTTCTAATATTTTGTTCTTGTGATATATATATATATATATACATATATATGTGAATGTAATGTTTCCTGAATTCTTTGACTGAGCTGAGGAGTCTACCCTCTATCTCTTGTAAGATTTTGTGAAGATTTGTATTTGGTTTTTTTCTATCCTTTAAATTACAATGTGTCCTTTACCATCATATTTGGAGAATGTTTCTGATGCCAAGAGAAATGTTGGAGAACTCTTACAAATCTTGTCAATTGGCATTTTCAGATGGTGTTTATACCATACTTTATTAGCATGATTCATATTTTTATTGAAAATTGTATATTTTAGATGAAATAGTTGTGGGAACTTTGCGTTTTATTTATTTACTTACTTATTTTACTGTGGTAGTTTTTAATGGTTTTGTTTACTTATTTTCTGGGTTTTTTTTTACTTGTTTTTTTTATTACTTTGCTTCAGCTAAATCTGTGTAATGTGCCTTTTCTTCAAGCCTTCAACTGCTCATGTTTCATGCAGTTACCATATTTTCTCTCTCTCTCTATCTTCCTACTTTTACATTTGCAAGGTTACCCAGTATCTACATACCTTGGCATAACTGGATGTTAACATGCAAATAGATCCATATCTATCACCATGCACAAAACTCAAATCAAATGGATTAAGGACCTCAACAAAAAACCAGCCACATTGAACTTGATAGAAGAGAAATTTGGAAGTAACCTGGAACACATAGGCACAGGAGACCACTTCCTAAATAGAACACCAGTAGCACACACACTAAAAGCGACAATCAATAAGTGGGACCTCATGAAACTGAAAAGATTTTGTAAGGCAAGGACTCTGTAAATAAGACAAAAAAAAACACATCAGCCTACAGAATGGGAAAAGATCATCACCAACTCCACATCTGATAGAGGGCTGATCCCCAAAATATATAAAGAACGCAAGAAAGTAGACATTAACATACAAAATAACCCATTTTTTTATTCTTATACACTTTATCGCAATGGCAGTTTCCCTTCCCTCTCATCCTCCCATTCTCTCTCCACCACCTCCCCTTTCCCCCAGAACCAAACCCCTCTGTCTCTCCTCAGAAAAGAACAGGCCTTCCAGGGACATCAACCAAACATGGCATAACAAGCCACAATAAGACCAGGAACATACCATCACATCAAGGCAGGATGAGGCAACCTAGTAAGAGAAAATGAGTCCTACAAGCAGGTAAAAAAGACAGAGGCAGAACCCATACCCACTTCGAGAAATCCCACAAGAACACCAAGTTACTCAACTATAACATAAATGCAGATGATCCAGATCTCTTCAGGCTCCCTGATCTCTGTGGACCTCCATGAGTTCAGTTAAATTGACTCTGTGGGTCTTCTTGCTCCTCTGATCCTTCCTCTCCTTGTACAGGATTCCCCAAGCTCCACCTTATGTTTGGGTATGGGACTCTGCATCTGTTCCCAACAGTTGCTGGATGAAGTCTCTCTGGTCTCTCTGATGATGATCCTGAGAGTCTCCAGGCCCAGAACACTCTGTAGGTAGGACAAACTGCAGATTAATGGTTCTGTGACTGTGTTGGTTGGTGTCCCAGTCCCTCCACTTGAGGGTTTGCTTGGTTATAGAAGATGGCTGGCTCAGGCTCCATACCCCAGTCACTAGGAGTTACTGCTAGGTTTACTTTCATAAATTCCATGTAATTTCCATTGCACTAGGTTTCCAAATTGCCCCTGAAATGGCCCCCAAATTCCATTCATTTTTCCCTGTGCATACTCCCTGAATCTGATCCCTCCTGTTCTCAATGGCACCCACCTCCAGTCTATCTCAGAAGTCTAAATACCTTAATCATCAATTGACTGCTGTTTATATGAAATGACTTTAAGACAGTTGTTTTAGGGAATAGTATTTTAAGGTGTGTTACTTTTATTTATGCTGCATTTGTTTTAGTCTTTGAAGTTGTGATTCTATGCCAGTTTAAAACACCTGATGGTCTGATAAAGAACTGAATGGCCAATAGTGAGGCAGGAGCAATGATAGGTGGGGCTGGCAGGCAGAGAGGATAAATAGAAGGAGAAATGAGGGAGTGAGGAGTAGCAAGAGAACAGGGAGAGAAGGACCCCAGGGGCCAGCCACCCAGTTACATAGCAAGCCACTGAGTATGAAACAAAGACAGGTATATGGGAATAGAAAAGAAAAAGCACAGAGACCAAAGGTAGATTGGATAGTTTAAAATAAGAAAAGCTGACTAGAAGCAAGCCAAGCTAAGGCTAAGCATTCATAACTATGAAAAAGCATCTGTGTATATTTATTTGGGAACTGAGTGGTGGGCCCCTCAAAACAAACCAAATGAGTAAAAAAGATTTCTCACTGAGCTTTGATGGCACGCACCTTTAATCCCAGCACTAGGGAGGCAGAGGCAGGAGGACTTATGTGAGTTGGAAGACAACCTGGTCTACAGAGCAAGTTCCAGGACAGACTCCAAAGCAATACAGAGAAACCCTGTCTCAAAAAACAAAACAAAAAAATAAAAAAACTCACTACACAACGAGATATTGAAAATATAGGATACAACTCTTGAGTTGTGGATTGACATTTGGGGGTCATTTAGCATAATGTATATGTAACAAAAAAAACTTTTATATGAAAACCAGAGAATACCATATCCTTAAACAATCTCTTACCCCACTTGAGTCTTTTATTTTGTTAGTTTCATATATTCTAATTAACTGGATGATGTTATTAATGTTTAAGTAAAAAGTAAGAATGTCTGACAAAACATTCAGACCCATAAATCTGTTTCTGCAAGTTGCTTTATGTAGTTGAGAAATGTCAACAAGACAGGGATACTATTGTGACATTCCAAAGCTCTGTCACTTGTTTCAGTTCAAGAACAAAATATTTACTGGGAAAGTTCGGATAGAATGAAAAGAAAGCAATGCCTTGAAACCAGGTTGGGTTTTTGTTTTTGATTTTTGTTTTGTTTTGTTGTTTTTTTTGAAAAGGTTAATGAAGAGACCAACTCTCAAAAATTTAGAAATGAAATATGTCAATGTAAGTATATACCCATTTTTTCCTAGCTGGGATTGCTTGCAAGATAATTATTTTGCAGTTTTCATTTTGCACTCATCTCACAGACTTTTTGTTCTACCAGCATTTTCAATGATAGAAATTGTATAATTCATTCAGCTATTCAACATTGTGATTTTGTTTTGCTTTCTCTTAATTTTGATGTATTTCTTTTTAAAATATCTGATTTAAAAAAGAAATGGAAAGAAACTCATAGTTTAATGAAGAGATATCCAGTGAAGACAGAATTATTGTTTAGTAGAGAACATGCTAAGAGGAAATGTGTTAGGAGTGTGAATTCGGGTGTAGTTAATCTATGACATCAGGAAAGGGTTATGAGCTGAACAAGATCAGGAACTTAGAAAATTTAGTAAATAAACAAGGAATAGGGCCAAGGAGATGGCTTAGTGAGTAAAGGCGCCTGGGGTCAAGCTTACAGAGCAAATTTCCAAGGCCCTCACCTAACTTTCTCATGCAAGCAATTGTGTACACACACACTCACACACACACACACTCTCTCTCTCTCACACACACACACACTCACACGCGCGCAGGCACGCGCACACACATACACAGAAGGAAGGAAGGGAGTGAGGGAGGGAAGGAAGGAAGAAGGAAGAAAGAAGGAAAAGGAAAATAAGGCAGCATTTGTGAAAATTGCAAACAACTCCAGAAGCCAGTACTTGGAAGCTACTTTGTTTCTCTGTGCTTCTAATCTTTCATTTATAACTATTTAGGGAATTCATTGAGGGCCCTGCTACTGATTCATTCAATTGATGTAAAAATAGTTCCTTGTGTTGATTTAGTTAATAATTGAATAGCCAAAGATTCAAATGCTTTTTATTTCTTACTTTAAGTGATTAGCTGTTTTCTTAAACATATAAATTTCCAAAGACCTAAATCTCTGACAATTTTTGGCTTTCCTTCTAGCAGTGCTTCACTGAACCCTAAGCAGTCTGAAGTATTCTCTCAAGATTTTTAGAAACCTTAACTTAGGCAAACTCAGGGTTTGTGGTTTCAAACCTGTATTTAGTGACTAACCAATTCATAAAGAGTTAGAGGTTTTATTAAATATGTATTGGTATAGAATTAAGCACAAGGATTAAGAGAAAAGAGAGTCACCCACAAAAAGAAAGACACAGCCAAGTGTGGGTACAAATATCAAGGGATATGAGAAGCCCATTGTTATAATAATATACAGCTTTTATTGGAGTTTTTAGTTTCTGTCTTATCCGTGAGTAGTCACTGAGGGACTATAATAGGGAAGGTGAAAACTCTAGTCCCCAGGTCTATAGAAGATAGAATGTTTTTAATTTTAAAAGCTGTTTAGGATTCTCAGTCAATGTCTGAATGAAGGAATGAATCCATGCCCATGGTCTTATATATTCATGCTATAAGCTTGAGCCCTTTCTAGTTTACCATAATGTATCTGTAGGTAAAAAGAATATTAATTCTAGTTCAGCAGCCTTTACGATAATGTTAATTGTCAAGATGGCTAGACTCTGAGATGCCAGTTACTGTCCCTACTTGTGTTCTCTCAATTATCTCTCTATGCTGCCTCAAAATGACTGCTCCATTAAAGTAAGATGTCTTTTTTAAATTATGGTTATTTTTATTTCAGAAATTCAAGATGGCTTAAAATGTACACATGTATAACCATAGTATATTACAAAAGAATTATAGCATTCAACTTACATGAGAATTTATCATATTCTTTTAAAAATTTTTTCATTGATTCTTTGTGTATTCACATCATGTATCCCTATACCCCTCACTTCTGCCCTCTGCCCTTTCCCCCACAGCAAAATTAAAAGTGAAACCAAAAACAAACAAACAACAACAAAACAAAAAGGATCTCTGTGTGTAAGCTCTACTGTGGCCCAATGAATCATACTGTGTACCCTTTGTCCATACATTTTTACTTGTAAACGTTCATTGCAATGCATCTTCATTCTCAAGGCCTCTGGATTCTGCTGCTCTATCTGATGCTGGTCCTCACTGGGACTCCTCTTGGATATCCTGTTGTTGCCTTGTTTAATGGAGATCCTGTAGCTTTGAATTTGTAGTTTTCCCCTTCACATGCTCCAGTAATTCATTCATGAAATGGGCATTGGGGTGAGCTACCTTCTAGTCCTGTTTCTGGGCATCGGTGGCAGCTGGTTTGTTTAACCCGCCAGCTTTGCCTCATCTTCAGCACCAGCGTGAGCTCTCCAGTACTGCATCAGCTAGCTCACTCAGTGCAGCCTACAGCAAGGCGCAGGCTGGTTTTCTTGCTCTCACACTCTGAGATCCAGCTCACACTCATACCACTAGAGCAAGCTGTACTGTTTTGCTGAGGCGAGGTGCAGGGCCTGCTCTGCATTTACTGCATTTGCTGAGAGACAGAGCCAAGTCTTTCGTTCTCATGCCGCCGAGGTAGGCTATCCAGCCTGTTGCAGGTAGCAAGTGGTGGGCATGTTTCCTTTACCCATGCCCACCTGTGACATACCCCGTTGGTGGGTGGGAGCAGCCCCCCTACACTCACGCCCACTGGCCCAGTTCACCTGCACCCTAGCCATGGTGTCAGCACTAGTTTCCTGCCAAGGCAAGGTGCCATGCTTGCTTCAAAGTTGCTGCAACTGATGGAGGGCAGTTCCAATTCTCCTACCCGCTGTGGTACCTGGGACAGCTGGCTCCCCTTGCCACTTCGAAAGGGCAGAAAGGAAGGAGGGCATTTTTCCCTCATCCATGCCACCACATGGCAGAGAGATGTTGGGGTGGGTGTGCAGGATCAGTCCTCTTGCTCTCATACCCCCTCTTTCAGTGTGGTGCAGTTGGTCAGAGGCAGGATCAGTTCTCCCTAATGCTGCAGCGAGTGAGGGGCAAGGTCAACTCTGTCCAGCCCTGTCTTCGGTGCTTTTACTGGCAACAAGAGCCACAGACATCAACACAGGGACATCAACACACATAGAGGCTGTGGCAGATCCACAGAGTTAGTCATTGCCCCTAGCAGCAGCCCAGGGCTAGAGGACACCATGGCCCTGGGTGGCAGCACAGGATATTCAGTTCTGCATGGCCCCAGCAGAAACTAAACCCTTGGACACTAACCTAGCCACAGGTGGCAGCAGCCCATGCCACTGACATCTACATGTACCTTAGTGCTGCTATTGGCCTTGGACATCAACACAGACCCCAGAAGAGATTAGACCATGAACCCAGACATGGTACTTGACAGCAGCTTGGGTTGGTAGTGCAGGTCACTTAGGTCAGCATGGATACAAAGGCAGCATAGGCCTCCAAGCCCCTCATAGGCCCAGATGTGGACCCAGATCTTGAGCATCCTTAGTGCCTTGAATAGCAACAGGAGCCTTAAACAGCAGCACGGGTCAAGTCTTCAGCAGGGTCACAGACCCAAACATAGTCAGAGCCACAGCTCAGGTCCTTAAAGATACCTTGACCCCAGGGAGCAGCACATGTTAGCATAACACATCTTTTTCCATGCATCATCGGAGCTCAATTTCTTGATGACAATTTTTGGTCATTTTCCACTTGTTTTTCCTGCTCTAGTCTTTCCATCGACTATTCCAAGCCAGCTTCATGGCATCACTTTCTTTACTCTTTCTTCGTTCCTCCCTTTTCATGGTAATCATTTTGGTGTTTTATGTTTTCACCTTTTTCCTCCTCACTGAAGAGCCGTACACTGTCTGCCAATTCTGTCTTTTTGCTTCTTTCCTATGTCTCACACTGACTTTTTCCTTTTGTATCTCTTTTCAGACAGGTTTTATTCATTTTTCATGACTTGGTTTAATTCATTTATCATGCTAAGCTTCCTTGTCAAGATGGGGGTGTTCCATTGTGTTTTTGGTCAATAAAATGAAATGTATGGTTGAATAATTTACTGTTTCATAAGGATCGCCTCTTTTGAATGTTGGAATTTTTTTCTCAATTAGACAACAATGTCCTCAGTAGCAAGAGCTACAGCCTCATTTTTTTTTCTGTAGCACACATCACACTCAGCAGTAGACAGAGGGCACAGTGAAAACTCAAAAATGATAATTGTTTAAAAACCACTAAGTGAATTATCTTTTCTCCATTTAGAAACTGGTAATTCATCTTAAAACAACAGTTTGATGTACAATTTCAAAATCCTGTATTCTAGAACACTTGCTAAATAATTCACCTTGAGTAAATGCTGTATTTAATCTATTGGATTATGACACATGCAAGTCAAACTCCAATACACTTAACATTTTAGATAATCAATGCATCTCAATCTCATGAACTTAATCATTTACTTTTGTTAAGTTTCTTTTTTAATTTGATGTGTGTTCATATCTTCTAAACCTTTGATAATAATGTGGTAAGAGATCATGGACCCCACACTGAAATCTGGGGAACTACCATAGGACTGAACCAGGTCCCCTGAATGTGGGTGACAGTTAGGAGGCCTGGGCAATTATTGGGGCCTCTGGTGTTGGAACCAGTATTTATCCATAGTGCACAAATGAACTTTGTGAGTCCATTGCTCCATGGATGGAAACTCTCTCAGCCTAGATATACAAGGAGGGGGGGGCCTAGGCCCTACCACAAATGATGTGACAGACTTTAATGATCCCCCATGGAAAGCCTCATGCTCTCTGGGGAGTAGGGCGGGGATTGGTGGGGGCAGGGGAGGATGGGAGGGACGGGGAACTTGGGTTGATAGGTGAGATTGCTTCTAATTTAAATAAAAATGAAATAATGTGGCATGTGCTTCTCCACTTGAAATACATTTGATGAACACAGATCAGTTACTGTTTAATTCAAAGTTAACCAGGACTTGCTAGAGCAAATATACAGAAATTAGAACAATATAATTTTCTTTATTCATGGATTTATTTGATTACTAATTTTGCCAAATTCCATCCTAAATTTCTACATTGTATCTCATAAAAGTTTGATTTGGGGAATTTTGAGGGGATTGGGTTCATTTGGTCTTTAAATTAAAAACTCATTGGAGACTAAATGATAGTCCTATTAATTATTTAATTTGCGTTATTCCTTCACAGTAGATGGGGAGATGCCAATAAGCTAACATCAGTCAGAAAACTCATTTTACTACACAAAACCAAAGACTGCTAGAAACATAGGACAATTTTAGAATAGAAGACCCAAGTTTGCCTTATTTAATATTGAAATGAGTTACCAACAATACTGCTGATAGCAATTAATATGGTACTTTCCTGCTGTTGTTGTTAATAGATATTATAACTCTTCAAATACCAACTTCGTATTTATAAGTCGATTGAATTACTAGACTAATTTTCAATTTTAATTGATCAGTCCTACAATGCTTCCCTGATTTGAAGGTAGTTGTAAACACTGGATATGTAGGGTACTTACTGTTCTACATGAGTTGACTACATTTTCAGGGGTTAGGACAACCATGTCCCTCCCTTCAAGTTCCATAGTTTTCTTACTAGAAAAGAAACAAATGAAAAGCTAGAAGAAAAGATACAAAGGTGAAATCAGGAAGAATTCTGCACACAGCAGCTTCTGTTCTCTGAGAGTTGAAGTGGGGTATTCTTCTTACACAGGTATTCTTCTTACATAGGTGAATTGATTCCTGAAGTTGATCAAATTCCATAATCTAGGGAATTATAACAGCTTATATTACATTACATAGTGTGTGCGATTAATTAAATAATTACCCATAAACAAACTCAGTTGCTTATCATTCTTCCTCACCTAAAGTGTGTGTGGGTGAACAAGGAGACCCAAGATCTCAAGCTTCTAACCCTAGTTTAATTTTTCTGACAAGTCTGCCTCCTAAGGCTTTCTAGTGACCCACTCAAGTAACTTCATTAACATGAATACAGGTGAAATTTAAAGTGGAATTTTTGAAACAACATATGTCTTCCTCAGTTAAAAATGCTATGACAAGAATTACATGAAGGTCCCATATGACTTCTTTTTATATCATTGAATCGTAGGCACTTATTTTACCATTAATTTGACTAAAATTGGAGTGTCAGTTTACTTGTTGGAAGAGGAGATTCACAGAGATTATCAGTTACTAGCATAATGTTTTGAAAACAATAGCTGATTGAAATTATATTTCTGTGTAGAAAACTTGGGAAAATTGAAGTTATTCATTCATTCACTTATGTTTGACAAGCCCTGGAACTCACAGTACATTTCAGGCTGTCCTCAGATTTGTTGCAATCCTTCTGTTTCAGCATCAGTCATATGCAGGTCATTGACACAAACCACTACATGAAAGCAATAAGGCCTTCTGAAAAATTTATTCACCAGAAAAATTAGGAAAGCAAATCATTATTCCATCTGGGTGTTTAGATTAACATTGGTTGGGTAGCAAAGAAACAGGGAGTTATAAAGAACTCAGCTTGGTGGGGGAAAAAGAAGAAAATGCCATGCAAATTACCCAGATACTAAAAACAACTCTCTGATGCTTTCTCTATTATTGTGAAACAATATACATTTCTTACAACACTGTTTGTGTGAGTTAACCAACATGAAGCTTTTCATACATATATATGTGTATGTGTGTGAGAGAGAGAATGAGAGAGAGAGAAAAAACAGGAAGTCAGAAGCTATGAGGTTATATACATAATCATCTTAATCATCTACCAATAATTACATCAATACAGTTTTGCTAGATTCTATTAATTAGAGATTATTCACAAATAATGAATGTCATCAGGCACATCACCACTTGAATATTAGGAAATAAAGTCACTGATTTTTTCTATATATGATAATCCACACTTCCTCATTCAGTAGTTTTTTTGAAGACATGGCCCTCTTAGAAAACTATACAACAATATTTAAAATACAAAAATTTGATCTGGTGGCAGTACACTTCCTTGTTCTTTGCCATTCAGAGAGATTGTTCTATGTAATCCCTGTGAACTTGATCATGTGCCCAGCTCTGTGTCACATACACACACACACACACACACACACACACACACACACACACACACACACACACACAGACTGTGTTGTTTCTGTGACTCACCCATGTCTAATTTCAAATAAGATTTTGCTGTATTATTATCTATAAATTTGTTTTTTATGAATCATTTAAAAGTGTGTGGAATTGGTGAAATAACTTTAAAGGTCTAGAATTCATAATGAATTGCAACTCCTGTTAATCAACCACTGATGACCCAGAGTGGATACTCAGTCAATAACTGCCAGAATCAGAAACAAATGTGATCTGTGAGTGTCTGTTACCTCTTCACTGCAAAATGAGCCTTCTTTCCTTTCTTTCATGTAAAAGCTGAAAACTTATTACTTTGAAAAAGTCAATGGAAACCTACAAACCTCTCTGGGAATTACCTGACTGTTGAACACTAAACCAAACTGTATAGGCAATAAAAAGCAAACCCCATTGCTGTAGAGATTTGCTCCAATAGAATTCTTGGGTATTATTGTTTTTCACTGAACCAATAACAGAGGGTGAAGTTGGCACCCAACTGAATCTCTTTTTCACATGGTTGTAGGCAGACTGCAAGTATTCTCCATAGCAAAGTCTCTTGACATAAAACTTACACATTCCAGACTTCGGAAACTTTCCGCCAACTTATATGGCCACCACTTACACATATCGTTAATCCATCAATAACTGTCAGAGTTGCAGCTGTTGAGTGGAAAAAATGGTCAAAGTTCCCTCATTTCATAAATCTCAAAGTGCTGGTGATTCTTAAAAAACACTGCACATGTTTTTATTTGCAGGTTCAAAATGATTAAAATCACTTAAGAACACAGACTCCTAACTGGTGAGTGATTTAGTCTGGAGTTAGAATTAATATTCCATATTTCTCATTTTTTGACAGAGAACCATTTGCTAAAAACTTTTAAGCAAAAAGAATTAATAGATTTTTATGTTGACTTCCTACATTAATATTAGAAAGCAATCACATATTGGAGGAAAGTATGATTTCACATTTATTCTAGATATTCTTATATACTGAACATTTTGTGAAGAAGAAAATATTGAAGGCTGTGAAGGTTTATAATGAATAGTTTAGTAGCCACAGTGATTTCGTTATTAATTTAGTCGCTTAATCTTCTGGAAGTATGACTGTTCCCAGGAGAAAAAAGAAGGCGAGTCCCTAAAGTGAGACAACATGAAATCAAAATTTGTTTGATTTGAAAATTAGTTTAAAAACATATTAGTCCCCATCTCCTAAGCATTTAGCATATAACACTATTTGAACAATCAAAACTAGATATTCTATGGCTAGACTAATAATATAGATAAAGAAAACACTTAAAACAAATGAACTTTTTCTGTTAAGTTGAAAAAATAAATATATTTATAAAGGACAAACACTACAGGGTATGTCAGATTTATTACGTACCTTTAAGGGGATGATCACGTAATGTCAGAACTGAGGGATGGAGGGGACTGGGCTAGGATGGAAGAATCACAAAACCAATCAACTTAAAAGATTCTTGACGATCTGAAGAAACTAAAGTTTGAAAGGGACATATAGAAAGTTTACACTACACTCTCTTGTGCTTTGTTTCTGAAAAGAACACAAAGGCAGACACTCCAAGGTGTGCTCTGGAAGGCAGTTACACAAGAAACACTGCCACCTTCATCTGTAACTAGAAATCTTTTTGCTAATTAAGCTCTCCCTCCTAGACTAGTTATTTCTATATTCTTTAATGTTTGCTTAGCTCGGGAATACTTGTTTAAACTTCGTATTATATTTTTATTTAACTTTTTTATACAATATAATTTGATCTTGTTTTTCCCTCTTCAAACACCTTTCTCATCCTTTCCACATCCCTACACATGCAACTTTACTGATTTCTATGAACAAATAACACAAAAAGGAAAATTGAAACAAGAAAAAAACAAAAGACCATACAAAAACAAGACAAAGACAAAACAAACAATATGGAGTTCATTTTGTGCTGGTCAACAACTCATGCACATAGGGCTTGCCCTGTAGTAAGATTGATATATACAATAACACTCCACTGAAGAAAGCTGATTTTCCATTTGCCAGATAGTATAAATTGCAGATACCTTCTTGGTTATGAGCAGGATATTTTGTATGCTGCCCCTTCTTGGTGCTAGGACCCCATCTGCCTTGAACCTGTATAAATCCTATATGTGTTACCACAGTCTCTGTGAATTCAAATGTTCATCAATCCTGTTGTTCATAGAAGACTGTCACCTGGTACATATGGGCACTTTCACTTTTCCCTCCTCTTCTTCTGCTGGAAGTTTGAAGACATCCCATTTATGACTGAGTGCACCAAACACTCTCACTCTCTTTACATCCTCCAGTTGTGGAACTCTACATTAAATCCCATCTACTGCAGTAAGACTTCTCTGATGAGGCTTGACTGAGACACTGATCTTTGCATATCATACCTTCTTGCTGTTGAAAATATCTGATCAAAGCAATGTTTAAGGGTGGAGGCATTAGCATCATAGTTTAGAGTATACTTAGCACAGAGAGGAAGGTACAGTGATAATAGAAGCTCAAGATGTGGTGTGGAAACATGATGCAGGTAGTAGAAAGAAATGCTAGTGCTCAGTTCACTGTCTTTTCATTTGCTCCATGATATGACACTCATATTTAGGACAGGTCTTTGTAACTAGAGAGGTTCTTTGTCCCAGCAGGGTCCTTTGACCCTTGGGCCCCAAAGAAACACACAGATGCTATAATAATTACAAAATTGTTGGCCAGTGACTAGGGCTTCTTATTGGCCAGCTCTGCTTTAATTATTAACCCATTACTATTAATCTATGTATTTCCATGTGGTTTTGGCTTACTGGAGAACACCTTGCACATCCTCCCTTCCTGGTTTCTACATGATGTCTTCTGTCTACCTATACTTCTCAGAATTCTCCTCCTCTGGTAGTCCCACCTATCCTTACTGCCTGGTCACTAGTCACACAGTGTTTTATTCATCAAACAATAAGAGAATCATACACAGGACAACCCCATCAGGTCTTCTATGCCCAAACTTCTTGAAAAACCTCCTAGATTGTCATAAATCCTGTTGACAATGAACATTAACAACCACAAGAAACACCCTGTTTACACCTACCTCTAGAGTTTCTCACAGATAATAGCTTTAGAGCTACCTACAACAATTGCTGAGACACAACCTGTCAAGTGCCACCTCCAGCTTCTCATTTGCTGTAGAAAGGCTGGCTGTGTGGGAACCTGCATTCCCATTTAGACATCATGACAACTAACCCTAACCTATACCTAACCCTGATCCACAGGCAGCAGAAGTCTGTACAAACTGGATATTACTTGAGTATAAAAGTCTTCAAAACTTTCCCAGCAGTTACACATTTCTTCCAACATGCTATACCTCCTGGTAGTGCCTCTCCATTTGGGGGCCATTTTCTCTCAAACCATCATAGAAATGGGAACCTGAAAGGGTCAAAGGAGAATATTTGCCCCAGTGATAATGAATGGATATTTCTCCACTTTTATTCCCCAATCAACTTGGTAAATTTTCTCTTATAGTTGATTCCCCTGTTGTCACTAGAAAACAAAGTATGTTATTATCTCTAAAGAGTTTCTGTTTTAGACCTATTAGCATCCACTTATGTTCTGCTGGCTACACATAGGTCAGTTTCATATTTTTACATGAGTAGGACTAGTGAAATTCCTTACATCAACCATGGTGCCATGAATGAGCTCAGCATCTCTTAGTCACATGGAGGTTTGGTTCTGTGCCTGGAAAAGCTAAATCTGAATTGAAGGAAGAAGGGAACCAAGGAACCTAGGTAAGCAACAAACAACCAATTTTGGAAGTAAAAAGAAACTGAAAAATGTGCATCTGAATCATCAGCCCACTCATTTTTTCTTAATTTAGCATATTTCTGTAAAGAAGCAATAGAGTTCTATTAGGATGGACACCAGAACATGGGAAATGATTAAGGTACAGGAGTTAGCAGCACTTTCAAAAAGTATGATAAAGAAAAACAAGGTGGAAGTGAAAGGAAGGAATTCTAGAACAACTGATAACCAGATGATATGGGAAGAACCTGTTTGTTGGCTAACTACATGGACACCTTATTTTAATGCTGTGGACAATGAATAGAGATGGAAGAGTATTTGATCTTTGTAAGGAGACATGATGACATTGAGGATGTGAATGTTATTCTGTCAAGTGGAAGATGGTGTTATCTGAATAGAATAAAAAAGGCAAAAAAGCTCATGAATTTGAGAAAAGCAGGTAAAGAATAGAAAGGCAAATGGAAGTAGAAATACTTTCCTTGACAAGGAAATCTGATAGCTAGCCAGATGAAGTTGAGTGCCCAGCTATAGTTTTGTGATGTAATTTACCTTTCAGGGAATTACTTTATTGTCATACTTTCATTTCTTCTTATTTTTATTACTGAAAAAAACATGTATGTAAAGATGTGAGTGTTCTTTAATAACTCTGCATGTGTGCACCATGGTGTGATTGTTAAATCTCTAATAAAAGTTTTCACTTTCTTAGACATGCCATCCCACTAGTTTAGGCGTTCCTTTTATTTTTTATTTATTCTTATGTTACCATAGAATACATTTTTGAATAACAGCTTTTGTCTTTCATACTTTCTAATTTTATAATTTAATATGTTTTGTCTTAACTTTTTCTAGCTAGGAATTTCTGTTTGTTGATTTTCCATGACTCAAGAAGAATGATTTCTTCATGTTTGTTTATTTTTCATTTGTATTTACAAAACCATTAGTGTACTATGTCAGTTTATTCTATCATCAATCTACTGTATGATTTATGTGATATTTAATGTTATGGAAGAATATCTTCTTCCATAATAAAGTGGAAACACATGTATTTAGGAATCTATAGTTAAAATATAAGCCTTATTACTGTATGGTTAAATTTATGCTCTAGTGGTGCTGGAGAGATTGCTCAGCCAGTAAGATCACATCCTGCTCTTGTAGAGGGTTCAAGTTCTATTCCTAGCTCTCACATCAGATGGTTCCCAGCTGCTTAAACTCCAGTTCCTAGTTATTCAGTGTCTCTGGCTTCTGGGGGAACTGTGCTAACTTGTACATATCCAAATATACATATATACATACACAACATACGCAAAATTAAATATAAGGTAAATTTTGAATAGCATTTTTAAATGGATACTATAGCTCTTCACAAAAATTAGTGTGTGTCAGGAACTCGTTTAAAACTAATTATAAGAGAATTTCCATCATAAAGGAGGCTAAGGCATGAGGATTTTTATGAATTCAGTCCAATCTGGGCTAGTGTAGACTGTGTTTCAAAACAAACAAAATTACAGGCAAAATCATTATTAGATACTTCCCATGGTATTTGCCTCAGTAGATTTTAAGTTAGAGTCTAAGATCTGAATTTTAACAAGTTCCTTGTAGGGAAAATACCACATGGTTGAAGCCTCATTCTTAGCACAGTTACTCAAAATTTACACTATATCAGTTTCACCAAATCAAAGTAAAGACACGGGCATAAAACTGTATTCATTTCCTTGAAAATAATCATATGAGTAGATCCAAGGAGTGTAATTTTTGAGAGAAATTCTGCAAAGTTAATTGATGCACTTTACATCATGCCTACAGGAACATCCATGCCTTGCTAACCTTGTAGGTTATTAAAACCTAAATGCTCTATGAATGAAGTCAGAAAAAATACTTGCATAGCGTGAAATTGATGAGAAGATTATACGAACAGAGGGTGTGTATTGTTTGGAAGAAGGATTCAGATCTCTGGAATAATGTATCACAAATCACTCGGAGCATTTCTAACTACATTGCAGTGGTTTGAAGAAAGTAGAATAAGGAAACAAACTGGAGTTAGAGGTCAGAATTCAAATCCCAACTCCAAATAATGATGGATTTCATTAGGTTTAGTAAACACTAGTTCTTCACACCTTTTTGTTAAAATTCAAAGTCCACAAAAACATCAGAAACCTCATCATTTAAACAACAAAAAAATACTATATCAACGTACTGAAATTCTAGGATCAAGATGTTTGCAGGGCTATATAGATCCTCTGAAAACTGAAGAGAAGCATCTTAAACCTTTAATAAATGCTAGTACAATAACCAATGTACCTGAGGAGTCCAAGTCCTGGGGATCACATAGGTCTCCTGGTGTGTGGTGTACTTTTCACTTGACACTAAAACATCAGAAGATGAACCCTTAAGGAAAAATAATAAAATCCTCCTTTCCTTTATCAAGATTTCCACACCCAGGCTCCATAAAGCTTTCATGAACAGATTCTCCCAGTTATCCATTTTTTTTTCTAATGAGTAACTGCATTTCTAGGAAAATACACTACAATGACATTCTTCTGTTATTTCTTTACCCTAAGAATACTACTTACAGTTTTGTTTGTTCGTAGTCTTTGTCTCTATCCTATACGCCCTCTTATAAAATGGCCTCAATCTTACTTAACTAGAGATCATCTTTTCAAAAATGGATTAGCTAAGTGTAACTATATTAACCATACTTCTAAACAAACTCACATTTCAGATAGTGACAAATGTTCAACATGTGAATGGGGGAGACACAAATTAATTGAAACTCATTCTGTCTCTCTCTGACTCTTTGTCTCTCTGTCTCTGTCACTGTCTCTGTGTGTGTTTCTGTTTCTCTATCTCTCTCGTAAAAGATAAAGAAATTAAAAGTTATCTAACTCAACAGATTGCTGTGAAAATTAAATGAGAATCTATGTGTAAAAGTGTCATCTCACAACACCATTTTTGATGCACTGTAATGCTGTTAAAATGTGCCCACTCCTGTTATATCTTTAAGACAGTCATCATTTTGTTTTCTATTTGTACCTGTAACATGAGCATGCATAATATAGAAACTTTAAAAGCAAGTACTACTAAAATCTTGTTTGTCCTTTGTTTCCTTCTGACTCAATGTGTCTATGCTGTTTTATTTCAAGCAGACCATTCATGCTTTGGTGAGCTTATTAAGAGACAGTTCCTCCTGGGGAAAGGATACTCTCTAGTTAAACCTATCTAGTTTTCACCTTTCTTTCCTCCTCTCTTTTATTTGCTTACTTAATTTTCCTCTGTTTTCTGTCAAATATTCTCTGGATGTGATGAGAGCCTGTACTGGGCCTGTGACCAGCAGGAACTGAATCAATGCTGAGAATACATTCTAACAGCTGAATGGGCAGCTCCCAGGTGGTAATGACTTTCAGTCACAATTTCTGCGGAGCTCGATGCTGTGCTTTGGATTGCTAGTCCATTACCAATTTTGCTGCTCTCACAGTCTATTACCAATTTAACTCTGCAAAGTTCCTTTTCGCTGCTCACTTTTGCACTGGCTTTCTTTCTAATTCAATTGCAGGGACTTCAGTGGTGGATTGAATGGAAGTTCCTGTGTCACAGGCATGATTAAAGTGCTGTTCCAGTACCACCTGTATCTGCAGGCATTTGTCTAGTTGAGGTGCAGTGTGGGCCATTCTGCAGGCAGACTTTTGTTTCTAAGATATATAATCAAATCCCCTTCTGGATGGAAAGATGAATAAATATGTACAAGAAAATCAACCATCCAAATCATAATAACTGTGTTTTATTTTTACTAGAAATTAAACATTATTCGAAACACATTTTCCATGTATTAGGCATACTTGGTTTATGAATATAATGTTCATATTCTCTCAGAAATCTTGAAAATTTCTGTAGCACTCACATTTTTTAGAAAGGAAAGCATAAATGAATGTAAGTGAACTACCCATTGTTTCTTACCATTAAAGAGAAGAGCTAGAATTTCCTCCTGTTTCCAGCTGGGTTCTCTTGGGCTCTGTCCTAAGTTGAATGTGCTGATCTGACCCAGGTTCTGTACTCCTGTACACATTGTGGAGGCATATAATATAAAGGTTATTCAATTTTATCTCATCAAGTACTTTCCAGGGATAGCAAATATGCCCCTTCAGTGATTTATTTGGTATGGACCCTATAAACTCTTCTTGCTTTATGGACAGCCTGGGCAATATTAATTGAAATTTCTAGGTCTTTATCACAATGGAACTAAACTAAGGAGCAAGCACTCTATATAATTTCCTCTTCACACACTCCCAAAAGGACCCAGGCAGACCAGTCATTTAAATATTCCTTCCACTAACTTACTTGCTGTCACTCACATTGATTTGAAACTCATATTTTTATTCATTTATTAATATGTAGATATGCATATACCATTATATCCATATGTAGATATGCATATACCATTATATCCATATGTAGATGCATGCATAATTTACTGTATGTGCTTAATAATAAACTGACATCATTTTTTCCCACTGAGTAATAGTCGATTGTGTAAATGTAGACATTTTCTTTATCCGTTCTTCAGGTGAAGGGCATCTAGATTGCTTCCAGGTTCTGGCTATTACAAATAATGCTGCTATGAACATAGTTGAACAGATTTCCTTGTTGTATGATGTGCATCCTTTAGGTATATGTCTAAGAGTGAAATTGATGGATCTTGAGGTAGACTGATTTGAGCTGAATTCCTAGAATCCAGTTTTAGAGAGAGGGAGTAATGAGCAAAGGAGTCAAGATCATGCTGTGGAAACCCACAGAAACAGGTGACCTGAACAAGGGGGAACTCATGGATCCCAGACTGACATCTTGGAAACCAGCAGAGGATGGAACCAGGCACCTGCATGTGGGTTTCAGTTAGGAGGCCTGGGCAGTCTATGGGGCCCCTGGTAATGAAATAGCATTCATACCTAGTGTATGAATGGGCATTTGGAGCCTATTCCCCATAGAAGTATATTCTCTAAGCCTAGACACATTGGGAAGGCCTAGGCCCTGCCCCAAATGATGTGGAAGATACAATGATTTTCTATGGATCAGAAGAGGGATGAGATGGGGGTCAGTGGGGTGGGACACAGGAGAATGGAAAGGAGAGGGAACTGGGATTGATATATAAAATAATGTTGCTTATAATTTAAATAAAAAAGGAAAGAATAACTATAATAAACTGACATCTTCGTTAAGCAGAATTATAGTCAAATTTTATGCCAAATCTGAAGTTTTGAGTGCTTTGGGGGAAATATGTAAGACCTAGTACTTCAATGTTTTCATTGTATAGTTTATTTTGAAAAATGAAATTCAATAATATTTAATGAAATATCCTTGGATGGTTTCTGTGCTTATCCATTGTCCCTAAATATACTTTAAACAAGTATAAAGTTTCTACACTTTGGCCTAGCACTAATCTGGGTAGCAGCAGAGTGAGTTCTCACAGAGCTTCTTATAGCATTGAGCACAGTTTATCTGCACATAAAATGTATCCAATGGGAATTGATTTTGCACTTTTTTGCCCATGGAATCAAAGCCTTTCATCTCACTTATAATTTGTCTTTACTAATTCATGACAAAACACAGCAGAGCAGCTACAGATTCCATAAAGTCCCAGCTACCATGGGAGACCCTTGGCATGAGCTGTGGTTTTCCACTGCACTGTGGACCTGAAGCTTAGGGGGAAGACCAAGAAAAAAGAGTAATGCCTTGCTCTTTACTAGGCTTTCTACACGCACTCTTTAGCAGCATTGTGGCCCTATTTTTCCAAAACCACCCATTTTCTCTAATGAGTGACTGTCTTTATAGGGCAGTGTACCTACAGTGACATGCATTCATTTCCTTCTAAAGAAAACATAACATGGGCACTAGATCATTGGAGCAGCAAAGACGGACTTCAGTTTTGAGACAAGCGAAGACTGGCAATGAGTGAAAATTAATTTTTACCCATCTAATTTGTGTTTTTGAGAATTTTAGTCTGAGAAAGGCTACTGTATATGGCTTATTTGTCATTCTGTTAAATACAGGTCATATAAAAACATAATCACACAAATACAATCAATATAAAAGTTACATTAGATTCCATCAACCACAACCAATAAGGCTAACATTATAAAATACCTAAATATATTCAAAGAGGAAGGGAACATCCTAAGACTTTGCAGCTGGAAAGTAACCTTAATATAAATGAAACATTTTAACTGTAACTTAAGATGTCTCTAAACGCCATGTTTTAATTTAACTATATGACTTTATGAAAATGGAATCATTTTTTACACAGCAGCTGTGTATGTAAACGAAAAACTATAATGCTCTCATGAACTTATAGTTACATATGTAAAATACACTGGCTTGTTTAAAACCACAAGGAGTAATCCAAATCCCCATCAGGATGACTGAGGTGAATCAAGCTGAACATTTATTTCAAGCTGTTAAGAGTTATGGCCCACACAGTGGTGTTACACGCAAAGATTCAGGTAACCTCTCCTGCCACACACTCTTCTATCTGTGATCAGAAGGACACATGCTTGTCACAGAATTCCAGTTGCCCACAGTTTCTTGTGTTATGCTGCTGGCTGACATGGTACTCGAACTGTTGGCACAGTATGCACTAATTGTAATTCTTCATCCTATTATACACTCTGCTTCCACTCTGCAGTTTTCACTCATTCCCCATTCTCATGTTGGGCTATAGTTCTGTTTTTGGGACAATTGCTTACCAAATCTGAGAAGAAAATAGTTATGTTGTTTGGGGTTCCTATCTCTTTTTGTCTGGGCAAATTTACAAGTAATCCAGGAGGAAGCATGATCAACAGTGAAAAGTTGAGTTTAGATTTACAAAAGAAAAAGATGGCTCACAATTCTAATTTTTAAATTGCCTCTATTGTCTATGTCATTTCCTCAGTTTCTTTTATCCTTACCTTGTAAAACTATAAAAGCCCCAACCACTAATTTAGGATTATGTAGAAAAGCAAAAAAATAATAATTTGTAAACAAATCCCATGCACTATGTAAAGGAAAAAATACAAAAACTATCAAGATTCACTGGTGAACAGAGAATGCTTTCTTTTAGCTGTATCTTTATGGCTATTTTATCTCGTTCTCATAACAAAACCATGAAATAAACCAAAGAACACTAAGTAATTTGCTTGGATTCTGAAAACAAATAACCAGTGAGCCTGGGCTCCAGTCAGTTTGATTCCACATCCCTATTTTTATGCTCTCTTCATTGTTTAACTCCTTTGCTGTATTTTTTATGCTTCTATTTATGTAACTTGTGTAAGTCATTTACATCATAAAGTAGATGGTGGGAACCATGGGTAGAAACACACAATGAAAAATGAAGGCAGAATTTTGGAACCAAAATGTTCTGTCAAAGTCATCTAGGTGAACCCTTGCCTTTCAGAAAGCCAAGCAAACCATTCCAGACACACTGTCAGGAAAGGAATTAGCCGCTCTGCTAACTCCTTCTCTGCTTAACCATGCTTGCTACCCCCAGAGTCCCCGCTTACATCACCCCAATTCCCTCCAGCTGCAATTTATGCTCTTCTTCCCTTATTCTGGCTTGATAGGAGAACACAAACAGCTGGTCTCCATCCTCAGCATAATCACATACTGAATGATGAAGGTGGTTACTAAGTCACCCTCCAACAACTTCAATCCAGGCCTTACAGCTCTTACCTGTTTACTGGGCAACTGACAATCATGACAAGTAGAAGAAAATGCATTCAAACATATTCACACCTAGTAAAAACCTGGGCAGGAAAAATGTTTTAGGGAAGGATGTAATTTCCAGCTCATATTGCAGCTAATCTTTTGCAATTGTTTTAAATCTGAAGCACACTCAATAATGGCCAGATATCATTTTTTTATGTAATTTGGATTTGGCTTTATCTGAGTTTGAAGTAATTAAATCAAGAACTCCAAGGTAGAAAAAAATTTGGACAAAGGCCAGCAGGATATTTGATCCAAGGCCCATGTGTCCGAAATTAGACATGAAAGTTAAAACTGTGCTGTCCTTAAATCATGATGGCAAATGAAAGGGAAATGTCTGTGTGACAGAGAGAGAGACAGAGACAGAGACAGAGACAGAGAGACAGAGACAGAGAGACAGAGATAGAGGCAGACACAGACACAGACACAGAGACAGACAGAAACAGAAACAGAGATAGAGTCAAGGTAGACTGATGCCTGGTGGGAATTGCAGAGGCAGGGATAATTGTCAGAAACTGTCCAGACTAACTGAAAAGATGTTTGGCACAGCAGTGTGAGAGAACAAGAAGGGACCGCTCACTGTGATTACCAACTCCAGTTCCTGAGAGATTGCCTGTGTGTCCAAGGAAATAAAATACAGTATACATGGAGTAGTTTTAAAGTCAACTAGTGCCTTCAGTTAAATATCAAGTAGTTATATGCCCTTCTGTAGGCTATAACTTTATCTTTTTCTTTCTTTTCTTTATTATTTTATTTAAATTAGAAACAAGCTTGCTTCACATGTCAGTCCCAGCTACCTCTCCGTCCCCTCCTCCCCTGCCACCCACCAACACCCCTCCAACCTCCCACCCAATTTCCACTCCACACTCCAGGGAGGGTGGGGCCCTTCATGGGGGAATCTCCAAAGTCTGTTATATTCTCAGGGGCAGGACCTATGCTCTCCTCCATGAGTCCAGGCTGAGAGAGCATCCCTCCATGTAGAATGTGCTCCCAAACTCCATTCAGATGCCAGGGATAAATACTGATCTAGTACCTGAGTCCCCAAAGACCTCTTCAGTGACACCCAGGTTCAGGGACCTGGATCATTCCAATGTTGGGCTCTTAGCCATCAGTCTGACAGCCATGAGTTCCCCCTGGTTCAGATCAGCTGTTTCTGTTGGTTTCACCTGCCGGGTCATGACCCCTTTGCTCATCACTTTGCTGTGGGTGTCTGCCTCTGCTTCCATCAGCCACTGGATGAAGGCACTAGGATGGCATACAAGGTAGTCATCAATCTCATTATCTAGGAAGGGCATTTAAGGTAGCCTCTCCACTATTACTTAGATTGCCAGTTGGTGTCATCCTTGTAGATCTCTGGAAACTGACTAGTGCCAGATCTCTCCTCAAACCTATAATGACTCCCTCTATTATGGTATCTCTCATTCTGCTCTCCTCTATTCTTCCCCTGACTCAATCTCCTATTTCCCCATGTCTTCCTCTCCCCTTCTCATCTCACCTACACTTTTCACCAGCTCCCTTTCTCCTTACCCCATGCTCCCAGTCAACTCACGAGATCCAGTCCCATTCACCTTCTTTTGGGGTGCTATGCATATCTCTCTTAGAGTCCTCCCTGTTTCCTAGACCCGCTGACTCTGTCATTGTAGGCTGACACTCCCCTGTTTCAAGCCGAAAATCCATATGTGAGTGAGTACATACCATATTTGGCTTTTTGTGACTGGATAGCTTCATTTAGGATGGTTTCTTTTAAGCACCATCCATTTGCCTGCAAATTCCAAGATTCCATTGTTTTTTTTCCACTGAATAGTACTCCATTATGTAAATGTACCACATTTTCTCTATCCACTCTTCAGTTGAGGGGAATCTAGGTTGCTTCCAGATTCTGGCTGTTATAAATAATGCTGCTATGAACATAGTGGAATGGATGTCCTTGTTGTATGAATGAGCATATTTTGGGTATATGCCTAAGAGTGGAATTGCTGGATCTTATGGTAGACTGATTCTCGTTTTCTTGAGGAAATTTCAAACTGTTTTCCAAAATGGTTGTACAAGTTGGTACTCCCACCAGCAGTAGAGCAGTGTTCTCCTTTCTCCACATCCCATCCAGCATACATTGATTGTCATTGGTGTTTTTGATTTTAGCCCTTCTGACAGGAGTGAGATAGTATCTCAGAGTTGTTCTGAGTTGCATTTTCTTAATGGCTTAGGATGTTGAGTACTTTCTCAAATATCTCTTAACCATTTTAGACTCCTCTATTGAGAATTCTCTATTTAGTTCTGTACCCCACTTTTAATTGGATCCTTTGGTATTTTGGAGACTTGCTTGTTGATTTCTTTAAAAATTTTGGAGATCAGCCCTCTGTCAGACATGGAGTTAGGCAGTATCTTTTCCCATTCTGCCTTTTTGTCTTGTTGACTGTGACCTTTGCAGGAGCTTCTCAGTTTCAGGAGGTCCCATTTATTAATTGTCCATCTCAGTGTCTGTGCTACTGCTGTTATGTTCACAAAGCAGTCTCCTGTACCAATTTGATCAAGGGTGCTTTCCACTTTCTCCTTGCCATTTTAATCTTCCTGGTACAACTTTAAAATATTACATTTTCATTGATTTTTGGGACAAAAATATATTTCATGTTAATTCTGAGAATGATAGTATAAAAATGAACATCAAACTTAATTAATATCACAAAACACAGGTATCTTTGCATACTATCGCTCAAGATTGCCAGGTTTATTAAATGGATATAAAAAAGAACAGTAAAATTTAAATTTTACATAAAAAGTAAACAATATTTAGTGTTAACTGTATTTAAACATCATTTGTGGAATATCATTCTTAAAAGGGAATCTGGTCTGCAATTCAAAGTTAAGGCCAGTTCTGCACTATAGCAGGTGACTGTTTCAAAAGGTTACTCTGACCTTAGCCAAACTATTTTATATCCATATTTGTACCCCTTCCCTTATGTGTCAAATGATGGATATGGACACTCTAACTGAGGCATGCACATTATGAATCAGATGTCAGTATGTATATAACCTTGAGCTAAGTGTTAGGAGAATGAGAGATTGAAGCTGTTTAGACCTTTGAGGATAAATATGTTTTACAATGTTTACTGAGATAGGAGACTTTTGAGGTCACTATTCAAGAGGAAATTGAATCATTTTTGTAGTAAAGGTTCTTCTGTCCTAGTACTGGAAAATAAACAAAGAGTTAAGTAGCTCACAGCCATTGTCACTTTTGAGTCTGAACATTGAAGACATGATGCTGTTGGTAACATTCTTACTCTGCATGACCCAATGTTCTACTTTGCCCTGGACAGTTCGACCAGTTTAGAACAGTTGTGTTGATATCTCTCCCAATTTATGCACTTTTCTCCTCATAGGGACTGACCCTGACAGAAATTCATCACCTCACTGAGGTATATCTGGAAGGAGACAGCTTGCCTGATGATGTGCCATGCAAACACATACTATTCCTTACCAACAGGAGATTTCACAAGATTTATGGTGGAATACCTTTGCCTGTTCCTCTTTTAATAATAATTTTAAAACATCAATTAGTTTGTGATCTGACAGAGAAACACCAATGATTTGCAAATAGTGACCAGGAACCATCTTCAATGAAGAATCTGGGGAACTTGACATTTAGTGTTTTTCCTAAGAGTGCTTGGTGTCTTCACAAGGCAAAGATATCCCTGTGTCAGAAAAAAAGGTTGTCTCAAATATTTATAAATTTGATGTACGCAATATACATATTATAATTTCAAAAAACAATTTCATGTGGAAGCATAAATATTACATTTATTTTAATTTTATGTGATGCTGCATGTCTTAGAAATATACAGCCTACATCTTCACATAAGCACAGTTAGGTTATTAACTATGTGAAATATTCTACATATGTAATTGATCCTTACCACAGGCCTGGAGATAAATGCCTTATTACTTCTCCTGAATGTCATAGAGATGTGCTATGATTTTAGCTCAGTGCTATCCCACCTTCCTAGAAGGCTAAGAACCTTGGGCTTAATCTCTACCACTGGGAAAAAATAAATATAAATAAAATATATTCATGAGGTTGAGTCTGAAAAATTTAGGTGCCCCTCTGCGTGTTCAGTGGATGTTTATGGAACTGACAGCTAGGGGACCCTGATACAGATGAATTATAAAGTATTTGTATTTTTGTGAATACCCTGTTTAACTTAATATGATGCTGTTACAGTTTATCTATGTGTAGTCTGTCAGAATTTTCATTCCTTTTAAAGCCAACAAAGTTAAACCAAATGCATATATTAGATTTTTCTGTCTGTTTCACATTTTTTATACATGTCAATAACTTTCATCTTACAAAGAAGAAATGGGCTATTTTTATTAGATGAATTGTAAATGAGTACATAAATGAAAACGATTATAATTAAATCATCCTGAGTGTATCAATATGTAGTGTTAAATGATTCATATTATTTGACAACCAACCTCCAGAATTCTACAATTTACAAAATCAAGATTCCACAGACATTAACCAAAAAAAACCTCTCTATTCCTCCTTTTTCCTGCCCTTGCCAGCCACTGTAGCCTCTTGAACTTGCAATGGTTACTATTACCTGCATAAGACTTAAATATGTATAGGCTCAATAATGTTTCCTTGTGGAAAAGGGGATCTATCACAAGTGCTTTCCCCTTTCTGAGGATTTTCATGCAGATAGTGGTTCCTATAATAGAGAGAATGTGAAGGGAGGAGAGAGATATTTTCTTCAGTGATACAGATACCTTTTAGTTGCCAATTTTTCCTGTAAATAACCACTCAGTCAAGACCCTATGAATAGCACCAATTAAACTCATTCATTCACCTAACTACTCTTGAAAGTATTTTTTTGATCTGTTAATAGTTCCTAAACTGTGGTGAACAGACATTCATTTGTCTTTCCAGGAAAAAATTTACAATCATTAATAAGAATGTTCGTTTTGCACATTCACCATTTATTGCAGTTTTATTCCAACTATTAACTTACAGAAATTGAACAAAACTCACTTCACATCTGTATAGAATTTCATGATGTCATCCCATGCAGACTGAGGACTGGTATGAAGATAGTTAGACTACATTCTATTTTCTGTTTCTATGAATTTGCCTATCCAGGGTACCTCACATAAATGGAATCAAACAGTATTTATTCTAAAAGCTCATCCATATCATCCTCTTTGAGATGGAAAAAATGTTTTACTGTAAAACAGAACATATTGGTTAAACATTCTTTTATATAATTATATTTGCTTCAACCATTATTAATTTTTAAATTAGCTTGAATTTCTTAAATGCCTCAAAATCCTCTGGAATCCTATAGAATCTTAAGACATCTTTCATATGTTGATAATTGTTAATTTTGTCCCTTTGAAAGTCATAAAAAGGGAAGAAATAATAAGCAGTAGTGGGTTGGGGTAACAGTGGCCCTTGATCTCTGCATTACTTGAAACTATGATTTCCTGAGCCTCAGGTCATATGTGTATCATGTCTTGCATTAATTCAGTCCCTTGGAGCACCTGTGATGGCTAATCTTAAAAAGTAAGTATCACTCTTTCCATGTCTGTGACTATGACCTGAAACCCAGTGCAGGTATTTATCAATAGGTTTGTTTCCATGACATTCTGCTGGGGCCATACTGAGCTACACAGTAGGTTCTGACTAAAGTGGATGGCAATGCCTGATGTATGTTCTAAAGACTATGTAGAGATTAATACTTCCCAAACAAGGTTTCAACCACATTGTTATGCTCAGCACTCATTGAATGCCAGCCTGCTGTGCAGTTCCCAGCTCAACTCTCAGATTGTTTTCATTATACTTCCATTTATGATAAAATTTCCCTCTCTGTCTTTCCCCTTTCTTCATCCTGCTACTGCCATGCCCATACTGTTGCCTGGCCTCTCGTTCTCTCTTTCTCACTCTCTGATGGAGCAGCCTACCCCCTTCCCAGTCCCAGTGCAATGTTGAACAGCAACTTATTCTCTTAGATGTGCTCTGTTCTGGGATACTGTTGTGATTCAGGGAACTGAGAAGTGAGAAAGGACTGCTCCCTTATATTCTGCCATCACTGAGAAAATCTCTCCATCTCTTCTTCAATGATTGGCACATCCTCACCACTGGTGCTCCAAATTGTAATTTTTCCTATCCCCTTCGTTTGACACTTGTGATGACTCAGACTACTGTTGGTGCAACATTAGGTCATCAGTTGCTTTTTGATATAGATTTCTCTCTCTTCAGTCTTTGTCACACCTCTGTTATTGCACTGACATCACACGTCTTCTGCTAGCAAGGGTTGTCAATACAGTCTGTACTCCAACAGTTATGTCAGGGGATACTGAAAGAAATATCCACTTACCTGGGCATGACAGAAGACCACAGAGAGCAGGACAGTTACTTTCTGTTTTTCCTACAACTAATGTTTATAGATTGCTTGCTAATTTCCCCTTTCAGTTTCC
Organism: Mesocricetus auratus; assembly: GCF_017639785.1. Classification (NCBI taxonomy): domain Eukaryota; kingdom Metazoa; phylum Chordata; class Mammalia; order Rodentia; family Cricetidae; genus Mesocricetus; species Mesocricetus auratus. Next base: position 26,815,577 of record NW_024429190.1, on the reverse strand, counting down.
TACTCCCAGTTTGTGCTCCTGTGAGCAGAGTAGGGCAATGACTTGGGGAAGAATTAAACATCTCCCACATTGTTGTGAAGCAAATGCCAGCCTCATCATGACCACTGCCGCTTAAACAACCAAGCAACATGTACAAACTATGCTATACATGGCCATGAAATATAATGTTATACCATTTAATTCAATATTTTGCTAACATGGAGATTTAATAAAGGACATTTAGGAACTAATGCTATATATGCATATCATTCGATTTATCTGTATTACTATTTTATTAGGTCTACAGCACATGTTTCGTAAATGTTGTTTTATAATAGAAATTTCTAGGCTACAGTTTGTAGGAAATATTGTGTCAATCTGATAAAGAATTCACAATGTTAATACAAACACCTTTATATAACTCTTAGGTGAATCATACTTGACTGACCCTGATCAAGAGGATACTGTTTTGTGGCTAATAATACAGGAGTTCCTGCAAGGCAAGTTAAGTATCAGGGTCTATTCTGTGTGTCTGGACATGCAATTGAGAGAATCTGTGACATTGTATCCCTAAACGTGGCCCTTTGAACTTGAAAAAACTTTAGAAGCAGTAACATCACTCAGAACTTCCTCCAAGTCTTTTACTCTGAAGAGATTTATAACACTTAGTAAGAATTCTTCAGCCTCTCCCTAGAATTGGTCATGATATTTTCATTCTAGGAGTGTTACCCTTGTCCTAGAGAAAAGCATCAGTCTCATCTCTGAAGCTAGAATAACACAAAGAAAAGCTTGAACAGATAAATCCTGCACACGTATCCTCTCACAAAGATCTAGTTCATCATCAAATCTGGCCTAAGGTATGCAGGTTTAATTTTCCCCCACTGGTTTTCATTGTCTCATGAAATTCCTGTGTCATGAAAGACTTGTATACTAATTATTTTGGGTTTTTTTTTGTTTTGTGTCAAGGTCACTTGTAACTCGAGCTGTTCTCAAACTTACAGTAATCTTCTTGCCTTAACCCCTCAAGACTCTCCCTGTCTGGTTGTGTCTCTTGGAATCTTTCAATTGTTAGAGAATTGTATCCATGAGCTTAAGATGAGAAGACTAGATAATCTTTTTCCTGTAGAATAGTCACAAATAAAAGATATTCAGTACCATCTAGAAAGATTAGCTGTAGAGTATCTTTTGAACCACAATCCTGTATTTTCTTGACTCTCATAGAAAATGCTTGAATCAATGGTATTTCCAGTGCTATAGGCTGGTCTTCAAGTGTAATTTCTTAAATTGTTCCATCTATTATTTTTAAATCAGACAATTCACATATTTCTGTTAACTACACTATAAGCATTTAATATACATACAATAATAACCAATAACCTGCCACCTTATGGATACTTTCTAAACAATTTCCATTACTGATTATAAAGAGGGTCTAGAGTCTAGAGCAATTTGAAGCAGAATTCTCTATTTGTAGTTCTGAGATTGCTCCACATCTGAGGATATAGAACAATGTTGCTCTGCAGCATTTCTTAGATGGGTAGACTGGCTAAGTTCTCCATGTCTGAAGTTTAGAAGGACACAGGTACAGTGTTGTGGGGCTTCTGTTTGGATGATGATGCATCCTAGTATAACCTCCAGCTGCCTGTGGGGATTGCTTGTTCCCCAGGGTGCCTACTTTTGCTCCACTTTGGAATGCTGATGATTTTTCCCATTATGTTTGCTCAGTAATGCAATAAATAAGATTTAGGAAATACTTTGTTTTTCAACAGTTCATTGGTTTTAATGTGTTTATTTTCAAGACAAGCAGACCATTTAGCTATTAGAATTGTAAGTCCACCATTTGTATCAGAGCTCAGTCATCAGACACCTGCTTGTACAGAAACAAATAAAGATGTTCATCTATATAATTTTATGTAAGGTGAGTATTTCACTATTCAGTGGATGACAACTGACTTTCCTGAATGTCACATATATTCAAGGAAAAATATTTCATCGTGCCATGTTACTATATCTTCTAAATCATGTTTTCTGTTATTTCCTGATTCACTCTACTCCTGTATGCCAAAGTAATTTCCTCATTCATAGAATATAAGTATTTCCTAACCATACCCAAATCATCATTTTGTGCATGACTACAGAACACATGTAATGCGCTGGATAACAATTGCAATGAAAAGAAGGCAAAACTGACTTTGTCCCTTTCAGTGACATTATCTCTACTCTTCTATTTCTTAATAAAATTGCCTAATAAAGGAATAACTATATTTAATTTTATCACTGATTATATGTATAGCTTAATTTCCTTTTCTATATTTAAATTATGGGGTATCAACGTAGATGCTACATTTTTACATTTGTACAATAGCTTGTTCCACTGGAAATACATGCTGATTCAGGCATTTTCTATGAGAATAAAGAAAATATGTGATGGTGGATAAAAGCAGACTCTAGAGTTAGCTTGACTTTTAGTGTAACAGAGTAAAGTAAAATTCCACAGAATTGCATTATTAAACTTTATAAATGTGAAAAATAGCATTAGAGATTCATTTTAAAACACCAATTAATATTCCTATCCATCCTGCTAGTCACATGTGTACAGACTGTCAAAAACATACACATGGCACATTCATAACTTGACATGCCTCTGATGAGATGTACTAATAGAAAAACCTGAAACACATCCTCCCCTTATCTTTCACAATGAGCTAATGGTCACTGCATGCAATCTCTATGTTCCTAATTTTTATCATACTTGAGACTTAGTTTTTCTATTGTCATTGTCACTGTTTTAAGATGTGGAATTTCTTTTCTAATGGAAAGATACACTGGCCAGCAATGATGAGGGGGGAGCCTATATCAGGCAGAATAGATATTAGCAAGATGTGGTTTCTGGGGGCCTCCACATCAAAGCTGTTAGCTGACTTCCAGAACTATCTGTGCATTTTATGGTTATTCAGCAAATCACTTCTTAAAATAAATATATCCCTAGTGTCAGTTAAAAAGGCCATGGCATTCATTTCACAGAGAGCAGCAGCTTGTCGCATAGATGAAAAAGAATTTAGCTGTGCTATCAGTGGCTTATACCCTCTGTTTATAGGCTGATGGGAAATTTCATAGTAATGATGCCCTTTGCCTCTTTTTCCTCTTACTTCTAAAATCTGTTTGGAAACAGCTTTCATTTTCCCTCAGGTAGATAAATTTCAATACTACTCCCCTGTATGTCACATATAAAAGCTGTACTTGTATTTCACTACCAATAAAACTCAACACCTTTCTTTCCTAGTCTTTTTTCTTTCCCTTCAGTACTTTGCTTACCATGAATGGCTTCCCACTTCTTAAGGGAGAGAGATAGATGATAGATAGGTGGATAGATAAATAGGTAGATAGTTTGTCTGCTACCTCTACAGATTATGTATATCCTAAACCTATCATAGGAGGCCAAACCAAAACTTTTAAAATTCATATAATCCACCATATATTCTTAACTGAAGTACAAATAATAAAAACCTAGAGACACATATTGGAGTTCAAGCTGAAGATCAGACAAGTAAAGTAGCCAAACCCCAGAGAGCTCTTACCTCTACCAAGGTTGGGGCAATTTTGTCCTCAATGTCGCTGGAGATTAATTGCCTAAGACTGAATGCCAGCTCTGAGCCCCTGCTCCTGACTTTTATACCTCTCTAAGACCACCACTACTCAGCTTCTATATGACAAACTAGTATGACTGGTGGGGTTAAAGGTATATGCCACCACTGCCTAACCTATATGACTGACTGTAGCTAGCTTTGCATTCTGATCTCCATTCTGATTATGGAGTGTGTATGTCTATATATGTGAGTATATATGTTCCAGTGTGTTTCTGTGTGGAAGACCTCACTGAATAGAAAGCCAAAACCAACATTCTGAGAAAAGCTCTGACTATTTTTCTTATGTGCAGAATTGATTATTCATCTCTAAGATAATAATTTATATCCAGATCTTTTAAGGTTACTACTAGAGAAGTCATGGCTGTGAAAATACTGGCTCTAATCTAACAGCCCTGTAACATGCTAGGGTTCTCTGGTGACCTGCTGTGGCTGATAATAGCTTAACAACACCCATTGGTCTTGAAGATTAATCCATGAGAATAAGATTCACACACTCATGATCGTTTCATTTAAAAACTGCCTAAATGGTTTTCAAGAAAATTTTCTAGGTCTAATTAGATTCTCTGTGAGTAGAAATTGGCCTTGCTTAAGTAAGGGCTCTATGTTGAATTAAATGTGGGGATGATTGACTTAAGATTACTTCTGTGGTATTCTTCCCCATTATAACTATAATCCTTCTGATTTACAGTATATTCAGAATATTAAAGGAATGTAATAGAAAAACACTAGAGAAGTTTCTTCAAACAAGAGACATAGGCTAGACGTTAATAATTCATTCATAAGTATATTTTTATATCTAACCTCACCATTATCAGTGAAGGAAAAGGTGATTTTATGTAGAACAAAGCTTTACAAGTCACTTGCATTCTAGGATATTAGATCAATTGAGACATTAGCAATAAACTACAAATTTACAGTGCTTTTCACAGATGCTGTTAGCTCCCAAAATTACAGATTATGCTTGATCAATAAAATTATCTAGTTCAATGAAATTTAATATCTTTTAATATAGTTCTATGAGTTCTACCCTGATGTAAGCCACAGTTTTTTTTCCTGTCAGACACAACATGCCACTTTTCTAGAATTTATTTTTTAACTTTTTTCTGTGAACATAGATTATTTCCACGGAACAATGAATATACCTCAATGCAAATTGTTAATTTTTAGCTCCTATTCAATGTTTGTGAAAGTTTTCACTCAGATAAGCCATTTTTAAATGAGCCCCATGGCTGCCAGCATTAAGTACCAGAGAGGCAAAGTTGACTTCTTGCTCCATTCACATGAAAGGATGCTATTTTGGAATGTTTTCCAGCTTATTCCCAGAGTCTCTGGGAAAGTTTCAGAAGTATTTTCTCTTTTGATTGGCCCAAACATTTCAGCTTCACGAGCACTTACTGTGTCTGAATTCCTTCCTATTTTGGTCCTTGCCAGGAAGATCCCATCATCTTCTGTGTGTGCCTCTTCCTGCTCTTCTATTGACTTACCCTTTCCAGAAATACAGATTTCAGTGACCTGGGACCAGCAAATGCCAGTTTATCTTGGTAAATTATCATTTTCACCAAGCCCTTAGCATTTCCAGCAAAGAGGTTTTGTTTTGTTTTTCTTGGTAACCTACTGACAGAAATTCTGGTTTGAGGTAGATTTAGAAGTTTGGGATGATTGCAGAACATAATGACAGGATGCCCTCAAGTGGTGACATTTACACTACCCAGAAATCTTTAAGTGCTTTTTAGCAAGCATACACGATTCATCCTGTGCCCTCTTTGGAAGTAGGTCGCAGCAGCTCACAAAGTCAAGAGAAAGAAATGACAAGATGTTAAAAATAATTGAAAGGAGTCAAAATTTATGTCTCTAGAAGAATTGTGTTTTCTCTTAAATTCCCATTTATTAAAATATTGAAAATCTTAATAATTTTCTTTAACTGGATATTACTAGCAAACTGATCAGTCTTGGAAACTGTGTGTGTGTGTGTGTGTGTGTGTGTGTGTGTGTGTGTGTGTGTGTGTGTGTGTGTGTGTGGTGTTTTCTGGGATTATTGATTTTAAAATTAGCATACTTCACAAAATCCCAGATCCTACCAGTAAGTCATCTGGAATTTACCTTCAGAATCACACTCTAATTCATGCAAGGAAGGAGTATTTTAATCCCATTCCAGTTCTCATGTACCTATTCATCAGTGATCACACAAAGCAAGAAGACAAGCTCAGAATGCATGGCACAAGTACCTCAACTTGTTATTTGTCTACAACCCAAGTCTGTGCCTGATTCTGTATCCCCTTTTATGTAAAATGCTTTCTGGTGAAACAATAAACATTCCAAGCCTTGCTCTCCCAGTGAAGCTTCCCGCAGGCTTTTCAAGACTCACCCCTTAATTTAATCTGGTGGCTTTCTCAATGCCTCTTAAGCCTGGTATCACCTGCATTGAGAATTTCAGCAGTTTTCATGTAACAAATCTTTCAAGTGAAAAGAAATTGATGGATGATTGATAAAAATAGGTAAATAATAGCCACTTGTAAATAATCTAATGCATAACTGTAGTTCCACAATGGATGTGGAAACTGACAGCAAGAACCATATAATTCTGAACAATAATTTCAAAAGTCTTTATTGAGAAATCGGGAAATGGGTTTTGAGTAGTCTGAAGAGTCAAAAAGTGGTATGAAGGGAGAGTCCTGTGTATAGGTCAATAAAGCATTGTTGGTCAATAAGGAAGCAAGATAGGTGGGACTAGGAATCTAGGAGGATTCTGGGAAATGTAGTGAAGGGAGCCACTGCCATGTGATTCCTGGGAAGAGGGGACACAAGTCTGTGTTCTCAGAAAGATAAGTCCTTATAAAAATATACATTAATGATTATGGTTCAATAATTAAGTCAGAGCTAGCCAATGAGACACAATAACAAATGGCTAACAGCTCATACAATTAATAAAGTGTCTTGTGTGTTATTTGGGGGTTCAGACAGCTTGGCAGGGCCGAGGAGGCTGGCAGGGAAAACTACACGTTACAGTGGTAAATGACAAGAACAAGTTGTTTACAATTGATTCTTTTGTGTTAATTTAGCAAGAAAAATTACTGAAGTTTGTGAAATTTTTGACTGTATATGTTGACAATGTTCAGGACATGTCATATGGCTGAAGTCCTGACTGCATATTTAGTAACTATGGAATTACCAAATACATGAGCAGTTTGCCTTCAAATATCAAATCATATATGTGAATAGTGGTTGCCAGCAATATGGAAAACAGGGAGTATCTGGGCATTTTAAATGTCAACTAAATAATTAATTAGTAAGAGTCACCAGCATATTGGAAACAGAGTTTCAAAAGAATTGCATTTTTGCCTTTCCTGTCCCAGTTTCAAGTTTATACACAAAGGAACAATATAATTTCTCTTTGTAAGTATTTCCAAATGTGGATCACAGTGCTCACAAGAAACAGTTCCTGTTCATATCTATTTCATTCCCTGTACTTGGCATAACTACAAGCAATAGTGCAAATATTCTCATTCAATTATATTCAGTATATAACATATTCTGTGCTGGGCATATCATTTCATTAATTGCAGTTAATGACTTCTTTCTTATTTATATTATTGAACAATGGCTGCATGACAAAAAAAGAATGCATAGAAATATAAAATTCACTTGAGCTTTATAACTGATGAAATAATGTCACCCCATATCAAAGGACAATATATATTGCATCTTTATTTAGATGAAGTGGTGGCAACATTCATGAGTCAATTATGGCTGATCCACTTGTGCAAACATTTAGGCAAGGATTTCTCAAGAGTGGCAGTGGTCTGAATATTTCCATTCAAACCAATGTATTTAGAGTAAGTCTTCCCATCCGTGAATATTGGTACAAAAGATTGCAGTAAGGGGGAGTCTCATTTTATTATTAAGAGAACTGACTGGCACAAATACAAAAGAGGATTCTGATCCCAGACTGCCTGCACCTGTTTTTTATCCTTCACTAACAGATTTCCTTAACACGCAAGCTATGACTCTTTCCTAGTTTTCAAGCCTACTTGTCCCACTGTCAGAGTTTAGATTAGGCAATCATCCACATGTACATTAACTGTTTAAAATACATCTTTTTACCTTTTACAAACATTCTATTAGTTTGCTTTTGTAGAAAAGCCATATTATTTATTGTATATTTAAGAATTCATAATCTGCATTCATTACAGAACATGCATGTATGTAGCAATGCATCAATATACATTTTCTAGTTCAACATGGAAAAAGTAACTAAGAAATACTTATTTGATTTACTTATCTAATGCTGTGCAATAGAATTTATTTAAAAGGAGAGACATGGTGATTTATAAATTACTCTCTTCTAGGCTTGTCCGCCATGATGGTCTCAGATGGTAGCTCTGTTTTCAGTTCTTTGAGAACTCAGAACTTTCAGACTGTGACTACATTTATAATATAAGGTAAGTGGAACATTTGACTTACACAGGAATGCGTGCACCTGTGTGTGTATGTATGTATGTGTGTGTGTGTGTGTTTATGTGTACATGTATGTGTATATGAGTTTATATGTGTGAGCTTGCCTGTGTGAGTGCATGTGTGTGTGTGCATGAACACAAATGTGTCTCCATGTGTATGTCCTACTTTTAGCTTCCTGCCTGATTCACGGGTCATGAATTATCATGGTATTTATGATGAAGCTTCAAAAGAATTCAAGGGTGTGCTTTCCAGATAAAAAGTTAAAAACTATCTCATGTTTTGCTATCTGACTTCTGAACTAACAAAATAAAATTCTCTATTAAAATCTCTATTGGAGGATATGATCACAAAACGGGAGCATAATTTCAAGAAGAAGAGATGCTGATCTTTATTTCTTAAAGAAAAAAAAATCAGAAAAATACAGCTAGTCTTCCTCTTTGGTATTAGGGAATTTTACAGAGATCTACAAGGATGACACCAACTAGGAATCTAAGAAATAGTGGAGAGGCTGCCTTAAATGCCCTTCCCCTATAATGAGAATGATAGCTACCTTAAATGTCATCCTAGAGCCTTCATTCAGTAGTTGATGGAAGCAGAAGCAGAGATCCACAGTTATGTACTGAGTCGAACACCTGGGATCTAGTTATAGAGAGGGAGGAGTGATGAACAAAGGGGTCAAGACCATGCTGGAAAAACCCACATAAACTGCTGACCTGAGCAAGTAGGAACTTTTGGACTCCAGTCTGAGAGTTGGGGAACCAACATAGAAACAAACCATACCCCATGAATGTGGGTGCCAGCTAGGAGAACTGAGCAGTCTATGGGGCCTCTGGCAGTGAAACCAGGATTATCCCTAGTGCACAAGCAGACTTCTGGAGCCCATTCCCCTTGGAGGGATATTCTATTAGCTTATATACATGGGGGAGGGTCTAGGCCCTGCCCCACATGACTTGACAGATTTTGATGATCCCTCATGGAAGGCCTCACTCTCCCTGAGGAGTGGATGGATGATGGGATGGGGGGCATTGGTAAGGCCATGGGAGGATGGGATAGAGAGGGAATTGGGATTGATATGTAAAATAAGATTGATTCTAATTTAAATAAAATTTATGTAAAAAACTGCAGATAGATATATACAGTTGAAAAACTATTCTGTTCTTTTCAGCTTTTTGGAGGATGTTAAAATGACAAAAATAAAAATAAATAGTAAGTCTTACATTTAGATAACAAAAATAATAAATAAATAATAACTCCTTACTTTCATTTATCAATAGCTTCTGAGAAAATGAAAGAAAACTTCACTAAGCCTTTTCTTTAAAATTACTAAAATTTTTAATATAACCATCCAATTATTACATCACCCAAAAAGGTGTCATGTTCTTAGCACCTTGTATATAATAGTTTGTGAGTCAAATTCATCAATGTAAAACTATTTCCTGAGCACAGGCACTTAATATCTAATTATAATATATATACACAATACATATAATACACATATGTGTTATATATAGTATGTATCTGTATGTATCTACTCTTTTGAACCTGTGTAATACCTGTGAGTGGATATCCAGTAATCATGTGTACAATTCTACATTAAATACAACAAAATTAAAAATATTTTCATGTCTGCAATTTTCTTCAAGTATCTTTACTGAGAAACAAGTGGTATTAACTTAAAGGTGTGTAATATTTCTCTGGCTTTCTGCTTCAAGAACATTTCAGAAAACAACTTTAGCTACCTTAAACCATCACAGAGATATCAAAATAAAACATATATATTTTTCTTTAATCATTAACTTTCCCCTGAATAAACTACACCTTTTCATGGTGCGAAAGCTAAACAGCTGAGAATTCAATACAATCTGCACACCCTGCAAACAGTGGAGTAGTCCACCAGGTGGGCACCTTTTGGAAGTCTGTATGCTAATCCACTTTTATTCATCTGTATCCCATGAAGTTTATTCCAGAAATACATAGGATAAGGCTGTAGTGATGAGTACCTAAAAAGGGGAGAGCCTATTAGCATTCATTGATCTAAGATGTTGATGGGAGGAGAAAAATTACTGCAGTAAACAAATATAAAAGTTAGCAAAGCAACACTCAGGGAATAAAAAAAAGATAAGTCAATCACAAAGTACTATATAAGAATTCCAAAAGACAAGCCTCTATAAAATTAGAGAATTCGTGAAATCAGGAGAGATGTGGAATCTTCTAGGACCATGTTTTAGAGATGTTTTCACAATTTACAGTTCTGTATCTAACCATCCTTCCACATTCCTAAGAAAAGGCCAAAAATCAGTCCCTTATGTTTTGCTGAAAGTTAAGGAAGTATAAAGTAAAGTATAAAATAATACTCAATTCTTTCCTCCATGCAACTTGCAATGGCCAGTTCCTCTCCGGAAACAAATATTTCACACCAGGTCTCATTCTTCCCACTTGGTGGGAAGATAAGGTATTTCCTTCACTTTTGTGACTCCTAACTAAGGTACTAGAAGAGAAATACCACTGTAGAGACCACAGTTCCTAGACACAGGACCAGTAAAACCATGGGATTTAACCACTAAACCATAGAAATTTTCCTCTTCTTCATATCTCATAACCCTAATAATAAGGACTATAGTATACTGGTGAATTGCAAAGGACAAGCTTCAGATACAGACTATTTACTCAAGTGTATCTTAAGGATGTCTGAAGACAGCAGAGAAGAAAGCAGAAACATTGATGACATTAGTATACCAAAGCTCCTGGTACCCTGAGGTTTAGAAAACTTTGAACATATCTTCTCTGTGCAATGTAATGTGGGTTCCCACACTACCACCATAAGCACTTGTTCTATCATGTATGCAACATAACTAGCTTTTAACAAAATGCACATACCCAACACATGGAAACATATCATAAAAGAAAGAGGCAAATATCACTGTGGCAAAGATATTAAAATCACCAGATATGGAATACAAAACTGTTAAAGGTTATTACATTCAAGTTTCTTATAATACAAATTAGATAACTACAAAAAATACATAGTGTGAGAAGTTGTGGTGATTTGAAATGAACCCCAAAGGGAGTGGCACCATTAGGAGTTGAGCCCTTGTTGGAGGAAGTGTTTCACTGTGGGGCAGACTTAGAGGAATCTTTTTCTCAGGTTTCCCTCAGTATGACAGTCAGTTGACTTTCTGTTACCTGCAAGATATGGGACTCTCAGCTCTATCACCACATCTGTCTGCATGTTGTCACACTCCCCTTCATGAGCAGAATGGAGTGAACCTCTGAAACTGTAAGAAAGCCACTCTCAAGTAAATGTTTTCTTTATAAGAGTTGTGGTCATGGTGTCTCTTCACACCAATAATAAATGCTAAATAAGACAGAAGTGAATATTAAAATTTATTGTAATTTAAAAAATAAATAATGGTAGAAATATAAGTATAGTACATAAAGAAGAATATGGCTGAGGAGAATGTTGAGATTGAAATTCGGTAAAAAGATACCTCCTGGATTGCCTGGGGACAGCCACAGAGCTTCCCATCCTTTCAGAAAATGGAAAGATCTCCCATGCTTTTGGATAGGTAGGATCAATGTAGTAAAAATGGCAATCTTGCCAAAAGCAATCTACAGATTCAATGCAATCCCAATTAAAATCCCAGCACAATTCTTCCCAGACCTTGAAAGAACAATAATCAATTTTGTATGGAAAAACAAAAGACCCAGGATAGCCAAAACAACCCTGTTCAACAAGGCAATGTCCGGAGGCATCACCATTCCTGACTTCAAGCTCTATTATAGAGCTGTAGTCCTGAATATAGTTGGGTATTGGCACAAAAATAGACAGATAAACCAATGGAATCTAATTGAACAGCCTGAAATTAATCCATACATGTATGAACATCTGATCTTCGACAAACAAGTTACAAATATACAATGGAAAAAAGAAAGCATCTTTAACAAATGGTGCTGGCATAACTGGATGCAGGCATGTAGAAAAATGAAGATAAATCCATGTCTATTGTCATGCACAAAACTTAAGTCCAAATGGATCAAAGACCTCAACATAAATCCAGCCACACTGAACCTCTTTGAAGAGAAAGTGGGTGGTACCCTTGAACAAATTGGTACAGGAGACAGCTTCCTGAACATAACACAAGTAGCACAGACAGTGAGGTCAACAATTAATACATGGAACCTCCTGAAAACTGAGAAGCTTCTGTAAGGCAAAGGACACAGTCAGCAAGACAAACAGATAGCCCACAGAATGGGAAAAGGTATTCACTAACCCCACATCTGACAGAGGGCTAATCTCCAAAATTTACAAAGAACTCAAGAAGCAAAACTCCAAAACACCAAAGGATCCAATTAAAAAGTGGGCTGCAGAACTAAATAGAGAATTCTCAATAGAGGAGTCTAAAATGACTGAGAGGCACTTGAGAAAGTGCTCAACATCCTTAGCCATCCGGGAAATACAAATCAAAACAAATCTGATATACAATCTTACTCTTGTCAGAATGGCTAAAATCAAAAACACCAACAATGGACATCTTTTGGATATATGCCTAAGAGTGCAGTTGCTGGGTCTTGTGGTAGGTTGATTCCCATTTTTCTGAGGAATCTTCATACTGATTTCCAAAGTGGCTGTACAAGTTGGCACTCCCACCATCAGTGGAAGAGTGTTCCCCTTTCACCAAAACCTACCACAAGACCCAGCAACTCCACTCTTAGGCATATATCCAAAAGATGCCCATTCATACAACAAGAATGTCTGTTCCACTATGTCAATAGCAGCATTATTTGTAATAGCCAGAAGTTGAAAACAACCTAGATGCCCCTCAACTGAAGAGTGGATACAGAAAATGTGGTACATTTACACAATGGAGTACTATTCAGCAGAAAAAAAAAACCAATGGAATCCTGAAACATGGCATGTACTCTCGCATATACGGATTTTAGACATAGATCTGGGGAGTGCCAGCCTACAATCCCATGGCCAGAGAGTCTGGGAAACAGAACCTTCATTCAATGGCTGATGGAAGAAGAGGCAGACTCCCACAGTTAAACACTGAGCTGAACTCAAGGAATCCAGTGACAGAATGGGAGGACTGATAAGCAAAGGGGTTAAGAGTGGGCTGGTTTAACCCCCAGAAACAACTGACCTGACAAGGGTTAGCTCTTGAATCCCAGGCTGATGCCTGGGAATCCAGCATGGGACTGATCAAGACCCCCTGAATGTGGGTGTCTGTGAGGGTAGTACATCATTATTTATCCCGGGTATACAAATGGATTTTGGACTCCCCTCCAACAATGAGATATGCACTCTCACCCTGAACTCTTGGGGGAGGGCCTAGGCCCTGCCCTGGATGAAATGACAGACTATGGACACCCCCATGGATGGCCTCATTCTCCCTGGGGAAATGAGGGAATATTGGAGGGGTTGGTGGTAGGGCACGGGAGGAGGGGAGGGAGAGGGAGAGGCACCTGGAATTGACATGTGAAGCAACCTTGTTTCTAATTTAAATTTAAATTTAAAATAACATACAAAAAAGAAGGGTCACCTGTTTGAAATTTTTTGGTGGTGTTTTCAAGAGGTACACTGCCACATGTGAGCAAAACATTCTAGGCTATTTCTCTCAAAGTTCCCTTCCCAGGGCCAGAGAGTCTGGGAAACAGAACCTTCATTCAGTGGCTTATGGAAGCAGTGGCAGACTCCCACAGCTAAACACTGAGCTGAACTCAAGGAATCTAGTGACAGAATGGGAGGACTGATGAGCAAAGGGGTTAAGACTGGGCTGGTTTATCCCCCAGAAACAGCTGACCTGACAAGGATTAGTTCTTGAATCCCAGACTGATGGCTGGGAATCCAGCATGGGACTGATCAAGACCCCATGAATGTGGGTGTCAGTGAGGAGGCCTAGGTAATCTATTGAGCCTTGGATAGTAGATCAGTATTTATCCCGGGTATACAAATGGGCTTTGGGCACCCATCCAACAATGAGAGACGCACTCTCACCCTGGAATCTTGGGGGAGGGCCTAGGCCCTGCCCTGGATGAAATGACAGACTATGGGCACCCCCATGGAGGGCCTTACCCTCCCTGGGGAAATGAGGGGATACTGGGGTGGTTGGTGGGAGTGCATGGGATGAGGGGAGGGAAAGGAAGAGGGACCTGGAAATGACATGAGAAGCAACCTTGTTTCTAGTTTAAATTTAAATTTAAAAATAATAATAAATAACATAAAATAAAGATACCTCCCAAGTTGAAATAAAAGTAAAGATCAAAATGAACAAGGATAAGTAGAACAGAACATTAAAATGTAAAAAGGACACATCATGCATAAGTATAACCCACAATGAGAGAACATAGCTAAACTATATTTGTAACAATAATAGCCAAAAAGCTCTCGGAACCTGTGACAGACAACAAAATGTAACCCACAAAGTTGGAAGAACAATGGCAGAATACATACAACATCCACAAAGGTCAACAAACAAAACAGTATGAAGACAAATGAAATCACACTCTCGTATCCGATATTTACCAGAAGAAAAACAAAAGGGCAAATTAAATCAATGAAAGAAGTCAGTGAGCTCAGGGTAAACATTTCATCTGTACATGGAGGAGGAAATCCATACAACAGATTTGGAATGCAAAGAAGAAAAGGCAAAGTGGTGAAAGATGACAACAGCCTCCTTGAATTCTTCTTACAGTGAACCTTCTTCCAGATTTAAGGAGACACAGATTCCTTGACAAACAGAAGTTGAAGACTCAACAGCATAGATGGAACTTTCATGCTATAATGCCAAAGTTCTTTATGTAGAAGGAAAATTTTAAAATGTCAGAAATCTATAGTTATTAAAAGGAAGAATTTGCCGCGCGGTAGTGGCACACTCTGGAGGCAGAGGCAGGAGTATCTCTGTGAGTTCGAGGCCGGGCTGGACTGACAGCCTCCAAAACAATACAGAGAAACCCTGTATCATAAAAAAACAAAAAGAGAAAGAATTTCAGTGAAAAACCAGGTGATGAAACAAAAAATTATTTGGTTTATTTACTACATATTTAGCTGTATTGGATGTGTTTGCAGGTGCATATGTATTTGAGGGCCCTGGTGAACATGTGTGCCTATCCGTGGAGCCAAAAGACTTCCTGGAGCTTCAGTTTTCAAATACCATCCACCGTTTGAGTCAGTGTCATGAACTGGAGCTCAGCAAGTAGAAGAGAGATGACCAGTGAGTCCGAGGGATTCACACACTTCCATTTCCCAAGCATCAGGATTATTGCAACCATGCACCCCTACACCAAGCTTTAACAATATTTTCCTTCTCGTATCTATTTAACATATCAATAACAATTTGTTGTATGATGACATCACCTAAATGCATAAAATGATTAAGAACAATAAAGAAGGGAAGAACTGAGAAAGCCGGTACTGACTTTACATGTGATACTGTCATTTGAGGATTGGATTCTAACTTTATTCTTTACAACAAGTGAGATCTATCCGAGAACATAATCTATATGCCAAAATAGGGTAAAACAGAGCTATGCACAGTGAAACAAGAGAAGCATGGTGGGGGAACAGAAGAATAAAATAGGACATAATATTTAATTTTTATGAATTTGTATTTTACATTTCTTTTTTATTTCAGTCAGGTCTGCCATGAACTGTCTTCCTGGCATGGTTTTCTTGCTTGTTTCAATTCTAGTTAAATTATTGCAGAAGAAAACATATGGTCTGTGAAGCTTAAAGTATTTACTTCTACAAAGTCTAAAACATCAGGCCTCTATAGAGAAACACTGTTGTAGTCATGCAGAACTTGATGGTTCATATTTCCTACTTAGTCCTACTTAGCCCAGCATATAATACAGAATCTTCCACAAATTTCGTTTTTGTTTTCTTCTAGTTTCCGTGTGTGTGTGTGTGTGTGCGTGTGTGTTGTTGTTGCTATTGTTCTATCTGTACAAGTTCACATTTGTGTACAAATTGGGGATGCTTTTCAGTGATTTACACAATTAAATTGGTAGCATTTTAGTTTTTGTGCCTTCCCACTTTGAGACAGATAAACCTTCTTAGAGCTGATTCCTCCAACTTTTCAGAAAGCTTCCATCACTCTTAAGGCATTTCCTTAATTTCCTGTGCATAACATGTGCCAAGGCTGGGGAAGCAACTCACCGTTAGCTTGTCTGTCCAATATGATCAAGGTATTCTGTGTGATCCCATCCCTGAGAAAACATAACAAACCAAAATGCTTGCACTTTGTATGCCCTGCTTTAAACTTTGTTTCACCTTTTCCCTCAAAGATTCATAATTCTTTTTACTACCAAGAAATATCTAGAAATAAAGACATGAGTACTAGGATTACTCAGTGTTAAAGAGTTGATAATGGCTCTAAAATTATTCAAGGTATAGTTCTGGGACACATACAATGCATATAATAGCACAATGAAAGGTGTGTGTAAACATATCTTTTTATAGCTTTATTCCATTGTTTATAAGTTAATGCGTTTAAGCAGAAGTTTCAGAGTATGTAATTCGATAGACCAATGCTTGCATATAAAACTCAAAAGAGCTGTTTTCTGAATTCTGAGTCTAGATCACTCTGCAAGAAGAACAAAGTGTACTATGCAAGTTCCACATTTGTTCATGGTTCCTTTGTTGTGGGGAAGGTAAAGTTTTCATAGGCTAAACACAATTAGATGAGTTTTGATGAGTGCATACTCCAGTAAAATGCATTCTATTATCAAGACATGGGACTATCACATTCCCAAGCAAGACTACTTTGCCATTAACAAATCACTTGCAGTAATTATTTTCCTAATATTTTCTATGAGATATTATTTTTGCTTATATTATGACTCTGTATTAATAGAGACATATAATACATCACTTTTCATACTTGTCCCTTTTTGTTGATCATAATATTGAAAGTCACCTAGTGTGCCCCTGTGTGAGCAGTTCCTAAATTTTAATAGCTTAGTATTACTCTATGATATGAGCCTCTCATATATCATTGGTTCTCTTTGGAATAATAATTAATCCCATGATTGTCATGAAAAGACTTAATGCCAGCACAGACACATCGAGAAGGCTATGCTCTCTGACCAGTCTTTATCATTATGTACATTGGTCTTGCTTCCAATTCCAACTGATATAGAAGAGGTGACAGAGAGATATATTTCTGTTCTATTCCACATTTTACCCTTATTTTTAGCACCTGATACCTGACTTGGCTTCTATTTTAGTTCATAAATCAATTTCACTTCAAAAACAAAAGTATCACCACACAGAAACAAAAATGAAGGTTTCAAGAAAATCAATTTGCTGGAAAAAAATTCACAATGCCTGAACTCAGCATAAGTTTAAATCTCCATAAATTCTCATTTAAACATTCCTGACAATGCTTATATTTTCCAGTTTTTGTAATCCATTCACGGAGAAATAAACTCTGTACCCTTTAAAAGGGTATAATATTGTGTTAAACAAAATAAACATGCTTAAAATAGTGACTCTTGGTGCATGTCCTCTGGATGCTATATAAATATGATTGAGTTTACAGTAGTTTCCAGAAACATTCCTGATTATAGGTGGACAAACTCAGCATGAAGAGGCTTCATCATTTCCTCCCTTAAAAAATTATTTGGTTTTACAAGCCAGTGACACCAATTATTGCTGTCTCTGTTATCCTGGAAAGGCCTCAGCAGCTGCTGCCAACTACTTATCTGAGATCTTCGTGCTTCATCAACGTACTACTGTTTCAGGTGTTAAGGACTTTTTGCAGAATCATCATTGGTCTACCAGTCTCATAGCCATAGATGAATGGCCTCTTTTCAGCAGAACTGTTCTCTGTATGACACTCATTCTTCATCACCTCCACCCTGCTGGTCCACTTAGAGTTCACAAATTGTTCATGGTTTTTTCTCCTTCCATGCCTGATTGTCAGAGACACTGAAGTAAAGTAGCACCATTGTCTCTCAAAAAGGGTGAAGAATGTCTATGTTTTCCCCCAGACTTCTTTGCATGTCTACAGTGGTTGGGTTTCATGTGTCAGCTGAGCTCCAGATTTCACTAGAGCTCCTTTGATTTCTGATAATACAGACTGTAATAAATGGTTTGGGAAGACAGCTTAGAGAATAAAGTGATTTCCACACAAACACAAAGATCTCAGATAAGCAGAGAAATATGAGGACCTAAATTCAGTATTCAGAACTCAGGTGAAGAATCTACAATAGTACATGCCTAAAATCCCAGAGCTGGCAAAACTGAGGCAGAGCTATTGACAAGTGACAGAGGTGACTCAAAACACAAGGTGGACAATGTCTGAGGAATTGCTGCGCCCGCTGCACAGCCTGTACCCGAGAATGTGCGGAGGGTGTCTGGGACTGACAACACAGAGAACCGAATGCTCCTCAAGAAGGCTCTCTTTTATTCCTACTCTGGCTGGTTATTATAAATCCTGACACCAGAGGTGGAGGTGGGTGGCTAGAAAGAGGTGGTTAGTCTTTGGAAAAGGTGGAGGTCAGGGCGGTTCCCATGGGCAAGTCCTTTTCAGGAACTTCTTGCCCCGGGCATTGTATTGTTTTCAGTAAACATGTTTTCAGTAAACATTGTCTTACAGCTGCCTGGTCCCAGGCTGATGGGGAAGTGGGTTTCTGGCCAAGGTCTGTTGTCCCCACAAGGAATCACATCTAAAAGTGATTTTTGTCCTCTATGTGCATACACATTTGAGGATAGATTCATCTAAGATGTCTATGAACACACACAGACAGACATACACACACACACACACACACACACATACACATTCACAGATAAGTGTCTCTTGATCCTGCCATGACAATTCAGAATTCTTTCTTAAAATCACACCACTTTCCAATTGACTAATTTCCTTATAATTCATTTGTTTTTTCTGATTCTAAAATATTTATAACAGAACAAAAATAATGAGCAATCTGTGGACCTGGATTAAGAATAAGTATATAAGTTGTGTTTGTGTATGTGTGGGTGTGCATGTGTGTATGTGTGTGTGTGTGTGTATTCATATGCATGTTCATGTTTTTAGGGAGACTTAATGAGATTTAGAACCATAGTATCTATGTTATATATTATTAAGTATATTATAGAATAATAGGATTGTCTAGAAATAAATTAATAAATATATTACCATCAACTGATTTTCCCAAACAAAACATTTTTAAATAATTTTGAATCTATCTATGTGTGACTATTTATATGCACATATGTGAAGATCTTCCAAAAATAGCATCAAATCCCATGAGCTACAGTTACAGGTGGTTGTGAGTCACAATATGTGAGTGGTAGCATCTGAATGATCCATCTCTACATGAATAGCAAGTGCTGTGAACCACAAGTCATCTCTTTCAGCCCATAATTTGTTTTTAAATTCACTTTGAATTTCTATAATTTAGGAAATTTGATAATATTATATCAATGTGCAAAACTGAAAAAAAAGTAACTGTATAAGATTATCAGGTGGTCTTTATTGTCCAAGCTTATTAGCTCCATGGTTTCTTATGACTTATTGCTGTGGTTATATTTCTTATTCTAATACTATAATTGCTTTTCCAAAAACATTATAATTGCTTCTAAATTAAGAATATCAACTTCATTTTTATTAAATGTAGAATAAACATGACATTAATTATTAATTACTGTGTATTACAAACAAAGGTAAACAGTATTAAATTCAGAATCATAAACAATATTATTATAATTACTTTAACATTTATATTAACAAGAAGAGAAACTAATTAGTTGGTGTTTTTTGTTTTTGGCACTCTCTTGCTACCATCATTTTCTTATTTGTTTTGAATGAGAAAATATAACAGGCATTTGTTGGACTATTGAGGTGAAATTATGATGCAGCAGAACACTTACACAAGAAATTTGCATGAGTGTTTTTGCAAGATAATGCTAGCTATAGATTTATACTGATTAAATCCAGATGACATGCTTTCTTGATCCTTAAAAGTTCAAATTGTCAGTAACTGACTCTCCCTTGTCCAGCATGGTTTGTTAATAACAAGTTTCCCTTTTTGCTTTGCAAAAGCATTGTATTCATTTCATCTCACTTGGTCTACCTTTTGTTAAAGTTGTTTTGACTAATGATTTTAATCTCGTGGTAAAAAGAAGAAAAAAGAATGCTGTAAACATATGTAAACCTACTCCCTAAAAAATACAAGCTCTCATTTTTTTACAAGAATAGGATTGCATTTTTATTTCATTTTAAATTAATTACATAATTTTATTTTTAAATTGTGTGTGCACATGCACACATTTGTGTGTGTGTGTGTGTGTGTGTGTGTGTGTGTGTATGTATGAGCCTTTATGTCATTTATAGGTCAGAGGATAACTTTTCAGAATCAATGTTCTACTTTCAAGTTTGCATGATTTGAGGGCTTGAGATCATGTCTTTAAATGTCTGAAGCAAATATTTTTCCAACTAAGCCAAGTCTGTAACCCTGATCTGAGGATTTAATTTGTTGGATAACAAAGTGAGCTTTCTGAACACTTCTGCAGGATCTTAGTCCAACCATGGAAGGCTGAACTGGACTGAGCTTCCCAGGATCCCAGAGACAATCAAACACAGCAGGAGTCTAGTCAAGCAGGAACTCATTTATTGTCCCTCAGCAAGGATCTTTTAAAGCAAAAACAAAAGAAAACAAACAAACAAACAAACAAAAAAACCACAGAGCAGGAAAACAGCCAGACAATGGTTTTTTTATGATTATTTTTAATTTTAATTAGAAACAAGCTTGTTTTACATATCAATCCCAGCTGCCTCTCCTTCCTCTCCTCCCCTGACCCCCACTGGCCCCCTATCCTATCCCATTTCTCCTTCCCAGGGAGGTTGAGGCCTTCCATGGAGAATCTTCAAAGTCTGTCATATCACTTGGAGCAGGGCCTAGGCCCTTCCCTGTGAGACTAGACTGAGAACCAATAGTTTTAAAGGTCAGTCTATCATGTACCTGGACGCCCTGTGCTTTACCAATAAGCACAAGCTGTTCGTGCAGTGACCTTACCTGGTTCTATCTAGGCAACCAATAATCTTCTTTTGTAAACAACTTAGGACTTACTCATCTGAGTTCCCCTCAGCGCCATCTTTGACTGGCTCGTGTGCCCTACAGATTCTGCTTTTTGTTTTAGACTATGGCCCACCTCATTTCGAAGTACAGGTCTCTTGGCACCTCTTAGTTCACCTCTAATAGTACTTTTTGTCAAGGTTCACTCAAAAGGGAGATATCCTCAGTGCTGAGGATATCACAATGTATACAAAAATCTTGAGTTTTTGTCTGATTAGTCTGACCAGCCTATGAAAAGGCAAGGCCCAAAAGACACAAATGAAGGTTTTTACTATAGAGGAATCCAACATAGTGGAGATTGTCTGTTCCAGGAGTCTGTTCCTGTTTTCTCACACCTCCATTGTGCACAGTAGTAGGTATCCACCCCATGACATTTGGATATGTCCACTGCTGTTTGATAGCTCCCCATGCATGTGTAAAAGCCAGTGTTCCTTAAGACTGCCCTATTGGGAACAAGTAAGCAGCCCGGGGATTAGGGATCCGATATGGAGGCAAATGGCACCCCCACAACCCTCCACATTCAGACCATCCTTGATAAGGAGAAGTCCAGTCTCCCAAGTCACAAGATCCTCAGGCCAGGTCACAGAAATCGAAGAGCATGGGCCATCAGGCTGCAGGACTGCCTCATTCTTGGTACTGTTGAGGATATCTCCATTGGCAGCATCCATCAACTTCCACGTCATCTTTTGGAGACAATAAAGGTTCTTCTGTATGGTCATGGGAGCAATCAGCATTTGCAGTGGGAACGTCAGTACTTTGCAGGGGGGTACCTTTTAGACTTTTTCTGGGGCAATAGTCAAGCCCCCCTTTTTAAGCAATAGGAGCACCTGTGTCACAAAGTCCTCCAGATATGCTGGATCCTGATGTCCCAAAATTAAATCATTCATATAAGCATATATTATTGAACCTTTGACTTTAGCACAGGCCTTAAGAAAGCAGTAAGATACTGTTGACAGAAATCAAGGCTATTAGCCATTCCCTGTAATAGCACTACCCCATACCATAATGTGAGAAGAGCAGGCATCCCAGGCATGCCCCTTAAAGGGGTACCCACTAGTTCCATTCTCTCGTTTATCTTCTGTAAATCTTATGTAAATCTTGGCGCATGTGCCAAGCTCCAGATGCCTTTTGAAATACAAACACCTGGGTGTTCTATGGTCTCATACAAGGGTGGATATGTTCAAGCATTAATTGTTCATCCACTAGCTGCTGGAGTGCTAGAAGCAGAGGTTTAGTCAGTGGCCACTACTCCACCCATAAGGGTTCACTGGGAGGGACAGTGGCACTTATGTTTGTGGGTATGGTTGGATAGACTTCTCAGGATCCCCCCTGTAGTTGTAGAAGTTAAAAAAAAATCCTTCTCTGTGAACCCCTTTAGGTCCTTTCCCACCCTTTGTGCCTCTTTCTCTTCTAGGATATATTTTTTAAACTGTCCCTCCTGCTCACATATAAAGCATGTCCCTTTTCCCAGTGGTCTTGAGGACCCTTGACCCTGGGTTGCCAGGGCCTGGGTGATGGCCTCTGTCATGGCAGCTGTCTGTGTCTGTAAGGCCAGAACCAGAGACTGGGATTGATGCTGTTGGGTACCTACATCTTGGGAGGCTACCACCCGTCTGCTCAGGGAACTGTCTTTTAACCCTGTGCAGGCCATTCTATGGTTCCCATTCATCCCTTCCCATAGCAGCAGCTTGATAAATTGTTCTCTGAGGTCTGTAGGTGGCAGCTTGCTCCAAACACTCTGCTGGACCTGGTCTAATAACCCTGGCAAAGGCTTGCCAGATTCTGTCTCAGCCCAGCTATGGAGGAATCAGTAGGCCCATCATCCAGTTTAGCCCAAATATTCAACCCAGCCTGACTTACCTGATCCTGATAAGGCCTAGGGATCCCTACTTGCTGAACCCCAGTGGAGTAACTATCGCCTGTTCCTGACAGCATAGCATAGGTAATAGGAATGGAGGGGTTAGCTTACCTATTTGCTCAGCTCATACTCCCTACATTCATCTTTTAAAAGGCACAACATTTGATATACTGAGAACTAGGAAACACTGCCTTAGCCACATCCAACCAATCCTTAAGGATGCATGGGGTCTGTGCACAAGGGGAATTGGGGTCATCTTCTGCAATGGCCTTGTAGAGCTCTTTAAGATCCTTGGCATCACAAGGATACCAGTCTAGAGGCTTGCCTGGCTCAAGGGCCAAGTTTACCAGGTAGGCATGGGGGCCCCTAGTTGTGTTGGGTATGCCTTGATATAAACCAGGTCCTAGGTCTCAACCTTTTTTGTCTGGTCAATCATAACAGTCTAGATCCTGAGGATTTTCCCTGACAATAATATAGGGGAACGTAACCTCCTTGCTCCTGGGAGATTAAGGCAGGGATCTGAAGTGATCTGGGGTGGATGACTTAACCCATTCCTCCTCCACCTCATCTTTGGTGGACTTCTTCAATCCTTCCCTTTCTCCCTTCTTACTGAAAACATTTACCCATACTAAGGGTCTCACTTACCCTGAGAGATGGCTTGGCCTTGGGTGAGATTTAGGTCCTTTGTGCTTCAGATTTGGATGCCAGATGCAGGGTCTTAGCCAAACCACAGAAGGCTGAGCTGGTTCTTTGACTCCCAGGATCCCAGAGACACTCAGACACAGTAAGGAGTCCAGTAAAGTAGAAACAAATTTAATGTCCCACAGCAAGCATCTTTTAAAGCAAGAAACCACAGAGCAGCCAGCCAATGGTTTTTAAGGTCAGCCTATCACTCACTCCCTGAGCTTTATCTAGTGAACATGAGCTGTTTATGCAGTGACCTCACCTGATTTGATCTAGGCAACTAATAATCTTTTTTTGCAAACAACTCAGGACTCACCCATCTGACATTCCCTCTGCGCCATCTTTGACTGGCTTAGGTGGCCTATAACTCCAACTTCATTTTCATTTGAGCTTATAACATGAATTTTCATCTCACTGCTTCATCTGGATTTAATTTGCAAAGGTGTATATGGGAAAATCATCCCCTGCATAGTCATGTAACCTAGAAAACCAGCCCTCCAAAGTAGAGTTTGACTGTCATTAAATGATCTGTGAATAACAATGCTGTGATGGTTTAACACTAAATGAAATAAGGATTAGGAAAAACTGATGGTAGTTGTTTTATAAACTTGTTTTTCAATGTCTACTAATGCAGAAAAAATGCATGGAATTCTTCTGGCAGTTAGGATTTCAAATTTAGAGGAAAGTCTAACTTAGGGAAAAGGAGGGAGTAAAGGGGGAACTGGGTGAAAATGAAGTACTCTTTTGTTCAGCTCATGACCCTGTGAAGAAACATTACAAATTTTATAATTATTGCCATAGATATTCTGGAGCCCCAAAAGAGATGAAATACTATTTCCTCTATAAGTCTTCTACTTAACTGTTCTCTCCCTCTTGCTCAGGTGTTACTTATATTCCAAATCTCCTTCATCTTTGTTTCCCAAAGGGATAATAATCCGTATTTTAACAGCTATAACTTTTGTACTAATAGAATTCAACATGCCCTTGTTTGTATCCTCACTCTAGAGTTTGTCTAAAACAGATATATTCTAGCTCTTGGCTGGAGCTATTAATATGCAAATTACATCTGTCCCTAATGAGACCTTTCTACTCAAAAGTCTTTGATCTGTATCATTGTTGTTGTAGTCATAACATCAGAAAAAGTTTTCCAGATGACAACCCATGTATTTGGGAGACAATAAATGTCCTAGTTCCTATGAAGGTCATCATCACCTCTACAGAAGGCCTTTGCAAAAGGAATGTGTCTAATCTGGGATTCTTAAATATCCTCCAAAGAGAAGTTCATTAACTTGACTTCAATACCAAAAACACTTCCTAAATCACAATCTAAACCAAGAACAGAACAAAAGCACATACCATTAGGGCATGTGATGGGTTTTTATGAAAGGACTATGATCTCGGGAAAACACAGAGCTATGAATCTCATTTCCCTGCCAAGAAGACCAGAAACTCCTAGGCTTTGGTGAGATGATGGATTTAAAGAACAGGAGTTTTTCTTCCAACCTAACTAAGAATCTGTACTATGAACATTTGCTATCATATATGTCAGTTGGCCAAGGGTTCCAATGATTATTCATTATTTATTGTACTTATCACCTAACATAATTATTCCTAATATCAGTTTACATCAATTATAGCCTTTCCAGGAATTACTGAAGGTGACTATTTCTCAGAGCATTACCGGGTTCTGGATTTAAATATGTAGCATATTGCTGTGCTGAAATATGTACCAGAAGAATATACTGAGAATGACTGTCACTGGATAAACAAACAGAAGTTTGAAGTATTTGCTACTTTATACTCAACAGTGAATCTTTCTACCAAGTCATGCTAGGCAATTCAGTGTCCCTCTTATTTCTCGTTGATTGTTTGTGACAGTAGATGCTCAGAACTATTTTGAAAGACAAACTCCCTTCCAAGGTACTTTGTGCCTGCTTTTGTTTTTCAGTCTCTTAAAATCAATACTTGCGTTGCTTGTAGTCAAAACCATTCCTTTTCATGACAGACTTTTTGATTTATCTTTTGAGAAAATAGTAATAATAAACTATTTCAAGTGAATAAATTTCATTCTTCTTTTCTAATGCTTTATATTTGACCTTAGATACTAAAATGTCTTATTCATGTATATTTGTTGCTGCAGGATATTTGATTGCACTTTAAAAACTTGAGACTGTGTTAACAAAATTAACCTCGGATTGTGGACAGAGGCAGTGACTAGTTGACAAGAATTAGCAATAGAAAATACAGAGGACCCAGGAAGATGGATCGAATGACTCATAGGAAGTAATATGGAGGTACTTAGAGATTTGTGCTCTTTTAAGGCCTGGGATATGTGGAAAGATGTGCTTGCTCAGTCACTGATAACAAGGATAAGGTCAGCTTTGCTCTATCAGGTTTTTACTCCAATTGCTGACTCTAGAGTCTTTATTGGTAGTAGAACAACTTAGAGAAAAACACATTTTTTTAAAAATTAAAGTTCATATTTTTAAATTTTTTTATTTTTTGAGATTGTAATTTAATGGCATCATTTCATCCTCAATTTCCTCCTTCCAAACTTTCATCTATATCCTACCCTGCAAACTCCTATCTTCTGTTTTTATACAATCTTCTCTGTATAATGTAACTGTACATTTTTCAGGGATGACATTTGATACTGGAAAACAAACTGGTGTGTTCTCTGTGTTTCTTTACCTTCTCTCAGCATTCCTTAATTATCTGTAATTATTTGTGAGGGTCCTTATTCCTCAATGCTGATGAAAAGAAATCAAGTTGAAGCAAAGAACAAAGATGGTGACAGGTGTGTCTCCATTTCTCTTTACCTGGAAGCAGGTTGTCAAGCTGCTTTCTCTCTGAAGGTGTTCCTTCCTGCTAGTGCTCCTTGTCATATCCTACTTTTTATAATTTATTTTAAGGAATTGGAGATTTTTTCCTTTGGTTCTTTTTTAAGTGAACTGATGTTTTGTGCCAAAACCCAAAGATGTAACCTTGTTATGCTAAGTTGAACTATTCTTCCTCCACCATGCATTTGCATGTTACAGCCTTTCCCCGAGGAAAAGATTTCCATCTATTATTCTCTTTACGTCCTTATCACATGTTCACAAGCACATACCAATAGGGAATCGTTTATGCCACTTAGTTATTCAATAATTTCCTCCATAAATGGCAACTAATATTTTATATAGCCCATCATTGAATGAGATATGTTTAATACAATGATATGTGATGGTACACACATGTGGACCCTGTCTCCATGATTGCACAGTGTCATGATAGAGTCAGTAATTAAGCAAATAAACAAATACACATGTCACTATATAATAGGTAAGTACTGTGGGAATGGGGCTATTGTTGTAACAGGCAAAGTGCAACAGTGAACAGGGAAATTTCTTCAGGAAGGTGAAGTTTGCACAGACATAAGATAGTGAGTTGGCCTCATCTGATATATCCTAGACATTTGAACACTTTTCATCAAGTACTGTTAAAATGAGAAATATTCTCTTTCCATATAAGTTATTAAAAACTTTCATGTCTATTCATGTGACTCAACTATCTACATTTCTAAACTTAATTTTCTGTGATGTTGGCCAGCCCCAGACAGATATCTCACTAAAGGATTTCAAGTTCATTAAATCAAATTCACAACTGATTCTCCAAATCGTTCCTGAAAACCTATATGGAAACACAGGCATATGTTGACTATATTTGTTGCCCCCTTGAATGTTTCATTAACCAATCTATTTATATGTGAAAAATGCCAACTGGGTGGAACTAGACAAAAATCATTCTGAGTGAGATAATCCTGACCCAGAAAGACAAACACGGAATGTATCCAATGATAAGTAGATATTAGGAGTTAAGTATAGCATAACCAACCTAGAATCCACATTCCCAGAGAAGCTACATAAGAAGTGGGGGGGGCAAAGAAGGATGTATGGAATTCCCTGGGAATAAGAAATAGAAGAACTCTCCTGAGTAAAGTAGATGCAGGGTGGCAGTGGTGGTGGAGGGATGGGAACTTGGGGGAACAGATAGGATAGGATGGCTGCAGGAGTTAGGTTAGAGGGGGGATGGAGGGAGAGAGTAAGAAAGAGGCATCTTGATGGAGGGTATTTTGGGGTTAGAAAGAAACCTGGAAAGAGTGAAACCCCCAGGAATCCACAAGAAAAACCACAGATAATATTTATAAAAATAGAGAAGAGTGTGCCTGAACTGGTCATCTACTGTAATCAGATAGGTGACTAAACTTATTGACATCAGAGATACTTATCAAGTAGCTGATGGAAACGGAGGAAGAGATCCACAGCCAAGCACTATGTCTACCTCTGGGAGTCTTGCTGAAGAAAAGAAAGAGAAATTCTATGAGCCAGGAGCTCATGGACTCAAACCAACAGTTAGGGAGCCTCCATGGGACTGACCTAGACCCTCTGCATGTGTGTGACAACTGCGTAGCTTGGTTTCTGTGTAAGGTTCCTAGCAGTAAGACCAGGACATGTACCTTGTACTTACCTGGCTTTGCAAACCTGTTTCCCATCCTGGATTATCTTGCCCAGCCTTGATTCAATGGAGGGAGCTCTTTTCTGATTCACCTTGATGTGCCATACCTTGTCCAAAGCCACTGGAGGCCTGCCCCTTTCTGAATGGGGACAGAAGAGGAGTAGAAAGACAAGGAGGAAGATAGAAAACATTGCTGGGGAGTGGGGAGAGACACAATACAACTGGGAAGAGAGGTGGGAGAAGAAACTGTGGTCAGTATGTAAAATGAATGAGAAAAATGTTATTCCGAAAAAAATTTAAAAATTGGAAAACATGAAAATGCAAAAATTAACAGTAGATCCGTACATTTAAAATTAGCAATGAGTATTTAGTAAATCTTTGTCATTGTTGTGAATGTCAATGGATTTTTAATGTAATTCTATAATTGCTATATATAACTGTTGCACCCATAACAAGATGTCCTCAAAGACATTGAAGAATGCTTTGTTTTTTCTATCATCCACATTATATCTAATACAGAATATTAATACCATAAAATTAGACACCACTGGAAGATGGAGTGAGGGACTCTTTCCTAAACCCTAAAGAAGATATGAAGATGACTGCCACATTTGACTCTAGAAAACAGTCTCCCTCTTACATACAGCCAAAATGTAAATGTATTAATTTAGTCAGACAGTGCCCATGAAGTTTGTTCTTATATTACACTCTAACTACAACGGACTTTTCTTTCTTAAATCAACCACCCTGGCTGCCACCTCATTGCCTTTGTTTAGCTGTTCACATCAGTCCAAAATGCTCCATGCTTACATATTTGTAGTCCTGTTTTACTGTTGATGATACGAGTGACAACCATAGTTATGTTTGTGTTTGATCCTTGTACTACATCTGCGACAGCATGTGCAAGATAGTATGTGTTTTATACACGTTTTATTAAATGATTGGATGAGTGCCATAGAGGAAAATTCTAACCATTTACTAAACAACAATTAGTGCTAGGGAACTTTATCTTCAAACTGTGGATCCACTTACCTACAGACATACATCCTATATGAAACTCAGTTACATTCTTTTAAAAGAAAAACTTGAAAATCCAAAGAAATGTAACATTTTGGAATATAAGAGAGGGGAATTGAGAGCAACTAGTCAGCCTCAAGGTGTCTTGCTTGCCCATATGCTCCAATTTCACTGATTTCTCTTGTCTCTTTTTTTATGTCATCGGAAAAATCATGGAAAATTCCTCATCATAAAGTCTCTTTAAAATAAAAATAGCTCTCAGAGTTAATTTCTTAAAATGTTGACCAAATATATATTCATAGACACAGAAATTCAGAGTAGTAGATCGTAGGGATTGAAGTGGAAAAAGTCCAGATATGAAAAAAAGAGTGAGATTGCTATAGCACAGGGATATGAACATAAACAGTATTGAAGGGATTTTTAGAGAATGAAAGGGAGAATGATTGGTGTCTATTACACACTTGAGGCTCAACTGTAAACAGTATCAAAAGAAAAATAAATAAATCCATCAAAGAGATATATAGAAGAGAGCAGTAGCTATTTAAGAGGACAACTATAATAACAACTTTCCCTTATACAGTCTGAGAAAGTAATGATCTCATCAATGTTACTAATATTTTCAGGCTAACTTGAAAGCATATGAGGTTGGTACCATTACTACATGTGTTGTATACGAAGGATGACAAAACCTTGAGAGATTTCTTTGTAATTTGTCCAAAGTAGGGAAGTCACTCCACATGTGTTATATTTAGCAACATGGACTAATTCTATTAATGAGATTTTAATAAATGCCACTTTCTTTTCCCAATTATATGATCTTTTAAAGAGTTATTATGAACTAAAGGTCATTCATGAACCTATTCTCTATACTATTTTTATTCAATTGGTAGGTAATGTAAGAACCATATCTCAGTAACACTGTCATGTTTTTTTATGAAATCTTCCTTTATTTTTCATATTATTATTCAGGTTTTTTCACCTTTTAATTTTAAACTTTTATGAATCACACTGTCCTTAGGGTTTTTTCTTTTCTTTTTTTAAAATTTTATAGTACATTTTATTGTTTGACCTAATAATTGCTGTCTTGACATTTGATGTACCCTTACCGTGCTGACTTGAGACACGCTGTCACTTCTGGAGTACTTTCCTGACAAGAGAATTGAACTAATCTGTCTTTGCTTATCAGAGTTACTCAGTTTTTGTCATAAAAAGATTGTTCATTTTCTTTTCCTAGAAGTGGATTATTTAAAAGCATGGGGTTGTTTTCAACCACTAATGCAGCTGTGAAGATGTGCTATAGAAACCACTGAGCAATGGAGTGCATTGGACATAAGGTTTGGGACTGTTGAGATTATTAGTAAGAAATTCAGAATAATTAAGAAATTAGCTAAATTATAATTTGAAATAAATCACTGTCTTTGAATTCAGCAGGCAACAAATCCTCTTTTCTTTTGCTAATCTGAAAATAAGTATCCCCTCTTAGAGGCTATCTTTTTCTTCTTCTGAAAGTGGAAATGTTGCTGATAGAATAACATCTAGACAATTATTCAAATGTTAAACAAGATTTCTTTTTGCTCATGCATGTAGTTTTCACGGATTAATCTATGCTTTTAGACACTCATTTGCTAATTAGAATGCTACTAGAATCCAGAGAGTTTTATTATTATTAAGCTTGATGGAAATCCTCATTGTGTTGTTCAATAATTAATCCTGAAAAAATAGAAGAAACTAGGCGACTGATTTCTCAACTTTATTGGAAATTCTACAAAACTGCAACATTAGAAGTGTCTTGAAAACAAAATGAGTTCTGTGTTTATAACAGTTTTTTTAATGAAATGCCTTATTACAGAATTTGACTCATTGTGCTTTGCAGAAATTTTAGAAAATCAATTTTATCCAATTTTCGAGATGTAGTTTCTTTTATTCCTGTGACTATTTATGTTCATTTAAGGAGACTGAAAAATAACCCAAATAAAACATATGTAAATTGCTACTTGGAAGGAGAGAAGAAATAACTAGGAGCAGTGTTTTAGGACATTTCACTTCCCCCATCCTCTTAGGCTTCCTTGGACTGCTTTCCATTCACAGTGTACACCACTCAGTAGAAACGATTTCTCCTGCAAGCATATGGACATGATATTTCTGTTTTATCACATGTGCCTGAGGTTTGCTTAGGTCACAGTAGGTGCTTGTTAAAAGTGCTGAGTGTGAGGATTTGATTCAGATTTCTAGAACTTGGGCCTCGAAGCTACCTTTCCCCACCCATACTTGTGTCTTTGGGTGAACTAGATGATATTTCTGAGCTTATAAAAGAGATTCCATATATGGCTTCTGTTAGAGTACCAATTGTTGGGGCAAAGAGCTGCCTATCTGACTCTTTCCTTCCTTGGGGTATTAGCTGCTACTAACTATTCACTCTCACGCGTGGCTCTTATGATATACCATGAAAGCACTGAAAAATCATAATATGTATAGCTAACTCTATGGAAATCTATCACCGTGACACCAGAAATGTGAGGCAGGTAGAAGATTTCTGTTTCTAGTGTCTTTCTTGGAAATGATTTTGGCAAATTTTGTTCAAGCATGACCTCAATCACTAATTTCATTTCTATTTTTATGTCTGAATTATCAGAGGAGCTGAACACCTTGCCAGGAAAGCTTTCTACTTTCATGCAGAGGGAATTGAGCTAGTCACAATCAAATTTTCCACATCAATATCCGACTTATATGATGATTTCAAGTAAATATTGAAGGTCATTTTAATCAATTGGGACTCGATGATAGACTTCTTGAAAGACTTGCCTGATTTAAATTTCTGAAGATTTGACTGCTTAAACATAGTCAACCCAATGGTGGCAGGAAAGAAGGAAAAACAAAAGAGTAATTATCATCTTAAGAGCACCCAGAAAATACAAATGGAATTGGTGTCCACTATAAGCACTGTGAATGCCCACCTAATGTTTGTTCTCCTATTTTGGTGTTTATGCATGTGTGTATCTGTGGTGTGTTTATATGTGTGTATGTGTATTCTCATGTACGTGGGTACACACAAGTGTTTAGGTATACATACGGAGGCCAGAAGCTGGCTTCAAATGTCATCCTTGATCTCTCTGTATCTCTATATTAAATATTGAGGCAGAGTTCCTAACTTGAAACAGGTGCTCACCTATTTAACAGGTCTAACTACTCAACTTGCTCAAGAGACAAGGAGTCCCTGTCTCTTCCTTCCTTCCTTGTCATAATATTACAAATGTGCACCTATACTCACCCAATTGTTACATGGTTGCAGAATCTAAACTCTGGTCCTCACATTTTAACCTTAAGTGCTTTATCCAGTGAACTATCTCCTGGAGTCTGCATCATTTTCACAAGTCCACCACATTTCAGAATCATTTTGTACCATTATTAGTGTTTCAATTGAGTGGTACAGGGACTTGTGTGCTGATTGAATTTAGCTTTTAATTAACAATAACTTAAATTAACAGATAATAAGCATATTTTTTCCTACAATGTTTAGCAGTTGGACACAGTGAACAATGTTCCCACCTCCTCACTGTATTTTTTATGTGAAACATTCTCTCAGCAATATTGAAATACACAGTATATTACAGAACAAGACTTATTCTGACAGCAGCCATATTTACATTTTAATTATTTTTGGCAGTTTCACACACATATAGAGTAAAGTTTTGAATCCTTTTAATACCCATTATCCTCCTTTATCCTCTCTAAGCCCTCTGAAAGTATTTTTCCAACTTTTATGACATCTTATGGTATTTTTCTTTTGGTATCAGCCTTATTCCAGTTAATATTATGCCTTCTTGACATATATTGTTAAAGACAGCTGTGTTCCATCTGTGTTGACAATTTTTGTATATGTATATAATTGAATTAGTCATTTTCACCCACCATCCCCTCTCTTTTTCCGCAGCAAGCCTTCTTCCTACTTTTGTGTCTTCTTTTGGTGTGTGACCCACTTAGTTCTGAGTTCCTTGCCACAGCATGGATGGGAGATTATTACTGAAGCAAAGACAAACTTGTGATGTCTACACTGTGAAAGAAAATACCACCTTTTCATCCAACACTCATTAACTAATAGTCCCCAAGGAAAAAAGTCCCTCCTCCATTGCTGATGATTGTTGGCAGTCAAGTGCTAGCTTGAATCCTTCCTTCTAAGTGCAGATAGAACTCATGAATTATTGCTATAGAATGTTGGGATACTATACCATCTAGTACATCACAACATTGTGCTATTTAAACCCCATTTTAGTAAGATAATCTTCAAAAAGGCTCAGTTTCCTCATAAGTGATAGCAGAAATAAAATTTGGATCAAACACCTCTACTTCTTACTATGATAAAAATGTTAGAAGATTTTGAAGAGTTCTGGCATAGCACATATGGTACTTTAACATTCACTTTTACCAATTCTCAACTCTGTAGTCCTCTTGGGAGGTATTTTCTGTCTATTCGCCATCCTGAAAAATATTTCCAAGTCTTTTTATATCTACAAAATTCCGTGACTTCAAAGAAAAATGCATATAAGAAAAACCATGGTTATAATTGTGATGATTTCTAATTGTTCATATAAAAGTTTTACCATGGCACATAGTAAAGATTACACAATACAAGATGTGGATTTTGGCTAGTTTTTAAGCAGCAGGATCTGATTTTTCTCTCTTTTTCTTCTTTGTAGATGTCAATAATAGTTCATGGAGGGGAAATATGGTAAATAACTTCTGACAGGAATTATGAAATTGAAGGCTCAGGAGATACATTAAGATCCAGTTAGAAACAGACACAGTATTGAGTATAAAAATGAAACATATACAATTCCTATTTCTTAATCATGTTTAGTAATAGTGCCACATGGTTTAATGTGTCATCTTTATCCAAGAGAATAAAGGAGTGGTAAAGGAGAATCACCTTTTTGCAGTAGGTGTCATTGAAGTCCCACTTCACTCTCTTGTCAACAATTTCATTTCCCCTCCTGTTTCTGAGTCATCTCTCATTATTTATCCAGACTCCCAGCTGGACAGTCCAGAGGAAAGATGTTTTGGCTGGATCTCCATGATCACAGGTGATAAAGCTGCCTAAAAGTACTTTAGCTTTATCTGGATTGAAAACAGATCTTGGCTATATAATGGAGAATTTGAATAGAGAAAATTAGAAAAGAGATGGGTGACATCATGATCAATTGGATTACATTTCCAGGTATATCTATCTTCTGTAGGGCTGGAACTTTAGCATGATTTTCTTGGGGATTGTTTAGCCAACCACAATGCTAATTGCTCACCATAGATGATAAAGGATTCTGGAAAGAGAAGTAGAATGTGTTTGCTTTGGACAATTTTTCTGATAACTAGTGTCCTGTTTTTGAGTCTAATCTGTTGCTGTGTTTTACACTAAGTTAATATTAAAGTCTGCTTCCTTGTCTTGGCTCATCACAAGCATATATCTCTAATAGGCACTTAGGACACCACAATGAAGCTCTAAGAGGAAGGAAAGCATTTTTCAGCAAACTGTCTCATTCTTCAGAACGATTTCCTTTGCACTTTGCATGTGAATTAGCAAAGCAGATAAAGTCTGCCTCTAAAAATCCATCATCTTTGAAATCCCACACGTTTCCCTGATTGTTTTGTGCAGCAGAGTGAGAAACAAAAGTCTGCATTTCCCAGGACAGTCATTTAGCTTTGGAATACAATACTATTCTCAAAGGCAGAGTTTATGACTTTGTACGAGTTAATAAAAACAGTTCTGAAAGGGAGATATAGGGATATTAAATTCTGAAATATTCTAAATATATGTGCATATGTATATAGTTGTGTTCCTAAGGAAGTATCCATAACTTTCATCACACACTTCCAGGAATAGACGACACAAAAATGTAGAGCTGTTGCTTTGAAATTTGAGTTCTTCTATACTCTCAAAGGATCATACTGAATCTAAACATTTTATGAGGTAAATCTGTCATGAAGTAGGAAATAACTAAACCTACTCTTACCTAGTACTGTTATAAAATTAAAGAATTCGCAATAGTTTTCATTAGACATAAAAGCTTTCAAGTGAACCACAGGCTATTTTGATCCCTAATCAAAATATAATGTGTACTATAAAATGTGTCATGTGTGAAAGCCTCATCTTTGATGTTGCTATGTACACCTCACTGTTATGTGAAATTCACCTTTGTCTTTTTCATTTTCTTTGGCACCTCCTTCTAATCTTAACAATCATCTTATACTCTATAAAAATAGACAAAAGGTGAACATTTGATACTATAACTTTGATGCTAAATTGGGTCTATGTTATTTTTTTCTCTTGTTATTGTTGTATGTGTATGCTTATGTGTGTAATGTGCATACTTATTTGTGAGTGTGCACATTAGTATCTGCAGATGTGAAGTACAGAGGTCAACATCTGGTGTCTTCCTCAATTGCTCTCAACCTTAGTTTTTGAGACAGAATCTCACTTGGAATTTTGTGTGTTCAATTTTGTCTAGACTGGTGAGCCAACAAGCCCCTGGGACCCTCCCATCCTCAACTCCCAGTGCCAAATTAATGAAACACTATGCAACATCTCGCTTTTAATTGTTGCAGGGGATTTAATCTCAGCTTTTCATGCATCGGGATGAGCTTTACAACCCACTAAGCCATCTTCCCAGCAATGATTTTCTACTCTTGTTCTGTGCTTTCATTTAATATAAAACATCATACCCGGGTCCCTGGTGAAAGTTGGAAAAAGAGTAGGTTATCAATAGAGAATTCTAAAAACTTTAGTTACTATACAAGTTGTGAGTTAGCATGTATCCTAATGTAGAACTGAATTGCTGAACTCTCTAACCAACTAATTATCAGGAAGTCATACCAAGTATGAGAATAAGATATAAAAATGAACTTTGGTCACCTCATGCCTTGTAAATGAGTTGTGGTGTCTTAAAGTATGTGTGTTATAATGTTTCTTAAGCATTTAAATGCAAAGATTACTTTGTTTTTCTATATAGTTCAGGGGAGCTTAATGACTTTAATTCATAAACATACCCCTGAGTTTCAGGATTTTATAGATAAGAAAGTTATTTTATAACTTTAGTGTTATAGGTTATTACAATGCACGTAAAAGTGTATATGAGACATCAAATTGAGAAATGGATTCTAAATGCTTTGTTGATAATAATAATTTTTAAAACATGATTGATGCCTTTTTAAGCATTATATATATATATATATATATATAATTTTGAGAGTAACTTGAATACATTCACGTCTCAAAACTATTCTAAGAAGCAATATGTGGATATGTTAGCTTTGTATATGAAAAAGCACCAACTAAGAGAGATGTGAAGGAAACATAACAACAGATCCTGAATAGTATTATGTTCAGAAACCCATGCCTCTAAGTTAAAATTTTAAACCGTGTGGCTATTCTTGTCCCTTAGAATTGTATTATATTTTGAGAAGAGAAGCATGGGGTGGGTATGTGGGTTGCAGTATAATTACAGAATGAAAAGTAAAGAAGAAAAAAACCCCAGCAAACCAGCAAGCAACACCACAGATATCATCATTATTACATCATTACTAATGGTCAGTGTCATCAGGAAAATTTCTCACAGTCAGGGTAAGGTATCTGACAATTCAGTTTAGTCTGATCATTACATTGCTTTTCCTAAGTGGTGTGTTCCTCCTCCTACTTTATCTTCCATTCCCTTTGTAGCTATCCATTTTCTACTCATAAATGAATACATTCATTATTTGAAAGAATAGGTGGACTGCTACATATTTTTGTCACTGTAGTCTGTCAAATTAGTGAGGCATTAATGACTAATTTATCTTAAAACACATATCTCATTATCAAAAGTTTTTAATTCTTCATGGAGAATATTTCCTCTGATTCACACTATTCAGTTATTGTCTTTGCTTCTTAGCTGCTACTGTGTCTATTAGTTGTTCAAACACCAACAGAGGTTTCTCTTGAGCTCTTGCTAGGTAGCATGAAAAACATTTGAACACCACACCTAGGTATACTTTCATGTCCAAATTAAATCAAAACAATGTAATTCATATAAAATGGTTCTTTGCTTTTGTTTACTCATTAATACCCCATATTTTTTTAATGCATCAGGGACTTAAAAATTAAAGTTATGCCAATAATTTAGTTGAAAGAAGTATTAGATGACTTTTCAGATCAATTACAAATAAACAGACATTGCAATGAATTCCTTCCTGTCCAGTAAGTAGTTCTTTGCTTGTTCTTGCTATCACATCAACTATAAGAATCGCAACAAGCAAGTAACATTAGGTCAGGGACTGTGTCTATCCATTATCTATTTGAATCTCGGAGAGAAAAGGAGGTCTTCAGGGAATAGTGAGAGGAGTAAATGCAGCCATGGCAACAAACACTTCAAAGCACATAATATTCTTTTCGCATGTTATGCAAAATATTCTGTTCATGATTGTGTAGACATTCTCCAAAAGCTGTATTAACCACAACTAACTGACCTGGTCCATTGTGATAGGTTTCAAGCTGCATTTTTATTTCTGTTCTTTCAGATCCCATTTCTCCTGCTCAATTATCAGGTATACATTCCTCACCCTTTGCTGTGTACATGTCTACTTCACACATGTCTTCAATATTCTTTCTCTGCAGAAAGCTCTTTGAAACATTTACAAGGTTTTCACACGTTCTAATCACAGAGATCTTCCAAGTTTTAATATTAAGTTTTACTTCACTAATTAAGGTCCAGTAGATTTACACTTTGTCAGCCCACCAGTTATTCAAATCTTCTCGTTAGAGTTTTCATATTCATTGTCTTTTCTACAACTATTATCTTTTTAACTTTATTTTAAGGTTACCTTGTCTTTAAGATGCATTTCAAATTTACTTCCTCTATAAAAATTTCTTACAATACTTTCAAGACTTCATCTGCTAAGGAATCAAAATCCCAAGCAAGGCATAATAAAATTATTGCCATCCAATTCACAACCCCCTTAGGACCTGCACACAGATTGAGAGGCATATCCATCTTTCAGCATTAGCTCTTTTACATATCCACTGGGTACCATGAAAAACGTCATGTTTTTTGAAACTCGTGTCTTTTTTATCTATGAACAATATGTAGAACTACAATAAGAACAGGCTGAAAAAAGTTTAAGAAACAATTAATACCTTCTATTACCACAACATTTTTGGTATACTGCCAAATTTGTGAAATAACCATAATTTTTATCACTTGAATATGTTTTATATTAAAGATTTAAATAATAATTTTTACCTTTAATAATCTCTGAATTCATGAATAATATATGAGTAGGAATAATTATATATTCCAGCTGTAGGAAGAGCATTAAGTATAAGCATCTTGTGTTGTTTTTGTATAACATTAACAATGAAATGTACTTGACTAAGACTATGACTTATTTCATAAGATACTGATTTCATTAGGAAGCCCTACTGGGAAATGCAGAAATCGTTGAGTCAGAGTTCATAGTTAGTATTCTTCCTGCAAAACATGTTCAAAACTAACATAAAACCTGGTGATTGCATGTGTGTGTGTGTGTGTGTGTGTGTGTGTGTGTGTGTGTGTGTGTGTGTGTGTGTGCAATCAGGTTTGACACAGGGGAGAAAAAACAGTGGACATGAAGAGAACAAGCAGAGGAACAGTAGCAGCTGGTCTCGATTTCAAGCACAAGCTCAGAGTCCTTCACAGACTTGCAGTTATAGAATGCTGCAATCTACAGACTCAGCTGGCATCCTGAAGGAACGTAAACACTGGCAAGACAGAGAGAGAGAAAAAACAAACTACATTTATCAGAAACACAAGCATAAATCTTAAGCCAGAAATTCTCTATCAGTTCTGTGTCTCCCAGCTGAAGAGGATGGTCTGTGATTAGGGGAAGAGATTCTCTGGGGAGATAGGAGAGTGTGTGGGATGGGTCTGCTTAAAGCCTTGATGGCAGCTTTCTCCTCTCACTGTCTCTGTGTGGAATGCTGACCATGATGAATGGTGCCCTGAACAACTGCAGTGCTAGCATTCAACACCTGACAAAGACGTGTCAGAAGGCACTGCAGAAAGAGTCTAGACAAGCAGCTTCTGTCTTTTATTCATTTTGTCTCCACCTTTTTGTCCAGCAATGGGACATAAGTCCATATTCAAATCAGGATTTTTGCATTTTAAAAAATCATTTCTTATCTATTACTTGTTTGACTGATTTATGTAAATTGCCCACTACTTCAGTTAATAAAATGTGTGAAATCACGGTTCCCACACATTTCTATGGAAATAATTGTATGTTAAAATATGCTCACTGCCATTATATATGCTATGTATAAGCAATAAGAAGATAATGGAGCAGAGAGGGGACTGAGAGGAGAGTGGTACCATTTTGGAGGATATTGGTTCTAACCTCTAAACAGAAAGAGGAAAGAACATGTGTTTCCTGTGGGATACTTAGTACTTCAGGCTGAAGGGACAGAGGTGCCACGTATCCTGTCAACATCCTGATAAATAAGAGAAAGTGCTAAGGGGCAAGTTTGCTATTAAAGCGTTTTTACATAGAAACAACACCTATATATCATAGTATAAGCAGGAAGGGGGAGAGATATGACTTTTTCTTAGCTGAGTGAACTGAATCTCACAGTTAAGAGGCAATACTGAGAACAGTTAGAGCTGGACCCAGAAATAGGGAAAAAGGACACTGCAGTAGAGAATATTACTAGGTCTGGAAATCAGCTGCTAATGGAGAACACAGTACAGGAAACAGGCTCCATGTACTTTGCTGGTCAAGAGGAGAGACGACCTTGGCTTAGATATGTGTATTGTCAAAAGTAAATGGACTAAGTTTGTGTTAAGTATTTTAGCATGAAAAAGTGGAAGAAGACATTTAATATTGACTTAGTAGCTAATTTATATTTTGACTCCTTTTTTTGTTAGATTTTACTACTGTCAAAGCTATTATGCAAAACTGAATTCTTTAATTAAGATGACATTTTACTTAGGTAATAAAGTAATGTTGCCAGGGTGAAAAGAGTTAAAAATCTCCTTTCTGGGAATGTTATTAACCTCAACAGACACATAAGATATGAGAAAGCCTTAGCTCTCATTCTACTTTTTAAATCAAGGAGTGAGATATATTTAGCTTGTTTTTTCGTTTTTAAAGCATGATTGACATGGGTGTTACCATTTGGAGATTGTGCATAGGAAGGATCAGAAGTCAGATAGTGACAAATAAATCACTGAAATGCTAGTTATGTTAGACACTTTTCATTCTATACCAGGGAAATCCATGCCCTGATACATCTACCTACCAAGGCTGTCACAGGTTCTCAAGTTTCATTTATGAGAACTTTGAACATTGCAGTTTGGCCATAACAGTAGTGAGATTTTATTCACATGACTATAGTCAAAGAGTACCCTAGACATTACAAAACATGGACACCAAGTTTGTTAGGATCAAATTGTATATAAAAGATAGAAGGAAGGAGAATTGAAAAGAAAAAAGAATAGAGGCTTCTCATTTATAAATACTAAAGTTTCCTGAGTGACAAAATGCCCATCAAGCATCAGTTTGTTCAAGAACACTGAGCATCTACTATTAATGCTAGACTCCAGATTATGTTGTCTTGGCCACCCTACAACCACATGAAGCAACAAATTCAATGTTTTAAAAAGACAAGTAACATCCTTCTACATCCACAAACACCATGATACAGAATTGTGGTAGTATGAGCTCCTGGGACATGGGGAAAAAATGATACACATGGTATCTTTAGCCAATTCCCTGGCTTTTCTGTGAAATATTTCTCCCCAGTGTCATTTTCATAAGAATCCTTGAGTCTGTGCAATTGTGCTCTCAAATGGCATGTTTTCATATTTGATTTTTCTATGCTCTAAACCATGGAGGAGGGTCACATTATCACACATAAATATCTCCTCAAATGGGGAGTCACAAGGGGTTCAGGAGAAAGTATGCCTTCAAAACAGAAACCTCTAATCTCCTTAAAGGATGAGACCACTAGTATATTATTTATCGTCACATTCTCAGAGACAAAAATACTTCCTGATACATAGTAAACATGGAGAGAGATATTAAACTTTGAAACAGAAAGGAAGATACCTAGTTCAAGGCAAAGTGGGGAGTGAAGCAATAATTCATAACCCGTATTTGTTAAAGTGGAGAGCAAGGACAAGCCAAGCACTATAGTTAGAGTTCTCCAGCGCAAGCTGGAAATCATCCCCCAATTGATGCCTATCCCACTTTATTAGGTATGGTCACTTGATTTGATTTAGTGTGCCTGTTTCCCCCCATGGACAGAGTTCATCCTGATCAAGCCTGCCTATAAATTCTCAGAAAAATTCAGAAGACTCTCAAGCCTCTTGCCGGATTTGTGACAGTTTTACTGTTAGGAAACTAGTCTACTGGGTGTGGTAGTCATGCTGTCAGGTCAGTCTGAAGCCCTGTTCACCTTCACAACAAGCAAGAAGGCCTCCTTTCAACTCAAGCACCTGAATTTTCTTGAAGAATGTGTGCACTAAATTGATGAAGCCTCCAGGCAAACAGTACCTGGAAGCAACTTGCTTCCCACAGAATCTGTCAAATGCCTGTATTCAAGGATGGCTGTCTGAGGAGGGCTGATAAATACTGTGAGAATAATAGAAGGCATTGGTGAGGTGAATACGGGGCATTTTTCCCTGATCCATTAAATTAGTGAAGTATGTACACAAATATCATCCAGAGATTAAAACAAACATTAATGCTGAGAGAGGATCAGAGAATAAACTCTATTAATTGTGTGTAAAGGTCAACTTCCTTTAACCCAGCCACATTCAGTCTCACTGAAGCATGTCTTGGGTTAAATCCCTTTACGTTAGTGTTTCTGCATTGTGCCTACCTCTTCGTAAATGAATTCCCCCAAACTACTTTCATGCAAAATAACAGTATTCACTTACAAATATCCAATAAGTTGTTCCTGAGAATGAACTTTGTAGTATGCTGCACGCAGAAGAATGAAGAACTCTGCTGCCTTTCCTAGGTAGACCTTAAGAGATTTCCCAAATCTGAAAAACCTGCTGTTCTCACTGTTTTCTGTTACATTGATACACTGTTTTTTTGTTGTTGTTTTGTTTTTTGTTTGTTTGTTTTAGTAAGAATCCCCTGTTTAGGTCAACTTGACATGGATTGTTATTTTAAGTAAATTAATAAATATTTAAACTGTACTAGTTGAGTATCTGACCTATAAACATCACGTGTGATGACCACGTAACCACATTTTCTGAGATCATCAACAGATGTTAATGGAACAAAGAGGTTTAAAGCTTCCCAAGTTTCAGGACTGTTACACTAGATCACTTGAACAGTAAATGCTCTGGAGCCATACTGGATCTGGGAGGGAGTAAGGAACATGAACTCAGTGTAGAGTTGTCTGAAGCATTACAGGGCACAGGTTGCAGAACCACCAATCTTAACAAGGTTCCATAAAGGGAATAGGTGATCTGGAGTTTTGAAAACTATGCATGTTTTAACCTAGGACACTAATGTTCACTTCCACTATTGTATTTATTTACTTACTTATTTTATTTGGAGCTATCTATTAATTAACCTGTTTCTTAGCTTTCCCATTTGGGAAAAAAGAAAGAACAGCAAGATTATGAAAAGTGAAAAAATGTTTTTAATATCTAAAATAATTGCTATAAAGAAAAATGATCCTTGAATAAAAAGATTCAGGGCTACAAATACTTTGAGTTCCTAATCAACACTTACTACTTTCTAATTACAAGGATCCAAGCAACATCGCCTCTTAATTAAGAAATGAAATCAATTTACCAAAAGATAATTATTTAGAAGTCCAAGGTACGAGAAAGCCTTTGCCTAGTGTATCTTTCTGTTGTCATAACTAAATACATAAAATGTATAATTAATAAAGAATCAAGATTTACTTATTCCATAGTCCTTGAGGTTAGAAGGTTCAAGAGCATGGTACCAGCATATACTTAAAACTATTGAGGACCAGCTAACTTATGCCATGGTTTTCTCTAGTCTAAACCATTTTTTTTCATTTTAAGGAACTATGATATTTTAGAACGTAATAGAATTACAATCATCTGAAGTCATTAAGAGAACCTTCAGTAGACATTGGTTCTATAGACAATTTGACTTGGGACGTTTTAGCCACCAATACTGAAAAATTAAAATTCTGTTGCTTAAGCTACCCAGCACATGGCATTTTTTTTGCTATATTTTCCAAAGTTGACTAAAGGAGTGACTAAGGATTTTAAGATCAAAGGAGTAGAGACAAGCATTCAGAAGTCACAAGCCATCACTTAATCTATACTTTACTGCTCACATTATTTATAGGCTTAAAGGAGGGGACATGAATTGCTACACTCAAATGGCAGAATAGCATGCATATTTTATATAAGGATTATTTGGAGACCAGAAACTGGGACCTAATTCATCAAACTAAAAATAGTGTAGACAATTTGGTTGGTATTGCTAGTCAATCAGTGTCACAGGTTCTTTGCAGAAATATTTGCCATCAAGTGACAGTCACACAAAAGTTAGTATCAATAAGATTTCTTCCTTAGACATTTAAACTGTACTGTTTTAAACACCACATTAAGAGACCTAGAAGTGAAAGGAAACACATTGGCCAAAGGCAAATAAAGGCAGAGACTTTACTGAAGGGAAAGCACATGATCCAGATCCTGCCTTTACACCAGCCAGCTGGCTCTGGCATATTAGAGACTCAGCCAACTTCACAGGAGCTGTCACTCTGATGCAGACTACTGAAACTCTGGGTGTCCAAGAAAGCATTACTATTGTTCAAGTGTGCACAAACTGACAGAACTGTCTGAAGTGTCTCTCTCTCTCTCTCTCTCTCTCTCTCTCTCTCTCTCTCTCTCTCTCTCTCGCTCGCTCGCTCGCTCGCTCTCTTGCTCTCTCTAGCTTTCTTGCTCTTGCTCTCTGGCTCTCTCTCTGCCTCCCTCCCTCCTTCCCTCCTTACTGCCCACCCCTCACATTCCAGGACCTGGATTCCAACAGTGTTGGTATGATATAAGCAAGTGAGTTGTTCTGGGGCCAGTTTCTCTAACTCCATAAGGCTACTGAAACAATAAGTTCAGGGCCACCGGAATTACTGTGTGGTACAGGGTTTCAAAAGACTGAGGGGTAGAAAAAGGAGGGAGAAAGTGAAGGAGGATGAAGGAAGTGATTTGGAAGAGGACTGTAGTCGGTAAATGTTTCTGTGAGTTCAAATAATAAAACTACTCTATACCTATTGCAGGAGAAGTGTAAAAAAAATCTATGACTTCATGAAAACTTCTGAATGGGTTG
Source organism: Mesocricetus auratus (assembly GCF_017639785.1). Lineage (NCBI taxonomy): Eukaryota > Metazoa > Chordata > Mammalia > Rodentia > Cricetidae > Mesocricetus > Mesocricetus auratus. The sequence continues at coordinate 26,771,036 of NW_024429190.1, read as the reverse complement.
ATACATACCTTAGTTAGTTGTAATTCAATAAATGTCAGTAGACATGACACAATCATCTCCCTCCTTAACTGGCTCATACTTTACTGAATGCCCACTCTATATTAGGCTATCTCTTGTTTCAGATGGCAGCTCATTTCAGGATGTCTTTCTCTTAAGTTCCCTGGAGTCTTCTGGAGATATTACAGCATATCTTTCCCTGATGGTCTGGTTTAGTGGACTATTTTTCCTTAGTCAAGCAAAATGTAGATTCTGTCAAGTCAATTTCTCTGGGGTAAATTTTGAAGATGACTTTAAGCTGAAAATTCCCATTATACTCAACATCTCAAATATTAAATGCCAGTTACATATGTGGCATTAGATTGAGGGTTGTTATGCTGCAATGTGGGTGTTCTCAAGTCTGATGATGGAAATGTCATCAACAAATGTAAGCATTTCAGTACTCCTATACATCCAGCTAAAATCTTAATTTTACAATATGTACTTTGATTCTAATCTTACTTGTATTTTCTTTAACTGAAACTTTTGGCAAGAAATTAAAAATAAAATATTACCTAGACTGTTTCAGGATTAGAAGCAGGTGTCACAGTGTTTTTATTCCTCAGACTAATTTTGGTAGGTATTTTGGCACAACTTGTACAAGAAATGACTTTAACATTAGAGCAAGGATATTTGTTAAGCTACTAACAAGATGTGTCCCCTGGGGCTTATATACAATAAATTCAGGCTCAATAATGTTGAGAGAGAATTTAGGCTAAAGTATTCTTCTTTTAAATGCAAATGGAATTTGAAGGTGAGTATTGGCACTTCCTATCCTAGTAGAATTTTGTTGTCAGATAGTATTTTATCATTCCAATTTTCTACCCCTGTGTTCAGAAGACTGAGCAAACCAATGGCTACAATCTTCTCTACTATTTTTCTATGTTTGTGTAAAAGAGTCTTCTGAATTTTTGAGAAACTGCCATACTGATTTCCAAAGTGATTGTACAAATTTGCACTTCTATTAGCAATGAAGGAATATTCCCCTTACTCCACATCTTCTCCAGCATAAGCTGTCATCAGGGTTTTTAATGTTATCTATTATTAAGATGGTATCTCAGAGTCCTTTTAGTTTCCATTTCCCTCATGGTTAAAGATGTTAAAGGTACAATTTCATAAGTGCATTTTAGCCATTTGAGACTCCTCCGTTGAGAATTCTCAATTGAGATCTGTCCCCATTTTTTAATTGTATTATTTGATATTTTGGTGTCAATTTTCTTGAGTTTATATATATATTCGAGAATAGTCCTCTGTCAGATATAGGGGTGGTAAAAATTTTTCTCATTCTGAAAGCTTTCCTTTTGTGTCCTTTTTCTTACAGAAATTTCTCAGTTTCAGGACACCCCATTTATTAATTTCGATCCCAGTGTCTGTGCTACTGGTGTTACATTTAGAAATTAGTTTCCTCTGCCAGTGTCTTCAAGGCTACTTCATATTTTCTCTTCTGTCAGATTAAGTGTCACTGGATTTATGTTGAGGTCTTTGATCCATTTGGACTTGAGTGTTGTGCATGGGAATATTATGGATCTATTTGCATGAAGATTTGGGGAGAGTGATAATAGTTTAATGAGATACATTTTTAAAAAGTCTATACTTATTTGGTATATGAAGCACCAATAACAACCAGATTGTTTTAGTGTTCCTTGTGTAGTTCTAAAAGTGTTATATATCACAAAATTAAGAGTATTCTCTATACATTTGATCTTTTAATTATTCAGCTAATGAGCAAAATCACACACAGCCATTTGCACAAAATTGCACATATACAAAATATATGTAGTATACGATGAATACATAATCTAAGTATTCTGTTTTATCCTGAATTTCTCACTTAATACATATCAGATTTGATCATCCATTATAGACTTCATTTTATAACAGAATAAATATTTTAGAGCTTCATACAGTGAAGTGTAAATAATTATTCCACAAAATGTATTAACCTCTAAGCTTTTTCACTTTACCATGCAACTAAGACAAATCACTTTAACTCCCTAAATCTAACCTTCATCTTTATAATAAAGTTAGAAATTCCTCATGTTCCATAATGGTGAACTTAAGGATCAAATTAAATGATGCCCATGGAAGAAATTTCACAAATAACAAAATATGCAAAGAAGTAGCAATAAAATCATAATATAAACCATCATAATGAAAAGATTTCAGAATTAACTTATTGGTTTTTCAGTGAGACATGTGAAGACTCTAATAGTATTATTTTTATCTTGGTATGGAATCAAGTTAGTTCTCTGTCACATAGGCAACAAGGGTATGAAATACAAAAGAGTAAATAAAAGTACACAATTCTACAAACTCAAAAGTGAAATCATGTCTATTTCCATGGAATCTATGAGTATAATTATCATTTCTTGTATCATCTGTAACACACCAATAAAAATAGGTCAGTGAATGTTACAGACTCATTCTTTATAGGATATCACTGGCAGTAAATGTTGTCATCATTTGAAGATGGATATGGCTTTTGGAACTTACTGAATATGAACCAGAGTTAATTTTGTTGAAAACTGCATGTATAGCATTTTTATTTTAAAAGTAAACTCAAGGAATAGAAACATTACTCGGTGGAAGAATGTTTATCCTAACTTTGAAAAGATGAAAATGAAAATGCTTAATTTACTAATTAACTAAAAATAAAAAAAATAATGTAAATACACATTTGAGTAATGTGTCTGAGTAAAAGAAAATTTGAAAATTTTTGAAGAAAAAATGTATTTTCTTTAGTATTTCCCTCCATTATTGTGGCTATGGATACTATCGTATACAGAAAAATATGGCATGATTTTAGAAATCTACAGACTTACTATTATTTTACTATGTTTCATATTTCTTCCAGTGAAAAAAGCTGGGTATTAGCATGTGAGTGAAATCTTCCAGAAAGCAGTACAGTCACATATACAAGAACATCACACTTACATTATTTTTCCACGGTTTACTCACTCTTAACTTCTGTACTCATACTTTAACTGTTCACTGACACTGGTAAAAGGCATGGAAGACAAAAGCAGTCATCTGTTTGGACTTGGCAGGTGATAGAAGTCAGTTTAGACAATCTCTGTTTACCATCTGTAAACTGGAAACTCTCCCGTTTTCAGTCATTTTACCTACAGAGCACAGACTCTGCCTGCACATTGTCACCTTGGATTATGCGACTGGATCTCCCTCTGTGGACCCTGCAAACTCAGACTTCTCCCACTGTTATCATGGCTTGATCCACCATCCTTTTCTGCTTATCACACGCAAGCTGACTCCCTTCCAGATTCTTTCTAGCCAGGGTCTGGCCATTCTCCATGAAATGACTTCTGTTTCTGAGTCCCCTTATTTACAATGTGAAAGTAGCATTGGCCTTCCTCTCTGCCTTCCTATCTTTTAGGATTAAGACTTTATCCAAGCAGAGATATTATCTACCTTGTCCAACTCTGTTCCCACTCATCAGTTTCCGTCCTTGACTGAACCATGCTGGGTAATTCCTCTGCCACTCTACACACTGAAAAATCCCCATAAGTTAAAGGTAAATCATTAAGAAATAGCTCTGTGATACTTTTAATCCCCATGGATATTTATGAAGGGTTCACCAATAAGAAATAAATTAAAGCAAGTGTTTCAGAATTAAAACAGTTCATATGCATTTAGACATCATCGTATGCATTCTAAGCCAGATTTCATCCTTAGAAAAGACCCTCTCAACTTAAAAATTCAACAAATACTTGCTGAATAAATATCATTTTGTAGTATTAAGTTGATTCATATCAGGCCACTCCATGCCTGTACACAAAATATTTTTGAAGTGTAGAGAAGCCATATGAGGGCAATGAACCCTCCCATGGACCCTGACATTCAGTGTTGTGCCCCAAACTGAGTTACCAGCACAGTTTTTCCTCTGGGATAATACACCAAGAAGAGTCATCAGTAAGAAAATTAGTTAAAGATGTTGAAGGAAAGTGTGACCCTTTGTTTAAAAATGTTACCCATCAGATGACTGAGGAAGCTTGAATAATATCCTATTTATTTATAAATGCTACAAAATTCATTAATTAGACTCCTTTTCATGTTAGAACAAGGGAAAAGTGAATTTTAAAGTGTCGTTCTCTTCTCCACAGCAGATCCAAAACCCATCCCAAAAGGAAAAATTCATGTTTATTCCAAATATTCTTTTTTTTCAGCTACCAATCTTTTTTATTTTTTTATTTATTTTTAAGTTTAAGTTTAGATTAAAACAAGGTTGCTTCACGAGTCAATTCCAGGTTCCTCTCCCTTTCCCTCCCCTTCTCCCATGCCCTCCCTCCAACCCCCCCCCAATATCCCCTCATTTCCCCAGGGAGGGTGAGGCCCTCCATGGGAGTATCCACAGTCTGTCATTTCATCCAGGGCAGGGCCCAGACCCTCCCCCAAGAGTTCAGGGTGAGAGTGCATCTCACATTGTTGGATGGGTATTACCCTAGCTTGAGTTATTTTATTTGAGGTATTCTCTGCTAAAGACATTGTATATAGTTATAATTCCCTACTTATTGTATTAATATCAAAAATTACAATGCTTATTTAATTTAAATGGACAAGGAATTAAATGTTGCATATTAAAGAGCAATATGATTGAAGATATAAACATACAAATGGTCTTTAAAGAAATGGAAAGAGAAAGTCTTATAAATTTGTGTCTGTGAGGCCACAGACAAACGCTTTCAAAGATGGTGCTAGCTTAAATGTCAATGTACAAGATCGTTAAGTTCTCCACTTACAGATAGGAACAACTGCCACAAGCTAAAAAAAATCTGCAAAGTCTGACTTCACAGTCAGAACATTACCTGTTTTAGGTTAGGGATTCTATCTTTGAGCAAAATAAAGTTTGAACCCCCATAAAAAACAGCTGAAACACTGCAAGCATGCTTAATATTTTCCTTTAGGGGGTGCTAATGGGTTTGTAAGCATAAATATAAATATTAGTATTAAATGATTCAGAAAATCTATTTGATGCTATCATTAAATGGAAACTGAATACTTCGTATTTTTTGAAAGTGATGGAAGTCAAAGATGATTTGATAATAAAATCATGTTGAACATAGAGGTTTTGGAAAATTCATTTCAGATTTTTCAAAGGAGTATATATTTTGGATTTCAGATTCACCGACCAGTGGATTTCACTCTATCTCAGATCCCTCACAGAACATAAAATGTGGGGGGTCTGAACCTTTTAATCTATTTCAAACACTTCCTTTATTTCAAATTCAGATTCTTTTTTATAGCCCTGAAGATTTTATCATTGCTGTACAGTTTCCCAGCCTCTGGAAACTTAATCAATATAATACGGTGAAAATTCATGTTTGAAAATGCCGGTGTGAAATGGATGTCACTTCTAAAGAGGAGCCTGTGAACTTCTCTGGCTGAGGGCTAAGTAGATTTTACTCCATTGTGCTTCCTTCTGACACTAACATTTTGCATGTCCTTCTCTGCTGACATGTTAGTGGGGAAAGAAACGGTCCCTTGAGTCTAGAATTAAGAGCTCATCGTAAGTATGGCCATTCGTTGAACAGAAGCCAAATAGCTCTTGATGCTCCAAAACATGACAGTGTGAATGAACAGCTGCCATGTTTCCTATCACTGAGGAAGATTTCTAAGGAGTACAAGTATAAAGTTTCAAGAACTACTGGCTGTAGCCTGTTCTTAAAGTATACAAACCCAGACAATAGAGGAGGGTTGGCATTTGAGAGTTATGAATTCCTAAGATTTCAGAGGAAGAAGAAAACAACCATGAATTAACACCCATTACTGCAAAGTTAATATTCTAGATAATCCTGAGTAAAATCTTACAATATTAGTTTTTCATTTTACAGATGAGGCAATGGAGGTACAGTAAGTATCAAAATCTGAAGAGTTTAAGCCGTATTTGAACCCACATATCTGTTTCAGAAACTCTTGCTCTTCTCCGTGGATTGGGTAGGATGAGGATGGGCCATTTACATGTTGCCTGCTATGTAGGGATTCTCAGCAGAACATTTTCTTATTTTTTCTGAATTGCATAAAATTGGCACTCTGTTTTTGATTTCTTCTTTTGCAACGAACTTCTTTAGAAATAGTAGTTAAAGTTCCACTCTGCTTCATGTGTGTGGACCTGAATTTCGTGTAAAATTGAGCAGCACTTATGAAGTATAAGGGGAAATAAATATTTAGTTATTTGTGTGATTTTATATTACAGCATTAAATGTTTTAGAAAAGGGAAATATGTATATTCACCCTGACTCATTACAAAGTTCTTAGTAAACTCCATGCAGCATGTTTAGGATACAGGAGTTTCCTTCCTCCTTAATAGTTAAATTCTTGAAGATGACAGTTGAGGATTGAAATAAATAGCCCTTTTCTTCTGGTTAGGATTTGGACAAGACTTCAGTTTCTAACCCTCTCCCTGCAGTCTCCCATTCTTTTCTCCTTGCCTGCTCCTCGCTCACCTCAGTGTGCTGTGACACTATTTACTCTATCTCCACATCCTTAGTGTCCATGACTTTACTGCTGTCACCCATGCTCCTTCCAATAGAGCACTTATTAGGCAAGCTGGCATTTCCACAAAGCCTGTCAAGTCAATTCCGTGTTTATGAGTACCATTGTGTCACCCTAGCTCCAGATAAGCTGGCAAGCTGATGCAATCACCCACCAGGGACATCCAAGATTGTACACCATCAAAAAACTCAGCATTTGCACAGACAGCTCTTCAGTGACTGTGGGAAATGATTTATTCAGTGAGAATGAAGATTAGATAAACTCTGAGTCATTTCACAAAATGAACTATAATAGACAGCAAGTAGTAAATCTTAGCTCTAGGGATTTTATTCCTGGAAGACACACTCCACACCTTTCTCCTGCTCTACTCATTGGTTACATTTCCTCCCTGCTCAGTCTCTTCCATAAATAATTACTGAGCACCACCTACTATGTGCTAGTCATTATTATGTGTGTTCAGGGTGCAAAATAAAAAAACAGTCATGCAAGGTGCACACACTCAGAAGGTGGAGGCAGGAAGATCAGTTCAAAGTCAGTCTCAGCTACACGTGAAACTTGAGACCATACAGTGTAACATGGGACTCTGTGGGTAAAATTAAAGAAAGCAAACCAAAGTCAGCAAACAAACAAAAAAGGTCAAATTATATCTGTGTTTTTGAATATTAATATTTGTCAATCTTTATTATAACACTGTGTGCATTCTGCTACAGTGAAATTGTGTAGATAAAGCAGATAGATGATGGAAGATTGACTGAACTGATTTCTCCAACACATTGTGAAGTTAGTTTTAAATCTCTGGCTAAAATTTAAACATTTTTTTGTGTACAAGATACACACACACACACACACACACACACACACACACTTGCACCGTTCTTATGAATGGATAGAAAGATATGCAAGCCTCCAATGACTTTTTCACCATATTTACAATAAGCAAATGCCTTGCTACAGTCTTTTGTGTTCACTCCGACTTACTTGTTCCTAATTCTACTCTCACCTGCAGTAAATCTGGCCTCTCCCACATTGTCTTCACTCCCTCAGCAGGCCAGGATCCCTGTAACCTCAGGACCTGTACAGATGCCTTATGGCTCTCCCTGGAATGCTTCTCCTGGAGTGGGGACTACTTAGCACTTACCCTAAATCTGTGCTCTATTCAAAGGCTTCAGCAACCTCCCACACTGGAGTTGACCTTTGCTGCCTTGCTGAGTAATTTTCTGTCTTTTACTACAGTGCACTTCCTTCAGAATGCTTGTCACTGAATAAAATAGCATAGCTGTCTCTAACCTGACAAGTCACAGCCTTCCTGAACTTTTAGCCTAACACATAAAACTAGAAGAAGAAAAAAAAAGACTTAAAAATTTTAGCTCCCTTATACTACCTCATAGAGAAAAGGGAAGGGCTAAGCTCATACTCTTTATTTTTAAAATATATTTTTTCCTGCAACAAGCAGCTCAAGTTCACTTCACTCATTAACTCTGTCTGTGTCAATGGTAGTACACATGAATTGTTTTCTTTGTAGCAGGAAGTTGTGGATTCCTTATGGACAAAATGTATACAATAAAATAAAGACTGCCTCTGGCATTAATAATAATGATAAAATATTCTAAATCCACAGATGTAAAATTCGTGATTGACTATGGGCCCCAAAGGTGCAGGGAGGAAAGAAGAATCTGGAACAATGTTTAACTGATGACAATGTCCACAGTTAGATCTAAACCCATTCTAAACAGAAGAATGCTTGTTTATAGCTAAGATTTAGGAGCTGGCTTTGGTAGCTGTTTGAAGAAGAGTATGGTCAAAGCAGCACATCACTAACAATTTATGTGGTGCTATGTCTTTATAGTGACGGGACAGGAGATTCAAACCCACCCCTTCCCATTATAGCTTTACAGAGAAGAAAACACAAGGATAGAGTCCCTTACTCGAAATGCTTGGGACCAGTTCTACATAAGGATTCTATATTATAGTTTTGGAAACGTTTGCAGACTTCACTGGTTGAACTTCCATAATAAAAAACTAAAACTGAAAGATTTTGAGCTTAAGATTGCAGAGCATTTGAGATTTTGCATTTGATGTTTAGGGCTACTAATTCCTTATTAATTATGCAACTAAAAATAGTTCCAATGTTCAATTTAACACACATTTTCTCCCGATGAAATCTCTAAAAAATAAAATGTGAAATAATAAAAAAAGACAAGTGATGTACCTTAAAAGTCAATTGAGAACGTGAACAAAATTGAGTTTCCTTTTGAAAGCTGAACTTTGAAGGTAACGGAATAAGAATAGTAAAGGTGACTGTTGTAATAACATTCTGTGCTTTTAGTTTGTTTGTTTCTGTCAACTTGACAAAAGCTAGAGCTATCTGAGAAGAAGAACCAGAGTGGAGAAGACACATCCAGAAGACTGGCCTTTGGGGTAGTCTGTGGAGCACCTTCTTAGAGATGGATGTGTATGGGCTAGTCCACTGTGGGCAGTGCAACCTCTGAGCACTTGCCCCTGGGGTTTATGAAACCAGGCTGAACAAGGAAGAAGCCAGTAAGCAGCACTCTTGAATTGCTGGTCATCAGCTCCTGCCTCCAGATTCCTATTTTGAATTCTAGCCCTGACATCCCTGAATGATGGACGACAAGTTAGAAAATGAAATTATCCCTTTCCTCCCCAAGTTGATATTGGCCATGGTGTTTCATCCAGAAATCCTACCTAAGTCACACAATATTCTGAACTATTGTCACAAATTTGTTTTATTTCATAAAGCAAAGAGAAAACATCGGAACTATTTCCCATTGGACACTAGGTTAATATTTGGGAAAACATGTTCTCTTGTCCAGTAGGTACTGTTTAAAGAAAATTTATTTAACTGAATTCTTTTAAAATCCAAAATAAGGTAGGTAATTACCTACCTATGGTTAAGTGTGGGGCATTAGGAGCAATTCTTATAAAACACATAGTATTCTATTTAAATATACTTAGGGCATGTTCACACCCAATAAATACTGCTTCAATAACTGTTTTGCACTTAAGCAGAGACTGATCTATTTGGCTTCAAGCCAGAGTTAATTGTCATAATTTTGGAGAAATGTTACTACCTAGTCTGATAGATTTAATTGTCTTTTCTTTGTATACAAGACTGTAGAGAGCTGCGAAGTGCCGCACCCTTAAGATGGTACTGGCTTCCGCCTCTGCTAGCCCGACAGCAAGTGCTCTCTGTGATAAACAACTCCTTATTTGGTCAAGGCTGGATATCAGGCTTGCTTCCTCGTATGTGGACCTATCTGCTGTCGCCACATGGCTTACCGGGGTTGGCCGCCCAAGGGCCTTTTTAAGCTGTGGGCGGGCACTCCCTGGGGTCAGAAGATTTTGTTCAAGGTCCTGAATAAACTGCTTGTGAGAAGGATTCCTGAGTCGCGTCTTCCTTGCTGGTCGAGGTGGTCGTGGCACAAGACAAATCTGATTCCCTGACCCTTGAGAGAGCACAAACAGTTTACTGCTATCTCCTGGTATGTCTCCTTTTGTTATTTGAGGAAATAAACTTCAGTCTTAACTGATCTGTGGACATTTCAGTCCATGTCTCTCCAAATCTCTGTACAGTTGCATACTGCATTAAGTATCCCAAAGAATACTTTACTGTAACAAAAGGTGATACAACACTATGAATACAGAAAATATTAGTTAATGTATTGCATTTCACAGATAAACAAAACCTAGATATGATACTGGAGTTTTTCCTTTGCATGTGGGAATTTTTCACATGACTGTAGAAGCAATGATGGTTCCCTGATCTGCTCATCTTTTGTTGACTGCATGCTGGATGAAGGAAAGCTTGTGGGGCAGTTCAACCTCAGTACAGACATGACAACCTGTAGTCCCTAATATTAAATCCCATAAACTTCTAGTCCCTAATGTAAGACGTAAGAAGGAGTGGTTGGCTTCAAATGCTGAAGTCTGGAGGCCTTAGAACAATGATGTCATGCTGAAGAGCAGGAAGGGACAGACAATCCAAGTTCAAGAGTGTGGGGAGTGAAGTAAACCTTTCTTTTCCTTTATGTTCTGTTTTTGAAGCCTGAGAGATTGAAAGAACTGTGCACATTACTAGAGAGGGTGAATCTCCTTACTTAGACCTCATTGTGGCAGGAAAGAATTTTCAATTGCTCATAGATTTAGCTGAAAATAAAACACATTCTCCATGTTTTCCTGGAATTCAATACTAAAAGAGATTTGATGGCAACTTATGGATGTTATATTATATATAATATTGTTATATGTAATTATGCAATAAAAATTTCACTTGCTGATATATATACACCATGTAACATATATATATACAAGTTTCATATAAATACTTTATGATTAAGATAAAATGGTTATTTTTTGACTGGTGGTATTCAAATGAGCATGCCCACTTCTCCTTTATGTCTAAGTACTCAGTAGCAGATAGAAAAGTACATCACCAGGTTAGGTCTGGGAAGTCTTAGTTTTTTTAGATTCTTCCGGGATGTTTCACAACTGGAAAATATTGTTGAAAGATTGTAAATATGTGTATATCTTATACTCACAAGAAACTTACTGTGAAGCCATACACATTCCATAAGAAATGGGCTTATGGGCAGTGTATTATACTGTGAAATGACTTTTGAGAGATAAACCAACTTACAACACATGAATCAACGAATAAGAGGGCTCTGAAATAAGCACCAAGACCAGATAAGTACTAAAAATATCAATGTTAACTAAACAAACATTAAGAAAACAAAATTTAATTAAGGGAATATAAATAAAGCAGAAATAGTTTTCATAAAATACCACCTTGAGCAGCATGCTTCCTTCCCTCCAGACACTTCTTTTTACAGTTTCTTTTTATGCATTATTCATATTTGAACCAAAAGAACTAAACTGCCTTTAAACTGTTTGGTAGCTAGATGACAATAATTTTGTTGAGAATCACATGTGTCTTCTATTTTCATTTTAAGGAGGTGCATAAGCAATCTGTGTACCACAAAGACATGATAAAAGATGCAGATGTGTGCAAATACTCTCCACCATTATTTACCAAAGTAGTGAAACTTAAAACAACAGTGGGTAGATGGAGAGATGGCTCAGCAGTTAAGAGCACTGGCTACTCTTGCAGAGGTCCTGAGTTCAATTCCCAGCAGTCACATGGTGGCTCACATCCATCTATAATGAGATCTGATGACCTCTTCTGGCATACAGATAGAACACCATACAAAATATGAAAAAACAACAATAGGATGATATGTTTTTATATTTATTAAGGTTTTAAAGATACAAACGCTAAAACTTGCTTACTTGTGTGAGTGCATTTGTGTATATTTGTGTTATAACATCCACTGATTAAGTTCTTGATGGAAACGAATAAAAATAATTTCTGGAAATTAATGTGAAATGTGTATAAGAAATCTTTAAAAAACTCCCTACTTTATTCACACATTTCTGAAAATTTCCCAAAAGAAATAATCAGAAAAAGAACTTAAATGTGTGTGTAAACTGTTGCATATTTCAATTATTTATTGTATGGCATGATGGACAATAACTTGAGTTTTCATCATGATGGGAATGGAAATGTTGCTAAATTCATGCAGTGACATGAATTATAGTTTTCAAAGAACACTTTTGAACTAGTGGGCATACACACAGAATCATGTCAAGTTAAGAAACACGTAACAGATTCCATGGTATTGCGGTCAAAATTATTCTTGTTTGGAGACATTTGGGTGTGCATGTGATATTTGTTTGCATTTGTGTGGGTCTAGCCTATGATTTTCACATTCATAGTCAAGTAACATAATGGAACACTAGGACAGGACATCCTCAACATGCCTGTTGTTTATTTGTTTCTGGAACAATATGTGTATTTTAATATGATTTTGTCTTTGTATGTATTTTACAGATTTTCTATATTGAACATATATCAATTTTCAAATAAATAGTTTTAGCTGGTCCTGACCAACAAACTGATAATAATCTCGTATATTAAAGGAATGTTTTTAGCTGCCAGATTAAAGCAAAACCTGATATTCAATAAATGGCAAAATATTGGAGATCTGAAATTATTCATCACAAATAATTGATTGTGGTATTCCTTTCCTATATTGTCTCTCCCATTTACACACACACACACACAAATACAGCAAAAATTAGCATTGTCTCATAATTTTATAGAGTTTTCTATTCATTTTCTTAATTTAAAATATTCTAATCACATTAAATATATAATTGAGTTCTGTACTCTCAAAATTAGATACAATATACCCTTGGAGTTAATCTCCATAATAATGCACTTAGTAAATTTCAAATTTTAATATGTACAATGATTCTTAAACTGAAAACATGAAAGTTACAAAAACATTTTGCAGTCTTAAAGAGACTGCAGATATTGCAGCTGCTATCTGTGTTTATCAATGAAATGTTATCAACATTCATAACACTGATTTTCAAGGGAAAAACTCAATACGTTAGATTAAATATAATTGTGCATAACTTATATTTTGCTAATGAAATTTGTTTATTAAATTCTATACATTCTTTTTTATATCATTTGTACAACTGTGGATAAGATCATAGAAGCCATTCAACATAACTGTCACATTTAAAAAAATAGTATAAATCATTTTTTCTTTTTAATTGAATCTTATCAATTATTGACTCATAAGGATAATAAACATGAAATTTGTAATCTTCACTTACAAAAGTTCCAGGCCATGCACAAACAGACAGTAAGACAAATGAAAAATAAAATAAATTTAATCTTAATTGTCTTTTTCAACATAACGAAATCAAAATAATCAAATCACTTCTCTAAATGTTAAGGGTCCATTGTTTTGGAGGTAATCTGATTCCTTTGCAGATAAAATCATTTCAATGTCAAATTTAACTTTAGTCTGATGTGATTAAAGGTCACAAAATTGTATATTTTACAATATCAAGTAAAGTCCACCATTTCAATAATTATAAAACAAAATGGTAAAGATCTCAATCCAGACCCAAAAGGATGTGAATTTTAAATTTTAAATTCAGTTCTGTCACTTAAATGTGTCATGAAAGGTCAGAAGTTCTTAGTTGTTCTAAAATTTTAAATTTTTGCCTATTAAGTATAACTCAAGTTGGCCCATGTTATTGGGCCACTAGAAGACAGTGTGAGGGGGAGTGCACACAGTTTTGATCTATGTACTTGGTACTTCCCTTAGCACTCAACTAATTGTAAAGACCAGCATGCACTAAGAACAAATGTCTTTCAAACACCTTTGCTTAGGCAAACGTAATTGATCTTTGGGCCTTTCACACAGCATTTTAGTCCTTAGTCACCCACCTGGGGGTGGGTCAAGGGCAGAAGCCCGAATAGTCCTGCACTCTTCAGGACTGGCCAGTAGTTCAGGGGGGTGAGGGGTAAAGAGGCCGAGGACCTGGCTTTCCTGGCTCTTCTGCTTATAATCCTTTTCTAATTTTATTTTTGAAAGAGTAAACAAGATGAACAATAACAAAAATTAAGGGAAATAGGTTGTTTAAAAGAATTTATTTTGGCACAAAAGCTTCCTCAAATGAAAATTTTCATAAATGCCGCCATCTAGTGTTCGGGAGTCCAACTTTTATAACTGACATACACGTGTTGATGGTATGGAAGTAATGCTTCCCAGCTTCACAAGCACAAATTTATTTTCTGTTCCTAAGTATTTAAAGAAAAGTTTTCCAATATCTAAAATTAAAACATAATGGTGAAACGAGGAGGAATCCCACTATTTGAAAGCTAGGACTAGACAGTGTATGCTCTGCAAAACACAAGCTCCCTCTAAGTTAATTATAATTTTGAATCCTACTTTCTCTCGCTCTTCAACATTTTTTTTGAAATTTTTCCTGCCAAAATTCAATCATAATGAAAGAATAGCATGTTAAAAAACATGGACAAACAAATTGAATGGGCATTTACTCTCAAAGTGACTGAAAATGGCTGGCTGTTACAAGCTCAATTTCACGGAGCTACATGAAATACAGTCAAACCAGATGGAGATATCACCCTGCCATTTCTTGGAATGACTAAGATAAGCATGTGGATGGTGTCAAGAAAGGTGAGTCTTTGGACACTGTTAATGGCAATGTGAAATGATACAAGCAACAATTGTAAATAGGCTGCATACCCACAAAACTTAAATATAATTCTGCGATGTGACCTAAATAGCTCAATTCTGAGCATACATCAAAAAGAACTAAAATTGAAATAAAAAACCTTTTTGCTCTCCTACATTCATTATAGCAGTATTAAAATAATAAAATGTTGAAATTTAGGTGTCAATTAGCAGATGAATATAGAAAGAAAAGTGTAATTAATATATAGTTTGAAATACTGTTTAAACTGAAAGATGGTAATCTTGCCTTTAAACCAACATAAATGGAATCATAAGATGATCTAATAGCTGCAGTTGTTAGTCACAGACAAATTCTTCACTATTTCTCTCAGATCTAAAACAGCCAAACTTATAGGAGAAAATAGTATGATGGTTACTAGAAAATGAGGTGAGAGGGCTATGGAAGTTTATCTGGTATAAAGTTCAGATGATACAATGTCTAGCTCCGTAAAATTTCTTGTGGGGCCACCTGAAGAATTGTGGGCCATGAAAAATTTGGTTAAAGTTAAAGGTTTTTGAATACCAACAACCAAAAATTGATTTAAAAAAATCAAACACTGGACTGGAGAGCTAGATCCATGGTTAAGGGGACCGGCTGCTCTTCCAGAGGACTGGGTTTGATTCCCAGCACCCATATGGTAGCTCACAGCCACCTTTAAATTAAATTAAGAGGCCCGGCACCCACTTCTGGCCTTTGTAGATCTGGTATGAATGTAGTACACGGGAATATCAGGCAAAATATAAACAAGTATAAAATCAAAATAAAAGCCATGTTACAAATCAAAATTAAAAACATGAGGAATCCTAGGTGTTTCTGCCTGTAGTCTTCCATATTGTGTGAGTGATGTCACTGGAGCCTCAGTTCTGGACACACAGTATGTGCACTTCATACCGTAGAAGACATCACACTGAGAAATGCCAACAAATGCTGCCCAAAATACCTCAGCTGAGATTCAAGACTAGCATATGTTATTATCTGCGGTGAATTTTTTCTGCTTTTTTTAAGAAGCAATGGGTTATTTATTCTCTAGCATGCATCAAATTATTGTACCTTTGGATAGCCTTGCATTAGAATGATTCATCTTGAAATCACTGTTTGAACTGCTAATTAAGCTTTACAAAGAACTGCAAAATGAGATTAGGACAGAATTTCCAATAATTTCTAAAGTAGCCCTAACATGCCTTTACATTTTATGTGCTCCCAGCAGTGAAAATTATAAACCAAATTGTCAGTTACCTCTGGAAAGTGTTGAAGATGCTCTAGTCCCTGAAATCTTAAATTTTCAACCACAGTTTAATTTTCTATGTACACGAAAGCAAGCATGTGCATCTCATCACTTGTAGTTTGCAAATTTGCTTTCATATATAAAAATTATAAAGCTAATTTCTACATGATTTACCACCTTTTCCAATATGATAAACTGAATTTGTATAAACTGGTATGATTTTAATTACACACTTCTACTATAATGTTATGATGAACTCATATCTAGATATTTATATGTGCATATATATTTATATTTATATAGTATCCTCACCTGTCTTCTAAGCCCAAGAACTTCTTTCAGTTTGAGAACATGTGGTTTGTTTATTGACAACAATTGATAAGCCACTTTACCAATCCATTAACTCTTGTATGGGTGAGGGCAAACATCACATAGTTAGCACGAGACTTCATCAAAATGTAGTTGTAAGTTTAGACAATATATTTTCAAAAGAAAAGAAGCCCCTAATAAAGGTAGACCTATTTCTTCTTATTATGATATTGGACAATGTAAAGGGGTGTATCCACGTCCCTGAAGAGATATCACTACGTGGTACTAATTGGAGTGCTTTACATGATTCCCATATGAGTCCATCTTATGCCTACATCTACAATAGAAAAGTATTTCTGGAAAAAGTTCATTTGTATGATATTTATGAATCCCAACTAGGCTTACTTAAAATACAAGGGCTGAAAATTACGTTAGAATTATCTTAGAATCTAACAACATTATAAGATAAATTCAAGATACTTTTGTTACCCTCTGAGCACTGGGTGCTGAAACTCAGAGAGAACAGCCATACACACCCTTTCGTAAATCGAAACTGAGAAGAAATGTTAGGGTCGTGTACACAGAAGAGACCCTCATTTGGTGAATGCTGGGACTAGAAATCCTAGGCTTCGTAGATTACAGTGAACTTTCCTTCACGCAGGAGATTTTAGAGGTTAACAAAACCTAGTTAAAAATATATACTGAGAGAAATTGGTGGATTTAAAGTGATAAAACCAAGAACAGCAGGGTATGTAGAGAAGTCATGATTTGTTTTACCATTCATTCAAGTGGTTATTCTTAGCAAACTATCATTACAAAAAGAAGCTAACCCATGAACATTAATATCCATTTTATTATCTGTAGCTGATAATAACAAATGTTGAAGTAAAGCTTTACATACGTGTATGTGTGTATGTGTGTGTGTGTGTGTGTGTGTGTGTGTAACAGAGAGAGACAGACAGGCAGGCAGGCAGGCAGGCAGACAGACAGACAGACAGACAGACAGACAGAGAGGGGAGAGAGAAAGGGGGGAGAGAAAGAGACTTTCAGATGTAGGAACTTGGAACCCTTAAATAAGCTTAAACTGCGCTTGGAGAGCTAGCTCAGGAGTTAAGAGGCATTGCTGCTCTTCTGGAGGACCCCAAGTTGAGTGGCAGAAAACTGCCTGTTACTTCAGTTCTTGGAGATTTGATACCCTCTCTGGTCCTCTGCAATGAGCATATATTTTAGCCACTGATACTCACATGTTACCGCCTAGATAATGTGTTTCCAAAGAGCCTGTTTTGTTTACTTATTTAAGACTTTGAGAAGCACATTGCCCAACTAAGTCATGTATAATCCACTATCTTGTCTGAACAAAGAACAATTTGCTTTTCTGTTGACCAAATCAAAATCAAGCCCTGAACTGCTGTCTGCAGTTTATAACTTATAGAAGGACAGATTTGGGAGACCTCCTTGTGCCATATTACAAATCAAACATAAATATTAATGGAAATTTAAATGCAAACATCCCTTTTAAGGCAAATTAGAACCAAAGCAGATTCTCTATCATATTTTTCTCAGGCAACTTGGTAATTAAAACTTGCTGTGTATACCACAATTTTTCTTTGTACAATTTGAAGAGAACAATTATAGTGATTGTTCAGTAGTTTCTAGTGTTTCAGAAGCCTACAGACAATAAGGTGTAATCAAGTCAATACCTCAATGTCTTATTTTATCCAGAGATTGTTAAAAAATTATTTTCAATAACTACACTGTATTTAGATACAGCAATCATCTAAAATTTTATACAATTAATAATAACAAATGCAATAGTGGACCAAAATAAAGCAGCTGGGTAAAGAGTTAAATACATTGATAGTAGGAAAGCCTATGGCATTTCAGACAGGCACTGTTTGGCTTGAATTATTCCTACCAGCCAAAAGATTTTCAAAGTTATATTATTACAGAAGAAGCGCACCCATACTTGTTATTTAATAATGTATATGGTTTTTAAAAATTTATATAGACATATTGCTTCCATAAACATGTATATTCCTATACATATACTCATATATATGCACATATTGTGTACTTACAGTGTTTTATATTCTAGTATTCTACCTTATTTTATAAGTATAGGCATAATGGCCAATTTAATTTCCTACAATGCCACTCATAGCCTTGTAATTATTAAACCATTCTGAATAGAAATATTGAAGTTGTGGAGGCAGTAAGTTCTGGAACAGTTTTATCTGGAGCTAGTCAATAAAAACAAGATAAATTTATGGATATTATTTAGAATTATTCAAGAAATCTTCCAAAGGCATCATGTCATTCAAATTAAAGGTGGAGTATTCTGGCCATGTATTTAAAATCTTCAGTTTAGATGACAGCAATGGCATTAATCAGCAATCCATTGTTGAATAAAAGTATAAATAGAGCACTGTGGGGGAGTGAGCCACCACTAAGACTCTAACCTACATATTGTCAATGTAACTGGAAAAGAGGTATCATCTGCAAATTTCAAAGACATATGAATACTTTACCAATCAACCTTAGAGTCAAAACATGACAAAGAAGTATCATTAAAGCAAATCAAAAGAGCAAGCCCTTTTATTGCTATGTGTGCAAATATTAGTCAGCTGAGATCTCCCTTAAGAAATTAAGACAACAAGAAAAATATAATAAATCACCCAGGTGTGCAAAGTTGTTCAACTTTATGAGTCAGTGAATAAAAACACATACTTTAATAAGTTGAAGATATAAAATATTTTAATGTATGTATTATAATGAAATAAATTTGTATATAAGAACAAAATTATGCTTTTTATTAGAAAGAAGATAATCTATCTTAAATTTTGAAAATGAATATTAATAATTCTGTAAATATGCTCACTTTTTTGTTGTACACAAAGTAAAGTCCAGGTAACTCTTGTCACGGCTAGGGTTTGTCTGTATTTTGTGGCTGGTGGCCAATACTTCAGCGTTAGAGTGCACATAAAGTGATATGTATACAAGACATTATGAGATCATTCTTCACAAATATGTCACAACAAGTAAACAAAAAAGGCAATGTTTGTGAATCTTAATAATAAACACCCAATTACCATTATATGTTAACTCCAAAATAAATAATTTTCTATTTATATGAAATAGTCAAATCCCCAAACTTTATCTCTACACACAAGTGCAAATTTAAAAATAATATGAGCTTGCCATGGTAGCACATTCCTTTACTCCAGAACTTTGTGGCAGAGGCAGGAGGGTCTCTGTAAGTTCAAGAACAGCCTGGTCTATGTAGTGAGCTCCAGGTGAGTCATGGCACATAGTAAAACCCTATACCAAAAAAATGAAGAGAAAGTAGTGATATGAAATATTAAATTATTTCACCTCTCAAATCACTAGTTTGTTAGTTATTTGAATGGTCGTAATTTAAAACTGTTTTAGAAAGCTAATCTTTTCAAGCCTTGCTGCTGGTAACGCACATTTTTATTGCTTTCTCTTCTCAGTGTGGAGAAAAAAGAGCAGAAAATTTCAACTCTGATACACTTCTTATCTATAAATGTAATTTCTGCATAATGCTCATTAAAATATATATCATATGAGCAATAAAATTTAAATATATAATAATCCAATTCATTATGACAATGAGAAGTTCTTTAAAAACAAAACTCAAAAAGAAATGGACATTCTGAAAGAAAAAAGTCAGTAAATTACTACAAACAATCATAAAATTATTAGAAGCATTTTAATATGGAAGAAAATCTATTAATCTGCATAATTTCAAGATAAGAAGCTTAATTAAACAGCAGTGCAAAACAATAAAGATTAATACTTCTTCAACCAAAAAATTAAAATGCACATTTCAAAATGTTACCTGTGGCCTTTGTTCTTTAGAATTTTTTAAACTTTCCACAGAAGACATGTATAATAACACGCACTCGTTATTTGTAAATGATCTAGTTGAAAACGTTTCAAAGGAGAAAGAGGTAAAACAGTATTGACTAGTGGACTGACCTTTCTTTGCAAAGGCTTATTGCTCATTCAGTCTTTCAATGAGCACTGATGGGCTTTCTGATTCATTTTATTCCATAAGCTAGACGCAGACGTCCAAAGACGAGTCAGTCACAATCACTCATGTAAGCCTCAGGTGCCTGACTGCAGAAACAAGGTTAGTATGATTGTCACAGACTGGGTCTTAAGGTCAAATAAAACAGCACACAGGAGGAGTGAAGCTGTGGGGGAAACAGAAGGCAAGGAAGGGTTCTAAAAAGTGGGCAGAAACTTTCCACATATAAATTCCAGGTAAAAACGGTTTCAGACTGAGAATACAGCATGAGAAGCTGAGAAATATGGTGTAAATAGAATCATTGTTTATTATGGTTTGCTTACCAAATTTGCTCATAAAACTCAAATATCCAGTTAAAGTCCAGACTGTGTCCTTGTGAGTACTGTCATTCTTTTAAACTGTGACTGCAACCAAGAACTTCTGTGACCAAGATATTTTCTAGATGTGCTTAGGATCTCATTCAACTTTGTGCTGGTACCAACCTATCATCTGTGGTGTATTACTTCATTGCCCAAGAACATATTATGCTACTTCATCTCAATATGTCTAGATCCTGTTCTATTAACAAAAGGGAAACAGAAAAGAAGAAAACAGAAAGGAGAAGAGATGAAAAATGCCAGAAAGCAATCCACACTCAGTTTGGCATCCAGCATCTAAAGCAAACCACTCCATGTGCAAATGAATAGCAATCATTGGTTGAATAAATTAATAAATAAATGTTATATTTTATGTAAACAAAGTAGAGTTTCTATTGAATTTACAAGAAAATATCTCAGTCCTTATCATCATGGAAGTATCTGTATAGAAATATCAGGAAAAAAATAAAGGACAAGATAATAAATTGAAATAAGGTAATTTGCAATACCAACTAATTTCAATTAGTTAAATTCAAATCAATTTTATAAAGTTCTAATTTAAAGGACGTACATTGAACTGAAGAAATAAATACTAGTCTAAGAGTCTAATCCTAACTTATTTCACCTGTATTTCAATAACTAGTATTTGACATATAAAAACATTTTAGTTACATTGCTGTCTTTCTTAAAATAAACTCAGAGTATCTAGCTACTTTATTGATTCCTCAGACTCCATAAACCCCATGAGTAATAATATATGATCAGGGAACGATTCTGCTATTTCCTCAACTCTATTTGCTTGGTGGCCCAAGAACTTCTCTAATTTCTGAATTCTTTTATATACCCAGCGACCCAGTAATGTCTTCCCTTATGTAAAAACAAGAATTTGCAGTAGAGACATTACTTATTCTCATGGTGGTAAAATGTCCTTGAAAAATAACAAGAGAGCTAAAGGCCACACAGCAGTCTCTGGAGATCTTTTGTTGTTTTTGTTATATTTACTCAGAGTTGGACATCCCTATCCTCTGTTGAAGGGTCAGGAAGCTTGTCAGCAACTGAGTTATATAGACACAGGCACTGTCAGGAGGCGTTGGACAAGTACGCTTTCTCACAAACCTGAGGTTGCTGTGTTTAAAGTTTAGGCATGTAAACTTTGCATTTGTATGATTCCAAACTGATGTTCAAAGGACTTTAAAGGGCATGGAGAACTATGCATGAATAAATACTGGAATGGATAAGTTGTTTTTAATGAAACATGCTTTGATATAAGGCTATCAGTGGTACACCTCCAATCAGCAATATTGGAAAAATCTCAAGGACTAAAATCAATGTGCACAGCAGAAATTATATTAAAGCATAAGAATGGTAACACAAACTATGTATGTATGTATGTATGTATGTATGTATGTATGTATGTATTTATTTATATATGCATGGCTCTTTGTGTGCACATTGACTTGTAAATTTTTTTGGATAAATGCATTCTACCATGTGTGTCTATATAAATGCATGCTCACAAACAATAACAAATGAATAACCTTAATCAACTAAGAATAGGGTACAAAATGTTCATTTCCTTCCAGAGGATATGAGCGCTTTAATTTCTTGATGTTGCTTCTGTGTATTTTCTGACTATTCTAGAATGTATATATATATTTTTTCAGTAATTTGATCTTTTGCTTTGTTTTGTTTGTTTTGCTTTTACTTTCTGCGATGGGACTTCATGTAGCCCAGGCTGGCCTCATGTTCACTATGAATCTATGGCTGGCTTTGAAATTCTGACACTGCTGCCTTTACCTCACAAATATCAAAGAAAGAAATTATTCATGGGTAACTGAGAGGAGAGAGACCGCTAAATATTATTCAGTAGATTGAATACATGAAGACAAAAACCAGTTCAGTCATTGTTTGCTTTGATATTGTCTTCTACTGTCCATAGAGATCACATTGGTAAAGATATTCACGATGTGATTATTTCTAGTCTCTGTGATTTTAAGAAAAGTTAGAACTGCAAGGGATTAGCACTGGGTTAGGAGGGAAACCTAGGGGGCTAGGAAGAGCAGTGTGACAAAGGCACCCTGATGAACACAGGCCTTAGGCTCCTCTGGCTTGGTACTGGAGATACTCTCTCATCTTATCCCAGAATTAGTCTAGGAAACAAGATAAACTACAAGAAAAGGAGGCCATGTCCCCTTCAAGGAGAGAAAGGATTTGCAATGAACTCAGTAGAACCTTTGGCAAGAAAATTAAGAAAGACCTTGGACTCTCTGGCTGCCAGATTAAACAAAGTAAAAGATGTCGTTTATTTTACTTAAGTCAGCTCAGTTGATTCATAATACTAGTGGTAAAAGCCTCTTAGAGGACAGGTCAGGGATCACTAATCCTTTCTTAGTGTGTCTCTTATCTTATTAGACTTAAGCTAAAGGAAAAACAATCCAATAAGCAGCCAAGATGCTTACAGAGAATTAAAATGCTTTTGGAGATTGTTACAGATAGAACACAGTTACAACTGAAGCTTGAAATAGCAGACAACTTTACTTCCATTGAGTTGAATAAAAGAATACTATGCTGAAACGTGAAATATCTGGCAATTATAGCCATTTTTACATCCACTGAGATCACCTTGTAGGTGGTCTCCCAATCTCCCAGGCCTCATTCCTACATGTCATCTTTTACAGTGTTGAGTCTTTTCCAACTGCCTCCCACTTACAGAATGTGAGAATGCTGGGACACCAGTCTCAGAATTTCCTGGGGTTCAGAATAAATAGTGCTGTGGATCAGCCAGTGAATCTTCCCGTGTCTCATTTGCAAAGTAACTGTTGAGAGCTATACACTAGAGGTTTCTACATAGCACATACTCTACAGTGCAGGCCCTCTGAAATATGGCCCTGAGTTAGGGTTGTGATCTTTTCATCCTCTCTGTTCGCATTCTTATGAAAGAACCATATCAATTTGTGGATGATCTTCCTATGTCCTCACATACCTCCATTTTTCCTTGGCCTTTTCAGCCTGTGTTTTGCTATTCCTTGATACCATTGGAAAATCCTGGATCTGTCTTGTAAACCTCTGGTTACTAGTTTACACTAGAGGTTCCTCTGGCTAACTACTTAATATCACTTAGGGGCACCATTGCTCTGAGTATTATGCCCACAGAGGTGTATGACTGAGCTCTGAATCAATCACTTTTTAAACATTTCATTCTTAAAATTTTTCAATAATTTTTCTATAGTCAAGCCTCCTTGTGCATGCCTGTAAAGTCAGCCTTGCAGAAAGAAATTGAAATAAGAGAATTATGGGCTTTGGAATTTAATAGTTATGAGCTTAAAATACTTTTTATGATTTTCAGCAAAATAACTTGACCCTCTTTGAACTCAATTTATTTTTTGTTTTTCTAAATTAGGGGCACTATCCCTGGGTCAACGTGCATGTAAGCAATATAGTATAAATTTCAGAATTTTTTTCCCAAGCTGAACTGTTTCAGGTTTTTTTAAAGATACTTATCCTATAGAATCATGATATTTTGGGAAGGACAAGGGCAGGCAAGCATTAAAAGTATATAAGAACTTTCAAATTCCCTTCTTACATAGACTAGCAAAATCAGAAAACCACTATAAAACCTGGTGTAGTCTTCATCCGATGCTTTGCAAAAAGGGAGGAGCTTAGAAGAAGAGGGTTGCTATTTCACATTAAGGACACTGTTTAAACAACTTTTCACAAGCTGACTCTGACTTTCAGGAAATGAAATAATTATTAATGTAAAGATGCATAGTCTTTTATAAAAGGAAAACCACTGCTCTTTTGATGAGTTAATGACATCACTGCAAAGTCCAAATTGTCTAATAGATTGGCAAAAGCAATTTAGGGGCCTAGGCCCCAACAAGTCTCTGGTTTTAAGGGGGTGTAAGTCTATGTGGTAATGAGATTTTTATTTGGCTTCTTGTTTTCAGGAAGAAGTATTATCTCCTGTGTAGCGTAACACCTAATAAGTACTTTTATATGAATATGTATGTGTTCATAATATATATGTATATATATGTGTGTGTGTGAGTGTGTGCATACATATATATATAAATAATTCATAAAACTGAAGTTTCCATATACCTTTTCAAACATATTTAGTGATAATTATTCTCCCTCAGCTTCTCCTCTATCTTACCCATCCATCCTCTCCCCACAGGTTTTCATTTGAAATGTGTCTCTATATTCTATTTTTACAAGTTAATATACAGTATGCTCCAATTATATATACAGGAGATATTTATTAAATTATTGTGAGATAGTAAATGGATAAGATACATAATATACTGTATTAAATTCCCATGTAGTGTTTTTACTGCAGTTGCATTAACATCAGATCTGCTCTTAATTGAATTTTCAAGGATTCACATGATGAAATATTAGTGTGACAGTCTATAGAGATATTTTAATATTTTCATGTGTATTATCTTAAGGTAATATCTGAATATCATATCAATTAAAATAAGATCATTAAGATACTATGAGCCTAATACCATCTATTGTAAGAATACACATAACCACACACATACAAAGGAAATGGTGTACAAAAATGCATAGAAAATTTAGCCATCTGTAAGGTGGAAGTTTTAGGAAAACTAACCCCTTTAATATCTTTTGTAATTTTAGTGTGTGTGTGTGTGTGTGTGTGTGTGTGTATTTGAGCATATTCCACTCTATTTGTATAGAGGTAAGAGGACAACCTCATGTATCAGTCCTTTTCAACTAGCTTGTTTGAGAAAGGGTCTCCTTTTATTTCTTTGATTTTCTGCTGTGTATTCCAGTCTAGCATCCCGGTGAGCATTTGGGGATATTCTTGGCTCCACCTCTTCCCTCTCCATAGGAGATTTTATATGGATCTTGGGGTCTAAACTGAGGTCCTTATGTGCTTTCATCTTTTTCAGACCCATTGAATCTTCTTTCATGATCTTGTGTTAAACTGCTAGATTCCAATAATATGAAGGAATACATTACTGTATTTTAATCACTGAATCTGTGGTGTTTATTATGACATTCTTAGAAAATAATGGGCTAACCCTTAACTCTACATTTAAAATTGCTATACTTAAAAAAATTATTTGTGCTCATGATATCAGGTTTGATTTGTTTAAGATAGAAATACAGCATTTAAAACTTTGAATTGTCGCCTGGGACAAGGGTAGCAACAAATATTTGCTTGCTAAAGTAAGCAAATCTGTTGTGGTGGTTAAGCATGTCTTGTTTAGGCAACCATGTTGTTGATATTAATGGGGACCACTTCCCTGTCAGCTGATGTCCTGGAAGTCTGGCTTTTACAATCTTTCTTTTCCACAATAACACTCTTCCATGATTTTCCCTGAACCTTAACTATTGGTGATTATCCTTTGCATTTGACCAATTGTGAATCTTTTGGGGAAATTTTATAAAATCCCAATCCTGGATAAGACAATCAATTGCTATTAAGACAGAAAGAATCATTTCCCTTCCCCCAGGTATATGCCATCAAAAGATCATATTCCTAATTGGTCAGCTCTACCTATATGCATTTGAACTCAAGTAGGCTGTGTGTGTGTGTGTGTGTGTGTGTGTGTGTGTTGTTTGTAACAACAATAATTAAAGAGTAAGGGATAATGAATGTGAGGGGAAATTGATGGCAGAATGGAAGAAGTTGGCGAACAGAGAGTAATGGAAATGTAAATATAGCATTCATATGTGATATTTTTATTTAAATTAGAAACAAGCTTGCTTCACATTTCAATCCCAGCTCCCTCTCCCTCTGATCCTCTCCCTGTCCCCACTAACCCCTCCCCAACTCTCTACCCAATCCCCACTTCACTCTCCAGGGAGGGTGTGGCCCTTCATGAAGGATCTCCAAAGTCTGTCATCATATATGAATTCTTTAAAAATAAAAATTAAGCTGGGCAGTGGTGGCACACACCTTTATCCCAGCACTCAAGAGGCAGAGCCAAGTGGATATCTGTAACCTTGAACCAGTCTGGTCTACAAAGCTTATTCCAGAACAGCAAGGCTACACAGAGAAACACTGTCTCAAAACACAAAACAAAACAAAAAAATTAACAATGAAAGAATATCTGACTGTTGTCTTGGTCAAGGACATGTGGTTTGGAGGAAGGAATGTAAGAATAAAATGTTTGACTGCATGTGGTGGATCAGAGAGTGAATGTAAGAACAATCCAAATTATATTCCACATCTCTAATACACAATTCTCTTACGGAGAAGTGTGCAATGGTATAGCAACTACTGTATTTCAGTTGGGTTGCTAGAAGTGTTGCTAAGAATGAGACATGAATGAACTGCAAAGCTTTGGAGACACATGAATAGCCCTTGCTTCATTTTCAGAATGTTGTATTAGTTTATGTTCACTATTGGTGTGGTCAGAGTGAGAGTGCATCTCTCATTGTTGGATGGGATTCCAAAGTCAATTTGTATACCCGGGATAAATACTGATCTACTACCCAAGGCTCAATAGATTGCGTAGGCCTCCTCACTGACACCCACATTCAGGGGGTCTTGATTAGTCCCATGCTGGAATCCCAGGCATTACCCTGGGATTCAAGAGCTAACCCTTGCCAGGTCAGCTGTTTCTGGGGGTTAAACCAGCACAGTCTTAATGATTTGGTCAACAGTTCTTCCTCTCTGTCACTGGATTTCTTGAGTTGAGCTCAGTACTTAACCTAGGGAGTCTGCCTCTGCTTCCATCAGGCACTGGATTAGGTTCTGTTTCCCAGACTCTCGAGCCATGGGATTGTAGGCTGGCACTCCACAGATCTATGTCTAAAATCCATATATGAGAGAGTAAATGCCATGTTTCTCTTTTTATGACTGGGTTACCTCACTAAGAATGGTTTCTGCTAGTACCATTCATTTGCCTGCAAATTTCAGGATTCCATAGCTTTTTTTCTGCTAACTAGTACTCCATTGTGTAAATGTACCAAATATTTTCGATTCACTCTTCTGTTGAGGGGCATCTAGATTGCTTCCAAGTTCTGGCTATTACAAATAATGCTGCTATGAACATAGTAGAACAGACATCCTTGTTGTATGCATGGGAATCTTTTGGATATATGCCTAAGAGTAGATGCTGGGTCTTGTGGTAGGTTTATTCCCATTTTTCTGAGGAATCTCCATACTGATTTCCAAAGTGGCTGAACCAGTTGGCACTCCCACCAGCAATGGAGGAGTGTCCCCCTTTCACCACATCCTCTCCAGCATGAATTGTCATTGGTAGGTTTTTTTAACCATTCTGAAAGGAGTAAGATGGTATCTCAGAGTTGTTTTCATTTGTATTTCCCAGATGGCTAAGGATGTTGAACACTTTCGCAAGTGCCTCTCAGCCATTTTAGACTCCTCTATTGAAAATTCTCTATTTAGTTCTGCAGCCCACTTTTTAATTGGATCCTTTGGTGTTTTGGAGACTTGTTTCTTGTGTTCTTTGAAAATTTTGGAGATCAGCCCTCTGTCAGATGTGGGATTAGTGAATATTTTTTCCCATTCTGTGGGCTGCCTTTTTGTCTTGCTGACTGTGTCCTTTGCCTTACAGAAGCTTCTCAGTTTCAGGAGGTCCCATTTATTAATTATTGATCTCACTGTCTGTGTTAGTGGTGTTATGTTCAGGAAGCTGTCTCCTATACCATTTTGTTCAAGGGTACCAACCACTTTCTCTTCTAAGAGGTTCAGTGTGGCTGGATTTATGTTGAGGTCTTTGATCCATTTGGACTTAAGCTTTGTGCATGGCGATAGAAATGGATCGATCCGCATTCTTCTACATGCCAGCCTCCAGTTATGCCAGCACCATTTGTTGAAGAGGCTTTCATTTTTCCATTGTATATTTTTAGCTTCTTTGTCAAAGAACAGATGTTCATACATGTGTTGGTTAATACCAGGGTTTTCAATTTGATTCCATTGGTCTACTTGTCTATTTTTGTGCAAATACCAAGCTGTTTTCAGGACTATAGCTCTGTAATAGAGCTTGAAGTCAGGAATGGTGATGCCTCCGGATGTTGCCTTGTTAAACAGGGTTGTTTGGCTATCCTGGGTCTTTCGTTTTTCCATACAAAATTGATTTTTGTTCTTTCAAGGTCTGTGAAGAATTGCACTGGGTTTTTAATGGGGATAGAGTTGAATCTGTAGATGGCTTTTGGCAGAATTGCCATTCTCACTACATTGATCCTACCTATCCAAGAGCTTGGGAGATCTTTCCATTTTCTGAGGGCTTGTTTAATTTCTTTCTTTAAAGATTCTAAATTCTTGCGAAACAGGTCTTTCACTTGTTTAGTTAGCATTACCCATAGGTATTTTATGTTGTTTGTGGCATTTGAAAAGGGTGATGTTTTTCTGATTTCTTTCTCAGCCCTTTTATAATCTGTATATAGTAGGGCTACAGATTTTCTTGAGTTGATCTTGTAACCTGCCACTTTGCTGAAGGTGTTAATCGGCTGTAAGAGTTCCCTGGTAGAGTTCTTTGGGTCATTTATGTAAACTATAATATCATCTGCAAATAGTGAAAGTTTGACCTCTTCCTTTCTAATCTTTATCCTCTTCATCTCCTTTTGTTGTGGTATGGCTCTGGCTAGAACTTCCAGTATAATATTGAAAAGGTATGGAGAGAGTGGACAGCCTTATCTTGTTCCTGATTTTAGAGGAATTTCATTGAGTTTCTGTCCATTTAGTTTCATGTTGGCTGTTGGTTTGCTGTATATAGCATTGATTATGTTTCAGTATGTTCTTGTTATCCCAGATCTCTCCAAGACCTTTGTCATGAAGGGGTGTTGGATTTTGTCAAAGGCTTTTTCAGCATCTAGTGAGATGATCATGTGATTTTTGTTTTTCAGCTTGTTTATATGGTGGATTACATTGATGGATTTTCGTATGTTGAACTATCCCTGCATCCCTGGGATGAAACCTACTTGATTGTGGTGAATGATTGTTTGGATGTGTTCTTGGATCCGATTTGCCAGTATGTTATTGAGTATTTTTGCATCAATGTTCATGAGGGATATTGGTCTGAAGTTCTCTTTCTTAGTTGTGTCTTTGTGTGCCTTGGGGTTCAAGGTTATTAAAGATTCGTAGAAACAGTTTGGCAAAGGCCCTTCTGCTTCTATTGCGTGGAATACATTGAGAAGAATTGGTATAAGCTGTTCTTTGAATTTCTGTTAGAATTCAGCACTGAGTCTATCTGGACCTGGACTTTTTTTGGTTGGGAGACTTTTGATGACTACTTCTCTTTCCATAGGGGTTATAGGTCTATTTAAATTGCTTATCTGTTCTTGATTTAATTTTGGCAAGTGACAGCTATCCAGGAAGTCATCCATTTCCTTTAAATTTTTGAATTTTGTGGAGAACAGATTTTCAAAGTGTGATCTGATGATTCTCTGAATTTCCTCAGAATCTGTTGTTATGTCCCCCTTTTCATTTCTGATTTTGTTAATTTGCAAGTTCACGCTCTGCTGTTCGGTAAGTTTGGACAAAGGTTTGTCTATCTTGTTGATTTTCTCAAAGAACCAACTCTTCGTTGCATTGATTCTTTGTATTGTTTTCCTAGTTTCTACTTTATTGATTTCTGCCCTCAGTTTGATTATTTCCTGGTGTCTACTCCTCCTAGGGGAGATTGCTTCTTTGTGTCCTAGAGCTTTCAGCTGTGCTGTTAATTCTCTAGTATATCTATTCTCCAGTTTCTTCATGTGGGCACACAATGCTACGGACTTTCCCCATAGCACTGCCTTCAAATTATCCCATAGGTTTGGGTATGTTGTATCTACATTCTCATTGAATTCTAGGAAGTCTTTAATTTCTTTTTGTCTTTCTTCTTTGACCCAGGAATGGTGCAGTTGTGCATTATTCAATTTCCATGAGTTTGTATGGTTTCTGTAATTTGTGTTGTTGTTGAATTCTAATTTTAACTCATGGTGGTCTGATAAGATGCATTGAGTTATTCCAATTTTTTTGTAGCTGCTGAGGTTTGATATGTTGCAAAGTATGTGGTCGATTTTTGAGAAGGTTCCATGTGGAGGTGAGAAGAAGGTATATTCTTTTTTATGTGGATGAAATGTTCTATAGATGTCTGTTAATCCCAGTTGGGTCATTACTTCTATTAGACCCTTTGTTCTTTGTTGAGTTTCTGCCTGCTATTCCTGTCTAGTGGTGAGAGTGGTGTGTTTCTTTGGTTGATGAATTTATTTCTCCTAGTATCTTCAAAACCTGAGATTCTCTCTTCCATCTCTTGTACTCTTGTATTCTGTTGGTAATGCTTGTATTGGTAGTACCTGACCATTTGCCCAGGTTTTCTATTTCCAGCCTTTCTTCAGATTTTTTTTATTGTCTTTATTTCAGTTTTCAACTCTTGCACTGCTGAATTGTTTCTTGCGATTTCAATTTATCTTTTCATCCATTTGTTGCATTTTATGAATTGTTTGGTTCTTTCTTCCATTTCTTGCATTTTTGGTTTGCTTTTTCTTCCATTTCTTGCATTTTTTGGTTTGTTTTTTCTTCCATTTCCTGCCTTTTTTTTGCTTTGTTTTTTCTTCTATTTCTTGCATTTTTTTGTTTGTTTTTTCCTCCTTTTCTTTGAGGGATTTTCCTATATCCTCTTTTATGGCCTCTATCACTTTCATGAAGGTGTTTTTAAGGTCATTTTCTTCTGCTTCATTTGCATTGGAATGTTAGAGTCCTGCTGGTGTGGAGTCTCTAGAATCTGGCGGTGTCATATTTGTTTTTCTGTTGCTGAGTGTGTTTTTGTATTGTCTCTTTCTCATCTCTTCTTCTAGTGGGTGCAGAAAGAGCCCCTTACTGGTCAGATGGTTAGGGAACCAGAGTTCCCTTTCGGTGGGTGCTAGCAAGTCCAATAATCTGGTAGTTCTTCTATTCCTCCTCCTCCTTCTGGTCCTGTGGGTGGAGAAGAATACCAGGAATCTGGGGTGCTTAGCCTCCTACTTGGTTCCCTGGTCCCTTTGCTGGATCTGCTGGTTTCCTGGTCTCCTTGGTAGAAGAGAAGAACTGGAATCTGGGTGGTTTGGTTCCCACCGGGATTGTAAGCTCTGTGTAGTTCCCAGGCAATCCCCAGACACTGGATCGCAGGCCCAGATGCAAGGTCTATTTTATCTGGTTCGGGTGGAACAGCTGGTCCCCTGGTCTCCTTGTTGGAATAGAAGACCTGGGATCTGGTGTGTTTGGCTTCTGCCATGATGAGAAGCTCTTCAGCCTTCCCTGCACGCCAAGATGCAGGGCCTTCTTTACCTGGATCTGCTGGTTTCCTCTAAAGAAAATATTAAGTACAACAAATCCCTAACACAAAACATCCAGGAAACATGGGACACTGTCAAAAGACCAAACTAAGAATAATAGTTATAGAAGAAGGTGAAGAAATCCAACTCAAAGGGGCAGAAAAATTATTCAACAAAATCATAGAAGAAAAGTTTCCCAACCTAAAGAAAGACATGCCAATGAAGGTACAAGAAGCTTACAGAACACCAAATAGAGTGGACCACAAAAAAGTCCCCTCTCCACGTAATAATCAAGACCCTAAGCATACAGAATAAAGAAATTATACTTAGAGAAGCTAAAGAAAAAGTTCAAAAGACATATAAAGGCAAACCTGTCAGAATTACACCTGACTTCTCCATGGAAACCCTGAAAGCCAAAAGGTCCTGGATTGATACTCTATCAACACTAAGAGACCACAGATGCCAGCCTAGACTACTGTACCCAGCAAATCTTTCAATTGCTATAGATGGAGAAAACAAGATATCCTATGACAAAAACAGATTTAAACAATACATATCCACTAACCCAGCCCTAAAGAAATTTCTAGAAGGAAAACTCCAATCTAAATATGTTAACTACAACCAGACATACATAGGGAATAGATAATCCCACTTTACCAACAGCCAAAAGAGAAAAGAAATTCACACACAATTCCACCACCATGACCTATTCCAAAACAAATAAGAGTGAGCGAGCAATCAAAGGTCATAAATATCCATCATTATTAATTGTCTTAACTCGCCCATAAAAAAGCACAGAATGGATTAGAAGGCAACACATCCATCAGTTGCATACAAGAAACACACCTCAGCTTCAAAGACAGATGTTACCTCAGAGTTAAGGGTTGGGAAAAGATTTTCCAATCAAATTCACCCAAGAAAAAAGTAGGTGTAGCAATCCTAATATATAACAAACTAGACTTTAAACTGAAATCAATCAAAAGAGTTTAAGAAGATCATTTCATATTGATCACAGGAGATACCCATGAAGCTGAAGTCTCGATTCTGAACATCTATGCCCCAAACAGAAACACATCCACACTCATAAAAGAGACATTACGAAAACTCAAACCACACATAAAACCTCACACACTTATAGTGGGAGACTTCAAAATCCCACCCTCACCACTAGACAGGACTACCAGACAGAAACTCAACAAAAAGCAAAGGAACTAATAGAAGTTATGAACCAATTGGGTTTGACAGACATGTATAAAACATTCCATCCAAACACAAAAGAATATACCTTCTTCTCTGCAGCACATGGAACCTTCTCAAAAATCGACCACATACATGGCAACATATCAAACCTCAACAGTGTGGAAAAAAATTGGAATAACTCCATGTATCTTATCACACCACCATGATTTAATGTTAGAATTCAACAACAACAAAATTTCAGAAACTCTACAAACTCATGGAAATTGAATAATGAGCAATTGTACCAATTCTGTGTCATAGATGAAATAAAAAAGAAATTAAAGACTTCTTAAAATTCAAGGAAAATGAAGATATGACATACCCAAATTTGTGGGACACATTAAAAGCAGTTCTAAGAGGAAAGTTCATAGTACTAAGTGCCCAA
This sequence comes from Mesocricetus auratus, assembly GCF_017639785.1. Lineage (NCBI taxonomy): Eukaryota > Metazoa > Chordata > Mammalia > Rodentia > Cricetidae > Mesocricetus > Mesocricetus auratus. Next base: position 26,737,554 of record NW_024429190.1, on the reverse strand, counting down.
AAGAAGAAACTGGAGAATAGTCATACTAGAGATTTAACCACACAGCTGAAAGCTCTAGAGCAAAAGGAAGCAAACTCACCCAGGAGGAGTAGATACCAGGAAATAAACAAATTGAGGGTTGAACTCAATAAAGTAAATACTAGTAAAACAATACAGAGAATCAATGTAACAAAGAGTTGGTTCTTGGAGAAAATCAACAAGGTAGAAAAACCTTTATCCAAACTCACCAAAAGACAGAATGTGAACATGTAAATTAACAAAATCAGAAATAAAAAAGAGGAAAATAACAAGGGATACTGAAGAAATCCAGAGAATCATCAGGATACTTTGAAAAACTTTACTCCACAAAATTCATAAATTTAAAGGAAATGAGAAACATTGTGGATAGATATCATCTGTAAAAATTAAATCAAGAAGAGATAAGCAATTTAAATAGACCTATAACCCCTATCGAAATACAAACAGTCATCAAAAGTCACCCAACAAAAAAAAAGCCTGGGGTCAGATGGCCTCAGTGCTGAATTCTAACAGAAATTCAAAGAACAGCTTATACCAATTTTCTTCAAAGTATTCCATGCAATACAAGCAGAAGGGTCTTTGCCAAACTCTTTTTAAGAGGCTTCAATTACCTTGATACCCAAACCACGCAAAGACACAATTAAGAAAGAGATCTTCAGACCAATATCCCCCATGAATATTGATGCAAAAATACTCAATAAAATACTGGCAAATCAGATTCATGAACACATCAGAAAACTCATCCACCATGATCAAGTAGGTTTCATTCCAGGGATGCAGGGATGGTTCAACATACAAAAATCCATCAGTGTAATCCACCACATAAGCAAATTTAGAAATAAAAATTACATAATCATCTCACTAGATGCTGAAAAATCTGTGACAAATTCCAATACCCCTTCATGATAAAGGCCTTGGAGAGACCAGGGATAACAGGAACATATCTAACCATAATAAAACCTATATATACCAAACCAAAATCCAACATCAAACTAAATGGAGAGAAACTCAATGCAATTCCTCTAAAATCAGGAACAAGACAAGGCTCCCCACTCTCTCCATACCTCTTCAATATTGTACTTGAAGATCTGGCCAGAGCAATAAGACAACAAAAGGACAAAACTCAAGAAAATCAAGGGAATACAAAATGGAATGGAAGAGATCAAACTTTCACTATTTTCAGATGATATTATAGTTTACATAAGTGACCCAAAAAGTCTACCAGGGAACTCCTACAGCTGAGAAATACCTTTAGCAAAGTGGCTGGATACAAGATCAACTCAAGAAAATCAGTAGCCCTATTATATACAGATGATAATAGGGCTGAGAATGAAATCAGAGAAGTATCACCCTATAAGATTGCCACAAACCACATAAAATACCTTGGGGGTAACCCGAAACAAACAAGTGAAAGACCTGTATCACAAGAACATTGAGTCTTTAAAGAAAGAAATTAAAGAAGACACCAGAAAATGGAGAAATCTCCCATCCTCTTTATAGGTAGGATCAACATAGTATAAATGGCAATCTTACCAAAAGCAATCTACAGATTCAATGCTATTCCCATTGAAATCCCAGAACAATTCTTCACAGACCTTTAAAGAACAATTCTCCACATTATATGGAAAAACAAAAGACCCAGAATAGCCAAAACCACCCTGTTCAACAAGGCAATATCCAGAGGCATCACCATCCCTGACTTAAGTCTCTATTACAAAGTTTTTTTTCCTGAAAACAGCTTGGTATTGGCACAAAAATAGACAGGTAGACCAATGGAATCAAATTGAAAACCCTGATATTAACCCATACATGTATGAACATCTGATCTTCAACAAAGAAGCTAAAAATATACAATGGAAAAAAGAAAGCATCTTCAACAAATGGTGATGGCATAACTGGATGCTAGCATGTAGAAGACTGTGAATAGATCCATGTCTATTGCTATGCACAAAGCTTAAGTCCAAATGGATTAAAGACCTCAACATAAATCCAGTCACATTGAACCTGATAGAAGAGAAAGTGGTAGGTACCCTTGAACAAATTGGTACAAGAGACTGCTTCATAAGCATAACAACATTAGCACAGACAGTAAGATCAACAATTAATAAGTGGGACCTGCTGAAGCTGAGTAGATTCTGCAAAGCAAATGACCAGGTAAACAAGACAAAAAGGCAGCAAACAGAATGGTAAAAAATATTCACTAACCCCACATCTGACAGAGGGCTGATCTCCAAAATCTACAAAGAGCTCAAGAAGCAAGTCTCCAAAGCACCAAAGGATCCAATTAAAAAGTGGGTTGCAGAACTAAATAGAGAATTCTCAATTGAGGAGACTAAGATGGCTGAGAGACAGTTAAGAAAGGGCTGTCCATCCCTAGAAATCAGGGAAATGCAAATCAAAACAACTCTGAGATACCATCTCACTCCTGTTAGAATGGCTAAAATAAAAAACACCAATGACAGTTTATACTGGAGGGGATGTGGAGAAAGGGGAAAATTCCTTCACTGTTGGTCAGAGTGACAACTCAAATAGACACTTTGGAGATCAGTATGGAGATTCCTCAGGAAAATGGGAATGAGTCTACCACTAGAACCAACAATTCCACTCTTAGGCATATACCTAAAAGATGAACATTTATACAACAGTGATGTCTGTCCACTATATTCATAGCAGCATTATTTGTAATAGCCAGAACCTCGAAGCAACCTAGAGCCCCTCAACAGAAGAGTGAATCGAAAAAATGTGGTACATTTACACAATGGATCCAATCAAACAATAGTTTACAGAACTAAAAGAGAATTCTCAATAGAGGAGAGTAAAATGGCTGAGAGACACTTGAGAAAGTGCTCAACATCCCTAGTCATTCTGGAAATACAAATCAAAACAACTCTGAGAGACCATCTCCTGTCAGAATGCCTAAAATAAAAAACTCCAAGGAGAGTTTATGCTGGAGAGGATGTGGAGACAGGGGAACACTACTACACTGCTGGTGGGAGTGCCAACCTGTACAGCCACTTTGGAAATCAGTATGAAGATACCTCAAGAAAATGGGACTCTTATATTTTTGGTTGTGAGCCTAGCCTTTAACAGCTGAGCTATCATTCCAGCCTGACAGGTAGACCAATGGAATCGAATTGAAAACCCGGATATTAACCCACACACGTATGAATATCTGATCTTTGACAAAGAAGCTAAAAATATACAATGGAATAAAGAAAGCATCTTCAACAAATGGTGCTGGCATAACTGGAGGCTGGCATGTAGAAGAATGCAGATCGATCCATGTTTATCGCCATACACAAAACTTAAGTCCAAATGGATCAAAGACCTCAACATAAATCCAGCCACACTGAACCTCTTAGAAGAGAAAGTGGTTGGTACCCTTGAACAAAATGGTACAGGAGACAGCTTCGTGAACATAACATCACTAGCACAGACAGTGAGATCAACAATTAATAAATGGGACCTCCTGAAACTGAGAAGCTTCTGTAAGGCAAAGGACACAGTCAACAAGGCTAAAAGGCAGCCCACAGAATGGGAAAAATATTCACTAATCCCACATCTGACAGAGGGTTGATCTCCAAAATTTACAAAGAACTCAAGAAGCAAGTCTCCAAAACACCAAAGGATCCAATTAAAAAGTGGGCTGCAGAACTAAATAGAGAATGTTCAATAGAGGAGTCTAAAATGGCTGAGAGGCACTTGAGAAAGTGCTCAAAATCCTTAGCCATCTGGGAAATGCAAATCAAAACAACTCTGAGATACCATCTCACTCCTGTCAGAATGGCTAATATCAAAAACACCAATGACAATTTATGCTGGAGAGGATGTGGTGAAAGGGGGACACTCCTCCATTGCTGGTGGGAGTGCCAACTGGTTCAGCCACTTTGGAAATCCGTATGGAGATTCCTCAGAAAAATGGGAATAAACCTACTACAAGACCCAGCAACTCCACTCTTAGGCATATATCCAAAAGATGCCCATTCATACAGGAAAGATGTCTCTTCCACTAGGTTCATAGCAGCATTATTTGTAATAGCCAGAACTTGGAAGCAACCTAGATGTCCCTCAACCGGAGTGGATAGAGAAAAAATGTGGTACATTTACACAATGGAGTACTATTCAGCAGAAAAAAACAATGGAATCCTGAGATTTGCAGGCAAATGGATGACACTAGAAGAAACCATCCTGAGTGAGGTAACCCAGTCACAAAAAGAGAAACATGGCATGTACTCTCTCATATATGGATTTTAGACATAGACCTGGGGAGTGCCAGCCTACAATCCCATGGCCAGAGAGTCTGGGAAGCAGAAACTTCATTTAGTGGCTGATGGAAGAAGAGGCAGACTCCCTAGTTTAAGTACTGAGCTTAACTCAAGAAAGCCAGTAACAGAGAGGGAGGACTGATGACCAAAGGGATTAAGACTGGGCTGGTTTAACCCCCAGAAACAGCTGACCAGACAAAGGTTAACTCTTGAATCCCAGGCATCAGCCTGGGAATCCAGCATGGGACAGATCAATACCCCCCCTGAATGTGGTGTCAGTGAGGAGGCCTAGGTAATCTATTGAGCCTTGGGCAGCAGATCAGTACTCATCCCAAGTATACACACGGACTTTGGACTCCCATAGAACAATGTGAGGTGCACTCTCACCCTGAACTCTTGCCCTATATGAAATGACAGACTATGGACACCCCCATGGAGGGCCTCACCTTACCTGGGGGAATGAGGGGATAACGGGGGGGGGTTAGGGGGAGGGCACGGGAGGAATCTGGTGGGGAAGATGAGGGAGGAGGGGGAGGGAGAGGGAGCTGGGATTGACATGTGAAACAAGATTGTTTCTAACATAAATAAAAAATAATTAAAAAAGAAATAAACAGAAAAGTATGAAATGATGTGTGAACTAAACATCTATTTTATTGAGAAAAATATCCTTCTTCATCAGTTAATTCACTTAATCTAACTCTAAAAATAATGTTCTGTCCAGTATAATAGAAATTCATCATTTTTCTACTCTTGTGCTTATCATATACTGCAATTACAACTCAAGTATAACTTAAAATGTTTTAAGAGTATATACCTTTATTAAATTGATAATAATACTTTTATTTACCTTGTTATTTCAATACATTGATAAGAGTTTTACTAAGAGTTATTTATTACATCAAAGACATTATTTCATGAATGTGGCACATATATTCACATGATTAACATTAAAACAGGAGTTGTTTCTTACCTTACTGATAATTTATATTACCCCCCTGATGCTGTTGGATGTGACAGGAATATTTTCATTGCATCTCAAAACTGCCAAGTTGGAAAATGAGGACTGAAATTTGTTTTTGATCTTGGAGGAGATTTCTTTTTACTTGTCAGTATCTAGAAATGTCTATATTAAAACTCTATTAACTACTCTCATTGAGCAGCTAAATTCAACTTTGTCAGTCCATAAAGTATCATTGAAAGAGTTAGGAATTTGAAATATTTTCAATACAAAGTTAAAGAGAAGATTTTTTTCCTAAAATTTCCTATAGAGAAATACATTTCTCTTACAGTATAGTATATAAATCATATCTATTTATATTCTATCTGGTTTCCTGTTTAAATATGGTTAAGATAATGACAGCTACTCCCCAGTGTCCACCTGAGATTAAAAAAGAAAAATATCTAAAGTGTCTGAAAAATACCTGATGTGCACCAAGTATTCGGTCTGATAAGGATATTTATTAGTGCTACCCTCCTCATACAAATTTAAATCACAGACATTAGTAATGTCAAAGAAACTGTGAAAAAGCAATGCTGGACAGTGTACTGGTTTTCATTGATGTGATTTCTTATGTAGTAATCAGAAAATGACTGGACTGCTTGGCTGGTGTTATTCTTTATTTTGTAAGCTCATCCATAATCAAAATTGAATTGTTGAGCATAAAAATGCTGAAGCTGGGACTGGAGAGATGACTCAGTGGTTAAGAACACTGGCTGCTCTTCAAGAGGACCTGGGTTCAATTCCATGAAACTCCAGTTCCAAGAATCTGACACATCTGACTCCTGCAGGCACCACACACACACAGTACATACTCATCCATACATGCAGAACAGTCATACACAGAAAAGAAAACAATGAATCTGTTTTTAAAATGTTGAGGATAATCTATGTGCTGGAATGATTCTATCACAGTTAAATTGATATCAAAATTATTGGAGTCTTTGTAAAAAAACACTATAGAGTATAGAAATGGCTCATGGGTAAAGTAATTATTTTACAAGAATGAGGACCAGAATTGAATCTGCTGTAAAACTCTCTTCTATTGGGGAGAGGAGGTAGAGGGAGAATCCACAGGACTTTTCTGCTGCAAAGCCTTTTATGCACAGTGGCAGGGAACGGACAACAGACACCCTGTTTCAAAGAAGATAGAAAATAGGACTGAGATTGGAGGTGGTCTTTTGACATTTAGGAATGTTCTGTGATATGCACATACTACACTCACATAAACACCTACATCCATGCATGTGTGTGTATCACACACACACACACATACACAATAACAACAAAAATAAGTCAACTGATTTTGACAAATGTAGATATACAAAAATCAGTTTTAACAAGAACAGAGAATCAGAAATTCTCTAAATTCTTAAAATATGCCTTACTTTTCAAATATGGCAGCTTGATAGAGCCATTTTTAGTGAACTACCAATATACAACATAATAACATTAGACAATTATGTGTAATTGATAAACTCACTTATGATCAAACTCTGTTCCTTTCTGGAATATTCTCTATGATGTTGTCATATCATTACAAGCAGATCTATGCAGCATAGAATTTGTGTATACTTCAGTAACCATTTATGTCAGAAGGAAATATAAAAATATTAGATTTTTTCACAAAATTTATATATTCTCAAAAAAGTAAAAATAATTCTCTCTGTCTTTCCACATCACAGTTTTTAGCATTATGACAATAAGTAACAAAATCTCTATTCTCTGGCTTCTGTAATGCAGACTCAATCATAGTGAAAACCGTGGAACTAATGAGGATGAAACAACTAATATGTCACTGAAGAATCATAGAACTCTTTGGAAGGTTCTATATGGATTGAAGGAAAGATGTTTTCCTGCTGCATAAACAGGATAACAAGGATATTTTGAAGAGAGGTTGTGGTGATGTGAAGTAAAGCAAAAAAGAAACTTATGAATGTCATTTAGCATATGACAATGGTGCTGTTTTCCAGTGGGTTGTTTTCAAGGCATATTTGAACTCATCATGGTGGTCCATTTTATTCCAGTCTAAGATGTATCCCTGCCTCATAACCATAAATTTCCCCTTGTGCTTGTCTCCATACTAGTCATTGTTTGGTAATAGATATGATAAAAAATGTTGACTTATCTCATAGATAAGCTCTGAAAAGATAAGAATTTGACTCTTGGAAACATCAAAGAGCTGTGTTTGAATCCAAACACATATGGCAACTACTTGTATATGTTTCCAATGTGATTATTGAGATAAAGGGAAAACTGCTATAAACAAAAGTATTAAAGTCAATGAAATCTTCCTGATGATTTGGTACATAGAACTGAATTGTAGACTTAATTATTTAACCCATTAAGAGACTGAAGATTAAAATGGGAAATATGGTGAATGTGGAAGATTAAAGACCTAAATTCACATTGAGTATGATATGATAAATTGTGCAAACACTTCATGCATCAGTGCCTTTGATTTCTTAATCTAGCTTTAGAAAGTGTAACAAATTGCGCAAAATTTTAAAAGAATTATATTCTCAAAAGAGTTTACTCGTTTTCTTAAAGGGACAGATGGTCTGTGTTTTATTTTCAAACATAGGATTACATGCTAGTTAGCTACTATGACTACCACTTGGTAGTTAGTTGCATTGCCTTTGAAATTTAACCATCTCAAATATTTAAACTCTATGCTTCAGAATTCTGCCCTGGATTCAGGTCAGCTACTGTTAAATTTGGATTAAGGGTTGAGTTAAAGCCTGTCTACCATATTTTATAATTTTATCATTTTTCTATATTTAACTAACTTTTCCATTAATTCTTTTAAAATTTCAGATTTTATTGTTTCTGATCAGATTTATATCAGACCTCCACCTATCCCTAAATCCATCCCTACTTCCCTATTTACTTTGTACCCCCTTATTTTCATTAGTAATTACTCATTTCATGTTATACCTACAGCAGATCCTATCACTGAAGAAGACACGATAAGCTAGGCCTGTCTCTACTCAGGAGGCAAAAGTAATGGACTCCCAAGTTCAAATTCAACCTGCACTAGAGAGCAAGTCTATAGCTGTCTCTACTAGCCAATGCAACTTAGTGACCCTTTATTATAAAAAAAGAATTCAACAGTGACGTGTGTTTTAAAAAGTAATGGTCATAACTCAGTAGAGTACTTCTTTAGCATGCAGCAGGTGTAGCAGATAGGAATGAGTTTATTTCAGATTATTCATTACTATTGGCCATTGCTAATTGCTCATATGCCTCTAAGGGAAAACATGTTTTTGTCACATGTGACTTGTCATTGTGGTTGCATATTTCACTCACATGATTCTTATTAACTTTCAGAGTATAAATTATCTGATGCTCTGAATAAAGTAGGCTATTGCATCAGATGAGACTGTAGTCCACTTTATTTATTGGCTCCATTCCCCAGGCCCCACCACCTCTAGAGCAGCAAATAGTGCAAATTGATGAATTACACAGATACAGTTCATCTATCACAATTTCAGAGAATATGACATCAGCAAATTTAAACAGGCTTTTATGTGAAAAATGAAATGTCTCTATAATTACTCGTTTTTGTAGTCTCTGAAGTTAGATGATCCGCCAAGTTTCTCTCTTTCTTTTTTTATGTCTTTCTAAGTGAGCATGGAGGGATTGCTCAGTAGTTAAGTGCATACATTGTCCTAACCAATGACCTGGGTTCAATTCCCAGTACTCACATAGATCAGCCTATAGATGTCTCTACCTCCAAGTCAACATTACTCAATACCTTTTAATGGACTCCGTGGCACTACCACTCACGTGTACATATATACCCACATAGACACATAGTACACACATAATAAAAATAAAATAATTCCTTTACAAGCCATAATTGTTATTTTATCATCATTTCTTGTTGGCAGTCTATAACTTAAAGAACTGAAAGTTAAAATGAAACATTTTATGAATTTCTTTTGGCCCAGAGTACCTTAACTGTGATGCCTCTTACTGTACTGAAAACAATGAAAAAAAGTATGACCCTCCCAGCTTTTAGAGTATGTTCTCGGGTCTCCATCTTCACCTCATGTCTCAAGAACATACAAATCACATCATCTTGCTTTGTAATATATAAAACCCATTGGAAGAAGTATGTTGCCAATAAATAAAAAAGCATAAAGCTTTTAATAATATTAATTAATCAATTGGAGAGTACCACCTAGGGAGTGTGTTATAGAGCAATAATTAGACTCCTAAACTTTGTAGACTAATTTACATAATTATCTGTGGTTTTCATTTTTTTTCTGAAAAATGGTAATAATTAAAGCTGCTTTCTTGAGGTTAGAGATATGGCTCACTGGTTAAGATCACTAGTTGTTCTTGCAGAAGACCCAGTTTGAATTCCAAGCAACCATTCATCACTTCAGTCCCAGGGGATCAAGCACCTTCTTCTGGCCTCTAGGACACTATGTCCATGTGGTGCACAATCACACAAATAATCTACACACAATAACTTAAACAAAATAAAATCTGCTCCCCCAAATTATTATACAGATTAAGCAAGATAGCTGCTGAATAGGCACACACATCACAGTGTTCAGAATGTAAAGACATGTCAATTACTCTAACAATCTTTGTGTCATCATTACAGTTTCTCAGAACCCCAGTTTTCTCATCTGTATAGTAGCTGATGTATACACACATCTAAGGATGTATGGACATGACTCATATGTGTCCAGGAACCAGGGCCCTGCAACTTCCGGTTTCATTAAACCAAGTAATATGAAAGAGTCTTCGCCAGCGTCTCACTAAACACAAAAGGAGAAATTATCACAAACCCATAAGATTGAATTAAACATACTAAGGCAAGTCTCAGGACACTGTAGTCTGACTGGAGAAAAGAGGCAGCAAGCTGAAGGAAGTGAGAAGCGGTTTTGGAGTAGGCAATAAAATGAGAATGGATTTCATAAAGAAAGAAAGATGCAAATGCGGATGAAGATGGAAATCAACTGACTTCCCCTGCAAAGGTTGCTGGAACTGTGCAGCATTATTTTTAAAGTGTCAGAAAATAAAGAGAAAGGGATGCTTCTAAAGAAAACTATCACTCTATTACCAAAAGATTTCCAGCGTAACATCATCCTAAGAAAGAAAATAGAGATAAGGCTACTGGATTTTCTCATGAAAAAAATCTATGAATGCATAGTATAAAAATGTTTCTCATATTCTATTTGAAATTTTACCCTAGATTTAAAAGTAATGTATCAAAACTGCTTAGTTTCTTCAACAAATAAGTTCTCTCAAATAGTATATTTAGCATATAATGACTGTTCACCTCTTATTGACTAGTAAATTGAATTATCCAAGTCCAGAGTACACTGTCACACTATCGTTTTCAATTTATAAAGACATATTTCTATAGATAAATTTTATTAAGCAATAACAAAATGCAATCCTTGTTATCTAAGAAATATACTCCTCCTATTTATGTTGCTCCCCCCTATTTTTTACAAATATAAAAATCACTAGGACTCATGGGCCAGCCAACCTAGCCTATTTCACAACTTCCAGAACAATGAGAGTCCCTGTCCCAAAAACAAAAGTAGATGATATTCAAGGAAAAATACCAGAATCTGATTTCTGGTTTATACACCACAAGCATTCATGTGTATGTGTACCTTGAAATACACAGGCACCATTGTAAGTGTAAGGTTGTATGTATGTACACACAAACAAAATTTTGTCTACTAAAATATACTAAACAGACAAATAGTCCTCAAATGCTCCAAGATCTAGAGAACATGGCATTTAAATGTCTTATTTCAAAGCTTTTTATAACAGAGAGACAGGCCAGTTGCTGGCACCACCCCATTTCCTCCAGGAAGTCTGGTGGACACTGAAGAAACTCCACCCACAAAAGTGGCAACACTGGCCACTAAGCAATCCTGCCCTTCACCTCAACTGCTTCAAAGGACTCTTCAGACTGTGAACAAGAAGACGCTGGAATCTACTTTTTACACATTGCTCAGGTCAATGGTAATAAAGTCTTCCTAAAAAGTCCCCAATCTCACTATCAGCAAAAGGCAGGTGTTCTTGTAGCCTCTGATTTCAATAACTGTGGATGACCTTGGGGGTGGTTGTCCATTCAGTCAACTAGTAAGTCTCTTATTCTTCAATCTCAGGTAAAATCTTATCCTTCTCAAGGACTGTGATGCTTTTGAAGGCTGGTAGCTTTGCCAGCTTAAAGTAACAGACAAGGCAAAGCTGTCATAAAACAGATTTCAGGAACAGGTATTCTAAGGTTTATCTACATAAGATGGTAATGTAATAAAGTAATTTGAGACATAAAAAAATAAAGTATGTTCCAGGTTCCTCTTTCATTATACTACTTTTCATAGTCTTAACATTAATCAAAAAAGTTCTGATAAGCTACTAATCTAACTCCAACTGAGTGTTAAACAACTACCACTATATGACCATAACTACTAGCTCAAAATTAAAGTGTTCTTTGTTCTAAAAATATCTGTTTTTAAAATGTTAATGTTTCCATCCACATCATTTCTAACACAAATATGCTGCTGATATGTCTAATACTTATGTTTTCACAAACACAAAGGATTCTTGTAAGTTCCAGAAAGCCAAATTGGACCCATCCAAACAGCTCAGATCACTCCAGATATTACTCAACCTCTTCCTGGTCCTGGGGCTCCCTTCCCTCATCTTGGGACCCCTCGGGAACCCCTCCCTCATCTTACAATCTTCCTCTCAAATACCAGGACCTAAGAAAGAAAATTTTAAACCTAACTTTGTCCTCTACTCTGCTTACATCTTGCCAGATCTACAGAGATGCCAGAGTTCCAGACAGCCAGGACTACAATGGAACAACCACTACTCCAGATGTGGCAACACCCCAGCTTTCTCTGGTTACCCCAAAGATGGTCAATGCTGCCCAAGTCAGCATGAAGCAGTCTTAAGAATTCAACATCCTTATTCCTGAACCTGTCATGTTTAACACCCCCTCCTCTTTTGAATCATAAATAAAGGTGGGAATGAAAGGTTCAGGCATTACGCTGGCCTGCCCTGTTACCTGGCAAGATGCACTCAGGCAGCACTCTGGACAGTTTAGATTTCTGTGAGAACCACGCAGGTGCAAACGACCCCTTTAAAGGCCTGATCCCTGCCCTCTTATGCTCTCTTTACTCTCGTCTTCCTCTCCATATCATCTCCTCTCTTACTCTCGTCTCTCTTTTACTTTTTTACTTTCTTTCTTACTCTCTTCATCTCTCTCTCTCTCTCTCTCTCTCTCTCTCTCTCTCTCTCTCATACCTTGTGTCTCTCTGTCAGCTCTGCACGTGTTGGTTACCCCTCACCCCCCTGCCCTTCCCTGTCCACCAATAAAACTCCACGTGGGATCGTTGAGTCACAGTTTGTGTCTCATTACTGGATAGACCTAGACATTTTAACAACACAGACTAGGTTGCTTACAGAAGACAAAAAAGAAAAAAGAAAACTGGTAAGAGCTTATTTAGGTAACTCTTCTAGAAATTTATTTACTTGTATTTTAGGAGTTCTCTTCACTGTATTACTTGGTTCTCTCTAAAGTGTTCTGAGTTGCCAGGTGGAGGTGGCACATAATTGCAGTCCTCAGGAAGCAGAAGCAGATAGATCTCTGTGAGTGCAAAGCCAGCCTGATATACAGAGCTAGTTCCAGGACACTTATAGCTGTTACAGAGAAACCCTGTCTAGAAAAGCAAAATTATTCTGAGTTACACTGGAATAAATATTATGACTTACACCAAATATGTGTATCTCTTTTTCTTAAAAAATATCTTGTATTTCTCCACTTTCCCTGCAGGTATATACAGCTATGTGTCTTTGATTTTATGACACATAAGGAAAAAGCATCACTTCCTGTTAAAACACTTGAGATTCAGTATGATTTTTTTAAAGCATGCTTTCCTCCTGCCATGGTGGTCAATAAAGCAAGTGTCAAGATTGAGCTACCACAAGCTAAATCTCCAAGTGTCTATTCCTACAGCAATTTGCCAGACTACATGGCACACATACTAAGACAAAAATTACTTTGACATGTAAAGTCAGGTGAATTGTGGAGACTGTTTATTACAAGTTATACCTTGTCTTCTCTGGACTGTTCTAAGCGATCTTACTTTTTTGTCTTCATATTTATTAACCCACAATATAACTGTTCTGCTAGAAGATCTTCATAGAAAATTGACTAATTAAATATTCATTTCTTCATTAAATTAAAGTACTTTTAAAATTTGGATTTGACTCTGCTTCTAGGCATCACTTGTCATAACCTAGGACTAAAATGCACTTTTCAAACAAATATCACTTAGAAAATACTTACTGAATAGATACTCTTATATTCTTGGCAGATAGAGAATTTGGGCTTATCCTGAGTATTGAATGAAAAACAAATGAACATACACACATATGCTTATGTATGTACATTCACTATATATATAGTTTACATATGAAATTGTGAAGAAATGGAAAATCTAAAGATTGTGTACTACTTAATTGCAACTTGTTACTTATCAATTGAAAATTGAGTCTTGCCTCATTCTATTCACTGGCACAATACATGAACATTAAACATATGCAAATGAAAATAATAGAATAGGAATAATAGCAGTGAATTTTTCCTGTTTAAGTTAGTAAAGATTGAGATATGCATTTTAGTGAACCACAACACTCCCCATTGGGCTCAATGATTTGTGTTCCATGTTTTCTTGAAAAGGAGCAATTTGATATCATGATTAATGTGGAGATCTTATAGTGCATTTTTTTTCTTTTGTTAGTCAGATTTTTTCTGACTTTTCAAAAGAAAGTATTTTCCACTCCTTTAACTCCAGCACCCTATTTTCTCCCCCAATGAAAAATTCAACAAATCCATATGATATTCCTCAAGTGCCCTCTCTAAATTTAATTTATTACATACTGGAAAGAATCCAGGAAAGACATTTGAGAGAAGAAATATGTCATTCAATTTTGTAATACTGAATTGAAATTTTAGAGGGCATTCTCTCTTTCCTCTGCCTTTGTTTATACCAGGGTTGCTGTAACTGGGTAATGGAAATGTAAGGTCTTTTAAAGAGTGATCCTGAGTCTATAAGCACATGGAGCTAATAGCAGCGGTTTGAACCTCTATCACACTAGATTTTCCATTTCCTCCTATTGAGTCTTTTGACTACTTCCATATAACCACAATTTATTCTTTGCCAAACGTAGTTAAAATGTCAACTTATACCAGTATAGGCAGGACAAAAATGGAAATAATTATTTAGGCTAATATAGAAAAATTCATGAGATAAAATGTTGAATTTTCCATTTTTGAAGCTTTAATTATGAACAAGTACTCTCTGCTTGTTTGGCTTTAAATTGTAGCAAGACATTTGCTATTCAGAGTGTATTCCGTTAATAACATTCAAGTGTAAATGGGTTGTTTTCAATATTTCCCTTGTTTGTAAGAAACTATTTTCTGAAATAGTTAACTAGAAGTTAATAGCTTCATAATGATTATAAGAAAATTAATAATAATGACAATATTATAAGTACAAAAAAGTGGAGCATATTTAGAGACAAGAACATGGAATTGGTGTGGTATCCAAAGGCCTAGTAACTACAGGGATGTTTCTCTATCTTTGAGTTTGCAGGTCAAGTGCAGATGCATGGCAGTAAAATCTGCAAAGAGAACATATTGGGGATAAGTTAATAGGACTGACAGTCTACAATACATGGAAATACTGGCTGTAAAGTAAACCTGGATAATAAACTCTTTAATTTCATTCTTTCTCTACTTCCCATTCTCGATAGTGGTCATACAAAAATCAATCTCAAATAGCAAGAAGAAAATGCATTTATGTCAACATAAAAGCTAGCTCCTCTGCAACAGGCAAGCAGAATATATTGAACACATTTAATTCCTCCATTCTCTAATTAGTTTCATAAAATACTTTCCCAAAATAACTGTTAATGATTTATAGACAACTTGCAATTTATTAACAAATACTTTTCATTTCTTTAAAATGAGATTATAATGCTATGGCTTCTTAATATCATTATCACTTAACTGAGGAACAATGATATAATAAGAATCAAACAGAACACAGAGTGGTCATTACTCTGAAACTAACTTAAACACAGGTGAGCAGACAAGAGGTTTATGTACCCTTTAAAATAATACTCAAGACAGTCCATTAAAGATACGGATTAGATTCACTCAGTAAGAGATAAAGAAATAACCTCATGAGCATAATAATATTCTGTCTAATTCTAGGCATGTCTCAACCATATAAGAATATGAAAGACTCCATAAAGATTATAACAAAAATAATAATAAAAGACAACAGGGCACACAAGCCTGTCAAAGATAGCGCTGAGGGCAAGTTAGATGGGTGAGTACTGAATTGTTTACAAAAAAATGATTGGTTGCCTAGATTGAACCAGATGAGGTCACTGTTTAATAGGTAAAGTATGGGATGCCCAGGCTCATGATAGGCTGACATTTAATACCATTGGCTGACTGTTTTCCCACTCTGAGGTTTTTTTGCTTTAAAACATGCTTGCTGTGGGACAATAAATGAGTTCCTGCTTGCCTAGACTCCCTGATGTGTCTGCTTGTCCCCTGATCCTGTGAGGTTTGGGAATGGGCAAGAAGCGCACTTACCCTTCCTTGGACCCAGCTCAGCCTTCCGTGGTTGGGCTAAGACCCTGCAAATGCCCTTATTAGTCATTGTCTTAGGCTTTCTATTGCTGTTAAGAGACACTATGACCATGTCAACTCTTATAAAGGAAAACATTTCAATGGTGCTGGCTTACAGTTTCAGAACCTTAGTCCATTATCTTCACAGTTGGAAGTATGGCAGTGTGCAGACAGGCATAGTGGTATATAAACTACACAAAAAAGAACATCCAGAAGACTGTTAAAGAACAGCTTGTGCATTAGGATGGGACAGGATTAGTTACACCCCATGAAGAATGGCTGGTTGAATCCATGTGTTAGTAAGGTATTGGTTAACAGGACATGAAGGGTTTTTCAATTGCATGCTCAGGAGCAACAGAGACCAGGGTAAGGAACCTTTTAAGGTTATATAGGAAAGAAAGTCCAAGTTTCAAGTTTTCATTGGCCAGATAAAGGTCAACCAGTTCTTGTAGACTTGGAAATGGATGAGCTTACCAGTTTCTGAAAGCACCAGGGAAATCTGCCCCAGGGGAAGTCTATCTGCTGGGGTCTGTTAGTGCCTAAAAATGATAGGGAACAGCCAAACTCATGCCACTCTCACAATGAGAAAATCCAAGAATTTAAGCATACTTCTACCCTCTTTTTAGTTTCAGGCCAGCCCCACAGGGCAGCAGGCAGAGACTAACATGCTTGGCCTGGCTTGATCATATGAGACTTCAAAGCCCACCCCCAGTGACACATTTCCTCCAACAATGCCACACCTCCTCATAGTGGCACTCCCTATGAATCTATGGGGGCCATTTCTATTTAAATCATCACAACCATGTACCAAATACTTCCATGCCCAACCTGAGACACATTTTCAGCAAATGTGCCTGCTTATTCTATCACCCAAACTTCTTTTCCTTTTGCCTCTTTACCCAAGCATTGCTGCAGGCTGTAAAATTCCTTCCTATAGCTCCCTAATAGATTACTTATCATGGTGATCAGAATATTGGTGCTTAGAGTAGCAATTTAAAACTCAAAGCTTTGGTCCTATTACATATTTCATTCTAATGTAGCTCCTTAGACAAATGGGTGATGGTCATTTGAAGGGAGAGTTCTATTGTTCCTGTTTTATTTATGGGATATATTGTTATTTGTCATGTTATGATTAATTTTCATTGGATAAGTCCTCTAGCTCCATGCTGGACACACTAAATAACCTTAATAGTCTTCTACCAAATTTGACTTCTTTGGGTTAGAAATATTTGAAGCAGAGGCATTCAACCGATTATGCCGATAATAGCCCATATGAGTGAGATTGTTTCCTCCTTTATTCTAGCCTTCTTTTGGAGACCAATTTCAATTTGTACTAGAAGTTAGGTGAGTATTGGACATAGATATGTGCCAATTTGAACTCTTTCTCTTCATCTTTATCTTTGTACCCTGTGAAGATGTGTCTTTGCCAAAGCACCTTCCCATTGGTTTAATAAAGAGAAGAATACAAATAGCTAGACAGGAAGAGGTTAGATTGGACTTCTGGGCAGAGAGAAAGAATGAGGGAGATGAATCTAGATGTGGAAGAGAAGCCAAAAGACATAGACAGGAAACAGGAGGTGTAAGATAGAAGAGAAGTAAAAAGTCATGGGGTAAAACATACATTAATATAAATGGGTTAATTTAAGTTGTAAGAGCTATTGGAATAGACTAAGCTATAAACCAAACTTTCATAATTAATAAGAAGTCTCTGTGTAGTTTTTTGTGATCTAGTGGACCAAAGAAGAATCCATCTACAAATGGTGATGCCCAAGGTGAGGGCAGATATTTCTGCACAAGATCTGAAAAAGCTTTAACAAAAGGTTCCAAAAGCACAAAAATGGGGTCTAACATGGCTTCTTTCTTGGCTGCAGTCCTGGCCACCAACTATGGGCTGGAGCTTCCAGTGTGCCATAAGCTAAGCTGTGCAGCACTTTAAGGTTTTGCTCGTGCAGACAGAAAATGTTACAGATTTGCAGTAAAACAGGTTCAGATAGAGAAAAAAAAACTTCTAGACGGTCTACAATGAATTTAACAATGTATGTAGGCTTAGGGAAAAAAGGATATAAACAGTCATAAAAAATAAAGTTCAAAACTGATTAATTCTTTAAAATGAGAAATAAAGTAATTTTAAAAAAAGAATAACCCACATAAGGACAGGAAATAATTTAACGCAGGGAGTTTGGACCTTATATGGTACTTTGTTTAATTATGAATGTTTTTCAATACAAATGAACAGATAGACAACAGCTGTTGGAGGATATTGGATTGTGAAAAGACCCCTGAATTAAACCAACGTATAAACTTTAGGAATGTCTTAACTTCAAAACAGAAGTCAACCCATATTTGTATTAATGCAGATATGTATGTTACCATTGAATGATTGTGTGTTTTTTGTGAATATCCTCTTTCCCTCTAAGCCTGTTGGTAGGAGAAAGAGGCAAAAAGGGAGACAGAGTTTGGTGAACCAGTTCAGTTTTATTCCAGAGCATAAGGAACATTTAGGATTGGGGAGCCTGAGGACAAATCTTTAATAGCATTAAGTGGCACACTCCTATCACAAGGGCTAGTATGTGGCAGTAGGGTCCTGTAGCAGAGCTCCTATCATAAGACTTCTTAGCAGGGATCTGTGCCAAGGGTCAGGCTAAAAGATGAATCGGGCATCTTGTTTAGAGACAGCTACAAGATAAGCTCAGTCCTCCAAGCCCAGGGACATTCTCCATATAAGGGCAGGCAGAAAGCAGGAAGCCTTGCTGGAGAGGGAATGAGTTTTTATAATGCAAAGCTTAAATAAAGCTGCCAGTTTATGGCAGACTAAGACCTCTAACAAACCAGTAATGTATTTCAACAGTTTTCAGAGCAAAGGGACCAGCCACCAATGAAAACATGTGGTCCAGTTGCTCTAGCTTCTCTGAGTGCCTCTTCTGCATTATTCTCATGATTCTACATCCAGAATAGCTTCAAGGTTACAGGCTGAGATGCTACAGCCTCATAGACTTTTCCAGCCAGGGCTACAGATAAGCCTTACACTTTCCCTTTACACAGTGATGTGACCATAAATGATACAGCTAGCTCTCCCAGGACTTGACCATTATCCCAATTATTTCAAGGTCACATAAAAATGCCAGTGCCCCCAGACAACAGGAAACAGTCTAAAGAACCCAACACCCACATTCCCAAGAAGTGAAGTGGGTGGTTTTTGTTCATTCATTGGGTTATTGATATTTATCATCATTTAAGGAGTTTGCATACAAGTTGTTATTGATCATAGTCAGGAAGAAATTAAACAAATGAGATTAGGTTCATGGCTCTCTTTTTGAAAGGAAAAAGGGGCATATAGTATAGAAACAATGGGATAAAATGGTAGGTTACTGAGTCTACTTTTAAACAACCACTATTCTCAAATACTTTATATTGGTAAGGAGTTCTGTATACTGATACAAAATTGAGGTTATTTTTGTTACAACATACTGTATATGCGTTTCTACTCTTGTTTTTGATATTACATCTATTCCGCTCATTTAAAAATGTAATGTAAAGTTCCAGTCCTTGAAAACTATTATGAGAAACCATTTAGGATAAATAAGAAACACAAGTTAGTTGTTAGTCATCTATAAAAATCAAACTTGTAGTCATACTAGGTCTGCTTCCAAGGTCATACAGACATATATGTTAGGTAGAGAGAGGTCTTCAAACACTTCAAAGACCTGCAGGGCATGGTCTTTATAATGTTTTAATAACAAAGCTTTTCATGACAGTAAGACACATCTAGTCCTGACAACACTAGTTTACTTCAAAATTGGATGATGGACACCAAACAACCTCCATATGGAGTTTGATTTCAGTGTGGAATGACTCTCCTGCATGTGGTCTGATTATAGGATTCCTTATTTCATTTCAAGAAGTATATAGTTCAGATATACTCTCAAAACCAAATAAAGTTCATGATCCAAAAGAGATAATTTTGTCTTGGTCAAATATGGATAACCGAGAACTAGGAACATAAATTTGGTTGCCCTGGATAAATACTCAAGCTAGAAGAGGCTGTATTAGCTTATACAGTCTCCTAAGTCTTAAGTCTCAAAGATAACCTTGGAAAATGGCTAATAGATATGCCTACTATCATATCAAAACAGATGCTGTTTGAGTTTCAGCATCAAATGAATGAAAAACATAAAAAAGAGGACATGACTTCTCCAAGGTATGTTAGAGGAGAAGGCTTTATTGTAGATCAAAAAGAAAGCATAGCCAGGGTATCTGGAAAGGGCTAGAGTGAACATGGTCAGCAAACTGAACTGGGCCATGGGGGCAGGGAGCAAGAGAGAAAAGGGGGCCAGAGAGACCAAGAGAGGAGATTCAGCCCCTGTGGCCATGAGAAAAATCAGGAAAGCAAGAGTGTAGGCAAATGGGAATCAGAAGCTGCAGGAAAGGAAGCACAAGCCCGACCCCTGAGGGTGAGAAGTGCTGGAAGGAGCTACAGATACTGAGTGAGACTTCTCCCAGGTTTCTTTGGGATCTTACACAGAGTGCAATTCCTATTTCAGATTGTTCCAAAGATGAAGAGTTTGTGAATGACGATAGGAGAGTTGTAAGATGCTACCATTAACTCACAGGCCTCAATGAATACTAATAAAGCTCTGTGCCTATACACAGCTTGCTCCTTAGGAAAATAACAGTGGCCACTAAATTCACCTATCATTAGCTTTTAGTGAGTACATGCAATTTATGTGTCTGGTGCAGTCAGTACCTGGGCAATAAAAGCATTTGGCATGTTTGCTTCTACCTAAAGGTCTTTGGTGAAATGTCAGTCTCTCCTTTCACAAATCCTGGCATCCCTCCTTTAATGGTTTTATGGTCTCATGCTAAACTGAAACACATGAAAGGGAAGGCCCTGTTCGAGTTTCTCACTGTTCCTTGCCTCCTATTCCTCTGTGGTCCCCACACTCTGACTCTCTTTCCCTGTCCCCGTTTATTTCCAGGATTTGTTTTGTCTAGCAAGGAGCTATAAAGGTTGTATAGCAAAGGAAGACTTAAAAGTGCTCTTCGGTGACAGAACACACATGGCAGGGGGGACTGAAGCTGCCACTGAGATTTCAGCTGGCTGCCACGGGAAGCACATACCTGCATAATCAGGCTAGATGAAAGTTGAGAGCTTCCTTCCTGATGCCATAGGGGGTAGAAGGTGGGGCTTGAGGGGAAGCTGTATTCAATCACAGCTTGAGAAAGGGGACTCAAGGGAAGCCAAGCACTATTAACCCTAATTGTGATTGAAAGCCATGGAAACTTTCAATGAGAGACTACTAAAATGACCAGCTCTAGAGCCTTAAAAGGATGGTCAGCCAACACAAAGCCCACATGAACCTGCCACTCTCTATCAAGAATGTATATTACACAAGATTTAAAAGGAATCTATTAAAGCAGAGGCCAATAATCACAGTTTGCAATCTCCCCATGACCAGTGAAGATCTGCAAACTACTGTGTAGTCTGAGAAGCCTTGCTGAGCAGATTGTCTTCCTAGGTAACTGCTCTATGACAGTGGGAATGCTCTGGGCTTATTGTTAGTCTTTTTGTGTCATCTAAATATGTACCTGTTCGTGATCCTTCCACTGCTCCAGGAATAAAAGTCATTGGGCTGTTTAAAGGAGAAAATGGAAAGTGATCAAAGGTGAGAAATATGCAATATGTTAAGTGGTATGCATGTGTGTGTGCCTGTGTCTATGTGTGTGTATTACACATACAATGAAACACAAATGATAGAGTTTTCACATCTTTTATTTAGTGATAAAGTAAATTTATTTATTCATAAGTTTAAAAGTAAAAATAATTTTGATGACTTTTTTAATCATATCTTATTCCTTCTGAAACCTAACCTTGATGATCATACTTTTCTTTCATCTGTTTGGGGCTTGAGAGATTTGAGGGCAGGTATAGGAAAAGTGTGGCTGTTGTTAAAATGTTTAGGTTTATCCAGTAAGGAGACACAGACCGTGACTCAACCATCCCACATGGAGTTTATTGGTGGACGGGGAGGGAAAAGGGGGGTGAGAGGTAACCAACCCTTGCAGAGCAGAGAGAGAGAGATAAGAGAGAGACAGAGTAAGAGCAAGAGAGGAAGAGAGGAAGAGAGCAAGAGAGTAAGAGGAGTAAGAGAGGAAGAGAGCATAAATGGGCAGGGGTCAGTCCTTTAAAGGGGTCCTTTGCATCTGCCTGGTTCTCACGGAACTCTGGGCTGGTCAGAGTGTTGCCTGAGTGCATCCTGCCAGGTAACAGGGCAGGCCAGAGTAATGCCTGAACGTTTCATTCCCACCTTTATTTATGATTAAAAAGAGATGGGGGTGTTAGACGTGGCAGGTTTGGAATCAAGGACGTTGAGTTCTTAAGACTGCTTCCTGCTGACCTTGGGGCATCGATCCTCTTTGGGGAACCTGAGAAAGTTGGGGTGTTGCCACGCTGGTTGTTCTATTGTAGTCCAGGGCTTTTGGGACTCTCTGTAGTCCAGGCTGTAAGGGACTGTCTGGCGCCTCTGTAGATCTGGCAAGATGTTAGCAGAGTAGAGAACAAACTTAGGTTTAAAATTTTCTTTCTTAGGTTCTGGTAATTGAGGGGAAGACTTTAAGAAAAGGGAGGGGGTTCCGGAGGGGTCCCAAGATGAGGGAAGGGAGTTCCAGGACCAGGGAGAGGTTGAATATCTGGAGTGAATCTGACCTGTTTGGTGGGTCCAATTTGGCTTTCTGGAACTTACAAGAATCCTTTGAGTTTGTGAAAACATAAGTATTAGACATATCAGCAGCATATTTGTGTTAGAAGAGACTTGGCTGAAAGCATTAACATTTTAAAACTGACAGATATTTTAGCACAATGAAAAGCACCTTAATTTTGAGCTTATAGTTATGATCATATAGTGGTATAGTTGTTTAGCACTGTCAGAGTTAGGTTAGTAGCTTATCAGAACTTTATTGATTAATGTTAAGACTATGAAAAGTAGTATAACGAAAGAGAGAAACCTGGATCATATTTTTTAATGTCTCGACTTAAACATCTTCTATAGATAAACCTTAGAGTACTCGTCCCTGAAATCTGTTTTATGACAGAGCTTTGTCTTGTCTGCTACTTTAAATTGGCAAAGCTACCAGCCGTCAAAAGCATCAGAGTTCTTGAGAAGGATAAGATTTTACCTGAGATTGAAGAATGAGAGACTTAGTAGTTGACTGCATGGACAGCCACCCCCAAGGGCCTCCACAGTTGTTGAAATCAGAAGCTCCAAGAACACCTGCCTTTTGCTGATAGTGAGACCTGTGGATTGGGACTTTTTAGGAAGCCTTTCCTACCGTTGACCCGAGCAACATGGAGAAAGTCGATTCCAGTGTCCTCTTGTTCATGGCCTGAAGAGTCCTTTGAAGCAGTTGAGGTGAAGGGCAGGGTTGCTCAGTGGCCAGCAATGCCACTTTTGTGGGCAGTTTCTTCAGTGTCCACCAGTCTTCTTGGAGGAAATGGGGTGGTGCCAGCAGCTGGCCTGTCTCTGTTACAAAAAGCTTTTAAATAAAACATTTAAATGCCATGTTCTCTAGATCTCTGAGCATTTTGAGGACCATTTGTCTGTTTAGTATATCTTAGTAGACAGAATTTATCTTTAGTGACTTGCCTTAAGCACATAGATGGCTAGAGAATAGAAGTAATAGAAGCTTTACCTTTGTAACCAGTTTACAGGAAGGACTGGGTGTTACATTTTCTTAATCTGAAATAGACCCTTATAACTTTAAATGTTTATCATCATTTAAAAGATATAACAATTTAGAAATACTTGATATTTAGTATAGTTGAATTAAAGTTAACTAATTTTTTACACATACATATAGATACATTAAACAGGATTGGGTAAAAGTGTTGACCCAAACTTGTAGTAAACAGATTTAAAGAGACAGTGATGAGAAGGAAGATTTATTGTAGATAGAGCAGGGGACCCTGGAAAGGCACAGTATTCCATAAACAAGCCATGCACAACAGGGCCAGTGAAAGATGAAATTAGAGACAAAAGTAAAAGCGCAAAGAGACAAAAAGTACATGAATTGTATCTGTTGGCAGGCTTTGCCGGCAGAAGCTAGCTGGTCTGAGTGGGCGTGTCTACAGCTAGGTCACACGGTAAACATGGCAGACTCAGTAAACACGCTTCCAAGCTAGGCCACATGGTAGGCCACATGGTTTAGATCGCCAAGATGGCGGCCTCTATAGGCACATTTTCGTCTGTCAGCAGAAGTGGCCTTTTTTCTCCACAAGTGAGGCAGAAAGATGTATGACCACCGTAGGTCTAAGAAACAAATGAACGGCCCGTGCCAGGGTTAAAACCTGAGAGACCCCTCGTGGATCCGAGCAGTAAAAAATCAGAAACCTCAAACCTCATTTGTGGGGAAAAAATGAAAAACTGAGTGGCCGGGATCAACAGGAGAGAGACAAAACAGAACACTCCCAGGTGGAAGGTGGTTCCCGCCCTGAGGCAGGTTTAGCCAAGATGGGATGTGGCGGGAAGCCTCTGTGAATAATTTGTAAGGAAGTTGTACTGAAAAGAACTGATAATTTCCTGCTGAAACGATACAGTTCTCAACCTTCTCTGGGTCCAAGCAAGGCAACTCCACAAGGGAGGAATAATGGGAGGGAACATAGTACACCTGTGACAGTCATTCCCACCCATCTTTTTCCTGTGGACATTGTTTTCCTCCAATGCCTGGTATGGGCCTTCTTTCATCAATCCACATGACATGAGAAATCTCTCATCCATAAGTATGGTATGACACATGATGGCTCCGCAATCCACATGGATGATATTGGTCTCCCAAACCTTGAATCTGCCAGTAATCACAGTCCTTCCTGTTTAAGGTCAGACTTACTCTCAACGCTTTTCTGCTGCCATGAAGAATTCTAGCAACAATGTGTAAAACTTTGAGTTTTGATATTGCAGAACTTTTGAGGCAACAGGCCTCAGCCTCTGGCTAAGGAATGAATAGAGGGCCAATACACACAGACCATTTTGAACCTATTTATGTAATATAAGCCTACCACGTTTGTATCTATAGCTATTGCCATGGTTACTAAAGACATGGCCAGGAATCGGAATGAAGTGCAGGTAGCAATGTGTCTCTACCTAGACACAAGATTAGAAATATACTAACTTCATAGCGTATGTTCTGTGCCTCCTACCAGTGAACATGACAGCATGAGCCAGGTATGCACCACACAGAGACCTTTCCAGTATATCCAAAGTACACCATGTTCAGTTAAACAAGGTAGAGACAAAAGTTATTAGGCCAAGACATTTCTCAAAGACTTCATAGTGTAACATGGCATCACATCATCTTTTACTCAGGAAATGTGTTCTCATTAGATACCTTTCTAGTTTCTGAGGTAGTAATGACATAAACAAGGACTAAGACTCCAGAGACTGTTTTAGTCTATGAAAGCCATCAGAGAGGTGGAGAAGACACCAGCACTTATAGTGATGAATGATCATTCATTGTTTATAAAGCACTCAACCAAAGTGATCCCAGAATTAACTCCACCACTGAGGATTTACTGATAGAACTAGAATCTGACCTAAGCCTTTGCATTCATATCCCAGACTTACTAAAGACTTGAAGCACATCAGAGAAAGGAAGGAGAGGAAAAGAAACAGAAGTATGGGCTTCTATAGCTGGTTAGTCATTCCTGTGAGTTTGATATTAGTAACATCCATGTAGACTAATGTTTTGAAGGGCTGGGTCCCAGCTTGTGACAGGGTTAAGAGGGGAGTGCATCATGGGAGTGATAACTTCACCATGGAATAAATTTAATAAAGGGTTCCATGGTTATTATGGTTCCATGGTTATTATAACCAAATAAATAGAGCATGGGGACATGGCACAAGCACTTGGGAGGTAGAGGGAGAAAAATTCAACCTTCAGGGTCATCTTTAACTACATAAAAACTTTGAGTAAGCCTGAGCTTCATGAGATAGTGACTGGGGAAGGAAAAAAAATACAAGAATACCAGGGTGTCCGTGGTAGTGCACGTCTTTAATTCCAGCACTAGGGAGACAGAGACAGGCAGATCTCTCAGAGTTTGAGGTCAGTCTGGTTTATAAAGTGAGTTCTAGGACAGCAAGGAGCATAACACAGAGAAAAACTGTCTAGAAAAATGAAACAAGACAAAATAAAATAAAAAAATGGAACCTAGTTGGAGGTAAGTCATTAGGGTCACTTCCTCTATATTCGGGAGATCTTTCTTTTTCCAAGCCTCTTCTTTCTCATTTTTGGACACCATGTGGTAAGTGACTTTGACCTTCAATGCCCTTCTGCATGCTTTGCCTCCACTCAGGCCCAACACAGTGCCACCACCAAACATAGATTGAGACCTCAGAAAACACAGGTCACTATAAAACCTTCCTCCTTCAAATTATTTTGTCAAGTATTGTGACATAGAAATTTTTTTAAAACATCAGTAAAACACACTGTATCTGAAATATTCTATTCCTTTCATTCAATTATCTCTATGGACAAATTGTTCTTGAACTAAAATTTTAGTTACAAAAAGTATTTTAAGGAAATTTACTTTGACCCATTTCTGTGCTTGTATGTTGACTTGCAGTTTGCTGCAGCTCAAAATCTCCTAGTTGGAGACGGGTGAGATAGCTCAGCACCTAAAATAGAACTTGCTACCAAGCCAGACAAACTGACTTTGATGTACGTGAACCCATGTTTGCAGAGAACCAGTTTCCACAAGTTGTCATCTTATCTCCACATGCATACTGTGACACATGCAGATCTCTGTGAGTTTGAGGCCAGCCTGGTTTACAAAGTGAATTCTAGGACAGCCAGGACCATAACATACACACACACACACACACACCCACACACACACACACACACACACACATGCATTAAGTTCTTTTAAAGAATCTCACAGTCATTTAAAAACTATAGATTGATTAGTACTCCCAGATTCCCCATTTTTATTCCATCATTCTCTTACTCAAATTACTATTGATTCAGAAACAAAAATTCAACTTTGTTATTTAAGATAGAGCAATAGCTCTTTCTTCTCAACTTGTATCTCTTTTAAAACAAAATTTTCACAACTACAATTATTACTGCACTATTCTTTGTGGCTATCATTTTTATATATGATAATATATTTAGCAATTGTAACATTTTAAACAGTGAATGTTCATGTAAATGATATGGAAGTCTGAACTACACAGAGATAATAAACAACTGTTGGGTTTTTTTGTAGATCTGAGAGTAGAGGTGAGTGTGTGTCCATGTACAAGTGGAGGTATTGATTAGCCGTTCCTAAAAATCATTCCTCAATAGCTATGCACCCTGTTAGACAATGTCCTTCTCCTTGGTAGGCCTGGAGCTCACCGATTAGACTAGGGCAGCAAAGGTCTGCCTGTCTGTATCCCCCACTACTCTACATTGCTGGGATTACATAAACCTGGCACCATACCTGGGTTTTTAAATGGGCACTTGGAATCAAACTCTAGTCCTCATGCTTGTGACACAAGCACTTTACCTATTGAGGCATCACTCCAGTCCTCAAGATTATTTCTTTTAATTAACATTAAGTTACTTTGACCATATCTTATAGTTGACAAATGAATTTGTTTATTTTAAATGTATTTTTAATAAATGAATCACAGTCTCTCATTGGATAGTGTGCCTACTATTTTGTTTTGTTGTATTTCATGTCAAATATCCCAGACATTTTTCTTTTCATCCAGTCTGTACTGCAGGCAGACTTTTCTTTCTATAACTACATATTTGTGCAGATATCAATGCATTTTACATACAAAGTTATTGTTGACTATGAAATTTTCAAGTAACATGTAGTACATTTAAAGAACAAAGACTGAACATGTGTTTTTTTATTAGTGTAAGAGAAACAGCCATTTTGCTAGTTAGTAAACAGAAGACTCACTATCCAAATAACTGTGTAGAGCTCAGAAACTGTCATACTCGATTCAACTGACATTTTAACAGTTAATGTTGAAAATCATGTGTTTGGCATGAATTACCAATATGGTGAAATGATTCGAACAGTCTTACAATCTGACACTTTTTCCCAGCATCACCAACTTCATTTAGACAGTTTTGCAGTATTTTTCATTTCATGTCTCTGAGAGAGTCCTGGAAACCAATATGAACCCTAATGAAGAGCAAATAACACCTCTGAATTCAAGTATTTTTATTCTTCATTTGGTTAATTAGTTAATACTTTCTCTTTCTCTGAGAGTGTGTGTATATGTATGTGTGTGTGTGTGTGTTTAAGCATTCATAACATGGGGTACATGTAAATAACAGGGAGTATTTTGTGAAATCAGTTCTTTCTTCCTGTCATTATGATTCGTTTGAATATCCAACTCATCTCCCCAGACTTGCATTGCAAGTGCCTTTATCCTGTAAGTCATTCTCTGTCCCACTTATCTTCTTTTATTCAAAGGGGGAAAAGTTTCAAAGTGATCATTTCTAATTTTAAGCTGCTAAAACCTTGTATTAACAGTCAATTTATCTATTAAGCACCTGAAGGTGTTTGACTATAAACTCACCTGAGGCTAGAAACAGGAAAGAGATGTGTGTGAAAGTTGTTCTTAGATATTTTTTAGATTATTTTATAAATAAAATTATATTCATTTTATACCTCATATTATAGTGAACAAGTCATCTCACTTAGATACTGGGATCTGAGAAAGTTCCTTGACATTCCAATGCATCTTATAGATGGTATATAGACAGTACAGAGATGATCCAAAGGTTGGATTTCCCTACAATTAATTCATCAAGCTCCTTGATCTTGTTTTGAAGATTGTTTGATGCATCAACATGTCACAATCCAAGTAGTTCCAATCATAAAGGGCAGAGTGTTACATTGGCTTCAGATAATGCTCCATCATTTGTATGTTAATAAAGGGGACATGAGGGATGATCCCATAATGGGCCTAACCCTCACAATCTTCTCACTATCCAACCATGTTTAAGATATTCTCTTCTCTCTTGGCAGTATTCGCCCCAGACGCATTCATCTTCCTCACATCTGTGAATGACATCATTGGAAGTCTCTCTTGTGAAACCCCAAACACACACACACACACACACACCAAATGCAAATCATTGCCATTTTAAAAACTGATTCTAAATATAGAAGAATAAGCAGCATAATAAGTCTTCATTTTTCTGAAATGTAGAAAATATATTTTGACTCTTATACTATTTAATCAACAAAAAAAGAAAATCATGCATGCTATACTCTCTTTTATAAAATAATGCAATTTATGATGGAACGTTCCCCAAGGAAACATTATCTCCATACAATCGTTCTTGTTCTGTCTTCATTTACAGTTAAACAACGACAGTTCTGTTATCATTTCATTTCTATTAGCTTTAAATATTACTCACAGAAGTAATAATAATCACTTAACACTGCTTGTGCAGAGATATGTTGCTGAATAGTTGTTAAAATGTTTCACTAACTAATATGTTTGATATTTTTTGTTGAAGTAAATACTTTTCATATATATATATATACGTGTGTGTGTGTTTATGATTATACAGATTATAAAGAAATTTACATTGAGTTGGGTTTTTTTTAGCCCTAACACAGTATGTAAATGTCATCACTCAGTAATTGGTTCTCAGACACTAACTTTACTTGTCCTAAAACAACACAGTATTTGCAATAGTAATCTTCATGCAGATGTTTGCACAAATTCAAGATGCTTGCACAAATTCAAAACTTTAACATTTAAATAGGGCAACAATACATATCTTTTGACAATATATGGCTTAGAGGTCAGTGAATCTAGGATATAGCAACAGCCATGAAATCATGAAATAAATAGATAAAGGAATAGATATGTCTTTTAATTTCCTAGTCACTTCTATGTGATGCCTCAAAATATAGCTGTAATTTTATACCAAGAAACATTGTGATATTCTTATCTTTCTCTCTCTGACATTAGAGCATCTAATTTTTTAAAAAATCTAACATAAGAAAGTTGTAAATATATTTTGTTTAATCACTAGTAAAATGGAATATTTCTACATTTTTATGATTTGTAATACTTTTCATTTGAGTTGTTTTTTTCCTAAATTTTTGAAATGAGTGTATATAGGGGGCATGGAGTGGGATTGATGACTGAGACCTCTTTGCCTAAATTTTGGAGATACCTGTTTTATAATGTTTTCTGTACTTTGTTTTAGGTAAATATGATATCGCTTTCCCATTTTATAACAGGATAAACTGGGATGTAAAAAAATATTTCATTTTCAAATGGTCAGGCAATATAATTTCCACAAGTACTCTGCTTGACTCTAAAGCTCTTAATAGCAACTGCATTATTTTTACAGCGTCCTTTGGGGTATTTACTGTCTTTATTTAAAATTCCTTTCCTCCAAGTTCTGTTTAAGAAGAAATTATATTAAAAGTGTAGACATTCCTAGGCGTATAAGTATTCATTTCATTTTCCATATGAACATTATGCTTTTTTCTATGGGAAACTGAAGCAAACATAATTTCTTCATTAAAATTAACTATTCAGGTAATGATCAGAACTCAGTGAACAATTCCCAAACTAAATGCATGAGCCATAAATGTTTATTTTTCTCCTTTGACTGATGACAAAGTTGCCATGGAAATGAGAATTTCCCTTGAATATAGTGTATACGTTGAAAGATAACTTTTATCTTTTTCCTTAAATATTCTTCAGGTGCATGTTACAGAGAGAAATTTGTACATATTATCTGTAGAAAACTGGAAGTGTGTTAACCTGAAGAAGAGACACGTTTTAGTTGCAAGTTTCCTGTATTCATTTCCACTAAACATATGTTGATTAAGGAATGAAAGAGTTTGGTTGCTATTCAACATCCTCTTTATTAGACATCACTTGATTGATAAGAATGGTTGAGTATCTTCCACTTTCGTGTGGATTTCCTTTCATCTTTTAGTTCTATGAAGCAATAGCTAATTTAAAGTTTAATATCTTCCTTTTGTTCCCACACACAACAGATGGCCCTGACAAAACCACCTCCTACTACCTAATTCCTTTGTGGCATTAATTATTCATTAGAAAGAAAGCTGGAAAATAGTATCTTTCAAATTCCTGGCTCACTTAATTGAATAGATTAAAGGAAATATCCTGTGGTTAGAAAAAATATATTAAAACACAAGAAACATTAAAAAGTAAAACCAAGTGGCCACCCATTGAGGATACTTCTAACAGTTGGATGGATTGGAACGAAAATATAATGAATACAAAACACATGAGGACATCCTTTGCTATAGGGCCCAGTTTCCACAGATGTTTACCCTTGGGTTCTGGAAGGGTGGCCTAAGAAAGAAATTAAGAAATCACCCTTTTTTTTGTTTTGTTTTGTTTTGTTTTTCCCTATCTCTACATGTTTCTAAATCCTTAATGTATCTAATCGTCCTACTTGTCTGAGAGAGTAATTCAGTACTGAGTTCTTTTCTACTTTCAGTTTCAGTAGTGTGTGTGTGTGTGTGTGTGTGTGTGTGTGTGTGTGTGTTTCCGAGAGAGAGAGAGAGAGAGAAAGGGAGGGTTATTCTTATGTATATGCACATATGTATGCATGTATGCATGTGTGTCCATTAATGTCAACATTCTTCATTACTAACTCTCCATCTTATGTTTTCAGACATGGTCTCCCACTGAACATGCATTTCACCAGTTAGGCCAGACTGCCTGACTAGCAACTTCCAAGGATTGAGCTGTCTCCACTCCTTGCATCCTCCAACTCTGGGGTCATAAAATGGTGTGCCTAGTTATGATGTGGGTGTCAAGTGTACAAACTTTTGATGTTTATTCATGATGTTCTTCACAGATCCAGGTATCTCTCAAACTCTAAACTATAGTGTTGTCTTTTTTTCTGGGAGTGTGAGGAAGTGGTGGGTTTGTGGCAGTATCATCTTTATTTTTGTCCATTCTGACTTCAGATCCGGTTGAAAATTGCCTGAAAAGAAATTTCTTACATCATCTTAATAAAACGGGAGCAATTAAGTACTGAAAGAATCCTACTTAAATTTAAGTTTTCAAGTCAATCCTGCTTAACAAAATTCCATCCTACAGCCTAAGAGGTAAACAAAATAGACATTTCTGTGTATTGTACAAAGATAATTATAGGATACCATGTCTTCCTAATTCTTCTGCTGACAACTATTGTTTAAAATGCAAACAAATAAACTCTCAAAGTAATTGTTAAGATGAGGCCCTTTCTATTTTTTTTCTTAGAAGAAAACAAAATTGCTGGGCAGTGGTGATACATCATTTAATCCCAGGACTCAAGAGGAAGAGACAGGCAGATCTGTGTGTTCCAGGCCAGCCTATTCTACAAGTGAATTCCAGGACAGCTGGGGCTGTTACACGGAGAAACCCTGTCTTGAAAATCTAAAACAAACAAACTAAAATAAAAACCAAATTAACAAAGTAACACACACACACACACACACACACACACACACACACACACACACACTAACCAAATAAAAGCACACAAAGAAACTGTAGACTATATTGTACATTGGCCACTACTCCTGAACATGAGACCTCTCCTGGAGTGGTTGATGTAAGTATTCAGGCATTTGTACTGGCCTGTCCTGGGGGTTCTGACAGGATACTCCCTAAGCTGAAGTCACTGAGAGCACCACCTGTGCATATTTACTATGTTCTTGTAAAAGTAAAATAAATAAAGTAATAATAGATAAATAAATAAGCCACATAAAGATGGAAAATACACAGAGAGTCTGGATACTGTATGCTATTTTGTTTTTCAGTTTTTTAATTCCTCAGGAAGGAACAACTGCTGAAGTACACTTGATTATAAATGCTGCTGAATTAATTCAACTTATATCTTTTAAAAATGCCTTAACTTCAAATTTTAATTATAAGGATATGTTACTCGGAAAAGGAGTTTTAGTTTAGTTTAGTTTAGTTTAGTTTATGTTTCCACAGAAAATGAAAAGCTGAGGATTCCTTCCAGGCTTCTGTGGGCCGGGCGTTCCAACAACTGAAACAGCTAAGATGATGGAGCTTTACAGACCACGAAAATAAGGACTTATACAGGTTTCTGAGTTTTGTCATGATCCCCATGGTATGAACAACGCCCCCTTCCAGCATGAAGCAGTTTGGAATGAGCGACGTCCTAATTCCCATCTTGTTTATAAACCTTTGTTTTCACTTAAATAGGTTGTTTATAATTGGTTATGATCACAGCCAATCTCTTTTTAATGGTAAAAAGGGGAATTATGGTATGGGTATTGTTTTTCATTTATTAATACAAATTCAAGGTCAATTTTGTGATATGTATGTTTCTCCTCTTTATTAAGTATTGTGCTTATACTGATCTTTTAAAATGTAATACGTAATTAAATACAGATTATAGATAGTTACTTATAATAGAACTTATAGTTAGGTAAGTTAGGTTTTCTAGATATATAGAGATGTATTTGAGACAGATAGTCTTCAAACCTCTCAAAGACCTTCAGAAAATGACATTTAAAATGGTTTAGGGTTTTTCTTGACAGTGAGAAATGTCTGCTCCTGGCAGCACCAATTACGTCTGAGAGGAAGATGGGCATCGAAGAAACTTGTTATGGAGTTTGCTTTCAACATGGCAAGATTAGCCATTTGGGCAAGAAACTGCTCTTGCCTGTACTGCTTGACTGTTGTTGTATAATCTGGACATGCAGGACCCACAGAAAAGTGACTGCTGAACTCAGTCTTACAGGGTTCCTGCTTCATGGAAGAGTCTACCAGACTTTCTGCAGGACACAGAAAAATGACTGAAAGACTGCCAATGCAGATGGACAGTTTGAAATTTCCTGCTTTGCTGAGAAGTGTTCCAGACACATTGTGGCCTATGGGCTGAAGATGGATGTCCCAACGTTACAGAGGAACTTCGGGTGACTGTCCAGGCAGTAAGATATCTCTGTCAAACCTAGTGTTTATGTATTATCCTTCTGTGGTCTTTGATGGAGTTGAAGACAGATAGTTATAATTATAGTTTTCCTTAGTTATGATAAGAGATAAACTATATATAGGACTTTGGACTCACAAGAATGTGTTCTTGCTTGATAGCTGTTCTGTTGTATATAATTTGACTATGTTAAAGTTAAAACCTTTCTTTTGTTTAAACAAAAAAGAGGAGATGTGGAGGAAGTCCTGTGATTATGTCAATAAAGCACTGTTGAGCCAATAGGAATCTAGATAGGTGGGACTAGGAGTCCAGAAGAACTCTGGGAAGGAGGAACACAGAGAGTCGAGATGTAACGCCATGGGGTAGGAAGCCCGGAACTATTCTCCGGTAAGAGACATACTTAGATTAACAATTATGGGGTAATTACTTAAGTCAGAGCTAGCCAGTAAGAAACAAGCAAGGCCAACAGCTTCATAATAAATATAGTCTCCTGTGTGTTTATTTGGGATTCATGCGGCTCTGGAACCAGGCTGGCGGGAAGGCATTCTCACAAGGAAAAAGCCTCTCTTTACATGTTCTCTTTTAAAAAGTCCCTGTCCCTCCCTCCCTTCCTCCTCCCTCCCTTCCTCCCTCCCTCCCTCCCTCCCCCCCTCTCTCTCTCATTTTTCTTCATCCCTGTGTCTGTTCCTCTCTCTCTCCCTCTCTCTTTCCCCTTCTCTCCTCTCTCTCCCTCTCTCTTTCCCCTTCTCTCCTCTCTCTCCCTATCTTTCCTCTCCTTTCCTGCTGCTCCTATCTCCAGAGACCAGTCTCCCCCCTCCCCTTTCCCATTTTTATGATTCCTTTTTTACCTAATAAGAAACCCCTCTGCTTGAACCCTGTCTCATGGTGTCTTTCTCGCGAGTGCTGCTTTTCTTAAATTACAACGCTCAATGATATACCCAGTATTACTCCATTGGAGACAACTCACTTTCCCTTTCCTCACAGGTATAAATGACAGCTCAGTTATTAACCTTGACCCTAGTGAATAGCTTTACGTTTATTCATTTTAAAATTAAAACAAAATAAAATATGATTAAAAAACTACCACATCAAAGTTGGTCAAGTTAAACCAACAGAAGTAAAATAGTCCAAGATAAGGTATGAGAATCAGACCCACTAATTCACACACTCAGGAATACAATTAAAACGCTAAACTGGAAGTTATTACATATACACAAAGGACCTGGTGCAGACCCATGCAGGTCCTGTACCCTGGCTGCAGTCTCTGTGAGTTCATATGTGCTTTGCTCATGTCAATTTTGAGGATCTTGTTTACTTGGTGTCCTCCATTTCTTCTGACTCTTACATTCTTTCCACATCTTCTTCCTTGGGGTTCCCTAAGCTCTGAGGGAAATGATTTAGTGTTGTCAACGCATTTAAGGCTGAATGTCCTAAGGTCTCTTGCTGTCTGTATAATGTCTGGCTGTGAGTCTATATGTTTGCTCCCATTTGCTGCAGGAGGAAGCATCTCTGATGATGGCTGAGCAAAGTACTAATCTATGAGAGTATAGCAGAATGTCATTAGGAGTCACCCCCCCAGTTTTAGACCTATATTATTTGATTTTTCCTAGATCCCTGTAGTATGTAATTTCAGGTTCTTGGTAACCCAAGCAATGTTAAGTATGGGTTCCATCTCAGAGAATGGGCCTTAAGTCAAATCAGTTATTGGTTGGTTATTCCCACAGGTTTTGTACCATGACTGTGTAAATGTACCACACATTATTTATCTGTTCTTCTGTTGAAGGATATCTAGGTTTTTCAATTTCTGGCTCTTATGAATAGAACGGTAATAAATATGGTTGAGCAAGTGTCACTGTGGTAAAATGAAACATTGAAGATGAAGAGTGATATAGAGTTACCTTGAGGTAGATGGATTTCCATCTTCCTGAAGGACTGCCAATATTGATTTCCATCGTGTCTTTTTGAGTTGGCATGCCTACCATCAATGGATGACTTTTCTTCATATTGCAGATCCTCACCAATATGAGCTGTAACTTGTTTTGTTGTTCTTAGCCACTCTGACAGGTATAAGATGAAATTTGAAAATAGTTTTGATTTGCATTTCCCTAATCACTAAGGTTGTGAACATTTCTTTAAGTGTTTCTGGACCATTTGAAATTCTTCTATTGAGAATTCTCTGTTTAGATCTGTTTACATTTTTAATTAGAATATTTGCTACACGGCTTCATTTTCTAACTTTCTAAGGACCATTTCAACCATTCCTCAGTTCATAGTCTGCTAGCAATGGGCTCTCTCAGTTTATTCGTTGAATTTTAAGAAATCATGTCTTGATTACTTTATATTGAAAGATATTGGTACACCACAAGGAATTCTAGTCATGTGCATATGGGTGTCTAAATATATAAGAAAATATAAATATTTAAAAATATATGTATGTCTATTTAACGTGCTGTTTTATTTTCTACTGTCTCAAATATTTTTACTACCAGATCTCACTACCCTAAGTTTATTCTTCTCTGCATAACCTACCAGTTTGTACTCTTTCTACTTATAAGGATATAAAGTATTAATTCCTTTCTTCCTGCAGTTTCTTTACTCAGTTCATTGGTGTTTAAATTTTCTTCTTTCTGCCTCCTTTTCATCCCTGCTGTTGATTAAATTTCATACATGTATCATAGAGATAACTGAAACTAGAATTAACCTTTCTCTCTCTCTCTCTCTCTCTTGTTTCTCATATTTTGGATAGTTTATGTTGACATGACTTTAGACAAATTGGATTGTTTTACTGCACAGGACCCACTCATCATTTGTGTGATTGCTTTTGGATGCTTTCTTTTCCTCTCTAGAATTTCTCCTTGAGTATCATTTATAACCTCTTAATGATGGTCAATTTCCTTATCTTTGGGGGAACACATGCAGCACTGTATAGCAGATATCATTCCATCACTTATTTCAGGTCATGTCTTCCTGCTATTGATTATTTTCTTTTTTCATATTTATATTATTATTATTTTCATTTTAAATAGATTGTTTTACATGTCAATCCCAGTTCCCTTTCCCTCCCTTCCTCCTGCACCGCCCCCCCCGCCTCCCACCATATTGCCATATCCTTCCACATAGGGGATATCTAGAGTCTGTCATTTCACTCTGGGCAGGGTCCAGGCACTCCCCTAAGAGTCCAGGCTGAGAGAGCATCCCTCTTTGTGTTATGGACACACGATGTCTGTTTGTATTCCAGGGATAAACACTGATCTACTGCCCAGGGCCCCATAGGCCTCCTCACTGACTCTCACATTCAGGGGGTCTGGATCAATCCCATGCTGGCCTCCTAGCTGTTGGTCTGGGGTCCAAGAGCTCTCCCCTGTTCAAATCAGCTGTCTCTGCTGGTTTTGCCAGGCCATTCTTAGCCAATTTGCTCACTGCTCCTCTCTCTCTGTCGCTGGGATCCTTGGGTTCAGTTCAGTCACTGGATGAAGGCTCCCAGATGGTTATAGACATCAAGTTCATTATCAGGAATGGGCATTCTAAGTGGTCTCTCCACTATTGTTTAGCTTGCCAATTGGTGTCATCCCTTTAGATCACTAGAGGTCACAATGGTGCCTGATCTGTCTTCTAACCTATGATTCCCTCTTCCCCCTATTGTACTCCCCATTCAACCTTCCTGTTCCCTCATGACCTACTCTCTCTTCCTCTTCTCCCCCTCTCTTCTTCCCAGCTCCCACTCCCCCCCCCCACTCCTCGCTGTGTTCCCCATCTGTTCAGAGGATCTTGCCTCATTCCCCTTCTCTTGGATTATTTTCATACCTCAATTATTTACTTGCTTAGGGATTCTTTTCACTCTTTCTTTTTATTTATTCAATGTGTCTTTTACATTAGGTACCTTGATCCCAATCATTTTCCCATCCCTCACATCCAACCTCCACCCCTTACACCCCACCACATACACACAAATAAAGCAAAACTCAAGGGAAAAAAGGGGGAGGAGATTACAAATCTCATCATGGAAGCTGCAGTATGACACAATGAGTCATGCAGTAAGCCCCTTTGTCCATATATCTTTACTTGCAATGGATCATTGGTCTGTTTTGAGACTACACTACCAGTGTTGAGCCCTTACTAGGACTTTTCTTGTATACCCTGTTGTTATCCTGTGTTGTGGGATCCTGGAACTGTGAGTCTTTGGGTCAGGACATTTCACCTGTTCCAGCAGATCACAGATTGGGTGGATGTTGGGGAGGGCCAAATCATAACGCTGGTTCTGGCCCTGGGCAGCTACAGGGTTGGTCTCCCAGTCAATTCTCCCCTGTCCTCACCACCAGGGTGAGCTCTTCAACATTGCCCCTGGCTAATTCACTTC
Organism: Mesocricetus auratus; assembly: GCF_017639785.1. Taxonomy (NCBI): domain Eukaryota; kingdom Metazoa; phylum Chordata; class Mammalia; order Rodentia; family Cricetidae; genus Mesocricetus; species Mesocricetus auratus. Next base: position 26,699,272 of record NW_024429190.1, on the reverse strand, counting down.
ATGCAGCAATGAGCAAGGGATGGAGTCATTTCTCCTGCTTTCACCCCTCAGCTCTCCCACACATACACCATCAGGGCCTGCTCTATTGTGTTGCCCTGGTGAGATACAGGAGACAATCTACGGACTGCTACACCTGGCAAGAGGCAGGGACAGCTCTCCCACTGCAGTGACCCCAAAGCCAGCTCTTCCATTTGTGTCAGCTGTTGATGGACAGCAAGTGAGGAGGAGTGTATCTCTTCTCTATGTACGCTGCCACATGTCAATGAGTAATGGGGACAGCTCTCCCTTGTTCTTAACATTGGGGGCTAGGTCACTATCACCTACTTTTGACCACCAGACAGATCTGCTGTACTGCCTAGGAGAGGGGCACGGTCATTTCCTGAGTGCTGGGGATGCAGCTTTTTCAACTGTTGCAGGTGGTAAGGGATGACGGATAACCGGTGGAGGAGGCATTACTCACCCTCCCATACATGGCAGATGAGTAATGGGGGCCATTCTCCCATGCTCACCAACACCTCAGCCAACAAGGTTGGCTCTGTTGTGTTACCCAGGCGAGGTGTAGGACTGGTTTGCTTGGAGATTATTATTGGGTGCTTACTGCATGACTCATTCTGTATTGCTGTTCATGTGGTATTTCTTCATTCCTTAGAGAATAACATTTTATCTTGTTTTAGGTGACAGTTAAGTTTTATTTGTAATCACTTCGAGTCTTTCAAGATTATCATATTAGGTTAAGCAGAGTCTTTATTCAAGAGCTAAGACATCAAGAACTAGGCAATATATTTCTGAGAAGTCTACATAAGTGGCTTACCGATTGTTCCATCTTTCTATTCTACCTAAGAGAAGCATGTGTCCTTTCCAACTCTCATCATGAGATTTCTTTTATCTACTCCATATAAGCAGCTGATCTGCCTGGTTTAGGTAACTTAATTACATCTGATAGGTCAGTGAGGAAGAGTTCCTCTAACTCTGCAGAGAGCTGCTCTCTTTGTCTTTCTCTCCCCCCTCTTATTCTTTCAGATTCTAGTTGTCCTGGCCTCCCTTAATTGTGATCTCTGTTTCTTGTACTCAGAAAACCACCCAGTTTTGTTTGTCTTCTTCCTCCATCCTGTAATCTGAAAACTGCCTGCAGGCTCTGTGTTCATGCAAACACAGGATCAGTTTGTTTGTTTCTCTTCCCTATGATTGCAGTCCTAGGCTGCTTTTTTTTCTGAGTCTGAAATATTTGCCTTATATTCCTTCCATCATCAATGTGTTTTCAGCAGAAAGGCATATTCCTGTCTCATGGTTATTCCACAAAGTTATTTCTGAAGGTTATTGAATTAGTTTGGGAAGAATAACTACTTAAAAGAAATTAGCAAGTTTCTATAGCTTCTATGATGAAAATTTAATTTCTTGCTCACATTATAATGTAAAGCAGGGATACTGGGTTATAGGTTCTCCAGGTAAACTGGACCACAGCAAACTCAGTACCCAAGTTCCTTTTCTTTCTGTGCCATCATGCCCTAAGGCCTCCATATTTTCCTTGCACACCCAACTTCAGTTACAATGATGATGAAAGCAGAAAATTTGGCCATGTTCAAGTGCTATGCTTCTCAATGTCACCACTGCACTCCTTCAACATGATTTCAGTCATTTTTCTGAACAATTTGCAAGAGAAGCCAGGAAATTAGCCTTAGCTGTGCATCTAGGTTATTGCTGTCCAACAGACAGAAAAATGGAGCCATGCATACAAGTATAAAATTTATGGTAGACACATTATGTTGTAAAGTTAAAAATACAATTATTTTAATAAGATCTCTTAATGGAGTTGCATATTCAAATTTTTAAACATTTCAATTCATATTTAAGAAAATTTAAAATATCTTTTACACTCATTTTTGTAACAAATTTTTAAAATCTTCCTTTTATTTTATAGGCATTAATCACACAATAGTTCAGGTGGTAAATTTCAGGTTGAAATACTAATTGCTCTTAACTTTTCATAAAGTTTACAGTTAGAATATATATTTGTATACATTTATCACACTTAAATTGAAAAGCCTTTCTTTTAACAATATTTAATGAGATAATAGATAAGATATAGATAGATGATAGCCTTTATTAATCTTTAATACAGTGATCAGTAAAAAATGTTACTTTCAATAGTTACAAAATGTTTCTCGAAATTTTTTATTATCTTAATCAATTGCACAAATAACAGGTTCTACTGTGACATTTTCATACATGTAAATAATTCACTTGGATCATATTCACAGATAATATTGGATGGAAACAATGTTTGGAAGCCACAGCTCATTGGCCAGAGTCAGGATTATTATTATTTGAGTAATACAGTGGTTAAGAATGGCTTTTCACAGCCGGGCGGTGGTGTCGCACGTCTTTAATCCCAGCACTCGGGGGCAGAGGCAGGCAGATCTCTGCGAGTTCAAGGCCAGGCTGGACTGACAGCCTCCAAAACAATACAGAGAAACCCTGTCTCGTAAAACCAAAAAAAAAAAAAAAAAAAAAAAGAATGGCTTTTCGCATTCCAAGTACCTGAAAATAAATCAAAATAATAATATTTCATGAGACATGGACATTTTAAGAAATTTAAATTTAATTATTAATTAAAATGTTTCCTTGGAACTACCTATGTTCACTTTTTTACACATTGTTTATGGTCAGTTCCATGCTACTGTGAATCTTGAGAAGGTATATGATAATATATGGCCCTCAAGCACCAAACTGTATACATATTCTTTACAGGAAATTTTTACAAAGAAACAGAAACAGAGAATTATTAAATATAGGTGAATATTTGAAATCTCTTTTTTAATAATAAAATGCAACATTCCTCTAGGAATCCTTAGGGAATATAATTTGGAGATAATTCTCCATGACCACACACCACTTAGCAGAGACTGAACATTGACATATATAATTGGGAGATATATTAAGGAAAGGAATTCTTTATATGTCTAGGAAATTGATTAAAAATAAATTGCAATAAAACACCAAAGAGTAAAAAACTGACAGTTATATTATTACATCATACCAAAGTCATAAACATAGAATGACTCTGTCACATGAGAAGTCACTCGGTCCTGGAAGCTCTAGTGACACTGCTGTATCCAGTGCCATTATCTGCAAGCCTCACAGTGTTTGGTCTGTTTCCTGATTTCTCTTTACTTACATTCCACGGCATCTTATTCTGGGGTCTCTGTTGTCACATCTACAATCCCCACTTACTCACCCCTCAAGGATTCTCTGACTTCTGCCTAAGTCTAGCTAGTCCACTTGGCTATCCAAACACACTAAAAACAAAACTAGCAAAATCTCTGCTTCACCTGCTCTTTCTCTCTGCCAACCACCTGGCACCCCCCCACACAGCGTTCTACAGTATGGCTGAAAGAATGCATATGCACCTTTCACCCAGTACAGACGCAGCCCCAGAACTGCATGCTCTCTTGAAAACGCCTCAGAATCCTTTCCTAAATGTTAAGTCAGCAAAAGAAGAGGAAAGGGAAAGCCAACCCAGATGATAGAGCCTTTTCTATGCTGCTTCAAGAAGCAACATGCAAAGTGAAAATGCTCAGAATTTAGAAACGGCCACGGGAATCTCGGTACGATTTCCATCTCATCTGTCTTCTCAATGTTATATGCTGGACATGGAACCTGAAAACATATTTTTCCAGCTTCCCGGCTAGTTGTTAGGGTTCAGTTAGGGTTAAGTGACACTACTGAGAAATGTAGGACATGAAGAGAAAGAAGCCCACACAGTCATTCCCTCATAGCAGAAGCTGGCACAAATGTGGGTTGGGGCAGACAGGAAGTTCTCAACAGGTTCTGAGCAAACTTTTTCCAATCACCTGCCTTGCTGCTGACAGCAACAGACATTATTGGCAGTGTCTACACTCAATTACTTTACCTCCTCATTTCCTGGAAGTTAATAGTTTCATACGGACTCTTTGCTCCCAGAGCAGTTTCAATTGTTTTTTAAGTGACTATTCCTGTTTTAAATTTCTTCCTGTTGAAAAAAAACCTTCGAGTGGTTTCTTTTTGTCTGTCTGAGACTTGACTGGTCCATTTCACCAGCATCAATTTTCTGCATGGCTGGGACTGTGTGGGAAATAAATGTAAATTCATGGTGCTCACTTACTTACTCTTCATTTTAGTAATTAGATATGGGGAATTAAGATATTCTAAAATCCAATCTAAACTAGGCATGGTATGTTTTCAAGGCACACAACATCTAGATGAATAAATTAATTCAAATCAAGGTGATGTACATTGAAATAAACTGAATCTATTGGCAAAGAAAGTGTGAGTGTGCAAGGAAAATACTATTTAGCATTTTGTACTCATGTAGTAGTCTTCAGGGAACCTGATATGGTATCTAGAACATTGCTCATCCTTCCTTGATATTCATTAACTTGACATACGTAGAATTGATTTAAGACATTAGGTAGAGCTATGATTAAACATTTGATGTTCATGTGAGCCCATATCTATGTTTGTATGTGTGTATGTTGAGGGGGGGACATAGAGAAAAAGGGAGAGAGATGATGCAAAAGAGAAGGTAGAAGTTTGTCCCATCACAACTATTTGGAAATGCCCTCAAACTTCACATTTTGCCCACAAGTCTCCAATGCAACTGTGATGAGAGGTGGAAGCTAACAATGGATGACGTGGACACTAGGACCTGCCAACATGAATCAATCAATGTCATTTTCCTAACGGTGTTTAGCAATAACAAGACCAAGCTTGCACTAAGCTGCTCTGGTCCCTCCTGTACTTTACCAGCTCTTACTCCACCATGTATGACAGTAGGAAGGCAACTGCCTAACGTTTGCAATCTACTAGATTTCCCTGTGTCCAGAATTATAAGAAACAAATTAGTCTTCTTTATGAGTTGCTCATCCTCTGGTATTTTGATGAGCAGAAATGAACCAAGACACACAGACTTTGCAGGGGTCATTTAGATTCCCATGGGTATGATATTTATATCTCATGGCTAATATTTCTCAAAGAAATTTTGCTGAGGTTTGACAGCACGTTGTAGTCATAGAGAACTGCAGAGTAAAAGGGTAACATGCATGACCTTTTTGCTTCTGCCCACTGTCATTTGATTGCTCAAGTCATTTTTCAGGATTTCCCTAGCAGATGGCAAAACCGTTCTTAAAACACTCAAAATAGGCTATAAGATACCTGTTATCCAACAGTTTTAAGTACAGGTTTTGTTCTTCAATTTCAGGGAGCCTTTGCAAGATGGATTTTGAAATGCAGCTGTGTTAAGTCTCTGGAAATCAGACCTTGTCTGAGGTGTCTTTCTCCAAAGTGACCAATGCTTATGTGGCACAGGTGAAAGTACAACTGTGTCACTCTAACCCCTGCTGGACTCTTGATGAGCAGTCCTTTTTGTTCCAATGCTTATAATTTATATTTTCAGACTGCACTATGCTTCTAATTAAAGCAAGATGCTATTTAATCCTATACAGTTAAAAATGTTTGGAAATTTTAGTTCTAAATGATGATGTGAGTACAACATGAAGGAAATCTTATATATTGGTGATGGAATAACTCCAATAGTTCCGGGTGACAAAATTATGTGTCAGTGGATTGAACATATATTGTTGTCCTGACAAACTAATTCCATTTTCAATAACTTTTATATTCTTATTTTCTATAACCATACATATTTTATAATGCCATATATAATTTTCAATAACCATGTATATATTTTCTAATGCCATATATAATTGAAAAGTCCTAGCAGTGAATCATTATGGAGATGATGAAATGTGTTTGGGACTTGATTGTGAGGAAGAGTATAAACTCACCATAAATATGTTCCATGAAACAAGTCTGTCATCATCCATGTTAAATGCTAATACCAGGCTACCTCAGTGCACTTAACATATTATTTCATGAATAATATGTTACATCAGAAATACTATCTTAGTTTTCTATCACTATAACAAAATATTCCATTGAAAAGTAGGTAGGCAAGTGTCTTGGTTCAGATTTTTATTTCTGTGAAAAGACACCATGACCACAGCAACCCTTTTAAACAAAACTTTTGATTAGAGTGGTTTGTTCACAGTTTCACAGGTTCAGTAAATTATCATCATGGTGAGGAGCACAGAGGCATGCAAGCAACATGGTACTGGAACTAAGGGTCCTACATCTTGCTGGCAACAGGAAGACAACTGACTGTTACTGTAGAAGCTTTAGTGACTCCATTTTGATCTGATGGGTCAAAAGTGCATACTTGTTTTGCTCATGCTTTGCTGAAATAGGGCAAACAGAATGTTTTGTCAAGAAAAACAGCATGCATGTTATCTTCTTGAAAACACAATGTTTTGAAATGGTTTAACTGTTCTTTGAACCCCAGGTACCTTCATATAAAGAAGTCAATAACAATGTTGCCTATTTCTGAACTGTATATAAGCACTGAGGAGAATAAACTAGGGACAGCAGTATTCACTGGCAGTCCTCTGCTGTGCAACTCTGTCTTGCCTCTGTTTTTCCTTTTATTTTCACACCCTACTTCAGATACTGTTGGGCAGGTTCTGACACGTCACACTGCAGGAAACCTGAGCAAAAGAAACCTCAAAGCCCATCCTCCAGTGAAACACTTCCTCTAACAAGTGCCATTTCCTTTGGGGGCCATTTTCTTTCAAACTACCACAACAAGGAAATGATTTATTTCATCATACACTTTCAGATCACAGTTAATCACTGAAGAAATTCACAGCTAGAAGTCAAGGCAGGAACCCAGAGACAGGAACTGAAGGAGAAGCCATGGGGGATTAGTGCTTATGGGTTTATTCTCTCACTGGGTTGCTCAGATTGTTTTCTTAAATAACTCAGAACCACCTGCCTGGGTTGGTATCATCCACAGTGGGCTGGTTCCTCCCACATCAGTCATTAATCAAGAAAATACCCTATAGACTTGCCTATAGGCCAATATGGATGGAGACATTTTCTCAATTGAGTTTCCTCTTCCCAGATGAATCTAGGTTGTATCAAGTTGACAGGGGAAAAAAAGAAAAAGAAAAAAAAAAGAACCAGCACAAATATTTCAGTTAGAAGAATAAAGAATGGCTCTATTCATTATAAAATGTAGATTCCAATAGTTCCCAATAAATGTTTATTTCTCACTAGTACTACATAATAGTGGCTTTTTACAGCCTAAACATCACCAAAGCCTCAAATCCTTCTGATCTTAGCATCAGGGGACACGGGAGAGGCAGGAATTTTGAAGTTGAGGGATTGGTCTTAAACATCACTTTGTTATGTAAATCATGTTTAGGTGTCCTGGAGAAGGGAAGTTTCTGATGTTTTCTCCCATGCAAACAAGAACACAAAGTGACATGATTATAAGCATACATTTCGGTATACTTTCAAAGAATGTCAAAAATATTCTATTAAAAAAAGATAGCTTGTACTGTAATGCTTTCATTATCTTCTATTAAAATATCACATCAAAACAATTAGTATCTCATTGAACCATATAACTTATACACAAAGCTTAAAACCTAGTTTGAAAATTTCCATTCTCTTACTTAATATTTACAAAGGAGTGAAGAGAACAGGCAATATTCAGATAATGAGCAAATCAACAGCAATTAGGTGTGGGGAATATGTTTATATTGTTACACTGATTGACTGATTCACACTTTATTATAGTTTTCAGATATGGTATACTTTTATATATTAAACTTTAAAAATTAAAATGTCTATGACCCTATAAAAATTTATATGGATTTATTAATCAAATTTGGTCTCAGCTTCTCTTTTTGACAAAAATTCCATGTCAGGAATAGTTCCTATTCCTCATATTTTAAGAGTATACTTGGTTGATGTAGGGAGAGTAATTTAAACTCTTAGAATTTTAAGATAATAATCAATTGTGGTGAAGATTCCCAATGTAATATGAACAATTGTATGGTTCTCCACTATTCATTTGTATGACTATGGAATTCAAATAGAGAATATTCATCTGTGAACCTGGATCCTGTAGAGCAGAGAACTGGTGGCTCAAATAAGATGAAACACTTAAATTAGAATTTGTCAAAAATGAAAAAGAGGCTCAGTAAGAGATGAATGGAAAGAATGTTGCCATAAAGCAAAGGTGCCACTCATACTGGATGTTCATCAAATAGTGCTGTGCCTCTCCATGGTTTGCCCATTTTGTTCATAGTCCTTGAGTTGCTTTGAAGGCAGAAGAAATCAACCTATGACCCCCATCACTGCCAATATATTTATTAGCTACATGAGCTTTGTATTATAACATTTATTCAGGACTGATAAGATGGCTCAGTAGATAAAGGTGTTTTCCTTCAAACCTGACAACCTGAATTCTGTAACTGGAACTCACATGGTAGAAGGAGAAGATCAGTTCCTCTACCTACAAAGGCATACACATGCATATACAGAAAGAGAGAAAAATAAACACATTAACACACACACTATAACACAAAAAATACATAAACAAGCAAAATCTTAGATATAATTAAAATATTTAATCCATAGAACACTAAATATAATTCTGTACTTTATTAATAAGTACAAGTTTAAGGACAATTTTGTTTACCTCTGTTTAGCTGGTAATTACTTTATAGACCAGTAGGTCATACAAGCAATATTTCAGACCTTGGGTCAGTCAGTACTAAATTCGTGTGTAAAGGTCTGGCCAATCAGAAGGATTATACAAGGATGCCCAAATGTCACAGATTGAACATGGTGATCTTGTGGTTTCCAAAGAAAAAGCAAAATTTTCGGGTTGTTTTGCATTGTTCCCTCTTATCTTGGCCAAACCCACTACTTATCTTTGCTTTGGTTACATGTTGCCAAGCAACATTCCAAGGAATGACTCAGCACCCATGGTCTCCAAACTGAGATAAGAATTCCCTGGTTGAAAGACAGGACAATTTTGTCATTAGATAGGAATGTTCACCGTGAAGGGAGCTTACTAGCTATTTGATCTAAAGGCTCTTTCTCTGATGACTTTAATTATTCTGAACTGATTAGCCTAATTTTTTGAATGCTGTCACATGGGCAGGAATGTTGTAAGGCATTCATAGATAGTAAACTAGTCCTTTGCTGTCATCTCTTACTTGATGGCATTTTCTATCTCACCACAAAAATCATCAATCTCTTGCTTCCATATAAAAAGCAAATTATAAACAAAAGCTGTAACTCTAAACAGAGCTAACAAAACATCGTATTAGAAATTTCCCTTTAGACTTACAGTGTAGTGATTGGACATCAAAACAGTCACATAACATTAAAAATACAATTTGTTCTGCCTGTAGGATGTGTTGAGGTATAGGTGTCACAGAAATTGTGGGAGTGACCAACCAATGACTGGTCTAGCCTGAGACTCATGCTGCACAAGAGGGAGTCTACCCCTGACATTTCTAGAGAGCTAGAATTCAGACACTGAATAGCCCTGAGTCCTAGAACCAAATGCTACTGGCAATAAATAAATAAATAAATAAATAAATAAATAAATAAATAAATGCCTACATACATATCAATGAAATGATTCCTAACGATATTCTGCTGTACTCATAGATTGGTGCCTAGACCAATTGTCATCAGAGGCTTCATCCAGTAACTAAGGGAAACAGATGCAGAGACCCAGAGCCAAACATTAAGTGAGCTCAGGGAATCCCATAGAAGACAGGGAGGAAAGACTGTAGCAGCCAGAGGGGACAAGAATACCACAATAAAACATACAGAATCAATTAACTGGCATCACTGGGCCTCACAGAGACTGAACCAACAACCAGGGAGCCTGCATGAGACAGACGTAGGCCCTCTACATATATGTCACAATTGTGTGGCTTGATCTTCTTGTCAGACTCCTAACAGTTAGAGCAGGAGCTGCTTTTGACTCTTGTGCAAACATTTGGGACCCTTATCCTTATGCTGGGTTGGCTACTTTTTCCAACCTTAATACAAAGGAAGGTGCCTAGTTTTACTGCAACTTGATAGGCCATGTTTGGTTGATATCCATGGGAGTCCTGCCCTTTTCTTGAATATAAATGGAGGAGGAGTGGATGAGGTAGGGGTGGGACTAGGAGGGAAGAAGGAAGGGCAGCTGCAATCAGGATGTAGAAACAATTAAACAACAATAATAAATAAACTTAATAAAGCATTATAAAAAGATGAAGAAATTTATCTTAATAGAAGTACAAACACCAACTCAACTACAAACCCTTCAATCCACAGTAGTGTCCTGCCTACGAGATAGGCCAGTGCAATGGTTGCAAATGGCTTGTGGGTGTAACCAATCAGTATCTAATGTGATTTAAATCCTATTCCATGAGATGGAACCCATTCCTGATGCTACTTGGGTTATAAAGAACCTGATACTAGATAGCCCATTGATTTAGAGGAAAACCAAATACTTCTTTACAAAACAAAAGTAGCAATAAAATGACTCCTAATGACATTCTGCTATACTCATAGATCAGTGTCTTGCTCAACCATCATCAGAGAGGATTCCTCCTGTAGCAGATAGAAGCAAATTCAGAGAACCTACAGACAGGCAATAAGCAGAGAGTGGGAGACCTCAGTTCAGTGTGTCTACGTCAAACCCGTCCCCTCAGAGTTCAGGGAGCCCTGCAAAAAGAGCTAGAGGGGATGAAAACAAGGCCTTCTCAACACTGCAGGACCCAAGCACACATGAATTCACAAAGACTGAGGCAGCATGCACAGGATCTGAAGGGTTTAAACCAGATGTGCATCTAGCGCTGAAAGAAGTAATAAACATATTTCCCAACCCTAAGCCATGAAGTTATCTCCAGTTGATAACCACTTACAAATGAAAACTTGGTCTATTATTTATGGTTTACTAAAATTTGCCTGAGGATACAGAAAGCAAAGGTAGCCACAAGCCATGGATCCAGGCGGTGGTAGCACATAGCTTTAATTCCAGGACTCAAAAGACAAGCAGATGGATATATGTTGGTTCAAAGCCACACTGAGCTACATAAAATTGATCCCGTCCTAAAAAAGAAACAGCACACACAAAAGTGATCTCAGCACTTTGGATCCCACACCTTTAACCCCAGGATTTGAGAAGTATAAAATGAAGAAGAAAAAGGTCTCATGTGAAATTTAATATCCAGCGATGTTGAGGAGAGGCAGCAGTCTAGGATTGCACTCTGAGAATTCACAGAGCTATCAGATCAATCTTTTAGTCTGAAGTATAGGTAAGATCTAGTGGCTGGCTGCCTTGTTTATCTGACCATCAACTGGAACCTTAGCATCTACCTCTGGGTTTTTATTATTCATGTTAAAACTTGGTTTTTGCCTGAGTGTGGTGGCAGTGACCTTTATTCTCAGCACCCAGAAGTGGAGGCAGAGGCAGGCAAAGCCTGAATTGAAGGCCAGCCTGGTCTACTGTCTGAGTTCCAGGACAGCCACAGCTATATAGAGAAAACTTGTCTGAAAGTAAGGAAGCAAGAAAGGAAGGAAAGAAGGAAGGAAGGAAGGAAGAGAGAGGGGAGGGAGGAAGGAAGGAAAATAAAAGAATATAAAAGAAAAGAAAAAGAAGAAAATATGGTTTGATCGATGGGGAAACAAAATATTCTTAAGGGTAGACTTCATGACCAGCTGCAGATAGTAAACAGAGAATGAATTAAAAGTCATCTTCGGAGGTTCTCAGTCTCAATGTTGTGTCAGAGTTTCTTATTTTTAATTTTACTTTTATTTTATTCATTTATTTATTTATTCTACATGTTTTGCATATATACTATGGCTTTGGGTTTCATATTTTTACAGGATTCCTGAGTGTGTAAATGAGTGGATCTCTGCATCTACATAAGTTTCTAGTGCCCTTCCTTGGGTTCCTTTCTGTCTCTTTGCTTGTTTTGTCCTATTCTAATTTGGTTTCTTTTGTTTTATCTTATTGTTTTATTATTATGCCTTAGAAATCTTCTTTGTCTTGTCTTTTGATGAGAGGCAAAAGAAGGTTGGATCTGAATTGGAGGTGAGGTGGAGAGAAACTGGGGGAAGAAGAGGGACGGGAACCCTAATCAGAATATATGGCATGAAAAAAATCCATTTTCAATAAAAGGATAAAACACATTGTCTTACTGTTAATTTATAATGTCAGACATACTTTTGGCCAAGTGTAAAATTTATAATTAGCATCTTCGTGATTTTCTCAATATGAGAACATGAAGCTTTCAGGGATGATTTATAATCTTGTACACTGCAGTTTAAACCCATAAAAGCAATACTGTGAGCCTTATTTTTCTTGTAACCTGGCTATTTTAACTGTCATGCCATTTGAATAACTCCAAACTAGCATTTATTCTGCAATATAAAATACCATGCCATATCCTCAGTTGCAAAGAGTTTTCAATATTAATTTATAACACTTAAACATACCACAACTCCTAAGCATATGTCAACTACCAGGGATTGAGATAGCCAACAGTGAGAATCATTTCAGTACACTACAGTTTAAATTTTTATTTCATTTTACTACTTGATTTTTTCCTTCATGTGTTTAAACATATGGGGGCTATTAAATCATTGACTGGGGTGGCTTGTGTAGCGTATAGAGACATAATGCATAAAATAAAGTTAAAGATAAAATTAGAAATGGAGAAATTTCAACCATAAAAGGAAAACTCCATAGTTGTCTAAAGAAATGAGCGCAACAATAATAATATGTTATTTTTCCACTACATCACCAAGTCTTGGCATCTAATGAAAATACCAAATATAATGTTTCACAACTTATTTTTCCATAAATATTCATTCTCTTTACAGTTGAAAATATTGTCATTTGTGTGGAACAAAATAATCACTAAAATGAAAACATCTGTTAAAATAGGCCAATATGCTAAGATCTAAAAGGAAGCATTCCTGCTTAACGCATATATTGTTTTTCCCCATAAAATGTCAAATTCTTCTTGGAAACCCACATATTTACCATAAGCTGTAGTTTAAGATAATATTGCTTTTCCCACAGTATGATTTTCCCTGGACCACGTTGTGATGCAGTTGTTTTGCTATATTAATGTTTTATTAAAGAAGAAAGAAGTAATAAGGAGAAATGTTTGACACTCAAATCTGAGCTTCCAAGTCACTATGGGAACTTACTGAATCGATACTTAACCTGAAATGATGTCCTTTTTCTTCAGGGATCAATTCCAAGTCCATATGACCACAATTCATCTCTGGTTATATACAATTTCATGGAACAGAACCTTATGGCATAAAAGTCAAATATATGATATGTACAGTTGAGACTCTGTGGAGAATTTATAAATACATCATTGACAAATCCAAGGACAGTTGTTGAAAGTAAAAGTTTATCGGCTATCATTTATTGATAATTCCTTGTAAGACTGAATTTTATATTTATATCTCTGAGTTGAAGGTATTTCCCTATTGGATAAATAAAATTGACTGTATTTTTATGTAAGTGAGGATTTTATTAAATTTTATGCGTGTTTGAGGGTATTTCACTGACAATTTTCTGTACTATTTCCATTTTAAGTATTTGAGAGTAAATACTGTTAAGTTTTTAAAGTAAACATAGAAGCTGTAAAATCACTGAATTTTCAAAATACACTTCACTTAAAATGAAATATTAATTAAAAATTCAATTCCCAGAACCACAAACTTTTATTTTTATTATTTGAGACAAGGTCTCCTGTATTCCAGGTTAACTTGGAACTTGCTTTGCAGTCAAGGTTGACCTTAACTCTCTGATCCTCCTGCCTCCACCTCCTGGGGCTGGGATTGCAATAGTATAGCTCCAAGTCTATTTTTATGTAGTGCTGGAGACTGAACCAGAACTTCTTTTATACTAGGCAAATATTCCCGTAAACTAAGCTAACTTCCTAACCTCTTTCTATCAATTTAATGATTTGTGTGGAAAAAGGGAAAACTCATCAAAATACCAAGGCATTAGAAAAAAGAGGGTCAGCTTATATGTCTGTGATATCTGAACATGATGTAAGCAATATTGAATCACAAGGCTAACAAGAACTAACCAGTCACTATATAAACCAATTTACTGAGTAGTGTCAGGCTGGAAAGAAGATTGCTTTCAAGCCTCTTAGTAACTAAAATTTTTGTTTTGCTCTTTCAAATATGCAATAAGAAATGATCTTTTCCTTAATTAATTTCACATAGAAATGTCTACTATTAGGAAACCAAGGAATTTAAAATGTTATTCACAAAGCCTAATTATTTAGTCACTAAAGTTGTAAAATTTAGTAAATACCACATCAACTTAGTAATATCTAATTTCCATATAACCATTAAATTTATTAATTGCCATTTTAATATTAAAATATAAAAAGTTAAATAAGTTATATCAAATGATGCAGTTAGAAAACAATGGTTTAAATCTGAAACCAGATATTTTTAACCAAACACCATGTTTTGGGTTTGTGAAAACTCTTCAAACTTGTATTAATTTTGCAATTTAATAGAGCCTGAAATAAGACTGGGTAAAACTGTCTTGTACACTAATACATCCAACTGTCAAATACAACAAATGACTGGGTCATAAGGCAGTTTCATTTCTATTTTCTTGAGAAAGTTCCAGACTGATTTCTGCAGTAGCTCTATAAGTTTACAGTCCATCCAAGAGTGGATAAGAGATACCTTCAGCCACATCCACACCGGCCTGTGTTGTCATTCTAAGCATAATGAGCCTCAGTTGAGCATCTTATTTTTCCAGCGAAGACATGCAATATCTACTTTAGTTTCCTTATGATTTAATGTCTTACATGCTACTTTTGGGGATTAAAATACATTTTCTAGTGCATCAAAAATTTATGGACAACTCTGTTCTCCAGAGGAAGGCCATATTCATCAAAGGAGGCATGCAACTCCATAACTTGCAGACAAAGATAGCAATATTGGTAGTTGCCTAGAAATGTTCCACTCTCAGAAGGCTTGGATTTCATTGCATATTCTATCTTCCATTACAAGAAACATGCCATTTCTATTACAGCAGGGAAGCACACATTCACAAACTACACGGAGAAAGACATCCATGATGGAATTTTTCCATGGGTGTTTCATCATTAGACAGAGCTGCCTCAGTTGCATGTCTTATCCTCAGTGTCTTGTAACCACCCCTCTTTTTAAATTCATCTTTGATCCTGTCAGTCATTGTTCAGGCATAAATCATGTTGCCTGATTTTTCCTGTGGCGATATTAAAAAACAAAGAATATCTCATAGAGCAGATAAATTATGCTACCTAAGTATAACCTAGTGAATGAGTTTATTGCAGTTAGTTACTGGTACATTGGTGATTGTAAGGCAGCCATGTCACTCAAAAGTTCATCTCAAATAGGTGATAGTTCATAAATGCTGCATACCTGAGACTCCCTTCCCTAATTTTAGTCACTGTCAACAGAGAGTCACCTCTACTGCATGAATTGTCCACTGCTTGTGTAACTTTAGAAAATGGTCTTTTAATTTGTTTTAACTTTCAGAACTTCCTAAATTTTGCAAACTCCCCAAACCCAGTGAGTTTCATTAGCTTCTGAGTCTCATGAATGTCAAACTCACAAGAGAAGTTGCCTCAATTTGAAGGAGATAACTGTGTAAAAATTATCCATGTACTATCTTGTATGTGTTTATAACACAAACATGATAATTTCATATCTGGTTTATTATGGGAAGGGCTTGGCTATTGCAGTTTTCTTTGACGACAATAATTTCATGTATCTTCATTGCACATGAGGATGGCAGCATATCCTTTGTAATCATAGGATTTTTTAAATATTTCATTATATTATATATTTCAAATACGTGAGAGTATTTATATATTTTCTATGCCTGACTATACTACTTTGCATCTTTCTATCTCTAATAACTAACCTCTTAATTATGTTTCAAAAATTTGCAGTGTCAATTCAATATCTTGTTAATGATATTATCCTTAGAGCACCAAACATTTCTCCATGAGAAGTGCCACTTAGTGTGACTAGGCTTGGTTACAAAAATCAATATATGGGATTCCAGGAGCCGTGATAGGCACCTGAAATTTTTGGCTTATTTTAATTTACCTCACAAAATTGCAGGAGTAAGTCTTACTGATTATTTAAAAAATGGGTTCTTAATAATCACTAGGTTAATGGCTAAATAATAGAGGCAAACATCTCAGGTTAAATCAAAGCTAGTACTTCATTATATAATTTTCTCACATAATGAAAATGAGCCATTAAGGATTCAGCACTTTCAAGCCTGCTTAACCCAAACAACTATGAAAAACATCAAAACACAGATTTTCAGCTATCAGACAGATGAGGTTAAATTGAGCAAGACAGCAAATAATGGGGGATAATGATGACAAGCTCATGTCAGGTAACACATGAATAAAGCTGATGTACAGTCAATGCTGAAAAAATGCATCCTTTTGCTGTGTGAGACAGAAGCAAGTTCTCTCTTTGGAGACACAGAGCACACTCGCATATGCTTATGTTCAGATAAATCTGTACTTCTACTTGACCTCACAAGGCAGCTCTTTCTTTCTGTGTCCCACAAGCTATCTCTACACACCCAACAGGTTTTGTCCATAATCTGTATATTATAGCCTATTTTTCTCACATGTTTTAAACCATGTACTAAATTGTGAATCATTCACGAACACAAGTATGAAGGTTTTCTGCCTGAAGAGCAATGCTAAGCATTATGAATGCTACCTTTCCTTATCTTCATAACAAATCTGTAGCATGAGGCTAAAAGACAAAGTGAAGAATGATTTCTTGAGGTCATATGATCTTACGGCCCACACTGAGCTTCTGATGTGGGAATAACTGACTTCTAAACTCCATGTCTCATAACCTATACTCACTTCTCAGCTATTGCTGCTATTTTGGTAGATTCTTTACATACATTAAGTGTTCTGCTTTATAGTATTGTTTAATTAAATGAATGCAATGACAATGAGGTTCTGTAATTAAAAAAGCATTTCAGATAAAATGCAACCAAGTGTTATGAAAAATCAAACACCTGTCAACAGCTGGTCTTCATTTGTTCCTGAAAATAGGTTAAAAAAAACCTTATAAGACCTATTGAATCCTTCATAGATCACAATGAACTTCAAAGCATCGCTTTCTTTATGCTGCAAAGTATAATAGCTTTTCTTTAAAGTGATTCTGAGGGGAGTCAGCAAACTATTATATTATTTTTTGTTTCCACTTGCTTTGTTTTTTACCACAAGATGCTAATAGCATCATAATGAAATCATATTGGAGACTCATTTTCTGAAATATCTCTCTGAAAACACATTTATAAACATTGACAATGTTGTCCCAGTCTCAGTCTTATTTCTATAAAAGAGCAAGAGACATATAATAATTGTGCTCAGTATAACAAGTGTATTTTCGATGGTCAATATTTCACTTACTGCCGGAGAGAGAGATAAGTGAGTTGATCAAAATATCTATCTCAAACAAACAGCAGAATATTTTATAGTCCTACAAGATTCTTGAACGCTTTAGGGAAAGAGATGATTTTTGGTGTTATTTCAATTGCTCATGGAAGTCATCAGCATCTTGGTTATTATCTTCTTTCCTTTTCTATGTATACTGACTCTTATTTCAAGTTTGGTTGTTCCCATCTTTAAACATCATGTCTTCATTCAAATCAAGGAGAAAAGGTAATGTATCTGTGTGCTTAGGATAAGAAGGACAATGATGAAAAGACACAAATATCCTGACCTTGAGATGACAGAGGCTATGCTGATGAAAACCCTATACTTATGGCCTTCAGATCTCCATTCCAAAGGTTGAAATATTTTTGCTCACTACACACATCACTGTCCCCAATTCTGCTTAATTTCCTGCTCAGCACTTGAATGTTCTAAAATTATTGTTTTATCTTCCTGTCATGATAATAAATACTAGAGATAAATCTATAAGGAGAAAAGTTTCTCTGGATCACAGTGTGAGGCTATAGTATTTGATTGGTATACTATCTGGTGAGTTGGTTTATTGATTTACATATAGTGGAGCAGGATGTAATGGCAGGGTAAAACATGGTGAAACAAAACTGCTTACTTCATTGAGGACAGTAAGTGAGAATAGAACATGCTGGGTTTCAAATACTGTTTCAAAGGTGCATACCTAATGACCTGACTTCATTCAATAGGTTCAGGCTCTAAAAAGTGTCACAGATTGGAATAAAAAGGGCTCTTAAAAACATGGACTTTTGAGGGTCCTTTGTAACAAACTCTTGAAATTATTTTACAGATTAATAAGTTACTTTACTTTATGTCATTATTATGCACTCCCACCAAAATATAATTTGATGACATCTGAGACTCCTGTTTATTTTATGTCACATCTTATCTTATTGAATAATTACTGCATGCTCAATTCTTAAATACTGACAAGCATTTAGTGAATTCTTAAGGAAGTGAATAAAATGGTGATTGGAATAGTTAGTTTTTCTTGTGACAATTGTTTAGATTTTGATAATCATGGTGGTTTGAATAAGAATAACTCTCATAGGTTTATATGGTTGAGTTCTTGGTTATCAGGAAGTGGAAATATTTGAGAGAAATCAGGAGGTGTAGCCTAGTTGGAGTAGGGGTGGCCTTCCTAGAGGAACTGTGTCACTGAGGGTAAACTTTGGGGCTTCAAAAGCTCAAACCAGTATAATCCCTGTGTCTCTATCTTACTGCTGCCTGTGGATCTAGAACTCTCAGTTGCAATGTCTGCCTCTGTGCCACTATGCTTCCCATAACGGAGTAAACTTCTAAAACAGTAGCAAGAACCAATTAAATGCTTCATTTTTAAGAATTGCTCTTGGTATGCTGTGTCTTTACAGCAATAAATCACTGATTATGAAAATGAGAAGCTATTTCAGTGTTCCCAAGGACTCAAGTCATATTAGAACTTTTTATAAATTGCAAATATTTTTGCTGTCATTTCACACTTCTAGTTAAGTTTATAATTCATGAATGACAGTTAATGTATATTAACTAAATTTTTAGATTAAGAAGCATTATTCTAATTTATGAATATATCATGAAAATAAAAATCATGGAATGTAAGTACACATAATATTTCAAGTTATATTTCCCCTACTTTTTTCATAAAAATTCATTGTTACATCCTTCTTTGTTTTGGAATTTGCATGCTGTGATCTGGACATGCACTGCTTAATAAAGCTGCTTAGATTATTAACTTTTTATATCTCATAGATTCATTAAATATTTCTGAATAACTATAGATGTCTGTAAAACTAATTCTATGCAAATGATCCTGTTTACATACATGTACATAAATACACACGTTGTTTTATCTCCAAAATGTCTATGGTGGTATAACTTTTAACACGTAAAATTTACCTTTTAGCTAAGGATAAAGATAACAGTTACTGTCAAGTAAAAAGAGCAAAGCAAAGACAGGATACTGGCACTTGTACTCTTTCTCTTCTTCTTTCTAGACAGGTTCTCTCTATTTTATTCCTGGCTGTCCTGGAACTCACTATATAGACCATGATAACATCTAACTCACAAATATGCTTTTGACTGTTTCCCTAGTGCTGAGATAAAAGAAGTGTATCACCACACAAAACCTCTGGCAGTTTTATTCACAACTTGTGATCAAGCCTAAAAGGTTGAGCTCTCCTTCTCCAGTTTCATCTTGACATCCTCCATGCTGGACAAGGATGCGTCTAGGTAAAGACTTCCTTGGTGTTTGAATATCAGGCTGTAGGACATTGGAGTTAATTATTTCATCACCTCTGTAAGTGATCACTCATATTGTATTCATTTACTTAACTGATGCATGTTTGCTAAATAATAATTTATCTGGCTTCTTCCTTTCTATGCCCTAAAATAATTTTGGGCAAGTAATTGTATTGCCATGGAACCTATAGAACACCCTCACAAGCAAAAGTATTTGCCACACAATTGGTAAAGAATTGCATGTCATTAATCTGTCCAGTCAACACATGATTCTTATTTGAGGCTGTACATTTGGAGTAACATTGTAGAAATGTGATTTAAAGGTTAGGGTTAGTGTTAGGGTTAGGGTTAGGGTTAGGGTTGACTCTTGAGGGAGGGTCTAGGCCCTGCCGTGAAAAAATGACAGACTCTGGAGATCCTGATGGAGAGTGTCACCCTCCCTGGGGAATGGAGTGGGGATTGGGTGGGGGGCTGTAATTTGGAAAGGAAATAAGCCAGACAAAGCATTTTACTGCACTATGGATAG
Organism: Mesocricetus auratus; assembly: GCF_017639785.1. Classification (NCBI taxonomy): domain Eukaryota; kingdom Metazoa; phylum Chordata; class Mammalia; order Rodentia; family Cricetidae; genus Mesocricetus; species Mesocricetus auratus. The sequence continues at coordinate 26,679,067 of NW_024429190.1, read as the reverse complement.
GAGAGGTTGTAAGAAACTAAAGTTTCTCAAAACTTTACTTTTTATAGGAAAAATGCAAATCATCTATTATAATCAAAACCAAATATTATTTAAGATTAATTTTGATGACTAATTCCTTAGGCTCATAACAGAATGGGATTTTGTAACCAGTTTTCTTTCTCTCTCTGGTCCCACAATTGCTTTTTCCCAAATAAACACACAAACACTATGTTAATTATAAACTGTTGGTTGATAACTAGGGTTTCTTATTTGCTAGCTCTAACTTAATTATTAACCCATAACTACTAATTTATGTATTTCTACATGGCATTGTCTTACCAGATAATGCCTGGCACATCCTATCCTCCCGGTGTCTAAGTAACATCTTCTCCTGGTGCCTGACGCCATCTCTCCCAGAATTCTCCTCATCTCCTAGCCCTGCCTATCTTCCTTCCTCTACTGGCCAAACAGTGTTTTAAGAGAAACACATATAAAGAAGGACATAATCATTTAGTTAGACAATTTAATACCTCTATGATTTTGTTTATAATGAGCCATTTGCCGCCTACTTTGCAATTATTTTTACTGATATATTTGCAAAAACAATTATTTCTTTTGCTAAGTATTCCCTATCTTTTGCCCTCTGTGATGCATACTTTGCATTCATCTGCAGAGGTACCTGTTGTTTAGAATGACTGAATCTTTACATGTTAAGATACTGGGAGTCAAAAATGGGTTGAGAAATATGCGTATCATTAATCAATATGCCTAAATTTAAGATGAGAAATGTAGGAATCATTTTGAAAATATTATTCCACTTTCCCACACATGAAACTGATTCTAGAGTTTGAGAATATATGCTCTCTAGTGATTTTAAATTTTGTAGTTTTCCTGTTCCCAAGGACTTATTTCAATTCAGTGTCATTGTTTCAAGTGCTGAAGTCAGTCTCCAATATGCTTTTCCCAACTCAACTGTGATTCCCTTAAAATTGCATTTTTTATCTAGAGTACAGTAACACAGAAATTTCATCTCCTATTGCAGTACAAAAAACTTTATTTGTTCACATTCTGTTTATTAGTACCATAATTCATAATCCTAGTCCTTTCTCCTATGAGAGAATTAGATGTTTAACACAAATTTCCTTATTCTGCCTTACATAATTGAAAAGTTGAGAATAATTACAATAGCAAAGGTAATTTCAGAAAATCTTTACAAAGTTGACAAATGGACAGAAAGTAAATTTTGCTCAGGAAATTACAGTTGAGAAAATGTTAGACCATTTCCCAAGCACAAAATAAATCAGCTGCCACAAACCAAAATATGCAGGTAACTATCCACTGACATGTGGCTGTGTCTTTAGGAGCAGCTTACTTAATTGTGAAGTCAGAGTGATGTTGAGAAAGGTTTCCAGGAAATTCATTGAAAGAGAGATGTAACTACAAAACTTGCATTTGTTGCAAACATAGTGTTTTAGATAATTCTGAAAAATACAAGAACTTACTGCATAAAGATCCTGGACAATAGCAGTTAAATAAAAACTATAGTTATATTCCAGATTTTGGACATAAATGATACTGCCAAACTGTCCATGCATCTTAAATCTCTTAACCACACTAGCTGTGGAATCACGGTCAAATTATTCTGTGGTGATTCTCTGTAAATCAAGTTTACTCATCCATAAAATGCAGATAAAAATGTTTCCAGACATAAAAGAGAATTGCAAGGGTAACAAAAGTCATTGATGTTCTGCATGTTTCCGTGTTGGCAACTACACTGACTCATGTGTACTTTGTGTTATACAACAGGACATATTTTACACTGCATCCTATACATATGCTTATTTACTTATAAATTGCTCAGCCTACTTATAGAATAATAAAATGCAAAAACCCCACCAGTCAGTTTACTGTAGCTATGAAAAATATTAGTTTTCCATTACTTAAAATCTCTTGTTTTATATTATAGAGAATAAACACCCAGAAACATGCTCGAAGAACTAATTTTTGGTAAGCAAATAATCTTACATTTTTATCATGCATATGAAATTCAATTCTTGGTTTGGTATTATTTCAAATGACTGATATTATCCTAGAAAAATATCCATGAAGGCCAACATTTTCCTTGAGATTAACTGGGAGAAATGCCCATTTCCCCAGAAGGAAACCCAAAGAAATCAGTGATCCAGAAAATTGAGAAACTAAAACGGTAACATGTATAAATAAAGAAACATGTAAGGTTAGAATCATGAGCCAGAGATTTTCTGAAGTTTTTGTTTGCTTGTTTTGTTTGTGTTATGTGTATTTCTTGTTGTGGTTGGTCTATAAGTGACAAGCTCTGATTTAGGGGATTTTTTTGTGAAAAAAAATCATCAAAAGTCCTAATAGCTATAACTTTGTTTTCAGATATGACCCTAACATACAAATTTTCAACATATTTCAAATATTTTTATTTTGAAATATTGTAAGTATAAAAGATGAATGACATCCTGTCTAAGTTTTTCATTTCTTCTTGGAACATAGTACTTCTATTTTAGCATACCCATATGTAACACACATAAATCTAAAACAGCTATCTGAACTATTCTATCTATTATATAGTATTATATCAAATAGATCTGTCTCTATAGCAAAAACCATGCACATACACACACTCACACACAGAGTCAATATAATAAACATTTGGATGAATAAACAAAGCAAATTTGTGTAATTCTGTAAGACAAAAATAAATGTGAATGTTTCTTAAAATGTCATGGATGTCATGGGTTTTTTTTTTTTTGGTCATGAACTCCTGTAAATTAGTAAAAAGTGTTCCAAGGCAGTGATGAAAATGATTTATCTGGATACTTTCTGTGCTCCCACAATGAAGAAATCCTATCTTCTTATGACTAGTGGTTCCTGAGGATGTTTTCCCCACTGCAATTCATAAATCAAGAGGAGATGCTTCTCACGTGGATCTTGTCTCATTGGAATGGAAACTGCAGTGTGCACAGACAAGCCAATATTGTTAGCATGTCTGCATGCCTGCTGCCGTCAATCTTTGGGATCACCAAAGGAAGTAATGTTTACAGCATCAGTGTTTGTGTGACCTCTACTTACTTATTACTAGAACAAGCTAGCTACGGTGAACCTGCTATGAACTGGGAATGTGTGGAATAAAATATTTCTTTCACATTGTCAGCAAGCAGTGGAACAAATGAGATTTACGGCAGAACTGGATATGTGATTTATAGTTTTTCTTCTTCTTCATTTAGAAGAGGAAATTAAAACCACACTTGCATATGATTCCATCTTTGATCACTAGAGAATTGTGCTGCAGATTAATTATTATAAACTCCATTAGCAATGTTCACCCCAGGTGCAGCATCCACACTGTATTCCAACTATTATCCCAGGAGAAAGGAAGGGGTTTGGAGTTTTGTAACTTTTTCCTCCTCCTCCTCCTCTTCTTCTTCCCTACCCTCACTCCCCTTGTTATTTGAGACACAAACTCACTAGATAATCCAGACTAGCTCACATGGATGATCCTCTTGGTCATCCTAATGTTGAAATTATAGAAATGTCCCACCTATGTTTTGAGTTATCTGGGTTTTTGTTTGTTTGTTATAAAAATTTCAGGAAATTTATCTGACATTTGGCATTTTACTGGGCCATCGTTTATTTCTGAAGGAATCACTGAATAATATTAAAAGAATTTTTGATGTCTTCATGTCTTATCCTTAGATGACACAGACTAAATACATAATATTTACGATAATATTTTTTCAGAGACTGGGTACATACCCTCTCTTTCATCATTGTGACCCAAGATTCAAATTCATGCATTTATATACAAATATTTTCAGGAGTTTGTTCTTATATTTCAATTAACTCTATAGTTAATGTGAGATTATTTCTTTCTTGGAGAAAATATTTTCTGTATTTATTCCTATTTAAAGACATATAAATAATTTACTAATTTTAAAATATCAAATTTAACGGTAACAGATAATAGTAATGAAACACAGAACACTCTGATACAGTCATCACAGAAACAGTCTACTTAGTAGATGCTAAGCAAATATTTAAATGTAAAGCAAATAACATACAGACTAATAATTATATGGTTTATCTTAGGAAATCATTACTCATTGAATAATATGTTTAGTTAACTTTTTCAAATTAAAACTTTGATATTGTGTTTAAATAGAGGGGGCTCTGGGGTCTCAGACACTATTAGTAACCAAAGTCTGGTGATTTTTTTTCCTAATTGTAATGTATGCTTTGTAAATTTTCTTTAATTCTCTAGAAAGAACTACATTAATAAGTAGATATATATGAATAACTCTGAGAAGCACTTGTATAATTGCTATAAATTAGAATTTTCAAGTTGGATATGATAGAAAACTGTGATACTATGATGTGAAAACTGTATAGCATACAAAATGGTCCCAGGCTCCCAGCACATAATTCCAAAAATCCTTTCTACATCCCATAGCAAGCTGCATTCATAAAGACCTGAATTTACATGAATTTTGGAAAGCCCCCTAATTAACTACAAAATCAAGGCTGGTTGACGCAGAAACCCATCCAGTGATGGCAGACTTAGGAAGTTACAGAAAATCTACAAAGAACAAGTCCCATGTACAAGGAATGTCTCCCCGTGCCAAGAAGATTGCAACCACAACCTTAATGAGGACAGAAGCCTCCATGCTGAAAGACCTCTATACCACACCGTAAGCATCTTTTCATATGTGTGTTCACTCTATTTTTTTTTTAAATCTCATGGTAAGTCTGTACTTATGTGTAGTTTTCCTGAATTGTAGGAACTGTTCTATGAAATTTCAAAAATGAGAAAATGTAGACTATTCTGACATATAGAAATATAAAAAAACAATCTGTGAACTGAGTACTGGAAACATCATCTGAAATGGAGGCAAGGTATAGGAACTGAGTTAAACTGTCAAATGAAGGATTAGAGAATTAATGTAACATTTGTATATTTGCATTGGATAGTGAAGGTTTGAGATAGGTATACATGTTATAGGTGTTCTTCAAAAACTAAAAGCAAGAAATAAGTGGTTGCTATTGTTTTTTGGCAAACTTCTCAATGATTTTTACCAAGAGAACATTAAAAAGAAAAATCAAGTGAATAGAAACATCACTGAAAACTGACAAAACACATAAAGATTTTGAAGAAATGAGAATGCTTTAAAAACAACTACACCCCTATCTTCTACTAATGAATATATGAACTAATGATACTTCTATGGAAATCAGTGTAAAATTTTTCAAACTCTAAACCTTGATCTACCAATTGATCCAGATGTTCTATTCCAGGCTTTATACCTGATGACATAATTCAGAATATGATAGAGATACCTGCTCAACCAAGCTTATCATGGTTATTCAAAGTAACCAAGTTATACAATCAGCAAAAGAGACTATGAATGTATGAAAAATATAAAATGCATATAAATTGTCTGTTCTGTAGACACAGAATATCTGTCTTATTTAGAGTTTCTATTGCTGTGAAGAGATATCATAGCCAGAACAATTCTTACAAAGGAAAACATTTAATTGGGGCTGGCTTACAGTTCAGAGGTTTAGTTCATTATCATCACAGCAGGAAGAATGGAAGCCAGTAGCCATGGTGCTAGGAGGGTAGCTGTGAGTTCTACATCCTGATCTAAAAGCAACAGGAAGTGAACTATGTGCCCCACTGGACATAGATTGAGCATATGAGAACTCAAAGTCAGCCCCTACCATGGCACAATTCCTGTAACAAACCTATACCTCCTAATATGCCATTCCCTCTGAGCAAAACATTCACACATGAGTCTACGGAGGGCATTTCTATGTAAATCACCACAAGAGTAATTCATGCAGGAAAATGGGTGGAACTGGATATCATTGTGATAAATTAAATATCTCAAACTCCCACCAATACTGCCTACTTCCTTTGACAAGTGGAATCTAGATTTTTTTAAAAGAGGACCTGAAATCAGGGAATAGACATGAACCAATAGGAATGTGCAATGGGAGGGAAACAAGGTAAGGTAAAGAGACTGCATGAGCTCAAATGCATTATTGTATATATGAAAATGTTGTGAAGCTGATTTATTACGTACTAATAATATATGGTAATCAAAATGCCATAAGCACTAGTAACACTTTCATCATTTGGCACTAATCCTTTTTTGTTCAATTTCTGTTGACAGGAATGTTCTAAGAGGTTCAGTGTGGCCTCAATTTATGTTGAGGTCTTTGATTCATTTGGACTTAAGTTTTGTGCATGGCAATAAACATGGATGTATCTGCAGTCTTCTACATGCCAGCATCTAGATATGCCAGCATCATTTGTTGAAGATGCTTTCTTTTTTCCATTGTATAATTTTAGATTCTTTGTCAAGAATCAGGTGTTCATAGGTATGTGGCTTAAAATGAGGGTTTTTGATTTGGTTCCATTGGTCTCCCTGTCTATTTTTATGCCAATCCCAAGCTGTTTACAGGACCATGGCTGTAATAGACCTTGAAGTCTGGGATGGTAATGCCTCCAGAAGTTCCTTTATTGTACAAGGTTGTTTTGGCTATCCTGGCCCTTTTGTTTTTCCAATAAAGGTGAGAATTGTTCTTTCAAGGTCTGTGGAGAATTATGCTGAGATTTTGATCAGGATGGCACTGAATATGTAGATTACTTTTGGAAGATTGCCATTTTAACTACTTTGATCCTACCTATACAAGAGCATAGGAGATCTTTCCATTCTCTGGTTTCTTCTTTAAATTCTTTCTTTAAAGACTAAAAGTTCTTACAATACAGGTCTTTCACTTGTTTGGTTAGTATAACCACAAGGTATTTTATGTTGTTTGTGGCAAAGGTAAAGGGTGATTTTTTTTCTGATTTCTTTCCCAGGCCATTTATCTTCTGTATATAGAAGGGCTACTGATTTTTTTTAGTTGATCTTGTATTCTGCCTCTTTGCTGAAGGTGTTTATCAGCTGTAGGAATTCCCATGTAAAGCTTTACAGGTCACTTATGTAAACTATCATATCATCTGCAAATAGTGAAAGTTTGACTTCCTTTTTTCCAAGTTGTATCCCCTTGATCTCCATTTGTTGTCTCATTGCTCTAGCTAGAACTTCAAGTAAAATATTGAAGAGGTATGGAGAGAGGGGACAGCCTTGTCTTGTTCCTGATTTTAGAGGAATCTCATTGAGTTTCTCTCCATTTAGTTTGATGTTGGCTGTTGGTTTGCTGTATATAGCTTTTATTATGTTTGGGTATGTTCCTGTTATCCCAGATCTCTCCAAAAACTTTATCGTGAAGGGGTGTTGGATTTTGTCAAAGGCTTTCTCAGTAGCTACTGAGATGATCATGTGGTTTTTCTTTCTAAGTTTGTTTATATGGTAGATTACATTGATGGATTTTCATGTTGAGCCATCCCTGCATCCCTGGGATGAAGGCTACTTGACCATGGTGGATGATTTTTCTGATGTGTTCTTGGATTCAATTTGCCAGTATTTTATTGAGTATTTTTGCACCAATGTTCATGAGAGATATTGGTCTGAAGCTTACTTTCTTAGTTGTGCCTTTGTGTGACTTGGGTACCAAGATTATTGAAGTCTCATAAAAAGAATTTGGTAATCACCTTCCTGCTTCTGTTGTGTGGAATACTTTGAGGAGAATTGGTATTAGCTGTTCTTTAAATTTCTAGTAGAATTCTGCACTGAAGCCATCTGGCCCTGGACTTTTTTTGGTTGGGAGACTTGTGATGACTGTTCCTATTTCATTAGAGGTTATAGCTTTATCTAAATTGCTTATCTGTTCTTGATTTAATTTTGGTAAATGTTACCTATCCAGACATAAAGTGACTAACCAACCTGAATCCTGTGTGCCAACCCTCTTCTTAGAGGACAGAAGCCTTTAAATATAACACAGGTGGTCTCCACAGAAAAGTCAGGATGAAAGCTCCCAAGAACTGAGAGGCCCTGCCAGACAGGAAAAAAAAACAATAAAACAAACAAATAAAACCAGATGTCCACTAACAAAAATTAAGTGATTTCCTGGGTATGCTCTTCTGTATCTACTGCCAAATTAACTGTATAGGAACAGATAATGTCTTCCAAAGAAAGAAGATGAAAACCATTTCTTTTATTAACTATTAATTAGTTTGTACCTTTAAAAATACAGTATGGTGTTACTATTCATTGTTGATATATATGCTTATACACACTTTGATATTTGGGAATACAGTGGTTTGTTTTATAGCATAATACTATTCTTACAAATTTAATTTTAGCATGGTTTTTGTCAAACTTTAGAAAAAAACAATATAGAATGGAAAAGTACTCTACTGAAGCTCAAAAAGAACTGTATTACTTCTCTCCTTCGCTCCATCCAGCGTTTCTCATGTTCATTCCCACCTAACCTCTTGCACCTCACCTCTCATTACCTCTCAAATGTCTGAAATGATAACCTTCTCCTCCTGCTCCTCCTCCTGATTATTATTATTATTATTACACACATGAGAGAGTGCATTAATAAACACAACTTGATGTTAAGTTGTATATGATTTCATGGCTGGTCATTTTGTATCAGATGATCATTTAGGATTCTAACTGGTCCAGGAAACGCTAATTTTTCTTCTCTCTGAAGTAGTTACTTGTCTATAATTCTTGTCTAGGATTTGGAAACCAAGAGATTTCACTCCTTCCACGTTATCATGTCTATTCATATTGTCATTGCTTATATCTTATTAAAAATTTGGTATTTCTTACAAAGACATATATTTATATGTCCATAAGTATCTTTTTCTAATGTTTTGCTTTCTGAATTTAATTTTCTTAAGAAAGGGTTTACAAATCATATTCCTGAGAAAAATTACATCTATGTGTATCGGTCTGTGAACATGAGTTCGAATTCTGAGAGAGTTCAGAAGGAGTCAGATCCCCAGGAGCTGGAGTTACAGGCTATGTGAACAGCCAAATGCCAGTGTTGGCAACTGACTACAAGTTCCCTGCAAGAGCAGAAAGCATTTTTAATTGATGAGTCTTCTCTCTATCCCAAGATAGGGATTGTCACTGATTTTTTTTTTGGAGTGGATGATTCTTTTAAAATCTATTTCCGTTATAAACTTTACAACTACAGGAATTTGAACTTGATTTTACTCAATTACTCTTTTTGGAGCATCTATTTTATGCCAAAGAGAACACTGTAAAGATGTCTTAGTTAAACATAAAAAAAAGACATAACTATGATATGCAAACTGGGATCCAAGAGGAAAAATGAGTGTAAACAGAGAATGTGTAAAGGAACGAGTACAACTCACACAGAAGAAATCGAACAAGAAAATCACAGCATGCTTGAAAAGTCTCATGCATGCAGTTTTTGAGTTCTGGAGACTTGAGACTGGGAGAATGAGGGAGGTCAGATTTCAAAAGCATTACCTGCCTGCACTGAGGGGAATCAAAAGGGAATTCCATAGAGCTGGATGCTAATGAGACCACAGCACCTCAGTGTTCACATTGCATAACACACATTATTGTCCTCAGTTGGTTGAAGGTCTCTGTGACATTCCAAAAAGCAGTAGTACTCTATAACACAAAGGAGAGGCTGAAAAGAAAGAAGCATGATGACATTTTAGGCAAACATATCATTTGGGTCCAGGAGTAGATACACTTTCTTCTCTCATCACAGAAAGAATGAGTCACCCCTACCCTTGCAGTGCCCCTTCGCACACAGTTATTAAAGACTGACTGACCTTTAGGACAACATAGCTTAAATTTAAATTCCCAAATGTGCACAAGAGCTAGGCAAATATGATAGGCATCCTTGCACCTTTTGCCCCATATAAATTTCAGATGGCAGAGTGACCCATTTGACCCACTGGGGAAAAAAATACAGTGTTAGCAAATACTTTCCACATGGAATATAAACGTGTACTGGCTTTACTTTGTGCTCATTCACAGTTTGGTTACAGCTTCCTCAGAGATTGGTGCATTCTAGTCTCCTTTTGGGATGTACAACGAAAAAAATACCACTAAACACCCTACACAAACACACACACACATAACACACACACTTTAAGTGAAAGTAGTCTTCATGTCTGCTGCTGCCAATTCACTTTCCAAAATCCCAGACCAATTCTAAGTTCCTAGAAAATTGTAAAAGAAAAAAACATGGTTGCAGGATTAGGGACAGATGAATGGGTTCCTTTCCTGTCTTTCTCTGTAACTCATTGGAGACCTTAATTGAATCTCTTGCCTGTCATAATCCCTGGCCTGCAAAATAAGGATAATTATTGCTGTCCTTTCCTTTGCCCTTTGATAACCTCACAGGAGTATTCAGAAGTGTTATGAAGATTAATAAGCCAAATGTGCTTTAAGTTCAGCACAGGGAGAGAACAGAAATAAGATCCCTTACTCTGAGAGCAGGAGAGCAGATATCAGGAGCGAGGAACCAGGGACTTGGAAGTTCCAGGTTTCACTCAACTATGATGGAAGGGCACCTACCTAGTATCAGCTCAAGCCATAGAAAACGGGCCTTCATCTCATTTTATTTAATTTTGCCTAACTGGCTCAGGTATAGTACTTCATCTAACTGGCCAAGTTTTGAAATATTCATTGTTTCTTTAATTTTTTGACTGGGTGTGTTAAACATGCATAATATAATTCAGAGCTACATTATAACTCTCAAAGCTTGTAAATAAGTTTCCTTACATGAAGAAATTGACTTTCTGAATGTGACCAATCTGGGAAAATTGAGATGATTAGAGTGCCTAGAATAATGTGATACACAATAATAACCCAAGGTCACTTCTCAGGGTGAGGAGGTTAATGGTAAGGAATGCTATAGTAGAAGCCAGAAGGCAAAACAGGGCAAGGAAAGGAAAACCAACAGACTCTCCTAGTTGAAAACTTCAGATTATCAGCTGCTGTGGATTCCAAATTCCAGAACTCCAAGATTGTATGTTATCATATGATCCTGTATTTGTGGTAATCTGTTACATCATTAACATGGAACACTGTACAGATGCAGTATATTAGGTTAAATGGTGGCCTGAAAAAAAGGTGTATGCATATCTGTATGGGTATGAATAGATATAGACTATATAGACTCACATGTTTGAATGCTTGGCCTTTAGGAGGTGACACTACTAAGAGATGTGTTTTTTTGGGAGTTGGTGTGGCCTTTTTGGAGAAAGTCTGCCACTGTGGGGAAAGGATTGGAAGACTTATAAGCTCATGTCTGACCAGGGAGATAGTTTCTTTCTGCTCCTTGCAGATCGAGATATACAGCACTCAGCTCCTTGACCAGCACCATGACTGTCTGGACATCACCCTGTCCCGCCATGATGATAATGGACTAAAACTCTAAGACTATAAGCCAGTCCAAATTAAATGTTTTCCTTTATAATAGTTGTCATGTGTCATAATGTCTCTTCAGAGCAATAGAAATCCTAACTGAGATAAAATCCAAACACTTAAAACCAGTGAATGTGAATTTATTTAGTAAAGGTGACTATTTTTTTAACTTAGCTGTTACTGCCCAGTAGCTTAAAGTATATATTTCCTAATATACTGCATCTTTATAGTGTTCCACATTAGTGCTGTAACAGATTACATGTAATGTATATATTACATGAATGCAGACATGAGATCATGATGAAGTATATGGGCTGGGCATTAGGCCAATCCCATTTCATTGTAAGTGATAGAAGAGAGAAAACACAGAAAATATATGTCCATATGAAGGTGATACTAGAGGACTGAGTCATGACAACCAAGAAATTGCCTGAATAACCAAGAGTCATGGATAGATTTCCCCAATAATGCTTTAGAGGATTCTTAGCCATAAGTCATCTAGAAGTGGAGTCCTAGGAGCCAGAAGAGTGAGAGAATAAATTTTTGCTATAGTAAACACATATGCATGTTTGCTATAAGTGTGCCCATGTGCAAGGATATACTGAAACCCAAACATACCTATGTACTCCATCTCTCTTCATATATATCTATATGTATGTATATACATATGCATGGTAATATGCATATGCCTAAGTGTACTCATGTGTATATAATCAATTTAAGGAAATAGTCTGTAGACATAAGCAGATTTAAATCAATATATTAAACATCCTCACTTTTATTCCTTCTACTTTGGGAGGAATTTGTAACCCTGAACCCTGTCACATGAGTATTACTTACTGAAGTTTAAAACAAAATAAGAATAATTTTAATAAAGAGTTTTGTTGAGTGACTGTTGGCTATGTATGTAAGACTGTTAAAGATAACTTCTTGGACTGCATGACTGCACTTCTTAGTTATATGCATCCTTAATGTCTCTGGATCTCCATCTTTCATTAATAAAATGGGAAGGACTCATTTCATAATGGCTAAAATCAAAAACACCAATGACAGTTTGTGATGGAGAGGATGTGGAGAAATGGGAACACTCCTCCATTTCTGGTGGGAGTGCCAACTAATATAGCCACTATGGAAATCAGTATGGAGATTCCTCAGGAAAATAGGACTCAGTCTACCACAAGACCCAGCAATTCCACTCTTAGGCATATACCCAAAAGACCCAAAAGATCACACAACAAGGATGCCTGTTCCACTATGTTCACAGCAGCATTATATGTAATAGCTAGATCCTGGAAGCAACCTAGATGTCCCTCACTGAAGAGTAGATAGAGAAAATGTGGTACATTTACACAATGGAATACTACTCAGTGGGTAAAAACAATGGAATCTTGATGTTTGCAGGCAAATGGATGGCACTAGAGGAAACCATCCTGAGTGAGGAATCCAGACACAAAAAGACAAACATGGTATGTATTCACTCATATATGGATTTTAGATATGGATCAGGGAAGTCTCAGCCTACAATTCCAGTGCAAATGAGTCTGGGAAACAGGGAAGTTCCCAAGAGAGATGTATGATACCCCAGAGAAGTGGAATGAGGCAAGATCTCCTGAGCAGATTGGGAACACTTGGGAAGGGGAGATGGAGCCAGGAAAAAGAGAGGGTGATAAGAGGAAGGGAGAAGAAGGTATGGGGTAGCAAGAAGGTTGAGTAGAGATAAGAATAGAGGAGAGCAGGATGAGAGATACCATAATAGATTGAGTAATTATAGGATTGAGGAGAGAGCTGACAATAGTGAGATCTCCAGAGATCTATAAGGATAACACCAACTGGAAAACTAAGCAATAGTGGAGACACTACATTAATAACCCCTCCTTGATGATAAGGTTGGTGACTGCCCTATATGCTATCCTAGAACCTTCATCCAGTCACTGATGGAAGCAGAGACAAATACCCACAGCGAAACACTGAACTGATCTCCTGGAACCTAGTGACAGAGATGGAGAAGTGATGAGCAAAGGGGCCAAGACCATGATAGTGTAACCCACAAAGACAGCTGACCGGATAAGGGGGAGCTCTTGAATCCCAGACTGATGCCTGAGAGACCAAGAGGGGACTGATCCAGACTCCTTGAATGTAGTTTCAGTGAGGAGGCCACAGAAATCACTGGGGCCTTGGGTAGTAGATCAGTGTTTACCATGGTTTATAAATGATATTTGGGAGCCCATTCCAAATCTCTGGATGCTCTCTCAGCCTGGACACATGGGGAAGGGCCTAGGTCCTGCCCTGGATGAAATGACAGACTTTAGAGATCCCCCCAAGGAGGGCCTCACCCTCCCAGAATACAAGATGATGTTGATTGACATCCTACTTCTGAAAAATTTTCAAGCATAAATAATAAAATTTAGTAAAGTCGGCCAGCTTTTTATCATCACTGTACTCTGTAAAATCTAGTACACCCACAGTAAACTTTTACAATTCATGTAAAGGAAAGGTGTGTGCTGTACACATGGCTGAGATAAGAGCATTGGCCAGTTCAAGGACACAGAAGGTGTGGCTTTATTCTGCTTGCCTTCCATGCCATTTGATGAAAGAAAAACACCTGGCGTTGTGAATAGAGGACTTCTTAGATTCCTTTCTACCATTAAAGACAGGTAGGGATATTTCAAAAACATGTTGCATTTGCTGAAAATAAAGTAAAGCAAACCATATACAACATTTAGTGTTTCCCATGTATCATATGAACAAATGTTGAAATATGCTTACTTAATTTTTAAGAATAATTTTGTGCCTCTAGGTACAGGGTATTCTCTCCTCGTCATATATATATTCATCCAGGCTTCAAAGAATAAATTATTTTTCATTCACCTTGTTCATTAGTAACAAACAGACAAGGAAGTCTGAAGCTGCTTGCTCATTTAAGACACAGTCTAGTTTTGTGAAGGGCCATCATGTCTTTGGGGGAAGATCTCCTTATACTACCTAAATTTTTGCTTGGTAAAGGAACTTAAAGATGAAATGCTTCTCCTACTCCACTTCCCTTGCTACTTCCTTGCATTATTCTCTCCATTCTGCATAGAACATTTATCAAGTGTCTGCTGCAGCAAGCCCCAATGTTCAGACAAATGAGGCCATCTCCACCCATCCTAGTGTTTGCAACCCACAAAGATATCCATCAATATAAAGACCCATGTATTAAGAGTGGATAGGTATTTCCATTGTAGACCTGTGGCTTTGCAGAGCAATACATTTATTGCATATAATTTAAATCTCTACATTTGTTACAACTGCTGATTTAGCCAACTAAAAATGTAAAGACAATCCAAGAGTGGATCCAGGGAGAACAGGGGACCAGCTGTTCCGTCAGGACAAAGGTACAACAGGCCCTGCATCCGGGCCTGTGTTCCAGTGCCTGGGGCTTGCTTGGGAACTACACAGAGCTTCCAATCCCGGCGGGAGCCAAGCACCCCAGATTCCAGGTCTTCTCTCCCACCAAAGAGACCAGGAAACCAGTGGATCCAGGGAGACCAGGGGACTAGCTTTTCTGGTGGGAACAAGTACAAGAGGTCCTGCATCTGGACCTGTGTTCCAGTGCCTAGGGATTGCGTGAGAACTGCACAGAGCTTCCAATCCTGGCAGAAGCCAAACACCCCAGATTCCAGGTCTTTTCTCGCACCAACAAGAACAGGAAACCAGAGGATCCAGTAAAGGGACCAGGGGACCAGGTGGGAGGCTAAGCACCCCAGATTCCTGGTCTTCTCCACCCACCGGACCAGAATGAGGACGAGGAATAGAAGAACCACCAGATTATTGGATTTGCTAACCCACCAAAAGGGAACTCTGGTCCCCTAACCACCAGACCAGTAAGGGGCTCTTTCTGCACACACAAGAAGAAGAGAAGGGAAAGAGACAATACAAAACACACTCAGCAACAGAAAAAAAATTTGACACATCCAGATAATAGACATACCACCCCAGCAAGACTCCAACATTCCAATGCAAATGAAGCAGAAGAGAATGACCTTAAAACCACTTTCCTGAAAATGATAGCGGCCCTAAAAGAGGATATAGGAAAATACCTCAAAGAAATGGCAGAAAAAAACAAACCAAAAATGCAAGAAATGGAAGAAGAAACAAAACAAAAAAGGCAGGAAATGGAAGGAAAAACAAACGAAAAAATACATGAACTGGAAGAAAAAGCAAACCAAAAAATGCAAGACATGGAAGAAAAAGCAAACCAAAAGATGCAAGATATGGAAGAAAGAACAAACCAAAAAATTCATAAAAGGCAACAAATGGATGAAAAGATAAATGAAAAATTGCAAGAAACAATGCAAACGGTGCAAGCATTGAAAACTGAAACAGAGACAATTAAAAAAACACAATCTGAAGAAAGGCTGGAAACAGGAAAGCTGGGCAAACGGTCAGGTACTACCGATACAAGCATTACCAACAGAATACAAGATATGGAAGAGAGAATCTCAGGTGTTGAAGATACACTAGGAGAAATGGATTCATCAACCAAAGTAAATCTTAAGTCCAACAAATACTTAACACAAAACATCCAGGAAATATGGGGCACCATGAAAAGCCCAAACCTAAGAATGATAGGTATAGAAAAACGAGAAGAAAACCACCTCAAAGAGGCAGAAAACATATTCAACAAAATCATAGAAGAAAACTTTCGCAACCTTAAGTAAGACATGCAATGAAGGTACAAGAAGCTTACAGAACACAAAAGAGAGTGGATCACAAAAAAAAGTCCCGTCACCACATAATAATCAAGACCAAAAATATACAGAATAAAGAAAGAATTTTTAGAGGAGCTAAGCAAAAAGGCCAAGTAACATATAAAGGCAGACCTATCAGAATTACACCTGACTTCTCCATGGAAACACTGAAAGTCAGAAGGTTCTGGATAGATATTCTACCAACACAAAGAAACCATGGATGCCAGCCCAGACTACTATACCCGGCAAAGCTCTCAATCACTATAGATGAAGAAAACAAGATATTCCATGACCAAACTAGATTCAAGCAATATGTATCCACTAACCCAGCCCTACAGAAAGTTCTGGAACAAAAAGTCCAACCCAAGGAAGTTAATTACAACCATAAAAACATAGGCAGTAGAGAATCCCTCTCTACGAACAACCAAGAGAACAAAGGGGTGAAATTCCACACATAATTCCACCAACAACAACCATTGCAAATCAAAGAAGAATGAGCAATCAATGGTCATTAATATCCCTCAACATCAATGGCCTTAACTCACCCATAAAAAGACACAGGCTAACAGAATGGATACGAAGACAGAACCCATCCTTCTGCTGCATACAAAAAACACACCTCATGCTCAGAGACAGACATTAACTGAGACTTAAAGGTTGGGAAAAAATTTTCCAATCAAATGGACCCAAGAAAAAAGCAGGGGTAGCAAACCTAATATCTAACAAATTAGACTTTAAAATAATGTCAATCAAAAGAGATAAAGGAGGTCATTACATACTCATCACAGGCAAAATCCACCAAGAAGAAGTGTCTATCCTGAACATCTATGCCACAAATACAAAGACATCCACATTTGTAAAAGAAACATTACTAAAACTTAAATCTCATCTAAAGCCCCACACAGTTATAGTGGGAGATTTCAACACACCACTCTCACCACTAGACAGGAATACCAGGCAGAAACTCAACAAAGAAGCAAGGGTCTAAAAGAAGTAATGACCCAACTGGGATTAACAGACATCTATAGAACATTTCATCCACATAAAAAAGAATATACCTTCTTCTCACCACCACATGGAACCTTCTCAAAAATTGACCACATACTTGGCAACATATCAAACCTCTGCAGCTTCAAAAAAATTGGATAACTCCATGCATCTTCTCAGACCACCATGCTTTAAAATTAGAATTCAACAAAAACACAAGTTGCAGAATACCTACAAACTCATGAAAATTGAATAACGCACAACTGCACCTATCCTGGGTCAAAGAAGAAATAAAAAAATAAATTAAAGACTTCCTAGAATTCAATGAGAATGAAGACACAACATACCCAAACCTATGGGACACTTTGAAAGCAGTGCTACGGGGGAAGTTCATAGCACTAAGTGCCCATATGAAGAAACTGGAGAATAGATATACTTTACTAGAGAATTAACAGCACTACTGAAAACTCTAGAACACAAAGAAAAAAACTCCCCCAGGAGGAGTAGATGCGAGGAAATAATCATATTGAGGGCTGAAATCAATAAAGTAGAAACTAGGAAAACAATACAAAGCATCAATGCAACAAAAAGTTGGTTCTTTGAGAAAATCAACAAGATAGACAAACCTTTGTCCAAACTCACCAAACAGCAGAGCGTGCACATACAAATTAAGAAAATCAGAAATGAAATGGGGACATAACAACGGACTCTGAGGAAATTCAGAGAATCATCAGGTCATACTTTAAAACCTGTACTCCACAAAATTCGAAATTTAAAGTAAATGGATGACTTCCTGGATAGCTATGACTTGCCAAAATTAAATCAAGAACAGATAAGCAATTTAAATAGAACTGTAACCCCTATGGAAATAGAAGCAGTCATCAAAAGTCTCCCAAACAAAAAAAGCCCAGGTCCAGATGGCCTCAGTGTAGAATTCTACCAGAAATTCAAAGAACAGCTTATACCAATTCTTCTCAAAGTATTCCACGCAATAGAAGCAGAAGAGTCTTTGCCAAACTCTTGAACTCCAAGCCACACAAAGACATAAATAAGAAAGAGAACTTCAGACCAATATCCCTCATGAACATTGATGCAAAAATACCCAATAAAATACTGGCAAATCGGATCCAAAAACACATCAAAACAATCACTCACCACGATCAAGTAGGTTTCATCCCAGGGATTCAGGGATGGTTCAACATATGAAAATCCATCAATGTAATCCACTTTATAAACAAGCTGAAAAATAAAAATCACTAGATGCTGAAAAAGCCTTTGACAAAATCAAACTCCCCTTCATGATAAGAAGAGATCTGGGATAACAGGAACATACTTGAACATAATAAAAGCTATATACAGTAAACCAACAGCCAACACCAAACTAAATGGACAGAAACTCAATGCAATTCCTCTAAAATCAGGAACAAGACAAGTCTGTCCATGCTCTCCATACCTTTTCGACAATGTACTTGAAGTTCTAGCCAGAGCCATATGACAACAAAAGGATATCAAGGGGATACAAGTTGGAAAGAAAGAGATCAAACATTCATTATTTGCAGTTGATATGATAGTTTACATAAATGACCCAAAGAACTCTACCAGGGAACTCTTACAACTGATTAATAACTTCAGCAAAGTGGCAGGATACAAGATCAACTCAAGAAAATCAGTAGCCCTACCTATTATATAAGGATGATAAAAGGGCTGAGAAAGAAATCAGAGAAACATCACCTTTTACAATTGCCACAAACAACATAAAATACCTTGGGGTAACACTAACCAAACAAGTGAAAGACCTGTATCACAAGAACTTTGAATCTTTAAAGAAAGAAATTAAAGAAGCCCTCAGAAAATGGAAAGATCTCCCATGCTCTTGGATAAGTAGGATCAATGTAGTAAAAATGGCAATCGTGCCCAAAGCAATCTACAGATTCAATGCAATCCCCATTAATATTTCAGCACAATTCTTCACAGACCTAGAAAGATCAATAATCAATTTTTTATGGAAAAACAAAAGACCCAGGATAGCCAAAACAACCCTGTTCAACAAGGCAAATGTCCGGAGGCATCACCATCCCTGACTTCAAGCTCTATTATAGAGCTATAGTCCTGAAAACAGCTTGGTATTGGCACAAAAATAGACAGGTAGACCAATTGAATCGAATTGAAAACCCTGATATTAACCCACACACATATGAACATCTGATCTTTGACAAAGAAGCTAAAAATATACAATGGAAAAAAGAAAGCATCTTAAACAAATGGTGCTGCCATAACTTGAGGCTGGCATGTAGAAGAATGCGGATCGATCCATTTCTATCGCCATGCACAAAGCTTAAGTCCAAATGGATCAAAGACCTCAACACAAATCCAGCCACACTGAACCTCTTAGAAGAGAAAGTGGGTGATACCCTTGAACGAATTGGTATATAAGACAGCTTCCTGAACATAATACCAGTAGCTCAGACAGTGAGATCAACAATTAATAAATGGGACCTCCTGAAACTGAGAAGCTTCTATAAGGTAAAGGACACAGTCAGCAAGACAAAAAGGCAGCCCACAGAATGGGAAAAATATTCACTAACCCCATATATGACAGAGGGTTTATCTCCAAATTTTAAGAAGCAAGTCTCCAAAACACCAAAGGATCCAATTAAAAAGTGGGCTGCAGAACCAAATAGAGAGTTTTCAATAGAGGAGTCTAAAATGGCTGAGAGGCACTTAAGAAAGTGCTCAACATCATTAGCCATCAAGGAAATGCAAATCAAAACAACCCTGAGATACCATCTCACTCCTGTCAGAATGACTAAAATCAAAAACACCAACTAAAATTTATGCTGGAGAGGATGTGGTAAATGCCAAACACTCCTCCATTGCTGGTGGGAGTGCCAACTTGTTTAGCCACTTTGGAAATCAGTATGGAGATTACTCAGAAAAATGGGAATAAACCTACCACAAGACCCAGCAACTCCACTCTTAGGCATATATCCAAAAGATGCACATTCATACAACAAGGATGTCTGTTCCACTAAGCTCATAACAGCATTATTTGTAATAGACAGAACTTGGAAGCAACTAGATGCTCCTCAACCAAAGAGTGTATAGAGAAAATGTGGTACATTGACACAATGGAATACTATTCAGCAGAAAAAAAAACCAATGGAATCCTGAGATTTGCAGGCAAATTGATGACACTAGAAGAAACCATCCTCAGTGAGGTAAGGCAGTCACAAAAAGAGAAACATGGCATGTACTCTCTCATATATGGATTTTAGACATAGATCTGAGGAGTACCAGCCTACAATCCAATGGCCATAGAGCCTGGGAAACAGAACTTTAGTCAGTGGCTGATGGAAGAAGGGGCAGACTCCCAAGGCTGAGCACTGAGCTGAACTCAAGAAATCTAATTACAAAGAGGGAGGACTGATGACCAAAGGGATTAAGACTGGGCTGGTTTAACACCCAGAAACAGCTGACCTGACAAGGGTTAACTCTTGAATCCCAGCCTGATGCCTGGGAATCCAGCATGGGACTGATCAAGATACCCTGAATGGGTGTGTCAGTGAGGAGGCCTAGGTAATCTATTGAGCCTTGGGCAGTAGATCACAATTTATCCCGAGTATACACATGTACTTTGGACTCCCATCCAACAATGTGAGATGCACTCTCACTCTGAACTCTTGAGGGAGGGTCTAGGCCCTGCCCTGTATGAAATGACAGACTATGGACACCCCCATGGAGGGCCTCCCCCTCCCTGGGGAAATGAGGGGATATTGGGGGGTTGGGGGGCAGGCACAGGAGGAAGTGAGGGAAACGGAGTGGGACATGGAACTGACTTATGAAGCTACGTTGTTTCTAATCTAAATTTAAACTTAAAATTAAATAATAACAATAATAATAAAAGAAAATCCAAATGCAGTTGCGGTTTTTGCCTTTCCATAAACACTGGAACTGTTTGTCTGCAGTGGCATCAGGACATACTTTCAGAAAAGTCACATTCCTAAATTGATATATTGATATATAAAAATTCTATTTTGTCAAATCTCTCTCTCTCTCTCTCTCTCTCTCTCTCTCTCTCTCTCTCTCTCTCTCTCTCTCTCTCTGTCTCTCTGTTTCTCTGTCTCTCTCTCTCTCATGATTTTATAGGAAACTGCTAAAGACTGTGTCAAAGGACTTTTCTGATTTTCCCCATGAAATGGGGATCCTGACACAAACTGAGGTCAGATAACCCCCAGGTAGACCATTCGATGATGCCATGTGATGATACCCATATTGCCATGTGGTTTTCTGTCTTGATCTTGGACTTCAGCTGAAAATAGAAAATTTTATGTAGTGAATGTTGTCAGACTAAGTTGAGAGATAAAGAAAGAGAGAGAGAGAGAGAGAGAGAGAGAGAGAGAGAGAGAGAGAGAGAGAGAGAGAGAGAGAGAAGACAGGAAAAGGGATAGCCTGGGGATGGCTATTCAGGCAGGAAGACATAACACACTAATCCAACTACTCACTGGACTGGTCAGGGGAAGAGTTAGTGATGGCCTAGAGCACAGAGTCTTAGTAGAAGAAAGTGATTGGAATATGGCAACTAATCAGCCCATTTTTAAGTTCTTTCTTTTAATGTTTGTTGACATTTATTGCAGCTGAGTCATCTTCTGTTCATGAAAACAACAGTTTCAGATTAATTCCATTTCTATATCTCTTACTGACTTACCCTAAAACAACATGTGATGTCAATACATTCTAAGCTTTTTTATCTTTTTTAAATTTATTCTTCTGTCCCACAATACATCTGGATTTCAACCTCCCCTTCCTCTACTTCTCCTAGTCCCCCTCCACTCCTCCAAGTCCTCCCCCCACCGTCCCTCTCCTTCATACACATTGCTCCTCCATTTCCCTTCAGAATTGAGCAGGCCTCCAAGGAATATCAACCAACCGTGGTATAACAAGATGAAAAATAAGACTAGACAGAAACCCTCATGTCAAGCCTGGACAAGACAACACAGTGGGATGAAAATGGTCCAAAGGGAAGATGAAAGAGTCACTGATACCTACCACTGTTAGGAATCCCACAGAACACCCAGCTAACAACCATACCATATATGCAAAGGACCTACCTCAAATCCACTTAGGCTCTGCAACTGCTGCTTCAGTCTCCATGAGCCCTCATTAGGCCTGCTTAGTTGATTCAGTGGACCCCGTGTTCTCATGGTATCCTTTAACCCCTCTGGCTCCTCCTTTTCTGTATGTTTCCCCCAAGCTCCAAGAGGACATACTGAATGGAAATCTCCATTTGGACTCTCTGTCTACCTAAAGCCAGAGGAAGCATCTCTCATGGAATTCGGGTTAAGCAGCAATCTATGAGTATAGTAGTATAGAATTAGGAATCATTTTATTATTTTTCCTGTCCTAGTCTCTGGGTTATTTAGCCCCAGCATCCTGGTCACCCCGGCAATATAGGTCATGGACTCTCTCTAGAGGCATGGAACTCAAATTAGACCAGTCATTGGTTGGCCACTCAAACAAGCTCTGGGTCTCTGATGCCTCAGAATATCTTGCAGGCAGGACAGATATAGGTTGAAGGTTTTGTGGTTGGTTTGGTGTCCCAGTCCCACCACTGGAAGTCAGGTCAGGCTTTCTAAGCATTTTCACTGTTAGCTTATGACACAGGGTTTTCTATCAGAGTTGCATGAAAGAATAACCAATTCTTGGTTTAAATTTTAAATCACCATTGTAATGAGATTCCTGATTTTGAAAAGATGAACTGTTAACTTTTAAATTCAAGCATTAAGAAGTGTAAGCTGCATAGTGACCCTTTTTATGTAAGAGGACTGTTTACTTGGTTGCAGTTTGCAGACAATAGGACTGAAAATGAAACAAAGGACAGGCTGTGTACCTCTTGACCTACATCTGCACTTGTTCTCTTCTAATCCAACCACATCTGCACTGGAGTTCCTTTCATAGTTCATAGGCAACAGGCATTCTCAGCAAAACCAAATATCTGTGCAGAAGGGCAAAACACTCAAATCAGATAGAAAAATTAGCCCCGACACAGGGAACAGATAGAATTATAGACTAAGAGAAACAGGTACACAGAAAGAGATGGAAGCCAGGGTCTGCTAAAAGAAAGACTCTAAGGTATTAAATGGCAAGGGACAGAAAGTTCTACTTGTGTAGCTCTCTGAGATTCAATGAGTATATGCTATACGCAGTAGCATATCACATTTTTTAACAGTGTCTTAAGAAACCCAGGATGGTCTTGAACCCTCTATAGAGCTGGCATTGATCTCCTGCCTCCACCACCTCATTGTTCATATTTCAAATATGTACTACCATGTTTAACCCCTTCTTTATTTTCTCTTGAGGAGGTGCCAATTTTCAAGTCCAAGGGGGAAAATGACTAAACCCAATTTTCCGATTTTCTGATGAAAAACATTTCCAAAAAAATTTAATCGGCACACAGAAGATTGTAACAGTTTTGTTCATAATTGAGGAAATTTTGGAGGTCTCAGTGACTAGCCATTCAAAACGTCCTGCAAAGAAAGGAACTCAAAGGTCATAAAAAGAAATAGATGAACAAAGTATGTTTTTCACTAAGATAATCAATCAGAAAAGAGTTCCATACTGTATGAGTCCAATGACGAGTCGTTATGGAAAAGGCAAAACCATGGAGACAGCTAAAGTATCAGTAGTTTCTGGAGATTAATGAGAAAGGAGGAAGAAAATGACAGTGTACAGAGAATGTTGAAGGCAGTGGAACTATTCTATATATCATAGTAATGGCGGTTCAGATCTTTATGCTTCTGACAAGATCCATAGAATGTGTAATAACAAGAGTAAATCCTCACTCTAGAGTGTGGTGATACAGGCATGTAAAAATCAGATTCATCCATTATAATAAGTGTTCCATTCTGTTGAGGGATGTTGATCATGAAGGATATCATGCATGTACAAAGGCAGAAAGTACACAAGAAAAATGTCTTTACCTAAAAGCCTGCTGTGAACGTTAAAGTATTCTAAAATAGCTTTTCTCTTGTGGTTTATTTAATGAGGAACCAAGCATAAGGACATTGGCCTATTGATCATTAACATTGGCACTACTAAATAATATAGAAATTAGCACCTCATCAAATATCAGGTTTGTAAATATGTTGTTTCCTTTGCTCTGTAGAAGTTAGTATTTTATGAAGATAATACTGCTTATCATCATCCTCACCCTGTAATATATTTTAAAATAAAAAATGTGTGGTATTTCCAATTTTATTCTTTCTCAAAACTGCTTTAGATATTTGGGATCTTTTGTGACTGTGTGTGAATTTTAGGAGGCCTGTTTCACTTACAGTTATAGAAGTTCAAGGGCGTAACACCAGTGGCATGGAAGCTCAGGTATGGGCTGGCTTGCTGGTAGCAATAATGAAAACAAGCGTGGAAACACTTGTCACATCCTCACATAGGTAGCCTAAGATCTGGATGGAGCCAGGCTCAGGATTTTTACAAAATCCTTCACTCAGGGGCTACTGTGGAGCATATGACATCTACATGAATATTTTATGTAGCCAGTGCAACAGTTTGTCCTGGTCATTCTTATAAAAGAAATCCTTGGAAGCTATTGACTGAAAAAGTTTGTTTCTTACTCTTTTTTGTTTGCTTGTTTTTTATTTATTTTTTGTTTTGTTTTGTTTTTTGAGACAGGGTTTTTCTATATTGTTTTGGATGCCGTCCTGGAACTCGCTCTTTAGACCAGGCTGGCCTCGAACTTACAGAGATCTACCTGCCTCTGCCTCCTGAGTGCTGGCATTAAAGGCATGTGCCACCAATGCCCAGTGTTGATTCTTACTCTTAATCATGAAAACATTTACCTGTGCTACTCTAAAGTAATACACCTGTGTTCTCTAAAAGTTTACACTTTTGCTAATATACATTTATCACTATTAGACATGTATCATGGAAATTTTTTAAATTGAAGAATATGACATTCTTTTACAACTAAATTTGTAGGACAAAAGAAAACAGATTTAAATTTTAAAAAGAAAACAGTGGGTTTTTTTTAGCATCAAACTTTATATGGTGGTATCTGATTTCCAATTTGAAGTGAAATGATAGAGATTTGACTAAGTTTCCAACCATGATTGGGTTCAAATATACAGAATGAAATAATAATCGGAGTCAACCATTGACACTATGATCTAATTTATCTACTAATATTGAAGACAAATCAAATTTACTTTCAGACAGTTGGAACCCTGCAACTCTGATTGAAAGGTGCCTGTGAACTCGGCTCAGAGAACAGTAAGAGGACCCTGAAATACTTGACATACCCTAAGGCTCCAGGGTACAACAGACAGCAGCAATTCTAGGGTAAGCCTGACTTGGTTGGCCCTTTAACATAAAGCAGACCTGCATCTGTAGGGCCTTTTGAGAATTTCTGCTTCCTGCAACACCTCTGAGACCCAAACATCAAACACTAGTGAAAACTAAGGAGGTGCCTTAGAGCCAACGCAATTTTCAAATCCTTCATACTAAAGGAACAGTACTGTCAATATTTGAAAGTAATTCTCCAGTGGGTTTCATACCCAGCCCTCTTGGAAAGATGGATGAATGTTTAAATTCCTGTGAACATTTTCAGCAACTGTCTTAACATAAACACCAAGAAAATCAATTAAAATATACAGAATCTTTGCATATTTAACATAGGCTAACATAGAGCAAATTACATTTTTTATTTTGTTGATAATTACAAACACTAAACAATGAAATGTGACTGAAGATATAAGAATACACACACACACACACTTGTGTTTATATGTGTGCAAATGTAACTTCGTATGTCACACATTTTTACTTTATATACTCAACACTGGAGAAAATTTTTGTTTGTACATTGCAATCCTGTTTTTCATTTGTTAGTTTGTTTTTATGAAATGTAAGTCTACCACTAAGGTTTAGCTCTTAAGAGTGTGTTCTGCTCTGTGCTTTCCCAGCACCATGTTGAGCACCACACTACAAATGTTCCTTCATGACATTCACATCCTCCAGATCCACTAGTCTTTCAAGTTATCTGAAGATATTGTATGTCCTTACTCCCCACATCCACATAAGATGGCTGCTGGTCTGGCAACAAACATCTGGGGGACTTAAGTGAAGCTAAAATATATGAGGGCCATTGCTATCCTCAAGCATGATAAAAGAAAAAAACCTCTGACAGTTAATTAGGATACATCAAGAAGCATCTTATTAAGTCTTGGGGTTTTTTTTGCTGCCCAAAAATAAGACTACTCTGAGTCCAGGAGGTTGTACATTCTTCCACCATCGGGATACAAGGCTCTCAGCTCTTTCTCTTGAAGAAAATTACTGATGATGACACTGCTCAAGAAGATAACAGTTCTTGCTTGAATTAGAAGGAGTGACTGGGTTGTGCAAGTTACTAAGACCTGGAACTGAGTATTGGTATGAAAAATATGAAGAGGCTCTGAATTTTGAGCAAAGTTACTAGACAGTGAAGGAGGTTAGAGTTCAAAGTTCAAGGTTTAAAAAATGGCATCCCACACTACTGCCATCCTGTAAATTTCAAATATTTATGAACATGCTATTTATGCTTGTAACATCCATTATATTGTGTTGTGGGATATTTGTACACTGTGTTAAGATATATTTGCTGTGATTGGTGTAATAAAAAAATGAATAAAAAAATGAATACCTAGGCTGGAGGTATAGGCAGGATTTCCAGGGAGAAAAAAAGAGGAGGAATCTATGTGCACCGGAGAAGCCAGGAAACAAGGAGAGGAAACAGGAGGTCCAAGATGAAAAAGAGGTAATGCCATGTGATAAAATGAAGATTAATATAAATGGGTTAATTTAAGTTATAAGAGATAATTGGGTGAGTTTTCATAATTAACAGGAAATCTCCCTATCATTATTTGGAAGTTGGCTGGCAGGAAAGCAATAGACTCCTTACACATGGTTGTCCAATGTGGGGCTTGAATATGGACAGGGTGTGACAAAGCAGCTTCTCAGGCAGGTCCAGCACAAAGAGGCACTGCTGTAGAAGCAGTTTCTCAGGAAGGTTCAGCACAAAGAGGCACAGCTAGGCCCTGCTGTAGATGTAGTGACCCACAGTCAAGCTCTGGGATGAACTCCAGGATTTTGGTTGAAGAGAGGGAGGAAGGATCATATGAACAAGGGGTCAAGATCAAGATGGAGAAAACCACAGAGACAGATGACCTGAGCAAATGAGAGCTCAGGGACTACGGGCTGACAGCTGGGGAACCTGCATGGGACCGAACTGAACCCTCTGAATGTATGTGACAGTTATGTGACTTGGTATATTGTGGGGGCGACCTCTGGCCATAACACCAAGACTTATCCCATGAATATGAACTAGCTTTTTGGAACCACTCCCCATGGTGGTATATCTTGCTCAGTCTTGATACAGGGGTAAGGGGCTTGGCCCTGCCTCAACTTGGTATGCCAAACTTTGTTGTCTCCCCAGGAAAGGCCTTACCCCCTCTGAGGAATGGATGAGAGGTGGGAAGGGGTGGGGGGCCCAACAGAAGGGGTTGATATGTAAAATGTAAAATAAAATTTTAAAATATAAAATAAATAAGTAATATACACACTAAAAAATTACCCTGTTGTACAGTGAGCAAATGAACAGCCAGCACTAGGTACAAACTCCTGCCACAGACAGACACAACAATTTCCCAGAGCTGGGTCACCTAAATGTGGCTTCAGGGCCCTTACTTGCTGATACACAGAACTAAGTTAAGTGAAGTGAAGCCGCCTGCCTCTGCACCATATGCTAAGTACAGTCCCAAGACAGTAACCTAGTAGATTAGGATTTGGCACACATAGTCAGAGGAGGCTGAAGAGTCTCACACATACACATACATACATGCATTCATGCAACAAACCGTAATAATAAATAATAATTATAATAATAATAAATGAAAGCCAGGTCCAGGTGGACAAAACCTCTGAACAGATTACAGTGTATTTAAAAATATAATTAGATACTAAATAAAGAAAAAGAAAATGGGTTACACAGTCATAAAAGTAGTTTAAAATAATAAAATCTTTAAAGGAAGCATAAAGTAATATGAAAAGAATAAATCATATAGGATGGAAAACACTCAGGGCATCTAGATCCTGTATCTTGGTCTTTGCTCACTTTGAATTTTTTAGATGCTAATGTACACAAAACAGTAGTCACTGAGAGACACTGGATTATGGAAACTGCTAAATTAAACAAACTATATGATTTAGGAATGTATTCACTTCAGAATAGAAGTCAAAAGTATGTTGTATTGCAAGAGAGACTATGCTTCTCTTCTCACAGGAAGCAAAAACTTTAAAATTAATGAAGACCAGATTTGATTTGGGGAGACCTCCTGAAAATCTGGAGTACAGACAGAAAAAAAAAAAGAAACAAACAGAAAACTCCAAGACAGGTAGTATATATGCTGATTCCTTGACATGGGAACAGCTCTGAGATGAGATGAGACATGATAAATCTTATTAGCTACAAAGTCCTCATGACTTATTATTACATGTCATCTTTTCATATGGTGTGGATAGAGGTTTGATTTTCCAGTCCAAACAGGTTTATAAAGTTAACAGATATCTTTTACCTGCTGAAACACAAAACATAAAACCTTCCTTAGCTGACTTATGTATTCCATACTTGCATTTATACAGATATTTATGTTACCTTCAACAGTTTGTGTGTTTTCAGAAAAAAAGGACCAGACACCAAGAAAAATAAGCAGCCCAGGCTATCCAGTCTCTCAGCTTCCTCTGTTATAGTTTCCTCAAAATTCTGCATCCAGAACAATTTCAAAACTGCTATGTGAGATGGTTCATCCTCAGTGACTACTCCAGTCAAGACTTCAGATATACTTCATACTTTCCCATTATATAGAGACAAAAAAAAATAAAACAGTCAATGCTCCCAGGACTTGATCATTGTCCCAAGTTTCTCAGGGTTCCCTAGAGATGCAGTTGCTCCTAGACAGCAGGAAGTAATTTTAAGTACACCATGCCCATAAGAGGTGGGGTGGGTAATTTTTGGTGTCATTCAGTAGGTTAAAGATGATTGTTATGATTTAGAGGGGATGGTTGAAAATTGTTACTGATTGTGCTAAGGGAGAAAACTAAACAAGGGAGGTTGGATTCAAGGATCTCTTTCTGAAAAGAAAAACAGGGAATAAGAGAATGATAGGATAAAAGGGTTGATTGTTGAATCTAGTTTTAAACTAAAAAGGAACTATTAATCTCAAAAAGTCTGCATTGATATGGATTTTTATATTGATACAAATTTGAGATGTTTTTGTTAGAACATACACTATATATGTTTCTACTCTTATTTAAGATATTTTTGTTATTGATACAATGTAATATCATTTTTGTTATACTGAATATATGTTTTTACTCTTGTTTAAGGTATTGAACCTATGCAGCTTATCTTAAAATGTAATGTGTAATTAGAAATACAGTTTAGTAGTTAGTCATCTATAATAATCAAACTCTTGTAATCATGTTAGGTATTTTTCAAGGTTAAACAGAGACATAATTTAGATGTATAGGTGGTCTTCAACCACTAGATGTCTATAGAATATGGCATTTAAATGTTTTATTAACATAAGGCTTTTCATGACAATGAAACATGTTGTTCTTGACAGCACCAATTTAGTTCAAATAAAGGATGATGATCATTGAAGAACCTCCATGTAGAGTTTGCTTTTATTGTGGCAATGTTAACCACTGGGCAAAATACTTCTCTTGTCTCAACTACTGACAGTATGTTACCCAAATCTGACAAGGAGAACGCGAAAGAAGTTGACTACCAAACTTTTCCAAGACAAGCTAGGATGATCCTTCAAAATCCCTGCTTCACAGAAAAGTCTGCCAGATATTCTAGGACTGTAGACCAAAGATGGATGCCCTAATGTTGCAAAGGAACCTTGTGTAACTGTCAAAGAAGCTAGATGTCTCTGTCATCTCTATAATTTGGGAAGTTGTCTGTTCTGCACTTCCTGTTTACTCAGGCAATACTATATTCTTCTCAGGTCTCTGATGGGGTTGAAGACTAGATAGTTATAATTACAGCTTTCCTTGTTACCAAATAAAAAAGAAACTTACATATGAGGCACAAAGTTTGTAAAACAAAGAAACTTATAATCTTAGTTGTTTATCTAAGATGTTTTAAGTCTAAAAAGATATGTTTATGATGGTAATACAAGTTATTGATGAAAAGTAGTTTATCTATGAAACTTTGAACTCACTAAGATAGCATAGGAAAGACAATGTTTTCTCCAAATTTGTCAAATACAATTGGACTGGACATTATTAATGTAATTCTTACCCAATAATTGTTCTTATTGTATATAGTTTTACTGTGTTAGCATAAAAACCTGTCCTTTTATTCAGACAAAAAGTAGGGAAATGCTATGTGATATTTGTTCACTGTGTGAAGATGTATTAGTTGTTATTAGTGTAATAAAAAGCTGAACAACCAATAGCTTGGCAGGAAGTATAGGTGGGATTTCTGGGGAGAGACAGGAGAAGGAGGGTGAATCTAGATGCACAGGAGAAGTCAGAGACACAGAGAGGAAATAGGAAGTACAAGACAGAAGAAAGATAATGACATGAGACAAAATATAGTTTAATATAAGTGGGTTAGCTTAAGTTATACTAGTTAGTTAGGAACAAACCTAAGCTACAGTCTGAGCTTTCATAATTAATAAGAAGTCCTATGTCATTATTTGGGAGCTGGCTAGTGGAATGGAAAAAGACTCCTTACAAGATTGCCTGTGTTTCTGTTTTACTAGCTTGGGTTAGGATAGGGTATGTTGCCCCTACCTCTGGTGCACAGCTAAGTGTATACACACCCACCATAAATAAGAAACCAAGAGAACTTATGAGTTACAATTCCATTTCCTTCTTTTGTCATTGTTATAGAACTGAAATTATCAGCTCTTTTGCGAACACCTATAACCACAGAATCTGGTCACATCTGCGGCAACATTCATGTTGATTGCTTCCAGAATGGGAAGAGTTTATTGACATCCACCCCTCTGCCCTAATGAGCAAGTAAAAGGCCAGGTTGATTCATGAAATAAATTCTGAACTTAGAACATTTGGGGTAAAGTATGTTGGTTGGTAAGTAAGCGATGTGTTTCTTTGACAATTTGCCACCTGGGTAGTAAGGGGGGAGCACTGAGTTGAAAATGATATATCACCATAAATGGTAGCTACAATGAGCACAATGAGCAGAAGATGACAAGCTCTTTGTTCTTGATTCTTATTGCACCTCTACCCTGATAGCTAAGGTCCATAACCAACCTACCTGTCCAATATCAGAAAAAAATGGATGAAGAAAATATGGTAATATTTTTATTCATAAAGAAGAAAATTTACTTCATTTGTAGGAAAATGGATGTAACTAGAGATAATCATATTAAATAAATTAAGCTAATCTCAGAAAGACAAATACATTTCTTCCCATTTTTGGTTCATAGATTTTATATGTATTCATAAAATCATGTCAGCAAGATGGAAGTAGAAATAAAGTTATGTAGGGAACAAAATGGATTAACAAGAGATAGGATAGGCAAGAAAGGAAGAGATTATAGATGGATATGCTCTGCTCAAAATGTATCACTTTTACCTATAATGGATTTTTATTAATATGATATGATACACCAAAAGGTGCCAAGTCATTCATCGAGTGGTGAAGTAAAGAAATGTCTATTAGTACTAGATAAAGTGATACTGAAATACTGAAGAGTCCATTCATTCCAAGCCCAGTTTGATGAGCCAATGAGTTTATTGTAGTAACTGTCAGGAACAGTGAACAAAAAGTTCACAGCAGCATAGCCAGTTCAGGCATAGCTGGGGCACAGAAGCATCCCAAGCCTCAGGCAGTCTTCCACATCCTCAATACTCCAGTATCCTCAAAATAATTCCATTTAAGACAGGAGGGAGTTTAGACAAGGATGTCAAGAAAGGGTGTGTCTTGATCAGCCTCAATATCGAAGATTTCATGTTGGCTATGCTGTTCTGTTTGTCTCATTTCTATGAAGGTAGTTAAAGGTAGGTCACCCCAATGACTTAGCAGCATGGTTCATCCCAATTGTCTTTTCAGTCTGACTTTTTTCACATAGTATAATGTTTTAAGATTCATATATATAGCAACAGGTATAGTATTTTAATGTTTTTATGGCCAAAGCAGCATTTTATTTAACTACTAATCAGGTACCAGGCATTTCAGTTGTTTCCATTTGGGGCTACTGTTATTAATGCTTATATATTATAAGACTATTCATGCACATATTGCTGTGTGGACATATGTTTTTGTTACAGTGCATAACTAAAAATGGAATCTGAGTCATATGGAAATTCTAATTTTTAACTGCTAAATAATAAGTTGTTTAAGCAGCTTTGGTAATGTGTATCATTACTAGGATATGTGGAATTTTTCAAAAGGCATCCCAATAAGTAGGTAGTAATACACATGCTTTTGATTATTATGTTCCAAGTGACTAAGGACATTGAAACCCCTTTCATGTGTTTATTGGAAATTATTAGACCCCCTTTGGATAAATGTATGTTAAATAATCACCAATTAAAAAATGACTTTCTCTGTGAAGCTTTAACATATGTACTCAGTATAGTCAGCACATCAAATATACAAGTTCTAAACAGTTCATACTATTCTGTAGGGTTTAAAGTTATATTTATTTTTCACAGTCTTGCAAGTTTTTTAATCATTCAATTAATGCATTATTATAACACTTTTCCTCCCCAATGGTCTTGGCACCCTTGTCAACAATCAGCTTACTATAAACATATGAGAGTGTAAATTCCATTTAAAATATTTATGTCTGTCCAGAATTAGGGGAATGCCATTTTGGCTACTCTGGGAGTTTAGAATATTTTGATATAATTATTATTACACATTCAGTTTTTCTAT
Organism: Mesocricetus auratus; assembly: GCF_017639785.1. Taxonomy (NCBI): domain Eukaryota; kingdom Metazoa; phylum Chordata; class Mammalia; order Rodentia; family Cricetidae; genus Mesocricetus; species Mesocricetus auratus. The sequence continues at coordinate 26,646,068 of NW_024429190.1, read as the reverse complement.
TTTTGAGATTGTGACTATTATGTGCCCCTTGTATTTTAGTATGACGTTTAGACACAGCTTATCAATTAAATAAATTAAATTTACCTATTGAAAAAGGAGCCTCTGTGATTTTGATTCCAACTGCCTTAAAACAATGTGTGGAGTATTTCCATGTAAACTGATCATGTTAAGTCTTTCCAAATATTTGGTTATTTGTGCAGTGAGTTCATTATTGTTTTGTAGTATGTAGAGGGTTTTTTTATTTTAAAAGGGATTTAGAATTTACAAATGATTTTCATTAACAACATTGGCATTTTGTTTTTGTTTTGTTTGATTAGTATGAGTGAAATACATATACCACTTGAGTTTCCAAAATTTATACCATCTTGAACTATTAGTATCCATTCTACTTTGTCAGGATATATTAACATTTTAAAATCTGTAAGCACTTTGTCAAGTGCTACATATTCATCAACATTATGTCTTGTAACTGTGACTTGTCAATTAAATCTTTGAGAATCCTGTAATGCATATTTTTACCTCCTCTGCAGGTAAATCTACTTGAAAACATTAATATTAAGTAACCACTTCATGTTCTTGGATTTGATGATGGCCAAGGTTGATCATCCTGGCTTCCAGAAATTGTCATCCCACATAACAATGTAACAAAGATACATATTACTTGTTACATTTTCTATATCAGTCAGTGGACACTTTGGGTAGCTTGTTTCTTTGAGCCATTTAGACATAAAACAAGCATGCTAGATGTCATGAAAACAGTATAAATGGACATGTTTAGAGAAGTATCAGCGAGGAAGAAGCCAAGGTTTACTGAACAGATTCTGGCTTTTATGTCAGATTATGCACTTTAAAACTAAATTTGAGCTCCCTTTGAATGTAATGTAATGAGGCAGAAATTTGCAGCCACTATGTTAATAGGGAGAAAATTCAACTATCATGTAAGTTTAAGGAAAGTATACAAAACTATTATGGTTACCTGCCTACATATGAAAAGATTCTACAAGACATTTGTTTCCAGATGTTTGACATTTCATTTGATCTTATGTTCTAATGCCTTGATTCAGGGTTTAGGCTATTATCTTTAGGTTATTTTGGTCAGTGTAGATATTTAGGATTTCACTGTGTCCTTTTGATGGATATGTGCTTTACTTTTGGTACATGGTATTTTCATTCTCTTTGTCCACACATATTTCCTATTTTTATGTGAGTTCTACCTTGCTATTAGATTAATTACAAGTGTGTTCCCATGTGTGTGAAATTGTAACATTTATTTTTTAAATGTCATTCTTTTGAAGTTATAAACTTTTCTAAAAGAAAAAGAAAGGAATATATATTTCCCACTCACATTTAAAGGTATTTTAATACTGATCCCAAAATACATAAAGTATTAGATAACCCACTCTATTGATGAGGCTTGATGCACAGATTTTCATTTGGCTTCTTGGGTTTTTCATTACCTACTTCATGCTTATTTGGCTTTTCTTGACTGAGGAATACTCAGCCACAGATGAAACATCTAGACATACCTTTTCTCCCAGGCTCAGGAAACATTGTGGTGGGGGTTGGAGGACGCAGGAAGGATTATAAGAGTTAGAGGTCAGGAAACATCTGATCCAAACAGTATCAACTGGACATGTTGGGACCAATGCTCTTACGGGTCAGATCAGCTGTGGTTGCCTGTACATGATCAAACCAGTCAACTTTCTAGCACAGAGGGGTTCATGAATTCCTGCACCTATCTGAGGAGCTATGAACAGATGGTGGCTTGTGTGAGTGGGATAATCAGATTTCTTTGAGGGTGTGCCCCTTGGTAGTTGATTAACTCCTATGGATGTCCTTACATTCAGAAATGTATAAGCAGCACAGATAGGAGCTGATGGGTTAATAAAAATATTTATATATTTTTTTATTTTTAAATTTAAATTAGAAACAAGGTTGCTTCACATGTCAATTCCAGGTCACACTCTCTCCAGCATAAATTTTAGTTGGTGTTTTTGATTTTAGCCATTCTGACAGGAGTGAGATGGTGTCTCAAAGTTGTTTTGATTTGCATTTCCCAGATGGCTAAGGATGTTGAGCACTTTCTCAAGTGTCTCTCAGCCATTTTAGACTCCTATATTGAGAATTCTCTATTTGGTTCTGTAGGCTACTTTTTAATTGGATCCTTTGGTGTTTTGGAGACTTGCTTCTTGACTTCTTTGTAAATTTTGGAGATCAACCCTCTGTCAGATGTGGGGTTAGTGAATGTCTTTTCCCATACTGTGGGCTGCCTTTTTGTCTTGCTGACTGTGTCTTTTGCCTTACATAAGCTTCAGTTGATTCCATTGGTCTACCTGTCTACTTTTGTGCCAATACCAAACTATTTCCAGGACTATAGCTCTATAATAGAGCTTGAGGTAGGGGTTGGTGATGCCTCCAGATGTTGCATTGTTGAGCATTGATCCTACCTATCGAAGAGAATGGGAGATCTTTCCATTTTCTGAGGGCTTCTTTTATTTCTTTCTTTAAAGACTCAAATTCTTGTGATACAGGTCTTTCACTTGTTTAGATAGCCTTACCCCAAGGTATTTTATGTTTTTTGTGGCAATTATAAAGGGTGATGTTTCTCTGATTTCTTTCTCAGCCCTCTTATCATCTGTATATAGTAGGGCTACTGATTTTCTTGAGTTGATCTTGTAGCCTGCCACTTTGCTGAAGGTATTAATTAGTTAAAAGAGTTCCCTGGTAGAGTTCTTTGGGTCATTTATGTAAACTAACATATCATCTGCAAATAGTGAATGTTTGATCTCTTTCTTTCCAATTTGTATCCCCTTGATATCCTTTTGTTGTGGTATGGCTCTGTCTAGAACTTTAAGTACAATATTGAAAATGTACGCAGGTAGTGGACAGCCTTGTTTTGTTCCTGATTTTAGAAGAATTGCGTTGAATACCTATTTAGTTTGATGTTGGATGTTGGTTTGCTGTATATAGCTTTTATCATGTTTAGGTATGTTCCTGTTATCCCAGATCTCTCAAAGACCTTTATCATGAAATAAAAATACTTCTTCAAAAAGAGGATGCTAGCCAGGCAAGTATTAGAAGATTTAAAGCAAACAAGACCTTTAAGTTATTTCACACATTCAATAAAATGTAAACTATTAGGAAGAATTGTTTTTCACTAAAAATATCCATGTCTCTAACTTAGAAAGAAGTGTTTAACATATACAAGATACAAAATAAATTTTGAGTTGAATTAATTACTGAACTCATGGCAAATTGAGACCTCATGATATATTGTAGCAAAAAGGAACCTAACTTCAAATGCAGTTATGATTCTTCTGTCTTTCTAGGCTTGGTCATATGGTGCTGAGTTGCTCATTTGGTATTTTGGGGCTTTGGTTTTCTTATTTGCAAATTAAACATTGGAAGAAATCTACAGTGTCTAAGCACTGAGCAGCACATAGATTCTGTGCAGAAATTTGATAAAGGAGATGTTTGTTTCTTTAACTTTAAAATACAATCCTTATTTTAGCCACACTTCTTCTATTTCCACGCTTTAATGGTAATGGAACATATAGAATGTTGGTTTACTGTTTAAAGAACAAATTGCAGGATGAATGAAAATTAAAAAAAAGAATCTAGATCAGTCCTACCAGACCCCATCCTCCAGTGTGCCCAGCTTCAGCTTCAGGAAAAAGGAGAACAGTGGAGACAGAAAGATCCCACCTGCACCCACTAGAAGAAGAGATGGGAAGAAGACAAAATAAAAGCTCACTCAGCAATAGAAAGACCAATATGACTCCACCAGAATCTAGAGACCCAATGCCAGCAAGACCTGAAAAGCACTACATAGATGAAGCAGAAGAGAAAGACCTTAAAATTATTTTATGGAGATGATAGAGACCCTCAAAGAAGAAACTAGGGAAAATCCCTTATAAAATAGAAGAAAAACAAACAAAAATACATGAAATAGAGGAAAAGATGAAAAATATCCAAGAAATAAACAAATCTGTTAAAGATTCTAAAGAATGCCAAGAAAAAACTATCAAACAAATGAAGAAAACAACTCAAACAGTTGAAGTATAGAAATCTGAAATAGAAACAATAAAGAAAACACAGAATGATGGGATGCTGGAAATAGGAAAGTAGGGTAAACGATCAGGAACTATAGATGCAAGTATCACCAATAGAATACAAGAGACAGAAGAGAGAACCTCAGGTCTTGAAGACTCATTAGAGGATATACAGTCATTAACCAAAGAAAACCTCAAAACCAACAAATCCCTAAAACAAAATATCCAGGATATATAGGACATCGTGAAGAAGCCAAACCTGAGAATAATGGATATAGAAGAAGGTGAAGAAATACAGCTCCAAGGTAGAAAAAAAATATTCAACAAAATCAAAGAAGAAAACTTCCCTAACCTAAAGAAGAATATGCCTATGAAAATACAAGAATCTTATAGAACACGAAAAAGGCTGAAGCAGAAAAAGAGTAGCTTACAGAATAAAGAGAAAATATTAAGAACAGCTTAAGAAGAAGGCTAAGTAACATATAAAGGCATACCTATCTGAATTACACCTGACTTCTCAATGGAAAATATGAAAGCCAGAAGATCCTGAACAGATGTCCTACAAACGCTAAGGGAACAAGGATGCCAGCCCAGACTACTATATCCAGCAAAGCTTTCAATTATAATAGATGGAGAAAACAAAATATTCCATGACAAGCCCAGATTTAAACAATACATAACCATGAATCCAGCTCTAAAGAAAGTGCTGGAAGGAAAACCTAGACCCAACGAAGATAACTTCACTCACAAAGACATAGACAATAGATAATCCCAGTTTACCAAACATCAAAAGAAAAATGGAGGGGAAGCTACACACAATAACTCCACTACCAATAAATCAAACGCAAACAAGAATCATCAATCAATGGTCATTGATATCCCTCAATGTCAATGCTCACAACTTAACAAAGAAAGAAAAGAACTAATAGAATTTATGAACCAGCTGGATTTAACAGACATCTAAAGAACATTCCACCCAAACACAAAGGGATATACCTTCTTCTCGGCGCCACATGGAACCTTCTCTAAAATTGACCACATAATAGGAAACATAAAACCTAAACAGATACAAATAATTGTAATAACCCCCTGTGTCGTATCAGACCACCATGCATTAAAATTAGAATTCAACAATAACACAAATCATAAAAAACCTACAAACACATGGAAATTGAACAATGCACAATTGCACCATCCGTGGATAATGGAAGAAATAAAAAAAGAAGTTAAACACTTCCTGGAATTCAATGAGAATGAAGACACAACATACCCAAATTTATGGGACACTCTGAAAGCAGTGCTGAGAGGAAAGTTCATAGCACTACATGCCCATATGAAGAAACTGGAAAACAGTCACAATAGACAATTAATAGCACAGCTGAATTCTCTAGAACAAAAGGAAGCAAACTCACAGAGGAGGAGTAGATGCCAGGAAATAATAAAATTGAGGGCTGAAATCAATCACTAGATTGCAAAGAATCAATGAAACAAAGAGTTGGTTCTTTGAGAAAATCAACAAAATAGACAAACCTTTGTCCAAACTAACTAAAAGACAGAGAGGGAGCATGCTAATTAACAAAATCAGAAATGAAAAGCGGGACATAACAACAGACACTGAGAAAATCCAGAGAATCATCAGGGCATACTTTGAAAACCTGTACTCCACAAAATTTGAAAATTTAAAGGAAATGGACTATTTCCTGGATAGATATCTCTTGCCAAAACTAAATCAAGAATAGATAAACAATCTAAACAGACATATAACCCTTAATGAAATAGAATCCGTCATCAAATTTTCCCAACTAAAAAAAAGCCCAGGCCCAGATGACTTCAGTGCAGAATTCTACCAGAAATTCAAAGAGGAGCTAATTCCAATACTCCTCAAAGTGTTCCACACAATAGAAGCAGAAGACTCACTGCCAAACTCTTTTTACAAGGCTACAATTACCTTGGAACCCAAGCCACACAAAGACACAACTAAGAAAGAGAATTATAGACCAATTTCCCTCTTGATCATCAACGCAAAAATACTCAATATAATACTAGCAAATCTGATTCAAGAACACATCAGAAAAATCATGCACCATGATGAACTAGGCTTCATCCCAGGAATACATGGATGGTTCAACATTAGAAAATCTATCAATGTAATCCACCATGTAAACAAACTGCAAAGGTAAAAAACCACATGATCATCTCACTAGATGCTGAAAAAGCCTTTGACAAAATTCAACACCAATCATGATAAAGGTCCGAGAGAGATCAGGGATAAAAGGAACATACCTAAACATAATAAAAGCAATATACAGTAAACTAACAGCTAACATAAAACTAAATGGAGAGAAACTCAATGCAATTCCTCCAAAATCAGGAACATGACAAGGCTGTCCACTCTCTCCATATCTCTTCAATATTGTATTTGATGTTCTAGCTAGAACAATAAGACAACAGAAGAGATCAAGAGGATACAAATAAGAAAAGAAATCAAAGAGGATACCAGAAAATGGAAGCTCTCCCATGCTCTTGGATTGGTAGGATCAACATAATAAAAATGGCAATCTTGCAAAAAGCAATCTACAGATTCAATGCAATCCCTATCAAAATTCTGGCACAACTCTTCACAGACCTTGAAAGAACTATAATCACCTTTATATGGAAAAACAAAGACCCAGGATAGCCAAAACGACCCTATACAATAAAGGAACTTCAGGAGGCATCACCATACCTGAATTCAAGCTCTATTACAACGCTTTAGTCCTGAAAACAGCTTGGTATTGGCACAAAAATAGACAAGTAGACTAATGGAATTGAATTGAAAACCCTGATTTTGAACCATACACCCATGAACACTTTATTTTTGACAAAGAAGCTAAAATTATACAATGGAAAAACAGAAAGTATCTTCAACAAATGCTGCTGGCATAACTCGATATTGGCATACAGAAGACTGCAGATAGATCCATGTCTATCGCCTTGCACAAAACTTAAGTCCAAATGTATCAAAGACCTCAACATAAATCCAACCACACTGAAAATGTTAGAAGAGAAAGTGGGAAGTACCCTTGAACGAATTTCAACATTAGAAAATCTATCAATGTAATCCACCATATTAACAGTCTGCGAAAGAAAAACCACATGATCATCTCACTAGATGCTGAAAAAGCCTTTGACAAAATCCAGCACCCCTTCATGATAAAGGTCCTAGAGAGATCAGGGATAACAGGAACATACCTGAATATAATAAAAGCAATATACAGTAAATCAACAGCTAACATCAAACTAAATCGAGAGAAACTCAAAGCAATTCCTCTAAAATCAGGAACAAGACAAGGCTGTCCACTCTCTCCATATCTCTTCAATATTGTACTTGAAGTTCTAGCTACAGCAATAAGACAACAAAAGGAGATAAAGGGGATACAAATAGGAAAAGAAGAAGTCAACCTTTCACTATTTGCAGATGATATGATAGTTTACATAAGTGACCCAAAAACCTCCGCAGGGTTACTCCTAGAGCTGATAAACACCTTCAGCAATGTGGCAGGATACAAGGTAAACTCAAAAAAATCAGTGGCCCTATTATATACAGATGATGAAGTGACTGAGAAAGAAATCAGAGAAACATCACTCTTTACAATAGTCAAAAACAGCATCAAATATCTGGGGATAATGTTAACCAAGGAAGTGAAAGACCTGTATATCAAGAACTTTGTGTCTTTAAAGAAAGAAATCAAAGAAGATACCAGAAAATGGAAAGATCTCCCATGCTGTTGGATTGGTAGGATCAACATAATAAAAATGGCAATCTTGCCATAGCAGTCTACAGATTCAATGCAATCCCTATCAAAATTTCATCACAATTCTTCAAGGACCTGGAAAGAACATTAATCAACTTTATATAGAAAAACAAAAGGCCCAGGATAGCTAAAACATCCCTATACAATAAAGGAACTTCAGGAGGCATCATCATACCTGACTTCAAGCTCTATTATAGAGCTAAAGTCCTGAAAACAGCTTGGTATTGGCACAAAAATAGGCAGGTAGACCAATGGAACCGAATTGAAAGCTCTAATTTTAACCCACACAGCTATGAACACTTGATTTTTGACAAAGAAGCTAAAACTATACAATGGAAAAAAGAAAGCATCTTCAACAAATGGTGCTGCCATAACTGGGTACTGGTATGCAGAAGACTGCAGATAGATCCATGTTTATCGCCTTGTACAAAACTTAAGTCCAAATGGATCAAAGATCTCAACATAAATCCAGCCACACTGAAACTTTTAGAAGAGAAAGTGGGAGATACTCTTCAACGAGTTGGTACAGGAGACCACTTCCTAAACATAACACCAGTGGCACAGGCACTGAGATCGACAATTAACAAATGGGACCTTCTGAAACTAAAAAGCTTCTGTAAGGCAAAGGACACAGTCAAAAAGACAAAAAGGCAGGCCACAGAATGGGAAAAGATATTCACTAGCCCTACATCTGACAGAGGGCTAATCTCCAAAATTTACAAAGACCTCAAGAAACAAGTCTCCAAAACACCAAAGGATCCAATTAAAAGGTGGGGTACAGAGCTAAATAGAGAATTCTCAGTAGAGGAGGCTAAAATGGCCAAGAGACACTTAAGAAAGTGCTCAACATCCTTAGCCATCAGGGAAATGCAAATCAAAACAACTCTGAGATACCATCTTACTCCTGTCAGAATGGCTAAAATCAAAAACACAGGAGACAATTTATGCTGGAGAAGATGTGGAGAGAGAGGAACACTCCTCCACTGCTGGTGGGAGTGCTGACTCATACAGCCTCTTTGGAAATCAGTATGGAGATTCCTCAGGAAAATGGGAATCAATCTACCACAAGACCCAGCAATTCCACTCTTAGGCATATATCCAAAAGATGCAAATTCATAGAACAATGACATATGTTCCACTATGTTAATCGCAGCATTATTTGTAATAGCCAGAACCTGGAAGCAACCTAGATGCCCCTCAACTGAAGAGTGGATAGTGAAAATATGGTACATTTATACAGTGGAGTACTACTCAGCAGAAAAAAATAATGGAATCTTGAAATTCGCAGGCAAATAGATAGAACTAGAAGAAACCATCCTGAGTGTGGTAACCCAGTCACAAAAAGGCAAACATGGTATATACTCACTCATATTTGAATTTTAGATATGGATCAGGATAGTGCCAGTCTGCAATTCCACTGTCAGAGAGTCTGGGAAACATAGTACCCCAGAGAAGAAGAATGAGGCAAGATCTCCTGAACAGATTGGGAACATGGTGGGAGTTGGCAGGGGGAATGGGAGCTGGGAAGAAGAGATGGGGAGAAGAGGAGGAGATAGTAGGTCATAGGGGAACAGGAATGTTGAATGGGGGGGTAGAATAGGATTAGAACAGGATGAGAAATACCATAATAGAAGGAGTCATAGGTTTGAAGAGAGATCTGGCACCAGTGAGACCTCTAGTGATCTAAAGGGATGACACCAACTGTCAAGCTAAGCAATAGTGGAGAGACTACGTTAAATGCCCATTCCTGATAATGAACTTGACGTCTACCTAATATGCCATCCTAGAACCTTCATCCAGTGACTGATGTAAGCAGAGGCAAACACCCACAGTTAAACACTGAACTGAACCCATGGAACCCAGTGATAAAGAGAGAGGCGCAATGAGCAAATTGGCAAAGAATGGGCTGGTGAAACCAGCAGAGACAGCTGATCTGAACAAGGGGGAGCTCTTGGACCCCAGACTGACACCTGGGAAGCCAGCATGGAACTGATTCAGACCTCTTGAGTGTGAGAGTCAGTGAGGAGGCCTGGGCAACCTATGGGTCCCTGGGCATTAGATCAGTATTTATCCCTGGCATACAAAATGGACTTTGTGTGTCCATAACACAAAGAGGGATGCTCTCTCAGCCTGGAGTCTTAGGGGAGTGCCTGGACCCTGCCTTGAGCGAAATGACAGACTCTGGATATTCCCTATGTGGAAGGAAGTGGGGATAAGGTGGGAGGCTGTGGGGGATGGAAGGGGAAGGGGGAGGAGGGTCGGGAGAGGGAACTGGGATTGACTTGTGAAGCAAGCTATTTAAAATTGAAGATATGACATGAATCTTTTTCATCTTTCCATGGATTTCTTCAGACTAGGACTCAGGCAAATTCAAGTGATAAACTAAATGAAGTGTTCATGAAATATATGTACATCTTCAAGTTTCATAAGTTACAGAAACTATTCAAAATATGATAGCATTTAATTTAAGATCAAGGTAATAAACCAATGGCTCTCACATTTTCATAGCATATGTATGAATATCAGTGTAAATTCCTTCATTATTTTTCCAACATTTTTTAAAGTGTGAATTGAATTAATCTTCCATTCTCTATCTTGGTTACTTTTTAAAAACAAAACTTACTGAACATGCTGCAGAGGCTGAATAGCCACATTGCATTAAATAGTCCTCCAGTCCTTAAAGAGAGTAGCCTGGAATTTGTACAGCACTGGACAACTCAGAGCAGTTGGTTTCAAGCAACACACCCTTCTTTTTCTGTATATAAACTCATTTTCAAAATAATCCTGGGCACATACAAAGTGGATACCCATAGGTCGATAAGTGTCCTTTACTCCCACAACCTTCAAGTCTAAGAGGTATAAGTGAGAATTCCTGGACAATTGCTTAGTTTTTTCATTAAAGTTTGTAGGGAATGAAGGCAGATTTTATGTTTAAAAAAAAAGAAAGAAAAAGATGGAAATAATTGAGTTTCCATTCCATCTGTTCACATCCTGTGGAAACTGTAACTCTGAAAGGTCTGCTGCTGGTGATTAGGTAAAAGTGACAAAACTGTCAGTTTGCTTCCCACGCACTATTCTGACCTAATTTTTCTGTAGAAGTCTTTCTTTCAATCATCAAATTGTTAGTGACAAAATGGGCATGTAGATGAAGATGTGTCTGTATGTGACAGTCCAGAAAAGAGACAGGCTCCCCTCCAGAAGTATGATAATGATTCATGAGAGGTGTACCCTTCCATTCATCCTCAAAATATGAGCCTCTGGGAAAGAAATTTACTGAAGGCATTTACAAGTAGGTGCTAGGTGGTGCTGGAAATAAATAAATAAACCGAGAGATAATCTACGTGGGTTGAAACACTTCCCCAAGGCCAAGGAGGAGTCTGCATCCATCACATGGTGACATTATAAATCAGTATGCTTTGCAAGGCAGTGACATGAGAAATTAGACTGAAGAAGCCACAGATGCACAATTTGTCAGCCTCAGAGGAAAGGTTAATGCAAGTTAAATATTGACATGTCAGCAATAAGGATTACACCAATTATAAATGTATACCACTGCTGCTGTACTGTAAGGACTGTGTGACACTGACAGGCAAGCATAAAGTGGAGAAATTACAACTGAAGGGAATGTCAGAGGCATTAGAAATTAGGACACTTGAATTTTTAATATCTTATCTTGTTTTCTCCATCTTACCATTATATAATGCAGAGTTCTCTGGAAAATAGAGGAATTGATTTTACACACACACACACACACACACACACACACACACACAGTGGGGAGGGGTTAGAGATATAGAGAGACAGACAGTTTGATTCTGTCATTAGGTCAGGGCATCCGCCAATGTAAAGGACCAGATACCAAACTGGAGAACCAAGAGACAGCATCATTCTTGTCCACAAAAACCCATCTAAAGACCCAGAAGAAGATTAGGGTATTCCCCAATGTGAAGGACCAGGAAAAAACTGGAGGACCAAGAGACAGTGTCTTTCTTATTCATAAAAACCCACCTTGAGACCCAGAATTTGGAAGAGAGTGGGGGAAAGTCAAGTTCAAATGATGTTAAGTAAGAAAAATGATTTCTTAGGTACAAAAATGTAAACAATTTTATTTTAGATAACCTTTTCTTGTTTGGATAAGGCCCATTCTGAGACCATCAGTCTGCACATGCACATGCCTGTCTGTGTCTGTGTGTGAAAAATAGAAAAAAATTTAACACATGACAGGTACTTTAACCCACACTTCAAAGAACTTTCTGAGAGGCCATGTGAGAGATCACTGAAAGTTTAAATATAAACAAGCTTGTTTGACATCAGTGCCACAATGTTCTGTTTTACTCTTTAATCTACTGACCATTACTCAGATAAAACTATAAAAAGAGAAGCCATTGAAATTTAAGAGCACTATTAGTCAACCTGTTATTTCCCCTTATTGCTTTAAATTTTGTTTTCCAAACTTCAGCAAATACCATTATTCAGAAGCCATTTCAAGCCTAAAAGAAAAATATAACTACAAATATATCTGTAACCTACTGACATCAATCAGCAAGGGTGTTTTCAGTGGCTGTATTTATTTATAGAATAAACTTACTCGTTGATCTCTTCCCAAGGTCTCTACATCATACTTAGGCCTCTCAAAAACTGAAAAAGCACACTCTAGTACAAAATTGTACAGGGTCATGATGTGAACTACTGAAGAAGAGAAGGGAGGTGAGGATTGAAATTCAGCAACATGCAAACTAGAATAGAAAGTCAGCCTAGATTTGTAAGGAAGTATAAGCATGGGCTCTTCCAAATGACAGAAGGTAGATTTCCAACATTATGTTCAGGTGTGGACTACACTAGAACCATTAAGTCCCGTCTGAAGGGCAGAGCATAGGTGGGGTTACAAACAGGAGTCTGAAATGCATCTGGTGGACAAATGTTAGAAGAAGCAACAGCCTGGCCAGCCACTCAACTCAGGAAATCTGTCAATGTAGGAGGACATGCATTTAAACATTGATTTCTTAGAGTAATTTTTGATAAACAGAACCAGAATTTTTTGAAAAAATGATAAAACCATGATCCATAAAAGCAAATATATTAAATCCATTATATAATGTCAGAAAATAAATATTTAGAAAGACAAAGTGATAAAAGCAGATCAATAGTGTCTGAGAATTGTTATTGTCAGGATATCCTTTAAGGTCTCCTGAACCATGATATGTTGAAATTTAATTCTCATTAGGAAATAATCAAGCTTAGTTATTTCAGTATGGTGAAGCAGAGTGAACTGATTATATCACCTGGTATAAAAGGATCCCCAATGTTCAAATCTGGAACATTTTGAAAAATACAATAAACAATGTACTATTAGATCATAGTCAAGAGTAATATTTAACAGGTGATATAAATCAGATAAAAGTGAATTGAACGCTGAAAGATGTACCAATACCAAATTGGCCAGGGCAAAAGTTTCTTTTTGTAAGTACAAACATCAAAAAACTTTAACCCTCAGGTGATTTCAAAAGATAATTAGGAGATGAAGGTGAAACGTTAATGAGTTGATTCACCTTTTTTGAAAGTCACAAAAGACCCTTTACCATGCTAACATGCAAGGTCATAGCAAAATGGCATCATGTACAAACTAGTTTGCTCTCTTCAGACAACAAATACACCAACATTTTAATCTTGGACTTTCTTGTGTCACTGGCTTGTGAGAAATAAAGTTTTATACAAGGTAACCAACTTAAGATTGCAAATGATAACACATTAATTGAACTGAGATACCAAGTCCAACTATAAGGAAAAATATTGACAAAATTCAAACGAGAAAATTCTGCCAAACACCATATCAATGCTCTTTAATTCTGTCAATATCATCAGAACTAATGAAAGCCTGACATAACACTGCAAGTAAAATAGTAGTAGCAGTAAGTAATAAATAAATACCCTGGGAAAAAAATTCTGAAAAGAAAAGAAAATTGCAGGAGAAAAGCAACATACTTGTGATGTATGATAAATAGTAATATCCTATTATTGATTCATAATTATGACAAATAAATCCTGAGAATATAAAATATTTAACAGAAAATTTGATAAAGACATACATTGTCATTTTTCTAGATGTGTAAACAACACTAAAGTTTTTGAAAGTCTATTTAAAATTTCAGAAAACTATAAAAATATGATTATATCTAGATTTGTCTCACACACACAACAACTTGAATCAATATGAGTGCACTTCCCTAAAATGTGGATTCACAGTTGCTCTGGAGTAGTTTGATATAAATGTCCTTCAAAGAAATATCATGCCTGAACATGGCCCTGAGTGTTTCTCTGCTGGAAGAGGTGAGAGTCGCAGTGAAACTCCTTAGGTTAGTTATTGTATGCTCCAATAATGGATCACAGTACCCCAGTTTCTCTTGGCACTTCCTTCACATACTTCAACAAACTACTACAGTTGCTGTCCATTAATCATTATTCACAATAGGGCCTTCATTAGAACTGTCCTCATGTATATGCTTTATCCTTGTGCCTTTAAAACTATAAACTAAATAAGCCTCTTTTTTGTCCTTCAATGAGTGACTATCCACGTGTCCTAGTTAACACAATAGTATCTACATGGTTAAAGGTGTCACTAATTCAAAGCTAACACCTTTCAACACATAAACTTTTGAGGAGCATATGTTAGCCATATGCTTAAAAGAGTAAGTAAATAGTGTTAATCATTGGAAAGAGGAAGGAATAATGAAGCATAATGTACACTGTTGTAAATATAAAGATGAAACAGGAAGTTGAAGAGATGGCTCAGTGGTTCAGAGCACTTGATGCTATCTCAGAAGATGCAGGTTTTGTTCCCAGAACCCACGTTGTGGCTCACAACCATTTGTAACTCTAGTGTCAGTACATTTGATGTTCTTTTATTGCATCCTTGGCAGCAGGCATACTTGTGATGCATCTACATACATACACAAAGCACTTGTACACATAAAATAAGTTACTTGGTATTTTTAAAAATTGAATGAGCGTGTAGTCATATTTTTCTTTGATCTTCCAACTTACAAATAATCACATGGTAACTTAATTATGAAAGCTTTGCTTTTAGTTTAGGTTTGATCCACTAGCTCTTATAACTTAAATAAGCCTGTTTCCATTAATCTAGGTTCTACCACGTGACTTTTCTACATCTACTCAATATCTGTCCATCCACTTGTTCTAAGTCTCTTGGCATCTCCCTGGAGTAATCCAAATGCCTAGATTCATCCACCTCTTCCTCTTTGTCTCTGCTCAGAAGTATCTACTTTCCTCTCTTGGCTAGCTATTAATCATTTAGCCCTTTATTAAACAAATCACAGTGACAGATTTTCACACAGTGTACAAATATTCCACAGCATTTCCACCATTTTGCCTAAATAAAAGTTTTTAACTCTAACACAGTAAAACTATATACAATAAGAATGATTATGATGTAAGAATTATATGCATAATGTCCAGTTTATTTGCATTTTGCAAATTCAGAGAAAATACTTCCATTATCTATTTTATCTGGGTGAGTTCAAAATTTTGTTCCATTCCCAACTATCTTTTTAGACTTCAAAACATTTTCTTAGATGGACAATTAAAGTGTTTATGTCTCTCAACCTTATATACCTTATACCTTTATTGGGAGTTCTTTACTGAACTTTGTCACAGAAAAACTGTGATTATTACTATATAGTCTTCACACTGATCAGAGACCTGAGGAGAGTATATTACCTGAGTTAACAAGAAGTATAGAGTAAACAACTTCTCAAACAATAGAAATGACAGAAACATTTGGCTGACTGCATAGTTACCAAAGGTACTTGTGCAGTGTTGTGGCAACTATCTTTACCCTATGGCCTAAAATATCTGACAGACTTTTCTGTGAAGCAGAAATTAGAAGGACTGTCTTACCTTGTCTTGGCAAAATTTTATGTCCTGATTATACAATTTGAACAGCAATTGAGGCCAGAGAAGTTTCTATTTCCAGTGGATAACTTTTCACAATGAAAGGAAACCCCATTTAGAGGTTCTTAGATTCCCTTCATCCTTTTTGAAGCAAATTGGTGCTGCCAGGAGTAGTTGGGCCTCACTGTCATCAAAAGTTTTATGTTATTAAAACATCTTAAATCCCATATCTTGTAGACCTGTGAAGTGTTTGAACACCACCTATCTAACTAAAATATAACTGTTTAACCTTGCAAACATACCTAACAAGACTATAAATTTGATTCTTATAGCTGACTAACTACTAGCTGGTCTTTCTTTATTATCATAAGTAGCTTTCAAGGAATAAACTTTACACTACATTTTAAAATAAACTGCACAGGTACAATAACTTAAATAATAACAGAAACATAGATTCAGAATGTATAACAGAAATAATCTTAACTTCCCATCAATAAACAAAAGTCCATACCAGTGTAAAGTACTTAAGATTTGTAGTTGCATTTTTTGCTTAAAAGTAGATTCAATAATCTACACTTTTGTTCTTTAATTCCTATATCCCTAAATCTCATCTGCTTTGTTTAGTTTTTTGCCTGACCATGACCAGTAAATCCTTGCAAATAACCCCCAAATAAAGACAAACATCCATAAACCACCAAACTACCAAAGCTATCAAACCTACCTCTTGGTAATGTGGGTATCCTGTTCTCTAGACTGCTTCCTGTTGTTTGGAGGTTAAGACATCTTTAGGGGAACTTGAAAACCAAAGATAATGGTCAAGTCTGTAAAAGCTACCTGTTGTCCAAGCTCTGTGTGATGGAAAAGCATAGTGCTATGTTGAAGTTCTGGCTGGAGTACTCTATGAAGCCGGATCATCTCAACTAGCAAACTTGAAGTTATTTTGTAGATTTTTGAGGAAACTGTAACAGAGGCATTCTGTAACGCTGGATCACCTAAGTGTATCTGTTTTTTTTAACATACAACTTTTAAAGGTAAAATACATATCTGTTTAAACAAGAATGAAATATGTGGTATGCACAAGTTAGTTAAAAATGGCTTTCTGTTCTATGTTTGAACATGTAAAAGACACATGTCAATTTACGTCTATTGGACTGCATAACCAAACTGTAATATAAATCCGTATTTATGCTATATGGAAGGATGGCATGTAATAAGTCATGAGGACTCTGTAGCCAAGAAGTTTTATCATGTCTTGTCCAGTCTCAGAGCAGTTCCCATGTAGAGGGACCAGCATATATATGTATCACCTGCCTTGTAGTTTTTCTTGGTTTCTTTCTTCGTGTATGTAGCCAAGATTTTCAGGATATCTTCCCCATTCAAATATGATCCTTAATAGTTTTGAAGAGAACCCTAACTTTTTGTTTCCTATGGAAACAAATATATAACCTCTCCCCAACATATTTTTACTTCAATTTTGAAGTTAAGATATTTTTAAAATATATAGGCTAGCTTAATTCAGCAGTTTCCAAAATCCAATTATTAGCATTTAAAAAGTTCAAAATCAGCAAAGCACCATACAAGATCCAGACAAATTGTGTATTTCCCAACTTTAAGTGGCTTATTTTTGTTACTTTACTCTCTCTTTAAAGACTTTACTTTATTAATTTTAAACTCTTTTTCTATGATTGTCTATATCAATTTTAGTTTCTTCAGCATCTAAGCACATTTTAAACATACTGTATCTTTTTAGAGGATTACTATGTCTGGACCCAGTTTTACTAAGCTCCTGCAGTATTTTATCATCTCTAAGACAAATCTTAAACTGCCATGTGCTCAGCTTAGCCCATGCCACTGGTGCATGGCACTAGCAGCTGTCTCCAGCCCACAGGTTTCAGATAGTAGTCATAACTCTGTACGCCACTGAGCACTGACCTGCCTGGGAGACTGCATGACTAGAAAGTTACATTTGCCTCCTTGCCTAGAACTTTTACTAGCTTTCTAAAGCCCTATGAGAGGCTATTCGAGTCTCCACATTGGGCACCATATGTACTTGGATTTTTCTTTGGGCTGACAACTCACAAATAATTAAATGGAGACTTGCTAATTTTGAAAGCTTTGCTTTTCTATTATACTTGTCCCACTAGATCTTAAAACTTAAGTTAATCTGTTTCCTTTAATCTATGTTCTACTATGTGGCTTTTATAGCTCTTCTCCATTTCTGAACATTGGACTTGTTCGGCATCTCTTGGAAGATTACACACCAGGTGAAATCCCCATGACTAAATTCTGCCTCCTCCTCCTCCTCCTCCTCCTTCTCCTTCCCTACATGCCTCCCTCCCTCCCTCTCTCCCTCACTCTGTAAATCATAACTATCACTCCTGCCTAGCTATTGGCCATTCCGTTCTTTATTAATCATAGTGACACATCTTCAGGCAGTGTACAACATGAGCATTTCTGTGTATTCCTATCGGAACAACACATCTTTCAAGGTTCATTTGCAAAAGTTCTATTTTCAGAACCTTCAGATGGTGATTAACAATGGAACAGAAAACTGGCCAATGTACAGAGAATAAGAAACTGCAGAGGTAAACAGGCCGGCTTCCCAGCCTGTGTTCCAGTGCCTGCAAATTGCCTGGGAACTGCACAGAGCTCCCAATCCCGACAGGAGCCAAGCACCCCAGACTCCAGATCTTTTCTCCCACCAACGAGACCAGGGAGACCAGGGGAGTAGCTGTTCCGGATATGGTACAACAGGACCCAGCATAGGGTCCAGGGGACCAGGTAGGAGGCTAAGCGCCCCAGATTCCTGTTCTTCTTCTCCACGCACGGGACCAGCACTTGGACAAGGAATAGAAGAACCACCAGATTATTGGACTTGCTAGCACCCACCAAAAGGGAACTCTGGTCCCCAGACCAGTAAGGGGCTCTTTCTGCACCCACTAGAAGAAGAGATGGGAAAGAGACAATACAAAAACATACTCAGCAACAGAAAAACAAATATGGCACCGCCAGATTCTAGAGACTCCACACCAGCAAGACCCCAACATTCGAATGCGAATGAAGCAGAAGAGAACGACCGTAAAAGTACTTTCATGAAAATGATAGAGGCCCTAAAAGAGGGTATAGGAAAATCCCTCAAAGAAATGGAAGAAAAAACAAACCAAAAAATGCAAGAAATGGAAGAAAAAAACAAATCAAAAAATGCAAGAATTGGAAGAAAAAACAAACCAAAAAAGGCAGGAAATGGAAGAAGAAACGAAGCAAAAAATGCAAGAAATGGAAGAAAAAACAAAGCAAAAAATGAAAAAATGGAAGAGGAAACAAACCAAAAAAGGCAGGAAATGGAAGAACAAACAAAGCACAAAATGCGAGAAATGGAACAAAAAGCAAAGCAAAAAATGCAAGAAATGGAAGAAAGAACAAACCAAAAAATTCATAAAAGGCAACAAATGGACAAAAAGATAAACAGAAAATTGCAAGAAGCAATGCAAACACTGCAAGTGTTGAAAACTGAAATAGAGACATTAAAAAAAAACACAATCTGAAGAAAGGCAGAAAATAGAAAAGCTGGGCAAACAGTCAGGCATTACCGATACAAGCATTACCAACAGAATAGGAGAGATGGAAGAGAGAATCTCAAGTGTTGAAGATACACTAGGAGAAATGGATTTATCAACCAAAGAAAACCTTAAATCCAACAAATTCTTAACACAAAACATCCAGGAAATGTGGGACACCATGAAAAGACCAAACCTAAAAATAATAGGTATAGAAGAAGGAGAAGAAATCCACCTCAAAGGGGCAGAAGGCATATTCAACAAAATCATAGAAGAAAACTTTCCCAACCTTAAGAAAGACATGCCAATGAAGGTACAAGAAGCTTACAGAACACCAAATAGAGTGGACCACAAAAAAAACCCTCGCCACATACTAATCAAGACCCCAAACATACAGAATAAAGAAAGAATATTAAGAGCAGCTAAGGAAAAAGGTCAAGTAACATATAAAGGCAGACCTATCAGAATTACACCTGATTTCTCCATGGAAACTCTGAAAGCCAGAAGGTCCTGGATAGATATTCTACCTACACTAAGAGACCATGGATGCCAGCCCAGACTACTATACCCGGCAAAGCTCTCAATCACTATAGACGGAGAAAACAAGATATTCCATGACAAAACTAGATTCAAGCAATATGTGTCCACTAACCCAGCCCTACAGAAAATTTTGGAAGGAAAACTCCAACCCAAGGAAGCTAACTACAACCAGAAAAACATAGGCATTAGAGAATCCCTCTCTACCAACAGCCAAAAGAACAAAGGGGCGAAATTCCACACATAATTCCACCAACAACAACCATTGCAAATCGAAGAAGGATGAGCAATCAATGGTCATTAATATCCCTCAACATTAATGGCCTTAACTCACCCATAAAAAGACACAGACTAGCTGAATGGATTCAAAGACAGAACCCTTCCTTCTGCTACATACAAGAAACACACTTCACCCTCAAAGACAGACATTACCTGAGAGTTAAAGGTTGGGAAAAAATTTTTCAATCAAATGGACCCAATCAACAAGCAGGGGTAGCAATCCTAATATCTAACAAACTAGACTTTAAAATAAAATCAATCAAAAGAGATGAAGGAGGTCATTACATACTCATCACAGGTGAAACCCACCAAGATGAAGTGTCTATCCTGAACATCTATGCCCCAAATACAAAGGCATCCACATTCGTTAAAGAAACATTATTAGAACTTAAATCTCATCTAAAGCCCCACACAGTTATAGTGGGAGATTTCAGCACACCACTCTCACCACTAGACGGGAATACCAGACAAAAACTCAACAAAGAAGCAAAGGGTCTAATAGAAGTAATGACCCAACTGGGATTAACAGACATCTATAGAACATTTCATCCACATAAAAAAGAATAAACCTTCTTCTCACCACCACATGGAACCTTCTCAAAAATTGACCACATAGATGGCAACATGTCAAACCTCAGCAGCTACAAAAAAATTGGAATAACTCCATGCATCTTATCAGACCACCATGCATAAAATTAGAATTCAACAACAACACAAATTGCAGAAAACCTACAAACTCATGGAAATTGAATAATGCTCAACTGCACCATCCCTGGGTCAAAGAGGAAATGAAAAAAAGTAATTAAAGACTTCCTCGAATTCAATGAGAATGAAGACACAACATACCCAAACCTATAGGACACTTTGAAAGAAGTGCTATGGGGGAAATTCATAGCACTAAGTGCTCAAATGAAGAAACAGGAGAACAGTTATACCAGTGAATTAACATCACAGCTGAAAACTCTAGAACACAAAGAAGCAAACTCCCCCAGGAGGAGTAGACGCCAGGAAAAAATCAAATTGAGGGCTGAAATCAATAAAGTAGAAACCAGGAAAACAATTCAAAGAATCAATGCAACGAAGAGTTGGTTCTTTGAGAAAATCAACAAGGTAGACAAACCTTTGTCCAAACTTACCAAACAGCAGAGAGTGAACACGCAAATTAACAAAATCAGAAATGAAAAGGGGGACATAACAACAGACTCTGAGGAAATCCAGAGAATCATTAGGTCATACTTTGAAAACCTGTACTCCACAAAATTCGAAAATTTAAAGGAAATGGATGACTTCCTGGATAGCTATCACGTGCCAAAACTAAATCAAGAACAGATAAGCAATTTAAATAGACCTATAACCCCTATGGAAATAGAAGCAGTTATCAAAAGTCTCCCAACCAAAAAAATCCAGGTCCAGATGGCCTCAGTGCAGAATTCTACCAGAAATTCAAAGAACAGCTTATACCAATTCTTCTCAAAGTGTTCCACACAATAGAAGCAGAAGGGTCTTTGCCAAACTCTTTCTATGAGGCTTCAATAACCTTGATTCCCAAGCCACACAAAGATACAACTAAGAAAGAGAACTTCAGACCAATATCCCTCATGAACATTGATGCAATAATACTCAATAAAATACTGGCAAATCGGATCCATAAACAGATCAAAACAATCATTCACCACGATCAAGTAGGTTTCATCCCAGGGATGCAGGGATGGTTCAACATACGAAAATCCATCAACATAATCCACCAAGTAAGCAAGCTGAAAAACAAAAATCACATGATCATCTCACTAGATGCTGAAAAAGCTTTTGACAAAATCCAACACCCCTTCATGATAAAGGTCTTGGAGAGATCTGGGGTAACAGGGACATACTTAAACATAATAAAAGCTATATGTAGTAAACCAACAGCCAACATCAAACTAAATGGACAGAAACTCAATGCAATTCCTCTAAAATCAGGAACAAAACAAGAATGTCCACTCTCTCCATACCTTTTCAACATGGTACTTGAAGTTCTAGCTATTGCCATACGACAACAAAGGGGGATCAAGGGGATACAAATTGGGAAGGAAGAGGTCAAACTTTCACTGTTTGCAGATGATATGATAGTTTACATCAATGACCCAAAGAACTCTACCAGGGAACTCTTACAGCTGATTAACACCTTCAGCACAGTGGTAGGCTACAAGATCAACTCAAGAAAATCAGTAGCCCTGCTATATACAGATGATAAAAGGGCTGAAAAAGAAATCAGAGAAACATCACCCTTTACAATTGCCACAAACAACATAAAATACCTTGGGGTAATGCTAACCAAACTAGTGAAAGACCTGTATCATAAGAACTTTGAATCTTTAAAGAAAGAAATTAAAGCCCTCAGAAAATGGAAAGATCTCCCATGCTCTTGGATAGGTAGGATCAATGTAGTAAAAATGGCAATCCTGCCAAAAGCAATCTACAGATTCAATGCAATCTCCATTAAAATCCCAGCACAATTCTTCACAGACCTTGAAAGAACAATAATCAATATTGTATGGAAAAACAAAAGACCCAGGCTAGCCAAAACAACCCTGTTCAACAAGGCAACATCCGGAGGTATCACCATCCCTGACCTCAAGCTCTATTATAGAGCTATAGTCCTGAAAACAGCTTGGTATTGGCACAAAAATAGACAGGTAGACCAATTGAATCGAATTGAAAACCCGGGTATTAACCCGCACAGGTACGAACATCTGATCTTTGACAAAGAAGCTAAAAATATACAATGGAATAAAGAAAGCATATTCAACAAATGGTGCTGGCATAACTGGAGACTGGCATGTAGAAGAATGCGGATTGATCCATGTTTATCGCCATGCACAAAACTTAAGTCCAAATGGATCAAAGACCTCAACATAAATCCAGCCACACTGAACCTTTTACAAGAGAAAGTGGGTGGTACCCTTGAACGAATTGGTACAGGAGACAGCTTCCTGAACATAACACCAGTAGCACAGACTGTGAGATCAACAATTAATACATGGGACCTACTGAAACTGAGAAGCTTCTGTAAGGCAAAGGACACAGTCAGCAAGACAAAAAGGCAGCCCACAGAATGGGAAAATATATTCACTAATCCCACATCTGACAGAAGGTTGATCTCCAAAATTTACAAAGAACTCAAGAAGCAAGTCTTCAAAACATCAAGGGACCCAATTAAAAATGGGCTGCAGAACTAAATAGAGAGTTTTCAATAGAGGAGTCTAAAATGGCTGAGAGGCACTTGAGAAAGTGCTCAACATCCTTAGCCATCCGGGAAATGCAAATCAAAACAACTCTCAGATACCATCTCACCCCTGTCAGAATGGCTAAAATCAAAAACACCAATGACAATTTATGCTGGAGAGGATGTGGTGAAATGGGGACACTCCTCCATTGCTGGTGGGAGTGCCAACTGGTTCAGCCACTTTGGAAATCAGTATGGAGATTCCTCAGGAAAATGGGAATAAACCTACCACAAGACCCAGCAACTCCACTCTTAGGCATATATCCAAAAGATGCCCATTCATACAACAAAGATGTCTGTTCCACTATGTTCATAGCAGCTTTATTTTTAATAGCCAGAACTTGGAAGCAACCTAGATGTCCCTCAATCGAAGAGTGTATAGAGAAAATGTGGTACATCTACACAATGGAGTACTATTCAGCAGAAAAAAATAATGGAATCATGAGATTTGCAGGCAAATGGATGACACTAGAAGAAACCATCCTGAGTGAGGTAACCCAGTCACAAAAAGAGAAACATGGCATGTACTCTCTCATATATGGATTTTAGACATAGATCTGGGGAGTGCCAGCCTACAGTCCTATGGCCAGAGAGTCTGGGAAACTGAAACTTCATTTAGTGGCTGATCGAAGAAGAGGCAGACTCCCTTGGTTAAGTACTGAGCTGAACTCAAGAAAGACAGTAACAGAGAGGGAGGACTGATGATCAAAGGGATTAAGACTGGGCTGGTTTAACCCCCAGAAACAGCTGACCAGACAAAGGTTAACTCTTGAATCCCAGGCATCAGCCTGGGAATCCAGCATGGGACTGATCAAGACCCCCTGAATTTGGGTGTCAGTGAGGAGGCCTAGGTAATCTATTGAGCCTTGGTCAGCAGATCAGTACCCATCCCAAGTATACACATGGACTTTGGACTCCCATAGAACAGTATGAGGTGCACTCTCACCCTGAACTCTTGGGGAAGGGTCTAGGCCCTGCCCTATATGAAATGACAGACTATGGACACCCCCATGGAGGGCCTCACCCTCCCTGGGGGAATGAGGGGATAACGGGGGGGGGGTTAGGGGGAGGGCACGGGAGGAGGGGAGGGAAAGGGAGAGGGACCTGGAACTGACTTGTGAAGCAACCTTGTTTCTTATCTAAATTTAAACTGGAAAAGAAAAAGAATAAAAAAAAAGAAACTGCAGAAAGCTTAATCCTAAAGGAAATAACTATATTTATGTCTAATTATATATATATATATATGGGTATATAGGTAGATAGATAGATACAGTATAAATATATACAATATTATTGATATGACATAATATATTGTATCCCTTCTTCCATAATGTGTTGGGAAGACTGTGAGAGTAAGAGGAAGTATAACTACATGGAAATATCTTTTAGACACAACCATACAACTGCACAAATAAACTCACCATAGTTGTGACAGCAATCACAAATCATTTGCAAGTTCAAGCTAGACCAAACACCATCATGGAAAGAGCAATCAGACATATAATTCCAGCCCTAGTGATGTAGAAATTGGCACTTGATAGTTTCTGGGAAAGGAAGGGCAGTTTTCTCTAACAGGGTAACCCTAGTAAGTTGGCCATAGGCCAGTGGAAGACCACACATTATTCAAGTATATTTTGGGCAGCATAAATTGATCTTGACATGCTTTTTTGCATAATGACACAAAATTGGGTGAAATTAAAACTAGTTTGAACAAGTAATTTTTATTTCTGTAAGTATTTTTACAAATAAAACAACTGAGAGTTAATGTAAAATGTTCTACAAAAATGTTCACTGTGGAAGCATTTATTGTTTAAAAATACAGAAATTTAGACATCCCTCAGTATATAGATGTATATGAACCAAGGTATAGTATACTTATATAATTAGCTTTTAACAACTATTAAATTATGCAAAAGAGGTCTGTATCAAGAAACTGTGTCACACTACATTTGATTTTTGATGAGGGATGTCCTTCTGTACATATGTTTCTCTTATTGTTTGATGAATAAAATGCTATTTGGCCAATAGAGGCAGGAAGATAGCAGAACTAGGAGACAAGGAGAATTCTGTGAAACGTAGACAGACAGAGATCATGGAGAGATGCCATGTAACTGAGAAAGGAGTAACAGGTCTGTACCCTTCTTTGGCAAGATAAGACCAAGTGGAACTACATAGATTTATAGAAATGGGTTAATAATTAAGATAGAACTAGCCAATAAGAAGCCCTAGTCATCAACCAACAATTTTATAATTAAGATATGTCTCTGTGTGCTTATTTAGGATTGAAGCAGCAGCAGGATCTGGCAGGACAAGAAAACTCCAGCAAATGACCCTGACACCCTATCTTCTGAGATGAGTTTTGTATTGTAACATGGAGCTTTTAGGAATTGATCTCCACCACCATCTTCTCTCTTTTATTTTTTCTTTCTCCCTCACCTGTTTTTGCATCTTTTATCTTATCTATTTTCTTTCTCCCCAACTCTTTCTCCAACAGAGAAACCCATGAGAAGATGGGGAAGAAGATATTACTGATAAATCAGAGCAGTGGTGCCAGTGGTTCTAGGACTTCAGACTCCTAGCCTCAGGAACAAACAGTAAAATGAACTTTGTTTGCTGTTGACACAGTCTGTGATATTGATTATGACAAACTGTGTTCACTACTACAGTGATGATTCTACAATTCAAAACAAATTTCATGGTATATTTTTCTAACAAAATCAACTAACTAAGAATAACATGCATATAATCTCAATTTTAAAGGTAAGTATTCCTGTTATACATATCTATTTTTAATAAAAACTGAGAATATATTTTCTAAAATATTAAATAAAGTTTTACAAGTGTGGAAATAATTAGCAACTTTAATTTATGTTTACATACTCATTTTACATGCTATTTTATTAATGATGAATAGAAATTTCATTTCTTTTTTATTTAAATTAAAACAATTTTATTTTACATACCAATCCAGTTAACTCTCCCTCCTGTTCTCCAGTGACCCCCCTACCAATGTCCATCCACTCCCCAGGGAGGGTGAGACCTCCCATGGATCATCAAAGTCTGTCAAATCATTTGGGAAAGGGACTAGGTCCTTCCCCATGTATCTAGGCTAGAGAGTATTCCTCCATAGAGAATGAGTTCCCAAAGTCCATGTACTAGGAATAAATACTGGTTCCAATGCCAGCGGTCCCATAGACTGCTCTGATCTCCTATATTTCTATCAAATGAAAATAAGTAAACAAATATAACAGCCAAATAAGGTACAATAAAAATAATTTGAAATGTAAACAAAGTAATGTCAAAGTGCTGATTAATGGAATTTGTTACAGGAAACATGAGATGTTCATAAAACCTCTGATTTCAGAGTCGCCTCCCACGGTGAAGAAAGGAAATTCAAGGAGTTGAATTTAGATTGCAGTGACCTTCAGGTATATCAGATGGTTATGAATCTTTTCCTATGAAAATAATGAGCCCATATTGAATGGTCTGAGTATATCATGCCTTCACATGCCTTGTCCCATGGTTGAAAACCACTACAAACTTACTGATGGTAATACTGCAAGGACAAGAAATGCGATTTGTCTATTGAAGAGTTGGCTAAGTGGGAGCAAGAGGAGCACAGGGGCAGCTCAAGTGGGACACTATTTCCCAAGCAACTGCTAAGTCAAGCTTTCAACATTAAGTCAAATTATTATGGAAATAATATAAGAACTAATTACTATATTCAAATAAAAATTACTGAAAACAAATATAAGTCAATAAAAGTGAAAAACCAAAAGTTTAAATTAAGTGGATTTAGAAAGTCCTTTCTGAAAATGAAAATATCAATAAACAATATAATCATAAGTTTCTTATCCTGTCCTGTGTGTGTGTGTGTGTGTGTGTGTGTGTGTGTGTGTGTGTGTTTGCAGGACATGAAAGAGATTCGTTTACAAAGACTTCTGTTTAGCATCCAGTGTAATCCAAATCCACCTAAAGCTACCCACATGACTTTGGTGTTCAGACTCAGTTCCATTTAATTTCCATTTTAATTGGAAATGGCACACTGGAGAAAAAAAAGATGATAAGCCATCAGAAAAGTTATTAATTCCATGAGTAAGGAAGATAATGTTTGTGTTTGCCAGAGAAGAGGCAATTAAAGGGAGATTATGATTGAAGGGGATAAGAGGCAAGGCATACGAAACAGACACATTAAAAAGATTCAGAATCATAGCAGCAAGAACGAGCATGTGGCACTGTGATAGGTTGTGATAAAGTTTTTCAGAATTGTCATAGCATGTCATCCAATTTGTCCTAAATGATGATATTATTCACCTCAACAAATAATGACACAATAAAGGTAACATTACAACAGATGGAGTGATTAATATGCAACAAGCTCTATACTGAAGAACATTTGGGGTAATAAACCTCTGGTATTATATTAGTGGTTATATTAATAAAAATATGATAAAATCTAAACAAGAGCAGTAATCTAACTGCTGACAGCACTTACAATTTGCCAAATACATATTCTATCACTTTATTACGACTTTGGAAATTAGATTTTTCTTTTACTGGAAAAGGTTTTCTGATTTGAAGATGAATATTTGAGAAGATCTGTTCAGATTATCTTGATTACTTTACAACATAGATGTATATATGTGTTGAGTCACACTCATTAAATAGCCTGTTCGATTCCATAAATGACTTGTTTATGGAGAGTTTAAAGAGTTCGCTTTTATAATTTTTCTATTCCAAATGTCAATAAACAAAATATTTAATACATCAAGTTATAAGGGAGTGGATTCTACAACTCAATTTTGTTTTCAAAGCCAAGTTGTTGTCTGTCTTTGTACTCTTTTCCCAGAAAGGCTTTACCTTTCGGTGAGTGTGTTTACCACTAAACACAAGAATTAAAAAATGAATTTTAATTTAATGTAAAGACACTGGCAATACTAATTACTTGGAATTATGTACCAATATGTAGTAATTGTACATAGAAATATGCTTTATTTGGAAATCCTGAGTCACTCAGTTATCCCAAACAGATAGAACTTAACACCATAGATACTCTAGGTAGGACTTTCTTTCTTATAGGAAAATATGCATCACACACACACACACACACACACACACATACTTCAAAGTATATGTTGCTGTGATGACTACTCTTGGTTGACAATTTTACAAGTTGACTACATCTGGAACTAGCTAAATTCAAAAATGGAGGGAACACCTGTGAGGGATTTTTGCTAAATTTGAAGTAGAAATAGGAACTTTTAATCTGAATCTTGAAGCAGGAAGACATATGTCTATAATCTGGCCAAAGCTTCTGCTGAGCCCATATAAGGACATGGGGAAAAAAGAAAAAAACATTTGCTCTTTGACTGATTACTCTCACTTAGCTAGCAAGTCAATTCCTTTGTTGGCATTAGAATCTACTTTTTCAGCATTCCAGCTTCTGTTAAAAATGAGCTGAGACATCCAGCCTTGTGTACTGAGCAAATACTTAATTCGTAGTCTTTCTGTTCATAGCCATCCATTCTTGGATTATCTGTATCATTGCCTGTAAATCATTCTAATAAATCCTATCCACCCCTACCTTCCGTGTGTGTGTGTGTGTGTGTGTGTGTGTGTGTGTGTGTGTGTGTGTGTAAAATATACAGACATTCCACAATGCTGGAATCCTGAATAACAGTATATAAAGGGATTTTAAAACTACAGAAAGAAAACAATATTCAAACCTACAAGAGTGTAACTAATCAATGGCAATCAACTACTTATATATAACAAGAATATATGAATAGATTTAAGGAACTGCCTTAGGAAAAATCACTTAAATAGAATCAAAGTGGAAACCATGAAAATGCAATAAACAAAATCCAGACATCAGAAGGACCAATGCAGCTGGGCGTTGGTGGTACACGCCTTTAATCCCAGAACTTGGGAGAGGCAGGCAGATCTCTGTGAATTTGAGGCCAGCCTGGTCTAAAGAGCAAATTCCAGGATAGCCTCCAAAACAATACAGAGAAACCCTGTCTCAAAAAAAACAAAGAAGAAGAAGAAGAAGAAGAAGAAGAAGAAGAAGAAGAAGAAGAAGAAGAAGAAGAAGAAGAAGAAGAAGAAGAAGAAGAAGAAGAAGAAGAAGAAGAAGAAGAAGAAGAAGAAGAAGAAGAAGAAGAAGAAGAAGAAGAAGAAGAAGAAGAAGAAGAAGAAGAAGAAGAAGAAAATGATGAAGAAAATGAAGATGAAGAAGAAGAACCAATGCAAATCCAGAGAGTATAGTCTATTGCAGACCTACTCAAGAGGCTGAAACTGGAAGAGATCTTCAATCAAGAGTCCATGAAAAATAGGTTGTTGTGATAGAATTCTAAATAGAATTACTTTGCAAACACACACACACACCTTTGTTAAATATAAATGCTTATACATGAGTTTAATGTGACTCCAGAAGAGATACTTTAAAAAACGAAATCAGTTAGTATGTGATTGAATGTCTTGGGACAGTGGAGATTATTAGCTCTCTTAAAAAAGACTAAACATAAAATGAAAGAAATTATGACCTCTAGGAATAGCAAAAATTCTTCCGTAATGAAATTATAACAAGCACATACCTTATGGAACAGATAAGAGTGATATTCAGGTCATTGAATTAACAACAAAAGTATGGAGATTCCTTAGGAAAATAGGAATCGGTCTAAAACAAGATCCAGCAATTCCACTCTTACACCCAAAAGATGTGCATTCATACAACAAGGACATCTGTTCCACCATATTTAGAGCAGCATTATTTGTAATAGCCAGAATCAGGAAGCAACCTAGATGCCCCTCAACTGAAGAGTGGATAAAGAAAATGTGGTATTTTACACAATACTCAGGGATAAAAACAATGGAATCTTGAAATTCGCAGAGAAATTGATGGAACTAGAAGAAACCATTCTGAGAGAGGTAACCCAGTCACAAAAAGACAAAAATGGTATGCACTTAGTCATATATGAATTTTAGACATAGAGCAGAGGATTACCAGCCTATAATCCACACTTCCAGAGAAGCTAGGAAACAAGGAGCACCCTAAGAGAGACATACCTGGTCTCCCAGAGAAGGAGAAAGGGACAAGGTCTCCTGAGAGCCTTCATCCAGTAGCTAATGGAAGCAGAAGCAGACACCCACAGCTAAACCCTGAGATGAACTCCTGGAATCCAGTTGCAGAGACGGAGGAGTGATGAGCAATGGAGTACTACTCAGTCAAAAAAAAAAGTAGAATCTTGAAGTTTGCAGGCAAATGGATGACACCAGAAGAAGCTATCCTGAGTGAGGTAACCCAGTCATAAAAAGACAAACATGGTATGTACTCACTCATATATGGATTTTACACATGAAGCAGAGTACTGCCAGCCTGTAATCCCACTGCCAGAGAGTCTGGGACACAGGAGGGACCATAAGAGAAATATGCATGGTACCCAGGAAAGGGCAATGTGACAGGATCTCCACAGCAGATTGGGAGCATGGGGGGAGGGGAGAGGGATCAGGGGAAAGGTGAGGGGGAGAAGAGAAGGAGAGAGAATGACATGGGGGAGCAGGAAGGATGAGTTGGAGGAAGAATAGAGGAGAGTAGGATGAGATACCATAATAGAGAGGTCTTTATAGGTTGGAGGAGAGATCTGACACTAGTGAGATTTCCAGAGATCCACAAGGATAGCACCAACTGGCAGTCTAAGCCATAGTGTAGAGGCTACCTTAAATGCCCTTCTCCAAGAATGAGATTGATGACTACCTTATATGCTATCCTAGAGCCTTCATCTAGTGTCTGATGGAGGCAGAGGTAAGACACCCACAAGTAAACACTGAACTGAACTCCTGGAAACCATTTGATAAGCAAAGGGGTCAAGACCAGGTTGGTGAAACCCACAGAAACAGCTGACCTAAACATGGGGGAGCTCATGGACCCCAGACTTTTGACTGAGAGGCCAGGATGGGACTGATTCAGACCCCCTTAACGTTAGTAGGCCTTGGCCATCTTTGAGGCCTTGGATACTAGATCAGTATTTATCCCTGGCATCTGAATGGACTTTGGGAGCCCATGAAACATGGAGGAATGCTCTCTCAGCTTGCACATATGGGAGAGGGCCTAGGCCATGACCGGGATGATATGACAGACTCTGGAGATTCCCCATGGAGGGTTTCACCCTCCCTGGGGAGCAGAGTGGGGATTGTGGGGGGGCTGGGGGGCTGGGAGAGGGAGGGAGGAAGGAGGGGAGGGAGAGTGAGCTGGGATTGACATGTGAAGCAAGCTTGTTTCTAATTAAAAATTAAAAAGCAACATCAAGTATTGATTTTATAAATAATAATGCTATAAAATTTCAGCATCTCACCCAAAATATGTCACAGAACAACAGCACTAAACTACTCGAAGAGTTGTGGCTATGATCTTCTCAGATGTGGAATATGTAACACAAAAAATAAAAGACCAAGAGACAGATATTGGTTTTCAAACTTCAGGTGAATTTCAGCAAAGAAAATCAGCTGGCCACTAGCTCTCACCTTTAGCTCAGGCTGAAAGGACTGATCCACACAAGAGGTCTTCACCAAGTCTCCAACTGCTACCTCTCCTCAGTTTGGCTGGAGAAAGAATGCCTCTCTGAGATCTTGCTTCTGTCTTTTATACTTGCTGAATGTTGGGATTAAAGGTATGAGCTATAATTCTCTTTTAGATTAATTCACTCTTATGTAGATCTGGGTGGCCAAGGACTCTCAGAGATTCGTCTATCTCTTAATCCTAACCCTAGGATTAAAGGTGTATACCACCACCTCCTAACTTCTGGATGGTGGGATTAAAGATATGTACCTGGCTTCTAAGGCTTGTGACTGAGTTTGCTTTCCTGAATCATCAGTCAAGCTTTAATAAATCATTAATATATTACTACAAGAATACAAATTATTTTTTATTTTAAATAGCGTATTCTACATGTCAATCCCAGTTCCCTCTCTCTCCCCTCCTCTCGCACTCCCTCATCCCCCCCCCCAGCCTCCCACCCTATTGCCAATTCCTTCCACATAGGGGATATCTAGAGTCTGTCATTTCATTCAGGGTAGGGTCCAGGCACTCCCCTAAGAGTGTAGACTGAGAGCATCCCCCTTTGTGCTATGGGCACAACATGACTCTTTGTATTCCAGGGATAGACACTGATCCACTGCTCAGGGACCCATAGGTTGCCAAGGCCTTCTCACTGACACTCACATACGGGGGAGTCCAGATCAGTCCCATACTGGCCTCCCCACTGTCAGTCTGGGGTCCAAGAGCTCTTCTTTGTTCAGATCAGCTGTCTCTGCTGGTTTTGCCAGCCCATTCTTTGCCAATTTGCTCATCACTCCTCTCTCTCTGTCACTGGGTTCCTTGGGTTCAGTTCAGTGCTTAATTGTGTATGTTTGCCTCTGCTTCCATCAGTCACAGGATGAAGGCTCCCGGATGGTTATTGACATCAAGTTCATTATCAGGAATGGGCATTCGAGGTGGTATCTCCACTATTGCTTAGTTTGCCAATTGGTGTCATCCTTTTAGATCACTAGAGGTCACTCTGGTGCCTGATCTGTCTTCTAACCTATGATTTCCCTCTTCCCCCGATTCTACCACCCCCCTCAACCTTCCTATTCCCCCATGTCCTACTCTCTCTTCCTCTTCTCTCCCTCTCTTCATCTCAGCTCCCTCTCCCCCCCACCCTCGCCATGTTCCCCATCTGTTCAGAGGATCTTGTCTCAATCCTCTTCTCTTGGGTACTATGCATATCTTTTAGGTTCTTTCCTGTTTCCCAGACTCTCAGTGGAAGTGCAGACTGGCACTCTCCTGATCCATGTCTAAAATCCATATATGAGTGACTACATACCATGTTTGTCTTTTTGCGACTGGGTTACCTCACCCAGGAGGGTTTCTTCCAGTGCTATCCATTTACCTGCGAATTTCAAGATTCCATTGTTTTTTTTTTTTCTGCTGAGTAATACTCCATTGTGTAAATGTACCACATTTTCTCTGTCCACTCTTCAGTTGAGGGGCATCTAGGTTGCTTCCAGGTTCTGGCTATTACAAATAATGTTGCTATGAACATAGTGGAACATATGCCCTTGTTGTAAGAATTTGCCTCCTTTGGATATATGTCTAAGA
The DNA here is from genome assembly GCF_017639785.1 of Mesocricetus auratus. Lineage (NCBI taxonomy): Eukaryota > Metazoa > Chordata > Mammalia > Rodentia > Cricetidae > Mesocricetus > Mesocricetus auratus. Next base: position 26,612,538 of record NW_024429190.1, on the reverse strand, counting down.
GTGGAATTGCTGGGTCTTGTGGTAGATTAATTCCCATTTTCCTGAGGAATCTCCATACTGATTTCCAAAGTGGGTGTACAAGTTGGCACTCCTACCAGCAGTGGAGGAGTGTTCCCCTCTCTCTACATCCTCTCCAGCATAAATTGTCTTCGGTGTTTTTGATTTTAGGCATTCTGACAGGAGTAAGATGGTACCTCAGAGTTGTTTTGATTTGCATTTCCTTGATGGCTAAGGATGTTGAGCACTTTCTTAAGTGTCTCTTGGCCATTTTAACCTCCTCTATTGAGAATTCTCTATTTAGTTCTGTGCCCCACCTTTAATTGGATCCTTTGGTGTTTTGGAGACTTGCTTCTTGAGTTCTTTGTAAATTTTGGAGATTAGCCCTCTGTCAGATGTGGGCTTAGTGAATATCTTTTCCCATTCCGTGGGCTGCCTTTTTGTCTTGTTGACTGTGTCCTTTGCCTTACAGAACCTTTTTAGTTTCAGGACGTCCCATTTGTTAATTGTCGATCTCAGTGTTTGTGCCACTGGTGTTATGTTTAGGAAGTGGTCTCCTGTACCAATTTGTTGAAGAGTATCTCCCACTTTCTCTTCTAAAAGTTTCAGTGTGGCTGGATTTATGTTGAGATCTTTGATTCATTTGGACTTAAGTTTTGTAAAGGCGATAAACATGGATCTATCAGCAGTTTTCTGCATGCCAGTACCCAGTTATGCCAGCACCATTTGTTGAAGATGCTTTCTTTTTTCCATTGTATAGTTTTAGCTTCTTTGTCAAAAATCAAGTGTTCATAGGTGTGTGGGTTAAAATCAGGGTTTTCAATTCGGTTCCATTGGTCTACCTGCCTATTTTTGTGCCAATACCAAGCTGTTTTCAGGACTTTAGCTCTATAATAGAGCTTGAAGTCAGGTATGGTGATGCCTCCTGAAGTTCCTTTATTGTATAGGGTTGTTTTGGCTATCCTGGGCCTTTTGTTTTTCCATATAATGTTGGTTAATGGTCTTTCCATGTCCTTGAAGAATTGTGATGGAATTTTGATAGGGATTGCATTGAATCTGTAGACGGCTTTTGGCAAGATTGCCGTTTTTATAATGTTGATCCTACCAATCCAAGAGCATGGGAGATCTTTCCATTTTCTGGTATCCTCTTTGATTTCTTTCTTTAAAGACTCAAAGTTCTTGATATAAAAGTCTTTCACTTCCTTGATTAACATTATCCCCAGATATTTGATGCTGTTTATGGCTATTGTAAAGGGTGATGTTTCTCTGATTTCTTTCTCAGTCACTTCATCATCTGTATATAATAGGGCCACTGATTTTTTTGAGTTTACCTTGTATCCTGCCACATTGCTGAAGGTGTTTATCAGCTCTAGGAGTTCCCTTGCAGAGTTTTTCGGGTCACTTATGTAAACTATCATATCATCTGCAAATAGTGAAAGCTTGACTTCTTCTTTTCCTATTTGTATCCCCTTTATCTCCTTTTGTTGTCTTATTGCTGTAGCTAGAACTTCAAGTACAATATTGAAGAGATATGGAGAGAGTGGACAGCCTTGTCTTGTTCCTGATTTTAGAGTAATTGCCTTGAGTTTCTCTCCCTTTAGTTTGATGTTAGCTGTTGGTTTACTGTATATTGTTTTATTGTATTCAGGTATGTTCCTGTTATCCCTTATCTCTTTAGGACCTTTATCATGAAGGGGTGCTGGATTTTGTCAAAGGCTTTTTTCAGCATCTAGTGAGATGATCATGTGGGTTTTCTTTCACAGTTTGTTTATATGGTGGATTACACTGATACATTTTCCAATGTTGAACCATCCCTGCATTCCTGGAATGAAGCCTACTTGGTCATGGTGGATGATTTTTCTGATGTGTTCTTGAATCCGGTTTGGGAGTATTTTATTGAGTATTATTGCCCCTTTTCTCTTTAATTTTTCTAGCCTCACAAGGAGCTGTAGGGAGAAGAAGTAACTGAGCAATCCGTTCTCCTGCAGGGATGGCAACAACCCCACTGCCCACTGATGTCATTATTTTAATCTCCCCCTCACTATCCTGGTCTATAACACCAGGGTGTACCTGGATGCCTCGAAGAATAGTACTGGACCGTCCAAGAGTAGTCCGACCGTGACTGGGGGCAATGGCCCATGCACCCCAGTAGGGAGGGCCTGGATCCCCATTTCCGGTGTTAGGATTGCCCGGGCAGAGGGAGCGAGGTCCAATCCTGCACTCCCTGAGGTGGCTCTAAGGAGGTCTGAGATATGAAGGGGTTGCTCTGGGGGAGAAAATAAGTCCTGCCACTGCCCAGAGCAGGGGTCATTGCCCCGTACACATTGGTTTTGGGGCCCTGGGGCGGGGCCCTCCTCCCGTTTCCCTGATTATTATTAGCAGAAAGGAAATTTCCCTCCCTGTCAGTTTTAGAGTAGCAGTTATTGGCCCAATGATATCCCCTATGACAACGGGGGCATAAACCAGGTCTCTTGAGACCCGTAGTACTATTTTGAAGGCACTCTCTACAGAAGTGTCCCTCCCTACCGCAGCTGAAACATGTTTTTCTCCCTCCCAGAGTAGGTCTTTCTTTCCCCACTTGGGGCCGAATGGCAGCAGCTAACACTTGGCCCTGGATGAAGTTCCCATCAATGTCCCTACAAATCCGGATATAGTCATTTAGACTTTTATTGCGATATGGGCGAAGGGCTTCCTTACAATACTTATTTGCATTTTCAAATGCCATCTGCTTGATGACCAGCATCGCAGGCCCAATGCCCCCAAATATTCTTTCTGCTACCTGACTGAGACGGTCTACGAAGTCTTGAAAAGGTTCAGAGGGTCCTTGAAGGACTTTGGACAGATGATCCCCTCCTTCCTTGGAAGGCAATGCTTTCCAAGCCCCTTGGGCCGCTGCTGCCACTTGGGCATAGACTGCGATGTCATATTGCATTTGTTGCTGAATGGTGGCATATTGACCACTCCCGGTAAGCATCTCCACATTTCTCTGGGGCTGTCCGGCCTGTGCATTTCTTTGGGCTGTCTGGCTGCATCTTTCCTGAAACTCACCTCTCCAAATCAAATAATCTCCCCCCCGACAGAGCTGCTCTGCAAAGCTGCTGCCAATCGCCAGGTGTCAAATTAAGAGATGCAAAAGATTCCATTAAGGAAAGTGTAAAGGGAGCCTGTGCTCCATAATTTAAAGTTGCCTCTTTAAGTTGTCTTATATCCTTAAAATTTAAAGGGTTATGACACCGAATGACCTGGCCAGAATTGTTCGGGTCTGGAACTTCCATTACTGGGGCCACCACTGGGCAGCATTGGACCCCTCCTCTGGGTCTTCCCTCCAGGTCTGAGAAGGACTGAGTTATCTCATAGGAAGAGTCCCTTTTTTCAGAGTATGGGGAAGGGTTTCTCTCCCTGTCCTGTTTTTTTTTTTTAATTCGAGTCCTTTTTAGTGCCTTTTTAAGGGCTGAGACCTCAGCAAGTAACCGTGTCCCCACAGTGGAATACTTTGAGGAGTATTGGAACTAGCTCTTCCTTGAATTTCTGGTAGAATTCTGCACTGAAGCCATCTGGGCCTGGGCTTTTTTTTGTTTGAGAGACTTTTGGTGACTGGTTCTATTTCTTTAGGGGTTATATGTCTGTTTAGATTGTTTATCTGCTCTTGATTTAGTTTTGGCAAACTAAACTAAATATCTGTCCAGGAAATTGTCCATTTCCTTTAAATCTTCGAATTTTGTGGAGTACAGATTTTCAAAGTATGACCTGATGATTCTCTGGATTTCCTCAGAGTCTGTTGTTATGTCCCCTTTTTTATTTCTGATTTTGATAATTAGCCTGCTCTCTCTCTGTCTTTTCGTTAGTTTGGACAGAGGTTTGTCTATTTTGCTGATTTTCTCAAAGAACCAACTCTTTGTTTCAATGATTCTTAGTGTTTTTCTGGTTTCTACTTGATTGATTTCAGCGCTCAATTTTATTCAATTTCCATGAGTTTGTAGGGCTTCTGTGATTTGTGTTATTGTTGAATTCTAATTTTAATGCATGGTGGTCTGATAAGATACAGGGGGTACCTATGGCCTAATGGACTCTGTCACATACTACATATTGAAGATTTGTGTATTTTACTACTATTTTAATTGTTTGTTTTGTTTTTTCAAGGCAGGGTTTCTCTGTAGCTTTGAAGGCTCCTGGAACTTGCTCAACAGACCAGGCTGACTTTGAACTCACAGGGATCACCTGTCTCTGCCTCCTGAGTGCTGGGATTAAAGGCATGAACCACCACCACCTGACTATTTGAAAATTTCATAATGTAAATAATATGTTTTCAGTAAATCTACCTGCTATCTCCTTCTCTCTAGTTTCTCCTCGACTCTACTATCTTTACCATCATTGGGTTGCTGTGAAGAGACAGCATCTATAATCATGGCAACTCTTATAAAAGAAAACATTTAATTTGGGCTTGCTACAGTTTCAGATATTTAGTCCCTTATCATCATGTTGGACAGAACATCAACACAGAGGCAGACATGATGCTGGAGAAGGAGCTAAGACTTCTACATCCTAATATGCTGACAGGAAGAGAGAAACACTGGGACTGACTTGGGATTTTGGAACCCCAAAGTTCTCCACCTCCCCTGTTATCACTTTCTCCACCAAGACCACACCTATTCTAACAAGGCCACATCTCCTAATCCCTATCAAGTACTACAACACCCTGATGACCAAGCATTCAAATAATGAGTCTATGGGACCCATTCCTATCCAAACCACCACACCTTGATTCCACTTAGAGCTCCTAGTATGTACATTGGTGTAAGATCACCTACTAGAGCCTATGTAACTCTTGGGTGCTGCCTCTGAAAAACATTGGCTCTCCCTCCTCCAGTAGTCACAAATTATAAATAGATTCTTGGTTAAAGGTGAGATTTCATGAACTTTCTACCCAAATCCATGCTGGGATTTTTGACTACCTTGTTCTTGGTCAGGTCCTATGCATGAAGTAACAGGTAACATGAGTCCATGTATTTGCAGGATCTGTCATGTCTGTCCAGAAACAAGAGTCTTATGGAGTAACAAATAGAGAGGACCAAAGGAATAAACTCCTTATATTATACTTAAAATATTATTTTTTGGTTATGAGCCTAACTGAGCCATCCTTCCAGCCCTATATTTAAAATATTGAAAACACAGATTAAGCAACGATTTTGCAAGAAGAAAATTTTGAGATTTTGAGAACAGAAAAGTCAAATAATTTTTAAAATGGGGCCATGGATATAACAAATAATAAATTAATTGACACAAATGTTTAAAGCCAGAAGTCCTGGGAAGGTGTCATGCAAGTTCTGAAAAAACACAATTATCAACCTAGACTACTAAACCCAACTGTATTATCTATAACAATTGAAGGAGAAACAAAAAGTTGCAATTTAAAAATAGGTTAAATGAATCTATGACAACTAAGATAGCTCTACAAAGGATACTGAAAGTAATACTTAACTCAAAAGAGAAGGATAAACACATCCAAGGTGTCACAGGGAGGAAATATGTCCATGGCAATTAATAAGATGACTAAAGAAACACTACAAAAACAAAAACAGAATGATGCAGCACACATAATAAACACAACTTTCAACAAAAATTATTTTTTGTTGTTTTTTTTGTTTGTTTGTTTTGTTTTTCAATACAGAGTTTCTCTATATTGTTTGGGAGGTTGTGCTGAAACTCATGCTGCAGACCAGGCTGGCCTCAAACTCACAGAGATCTGCCTGTCTCTGCCTCTGCCTCCCGAGTGCTGGGATTAAAGGGGTGTGCCACCAAAGCCTGTCTCAAACAAAAATTCTTAATATTAACAGTATCATTTCTCCCCAGTAAAAATATACAGCATAGGAAATTAAATTAGAAAACTGAGTCCATATTTTGTTGTCTCTTTGAAAGCATGCCTCACCATCAATGACAGACACTGCCTTAGGGTGAAAGGATAGAAAATAGTAATCTATGAAAATGTACATAATATAAAACAATCTTGTTTCTAATTTATAGAAAAAAAAGAAAGGCAGAGGCAGGCGGATCTCTGTGAGTTCGAGGCCAGGCTGGACCAACAGCCTCCAAAACAATACAGAGAAACCCTGTCTGGTAAAACCAAAAAAAAAAAAAAAAAAAGAAAAGAAAAGAAAGAAAAAGATATATGCATAGATAGTTATTACAACATCTGGCAAAACAGATTCCAAAGCAAATCTAGTCAGATTAGATAAATATAGAAATTCACTTCATACTCATTGAAGGAACAATCCATGAACAGGTTATTACAACTGTAAACATACACACACCAAGCACAGATTACATCCCTAGTTCTAAAACCACACAATGGTACCAACATAATGAGAGTGGGTGACTTAATACTCACGAAATGGATCTTACTGTGCTAAAGCCAGTTTGTCAGAAGCTATTGGAGGGTCCAAACTCTTTGATGTTTGCATCATAGGGAATTTCTCTGGGTTTTGGTATCTTTCAGATTTCTTATAGCTGGCCAAGTCCCTTTCATGATGCATCACTCTGAACTCCTCCTCCCTTACCATTTTAAAAGACTCTTCTACCTTCCATTTAATATCCTTCACTGTCAGTGATGCACAGGATCAGATAATTCCCCATCCCAAAATTAGCTGATTGGCCAGCTTAATTCTTTAACAGTTGATATAAAATGCTTAGTTTCTATAGTTTCAAATGTGAAGGTCTTTGGAATATCATTATTCTGGTTATTGCAGTGAGCCTTATTCTGCACTATAAACAATCCTTTGTTTCCATTCCTTTACTTTCTGTCTCTAAAATATGAAAGGCTTTCTAATATTCAGGAACATAGATGCTCCAAAGCTGTGTTTTAAAGGAACTATAAAATATGGGTGGGTACAAATATGTAAGAGTACTTATCACTAACATAATAATGTTTAGCATGACCAAGAGTCCAAAGATCTTTGTAAATGAGAACTTTACCCTCTGTAGCTCCATTTCTGCTCCAACAAGATGGCAGAAGTTATCATGAACCCAGAGAAACTGACCAAACTGTAGATATAAGTGTGCATTTGTAGAAAAACATTGTTCACACAAAAGAGAAGATGGTTCACAGACCAACTACAGTTGAGGATACAATACTTTAGTTTTCTTTAGCTTAAGAGGAAAGGGTATAAATAGCATCATTAGTACATAACATATAACTATGTTTACAAGCCAAGAAAGAGTGTGGCACTTTCCTTACCCTAAAACTTAAGCATCTCTCTAAGACAGCAAACATTTTCATCAGCACAGGCCATGCTGAGACAACACAGTCAACAGCCACCGCTTGCCTGAGTCTTAAGCCAGCTAAGTGCAGACAGTGTAACTAATTGAAGAATTTTGGCTGCAACTTTGTCCAAATACTCTGTAGATGCAACTAGAGATAATGAGACTGAAGAAGGTCCAGACCTCAGTGTTCCCAGTGTATAGATACAGGATTAAGACACAAAGCAATTGATTCTCAATTTCAGTAAACAAAGCTGGTAAAAGCTGCACTTAATCTTTCTACCAGCAGATATCTGAAGCCTCAGGAACCAGAGTAAATAATGGAAACTTCTCTGTTTTTGGTCTGTTAGAACCTGAATTACTGAAGGTCCTTGTAGATCACATTAAGCCTCTCTAGAATAAGTTAAACATAATACATACTTTAGTATTTCCCTGTACTTTGATTACTAAAATTATTCAGTAATAAATGAATGCTTTGATTAAAAATAAGGAAATCTTAAAGATGTTCACTTGAATCTGATTGCAAGGGGCATTTGCAGAACTGGCGTTATGGAATTGAGGATGCCCTCCCACCGCTTCTACAGGTCAGCGTAAGATTCTTCCACCTGTCCTAAATGCAGAAAAGAATAAATTGCATTTTCAGGTCTGTGGAAATAATTATATTTTCAAGGTCACAATCAATCATCATAAACTCAGTACCTCTCCTTTGGGAGAAGAAAAATTTAAACCCCTGATGTATTGCTTTTGTCAGTTTGAAAACAGTTTTTTTCTAACTGACACGGTCAGTTATCAAACAATCTACATGGGAAAGGGTCACTGGACTCTACTGAGTCTCTATTCTTGGTTTTGTTTTAGTAAATAATAGCAATAATGAAAATGACTCTAATATATACAATTATCATTTTTGTTATACTCCTTTATATGTAAAATACTTTAAATCAGGGTCTTGCTTATTTTTGAGAGTCATCTTCTGAATAAAACAATAACGATAATCATTTATATATTATAAATAGCACAGGAGGTTGAGAATATTGTCCAGGTAAGCCAGTTAATAAGTAGAACTAGAAATCAAACTCATGTTGCAGTGACCTCCAATGTCATAATAAAGGAAGATCCAGGCAGTGTGCAACATGCTTGAATTCACATAAAAAAACCAGACATTTTTAAATTAACATACAAACTACTAGGAATCATTATACCATTTTCAAACAAAACTTTGCCATCTCATCATCCACAGTGGACCCTACCACCCACCCCATGTGTAGTATATCATTTTTTTTGCAATCTCTTAGTCTCCTCTCTAGTTTCTTAGGCATTCATTACTTTTATTTACATTATAAACATGTACATATACAATATAACATAGGATCTTTATATTAAGGATAGCATACAGTTTCTGAGAAAGAAGTTTTAATAATATGAATCTGTGAACAGAGTAGACCTACACATAACTCCTAAATCTGTTGATACTTATTTAGTTACTTCTAGAATCAGCAAAAATTTACTTTACTCGCCTTCAAGTTTTTCTACTCCTTTAATACAAGTGATGAGTATAATTTCTGTCAAAAAGAACCAGAGAGAATTTCTCATTTAATCTTCAAAGAGACAATGACTTCGATGCTCATCTGTGTTATTTCATTCACATTAGTGATTTCTTGTCACTGACTCTGGGTTAAGCGTGTTGTCGATTTCATATCATGAGTTGGAAACCAGACCCGTTATCCCTAGTAGGTTGCAAGGGTTGGAGCTGTTGGGGTGGTCTGTCACAGCTGACTTGCAGGCATAGAAGAATTTCTTTGGTGTAGGAGAATGTGCACATTAAAAACAACTGTGTTCATCAGTCAGGCAACTGCATCAACTTCCCATGACATGTTCATCTGTCTCTAGTGGCCCACCTGGTGATTTGAAAGCTTTTGGTAAAGCCAGTGGCTTGTGGCATTTGAGGACCACTTGATGAAACTAATGATAAATTCAGAAGCATCTTTCTACCAATTTTACAAAAATGTACATGAGGTATTCAAAAGTTCCCAGATATATTGGAAAGATCTATTGACATCTATTTTTAGGACAGCTTTACTCAGTCTTGACTTTGTTCTCAAGAAGAAAAACACTAACTTATTTAGTTAGTCTTCCTGTGGTTTTGGTAAAAACCTGGGGAACATAGTGTCATTGACAATCATTTACAGTAAGCAAATCATTGAAACTCTGTCTAGACACATCTCCACTGAGCCATAATTTGTGTCAAGATATAGAAGTATACTAATGATTTCAAGTATCAAGAAGTTAGGATCACAAGTACAATTTAAAGTGGTAAATAGAAGTCAGAACATGTGATGTTTAGGTATGGGACAATGGAATTTTCTATAGATAACTAAAGGTAGAATGCTTACTGGGTGCTAGGAGCTATCAAAACTACTTCATCTCTATTAAATAGTTCTAATAATAATGTAGCTATAATATCACACTCATGAAAGTATATCATAGAGAAGTTGAACATCCTCTGAAATGCATATGGAATGCTGCTTTATTTTCTTATTATGAGCATCTGAGCTGCCTGTGGTCCAGCAAGATGAGACTCTAATGAAGTACTAAATGAGAAACCAAATCTGTAGTACATGGATATGCCAACTCTTGAGCAGGTATAATAGAAAGAAGGCAGTACAAGAGAAAGCAAATACCACATATAAAAAGGAGTAAACACCTAAAAGCTGACAAGAAGTGGAAGATGCAGAGAGGGAAACAGGAATCAGGAGGGAAGAAGGAGGAAAAGAGATGCTATAAGAGAAGGAAGATAGGGAGTAGACAGGAAAGTTTTGAGAAGGCAGGATGAAAGGAAGAGAAGAAAAAGTTGGGGAATGTAGGAGACATGATGGGGAACAGAGGAGAAGAAGGGGGAAGGGAAAACATTATTTGAAACAGATGTTGTAGAAACAGATGGTGCATTCTTGTGTCCTTAATTATATTAGGGGCACATGGTCTGTTTTAAGACTACTTATAAGAGGGCCAAATCTCTAAATTGAACTTCACACATAAGACTTGAACACTTTATCACCTAGTACATAGCTGTGATAGAGATTTCAACATATGAGCTTTGGGAGATGACAGAATAGTTATTTTTCTGTCTCATAATTCAATAATTGAGCCAAAAGACTATAATGAATAAAAGTTTGTGTTCTACCAAATGGCCTATGTTGAGCCTTTCATTCCAAAGTGATGGTATGTAACATATTACCCTGTTGGGTGGTGTGGGATCCAGACTTTATCCAGTTTCTTTTGACTCCCACATTCAAATTTTTCCCTAACTTCCTAGAACACCTTTGCTGTGTCTTTCCGACACATGTCTTCAACTCATTTTCCAGATGTCAACTGCATTGGTTTGAGAGAACTCTAAAGTAAGCCCTATTTTTCTTAACATGTGATGCATCTTTAATTTACCCATAAGTACTGACTAGTATAATAAAAAGAAAGATGAATAGCGGTCAAGAGCTAGGAAGGATTTCCAGGCACAAAGGACACAGGGAAGAAGAAGGAAGGACTATCAAGTCAGAATTGGATAAAGCAAGAAAGCGACATGGGCAGTACAGAGTCCAGAACAGAGAAAGACTGACTAAAAAGAGTTAGGCTGTGGGTCATGAGCATCCCATGGAAAGGTGCATATAAATTTGATTCATACCTAAGCCAGGAACAGAACACCATATGATTAAACCACTATAATTTTTAGAGAACTATTTTCTGTTTGGAAAACATGTTTTAGAAGCACACTCCCATTCGCCCTCCAGAACATATGTGTAGTCAAAAGGATGTTTAGTTTATTTATTCCACTTTAAAAAGAAGGAAAGGTATGACCCAGGGTAAGGTAGGTAGAAAGAGACAATGGACATAAGCTTCCACCAAGAGTCAGTTAGCCTTGTGTTACAGAATTCTCAGGACAGTAATGGAAGTGGTAATAATCTTGATTCAGATACTACCAAAAACTGAAAGAACCTTTTCTATATTTAATACAAAAGTAGTCAGAATGGCTGAGGTCTGCCTTGTCTGAGCATCACTCATGTTCTGCTGGGAATGCCACAATCTTGGTTCTGCATTGAGTTTGTCAATGGTTTATGATAGAATAATTAAATTAGATTTTCCTTCTTCAACTTCAATCCTGTTTTGTCTCTCTTGTCTGATCTTGGGGTACAGTCTTAATATTTTCATGTGAAAAAATTATTGAAAGTGATTGGGAGTGATTTTATAAGCCTACTTTATTAGGTTATTGCAAAAATTAATTGAAGTAGAATACTTGTTTTCTAGTATATTATCTGTCATTCATTGAAAACACAGTTACAGGTACCAGTGAACAGAATTATGAATCAGACAATGAAAATCACTGCCAGATAAAACAATATAATGATGAGTTTGAATTGTCTTCTTGACACAGCCTAGAAACACTTGGAAAAAGGATGTCAATAAAATAGTATACATTGGATTGGTATTTAGGATATACCTGTGAATAATTTTCTTCATTAAATTGATTGGAATAGAAAGAACATATACACCCTGGGCATTCCCTCAACAGGGGGGTGAGTGAGGTGGAGTGAAGAAATTGATTTGATCATAAGCAAGAAAGCAAATCAGCATTCATGCAACCATTTATCACTGTTCTCAACAGTGGATTTGATGTAACTAGCTATTTGATTTAATAGCTAATGGAACTTCCTGCCTAGACTTCTTCCTTAGTGGTGGACTTTACAGTTGGAACTGTAAAATAAAATAAAATATTTTTCAAAGTTACTTTTGTTTTATAAGTTATTTTTTCTTTTTAAATTTACATTGGAAAGAAGATTGCTTCACATGTCAATACCAGGTCCCTCTCCCTTTCCTTTGCCTCCTCCCCTCCTACCAACACCACCAAAATCCACTCATTTCCCCAGGGAGAGTGAAGCCCTCCATGAAGCTATCCATAGTCTGTCATTTCATCTAGGGCAGGGCCTAGATCATCCTCTGGGAGTTCAGAGTGAGAGTGCATCTCTCATTGTTGGATGGGAGCCCAAAGTCCATTTGTATACCCAGGATAAATACTGATCTGCTACCCAAGGCCCAAGAGATTAACTAGGCCTGCTCACTGACAACCACATTCAGGGGGTCTTGGTCAGTCCCATGCTGGAATCCCAGCCATCTGTCTGGGATTTAAGAGCTAAACCTTGTCACATCAGCTGTTTCTGGGTGTTAAACCAGCACAGGCTTAACCTCTTTGGTCATCAGTCCTCCTTCTCTGTAACTGGATTTCTTGAGTTCAGCTCAGTGCTTAACTGTGGGAGGCGGCCTCTGCTTCCATCAGCCACTGAATGAAGGTTCTGTTTCCCAGACTCTCTGGCTATGGGATTGTAGGCTGGCACTCCCCAGATGAATGTCTAAAATCCATATATGATAGAGTACGTGCCATGTTTCTCTTTTTGTGACTGGGTTACCTCATTCAGGATGGTTTCTTCTAGTGCCATCCATTTGCCTGCAGGATTCCATTTTTTTTCTGCTGAATAGTACTCCATTGTGTCAATGTACCACATTTTCTCTATACACTCTTCGGTTGAGGGGCATCTAGGTTGCTTCCAAGTTCTGGCTATTACAAATAATGCTGCTATGAGCATAGTGGAACAGACCTCCTTGTTGTATGAATGGGCATCTTTTGGACATATGCCTAAGAGTGGAGTTGCTGGGGCTTGTGGTAGGTTTATTCCCATTTTTCTGAGGAATCTCCATGCTGATTTCCAAAGTAGCTGTACAAGTTGGCACTCCCACCAGTAGGGGAGGATTGTTCCCCATTCACAACAACCTCTCCAGCAAAAATTGTCCTTGGTGTTTTTGATTTTAGCCTTTCTGACTGGAGTAAGATGGTATCTCAGAGTTGTTTTGATTTGCATTTCCCAGATGGCTAAGGATGTTGAGCACTTTCTCAAGTGTCTCACAGCCATTTTAGACTTCTGTGTTGAGAATTCTCTATTTAGTTCTGCAGTCCACTTTTTAATTGGATCCTTTGGTGTTTTGGAGACTTGCTTCTTGAGTTCTTTGTAAATTTTGGAGATCAGCCCTCTGTCAGAAGTGGGGTGAGTGAATATCTTTCCCATTCTGTGGGCTGCCTTTTTGTCTTGCAGACTGTGTCCTTTGCCTTACAGAAGCTTCTCAGTTTCAGGAGATCCCATTTATTAATTGTTGACCTCACTTTCTGGGCTACTGGTTTTATGTTCAGGAAGCTGTCTCCTGTACCAATCTGTTAAAGGGTACCATCCACTTTCTCTTGTAAAAGATTCAGTGTGGCTGGATTTATGTTGAGGTCTTTGATCCATTTGGACTTAAGTTTTGTGCGTGGCGATAGACATGGATGGATCTGCATTCTTCTACATGGCAACAACCAGTTATGCCAGCATCATTTGTTGAAAATGCTTTCTTTTATCCATTGTATATTTTTAGCTTCTTTATTGAAGATCAGATTTTCATACACGCATGGGTTAATATCAGGGTGTTCAATTCGATTCCATTGGTCTACCTGTCTATTTTTGTGCCAGTACCGAATGGTTTTCAGGACTACAGCTCTATAATAGAGCTTGAGGTCAGGGATGGTGCTGCCTCCAGATGCTTTGTTGAGTAAGGTTGTTTTGCCTATCCTGGGTCTTTTGTTTTTCCATACATAATTGATTATTTTTCTTTCAAGGTCTGTGAAGAATTGTGCTGGTATTTTAATGGGGATTGCATTGAATCTGTAGATTGCATTTGACAGGATTGCCATTTATACTACTGTCTCGCCCGCCTCGACCAGCAAGGAAGACGCAACGCCCAGACTCTTCTTTAAGCAGTTTATTCAGGAACCTTGAACAATCTTCTTCTCCCAGGGAGCGCCAGGGAGCGCCAACCCACAGCTTAAAGCCCTTGGGTGGCCAACCCCAATATGCCACGTGGAACATACAGATAGGTCCACGTATGCAGAAGCAAGCCTGGTATACAACCTTAACCAAATACAGGTGTTGTTTATCATAGAGAGTACTGCTGTCTGGCTAGCAGAAGGCAGAAACTAGCACCATCTTAAGGGTGTGCCATTTCGCAGCTCTCTACATACTACATTGATCCTACCTATCCAAGAGCATGGGAGATCTTTCCATTTTCTGAGGGCTTCTTTAATTTCTTTCTTTAAAGACTCAAAGTTCTTGTGATACAGGTCTTTCACTTGTTTGGTTAGGGTTACCCCAAGGTATTTTATGTTGTTTGTGGCAATTGTAAAAGGTGATGTTTCTCTGATTTCTTTCTCAGCCTTTTATCATCTGTATATAGTAGGGCTACTGATTTTCTTGAGTTGATCTTGTAGCCTGCTGAAGGTGTTAATCAGCTGTAAGAGTTCCCTGGTAGAATTCCTTGGGTCATTTATGTAAACTATCATATCATCTGCAAATAGTGAAAGTTTGAACTTTTCTTTTGCAATTTGTATACCCTTGATCTCCTTTTGTTGTCTTATGGCTCTAGCTATAACTTCAACTACAATATTGAAAAGGTATGGAGAGAGTGGACAGCCTTATCTTGCTCCTGATTTTAGAGGAATTGCGTTGAGTTTCTGTCTGTTTAGTTTTATGTTGGCTGTTGGTTTGCTGTATGTAGCTTTTATTATGTTAAGGTAGGTAGGTTCCTGTTATCCCAGATCTCTCCAAGACCTTTATCATGAAGGGGTGTTGGATTTTGTCAAAGGCTTATCTGCATCTAGTGAGATGATCATGTGATTTTTGTTTTTCAGCTTGTTTGTATGGTAGATTGCATTCATGGATTTTCATATGTTGAACCATCCCTGCATCCCTGGGATGAAACCTACTTGATCATGGTGAATGATTGTTTAGATATGTTCTTGGATCCGATTTGCCAGTATTTCATTGATTATTTTTGCATCAATGTTCATGAGGGATATTAGTCTGAAGTTATATTTCATAGTTGTGTCTTTGTATGGCTTGGGGATCAAGGTTATTGAAGCCTCATAGAAAAAGTTTGGCAAAGACCCTTTTGCTTCTATTGCCTGGAATATTTGAGAAGAATTGGTATAAGCTGCTCTTTGAATTTCTGGTAGGATTCTACACTGAGGTCATCTGGACCTGGGCTTTTTTTGGTTTGGAGACATTTGATGACTGCTTCTATTTCCATAGGGGTTATAGGTCTATTTAAATTGCTTATCTGTTCTTGATTTACTTTTGGCAAGTGATAGCTATCCAGGAAGTTGTCCATTTACTTTAAATTTTTGAAGTTTGTGGAGTACAGGTTTTCAAAGTATGACCGGTTGATTCTCTGATTTTCCTCAGAGTCCATTGTTATGTTTCCCTTTTCATTTCTGATCTTGTTAATTTGCATGTTCAAACTCTGCTGTTTGGTAATTTTGGACAAAAGTTTGTCTATCTTGTTGATTTTCTCAAAGAACCAACTCTTCATTGTATTGATTCTTTGTATTGTTTTCCTAGTTTCAACTTTATTGATTTCAGCCCTCAGTTTGATTATTTCCTGGCAGCTACTCCTCCTAGGGGAGTTTGCTTCTTTGTGTTCTAGAGCTTTCAGCTGTGATGTTAATTCTCTAGTATAACTATTCTCCAGTTTCTTCATGTGAGCACTTAGTGCTATGAACTTCCCCCGTAGCACTGCTTTCAAAGTGTCCCATAGGTTTGGTTATGTTGTGTGCCACCACCTCCTGGCAAGTCCCAATTCTCCACAGATTGAGAAACAGGTTTAAGATAATTTTATAAATATCTTATCAAGATTATTTTTTAATTTTTAATTTTATTATTTTAATTTTAAATAGCTTGTTTCACGTGTCAATCCCAGTTCCCTCTCCCTCCCCTCCTATCACATCTCCCCCAGCCTCCCACCCTATCGCCACTTCCTTCCACATAGGGCATATCTAGAGTCTGTCATTTCACTCAGGGCAGGGTCCAGGCATTCCCCTAAGAGTCCAGGCTGAGAGAGCATCCCTGTTTGTGTTATGGTCACACGAAGTCCGATTGTATGCCAGGGATAAACACTGATCCACTGCTCAGGGCCCCAAAGATTGTCCAGGCCTCCTCACTAAGTCTCACACTCAGGGGGTCTGGATCAGTCCCATGCTGGCCTCCCAGCTGTTGGTCTGGGGGCCAAGAACTCTCCCCTGTTCAGATCAGCTGTCTCTGCTGGTTATGCCAGCCCATTCTTTGCCAATTTGCTCAGCGCTCCTCTCTCTGTGTCACTAGGTTCCATGGGTTCAGTTCAGTGTTTAACTGTGGGTGTTTGCCTCTGCTTCCATTAGTCACTTGTTGAAGGCTCCAGGATGATTATGGACATCAAGTTCATTATCAGGAATGGGAATTCAAGGTGGTCTCTCCACTATTGCATAGCTTGCAGTTGGTGTCATCCCTTTATATCACTAGAGGTCTCACGAGTGCCAAATCTGTCTTCTAACCTATGATTCCCTCTTCCCCCTATTCTACCCCCCCACACTCAGCCTTCCTGTTCCCCCAGGTATATTCTTTTTATGTGGATGGAATGTTCTATAGATGTCTGTTAATCCCAATTGAGGTATAACTTCTATTAGACCCTTTTCTTCTTTGTTGAATTTCTGTCTGGTAGTCCTGTCTAGTGGTGAGAGTGGGGTGTTAAAGTCTCCCACTATAAGTGTGTGGGGATTTCTATGTGATTTGAGTTTTAGTAATGTTACTTTTATGAACAAGGATGCCTTTGTATTTGTGGCATAGAAGTGCAGAATGAAACTTCATCTTGGTGGATTTCCCCTGTGGGTATGTAATGACCTCCTTCATCTCTTTTGATTGATTTTATTTTAAAGTCTAATTTGTTAGATATTAGGATTGCTACCCCTGCTTGTTTCTTGGGTCCATTTGATTGGAAAATCTTTTCCCAACCTTTAACTCTCTTGTAATGTCTGTCTTTGAGGGTGAGGTGTGTTTCTTGTATGCAGCAGAAGGATGGGTTCTGTCTTTGCATCCATTCTGTTAGCCTGTGTCTTTTTACAGGTGAGTTAATGGCATTAATATTGAGGGATATTAGTGACCATTGATTGCTCATTCTTCTTTGATTTGGAATGGTTGTTATTGGTGGAATTTTGTTTGGAATTCCACCCCTTTTTTCTTTTGGCTGTTGGTAAATTGGGATTATCTAATGCCTATGTTTTTCTGGTTGTAGTTAACTTTCTTGGGTTGGAGTTTTTGTTCCAGAACTTTCTGTAGGGCTGGGTTAGTGGATATGTATTGTTTGAATCTAGTTTTGTCATGGAATATCTTGTTTTCTCCATCTATATTTATTGAGAGCTTTGCTGTATATAGTAGTCTGGGCTGGCATCCGTGGTCTCTTAGTGTTGGTAGAATATCTATCCAGGACCATCTGGCTTTCAGAGTTTCCATGGAGAAGTCAGTTGTAATTCTGATAGGTTTGCCTTTATATGTTACTTGGCTTTGTACTTAGTTGCTCTTAATATTCTTTCTTTATTATGTATATTTGGGGTCTTGATTATTATGTGGCAAGGGGACATTTTTTGAGGTCCACTCTATTTGGTGTTCTGTAAGCTTCTTGTACCTTCATTGTCATGTCTTTCTTTAGGTTGGAAAAGTTTTCTTCTATGATTTTGTTGAATATGTTTTCTGCCCCTTTGAAGTGATTTTCTTCACCATTTTCTATACCTACTTTCCTTAGGTTTGGTCTTTTCATGGTGTCCCATATTTCCTGGATGTTTTGTGTTAGGGATTTGTTGGACTTAAGATTTTCTTTGGTTGATGGATCCATTTCTCCTAGTGTATCTTCAACACCTGAGATTCTCTCTTCCATCTCTTGTATTCTGTAAATCATGCTTGTATCTGTAGTACCTGACCATTTTCCCAGCTTTTCTATTTCCAGCCATCCTTCAGATTGTTTTTTTAATTGTCTCTATTTCAGTGTTCAACCCTTGAACTCTTTGAATTGTTTCTTGTAATTTTTGGTTTATCTTTTCTTCCATCTGTTGCATTTTATGAATTTTTGGTTTGTTTTTCCTTCCATTTCTTGCATTTTTTGTTTTGTTTTTTCTTCCATTTTTTGGTTTGTTTTTTTCTTTCATTTCTTTGGGGGATTTTCCTATATTTTCTTCTAGGGCCTCTATCATTTTCATGAAGTTGTTTTTAAGGTCATTCTCTTCTGCTTCATTTGCATTGGAATGTTGGAGTCTTGCTGCTGTGTAGTCTCTAGAATCTGGCTATGTTGTATTTGTTTTACTGGTGCTGAGTGTGCTTTTGAATTGTCTCTTTCCCATCTCTTCTTCTAGTGGGTGCAGAAAGTGCCCCTTTCTGGTCTGGTGGTTAGCGGACCAGAGTTCCCTTTAGGGGGTGCAAGCAAGTCCAATACTCTGGTAGTTCTTCTCTTCCTTGTCCTAGTTCTGGTACCGTGGGTGGAGAAGAAACCTAGGAATCTGGGGTGCGTACTCTTCCACCTGGTCCCTGGACCCTTTGTTGTAAAAGAGACCTGGGATCTGGGGTACGTGGCTCCTGCCTGGATTGGAGGCTCTGTGGCAGTACCCAGGCACTGGTCCCCTGGACCTGCTGGTCCCCTTGTCTGGACCCGCTGTTTTTCTGGTCTCCTTGGTGGGAAGAGAAGACTTGTGATCTGGGGTGTGTGGTTCCCGCCAGGATGGGAATCTCTATGGCAGTCCCCAGGCAATCCCCAGGCACTGGAATGCAGGCAATAAGACAAGTACCCAGCCAATTCAGTGCCCAGAATGCCACAAACTCACAAAAACAAAAGTGCAACCTTTTCTTTTCCGTTAGCTTTGGAATGAACTTGTTTGAGCCATTCAGATTCAATCAGGTTTTCTAAGACAGAAAATAAGAATTAGCCATACATTCTCATATGAAAATTATAAAAAAATAAGAAGTTATAGGTTCAGGCATGCTAGATATGCAGAGTATTTTCAGTAATTGACAAAAAGTCATTTCAATGGTGTCTGGTGATAAAAGCCTATGATCTCCAATTCTTTGGAGTCCAACGCAGAAATAACATAACTCCATGGCATGTCTAAGGCTACTGAACAAGCTCAAGGTAAATCTGAACAACTCAAGCAAGAACCTGATTCAAAAGGAAAAATAAGGCTGAGGACAAAACAGCTTCATGGTACAATGATAGAATACTTTCATGAATATGAAGACCGAGGATGAAGGAGCTTGAGAAAGAGGAGGAAACAGAAAGCATTTCACTTTATGAAGCATCCTGGGATACTGTCTTATCAACAGCCCATCTGGATAATAGATAGTTACAAGGTTCTGACTAGCCACCATTTCTGCTATATTGAAATCAATAGAGCATTTAAACTTTATTGATTTTATCTCAGATTTAGTGGCCATTTAAATAAAAGACATTGAAACTGAGCTGAAAATATATAATCATATTCAGTTCAATGAATTTTGAAGACTGATTTAGAGAATATTTTAGGGAAAGAAAAAATAACATAAATGTATACATTTCAACTGTTTCCCATGTTAAATATTTACTATGTAAATTATAAAAACAGTGTAAACAGCAAATATCCTTTCTCAAGGAACTGCTTCAAAGCAGAATTTGTCCCCACATCATGATTAGTTGTCAGAAAAACTATGAGTGCTACACTCTTCTATAGAAAATATGAGGTTTAAAACATAATGTAGATGACAGAACTAGCTATGCATGCAGGTGTAGCCCATCTGAAAGTCCATATGACGTCATTCCCTTACATTAAAACTTATCTGAGCTGGCAGAAAAGGTGAGAACGGGGTTAAAGCTGTATCTTGAATGTTCTTCTCTTCATCACTGATACGCTCTTGAATGTCTATGTGTGCTCTCGTCAGACTCTTTTCCTTAAATCAGAGCTTGCCTTGCTGTTGTTGGGATCCCATATTGTCTCACAGAAGAGTTCTTGAAGCAATTCCCAATCATACATAAAGCTTCAAGCAAAAACTCCTGTTTTTGAATACGGCCACACCTTCTTTAGCTAGGAGATACCAAATATGCCACAGTTCTTGTGAAAGTGAGTGTGCATTACATCTTTCGTTCTTTATGAATTTATCAAACTGGTTCATGCATTCAAGAAAGTGAAAAGGACCAAAAACACCTAAATGAAATAATGTAACATGTACAATAACATGCTTTGCCAGGTATTAAGGAATTCAAAAATTTTTGTTATGTAAGACTGGGTGCTACCAGTACAATGTTTACAAAATGACAAAGTGGATAGATCAGAGATGCCAGAAATAAAATAATGATAGCAATAAGTAGTAATATATGGATGGCAATGCAAATCAGAGAGGTCAAGAGGAATCTCTAATTCTTCAATAAATTAAATATCACTATATCTGCACCAGAACAATTAATCCAAATGGGTGAAGATTAAAATGAGAAAGAATACAACACTGTTTATTATATACAGCTTTATAACTACATTTCCCTGGAAACAAGAACCTGCTCAAAATAAAAAATGACAAATTTTTGCAGTCTTAAAATGCATAGGCCATTGATAGTACACACCTTTAGTCCCAGAACTCAGGAGATCGAGGCAGGAGGATCTCTGTGAGTTCAAGGCCATCCTGGTGTACAGAGCAAGTTCCAGGACAGGCTCCAAAGCAATGCAGAGAAGGCCTGTCTCAAAAAACCAACAAAGAAAATAAAATTAAGGACCCCTATTTATCAAAAGATTATATTAATAAATCTTCAGTTTATATTCTTACATAGTTTCTCCACCAGAATATATTCTAAGACATACACTCACACATGTGTGCACACATGCAGACACACACACACACAAACACTAACCCATAAACATGTACTTAAAATCTAGTATGAACACTAGACAAAACAATATCATGTTTATATCTCTGGGTCAGTGATATTTCAGTTAGGATAAAATATCCAGGTCTATTAGACTAAGTAGAAACTAATACAAAGAAACATTAAACATGTATATATTAATGTTTTACCAAGTGATATTTCAATATATATACATATAAACATATATATATGCAGTATGTAAAGTTTAAGTCAAGTTAAGCATTGTTTCTCATATGCTTATCGTTTTATAGTGAAAATTTATTAAGCCCTTACTTGCCTCATTTTGAAATAGGCATTGCATTGTTATCTATGGCTGTCCTAGTGTGCAATAGCAGAGCAGAATTTTTTTCCTCCAGCCTTCAGTAACTTAGCATATACTAATCCACTGTTCCCCAGAGAAAACTCAAAAGTGCTTTCATCTTTTCATAGTACTTCCTAATCTGCACCATACACTGAGAAGTTACATGTGCTCAGCTGCATTTCAATCTTGTAACAGCTTAAATTGTCTTGGTTTCTGACACGTGTTTCTTCTGCACTTTTAGAAAGTCGATATATGGATGCTCTGGACAATCCTCAAGGCACTCACATGCTGGTACGTGCTTATTGAAACAATTAGTGTAATGTTTGTCATTTGTGTCTTTTCTCACTGCAGTGACAAATATTTTACAAAAGTAACTGACAAGAGAAGAGGCGTATATGGTTCATTGTGCAAAGAAGAAATGCTGGAAGTAGCTTATGGCATCTATAGGTGAGAAGCAGAGCAAGAGGACAATGCTGACAGCTGGCTTTTTCTTTTATAAACTATCTGGAACCCTGGTCCATGGACTAGTGCTATCTATACCCAGGTGGACTTGCCTACGTCAATGAACCTCACCTAGATATTTATTCAGACATGCCCAGAGGTTTGCCTCTATGGTAAATTTAGTTCCCATCAAGTGGACAATCAACTTGAGATACAATCTGCCATCTGCTATGCCAGCTCCAGGTACACTGTCTAAGTCAGGATTTTAACTTCCTATTTGTATGCTACAAAGCTATATAGACCATGAATCGAATCAAGTGAGATGATTTATGATTATGAAGCCCAAATGCTTGTGACTTCTAGACTTATGAATATGAACTTAAATTATTATATAAAATCATTAATCATGATCATCTGATTAAAAAGAAACATTGTTTTTCGGGTCACTTATGTAAACTATCATATCATGAGGAGGCCTGGCCTACCTATGGGGTCCTGAGCAGTGGATCAGTGTTTATCCCTCAAATACTAACAGACATCGTGTGTCCATAACACAAAGAGGGTTGCTCTCTCTGCCTGGACTCTTAGGGAAGTGCCTGGCCCCTACCCTGAATGAAATGATAGACTCTAGATATCCCCTATGCAGAAGGAATTGGCAATACGGTGGGAGAATGGGGGGGATGATGGGGGGGTACGGGAGGAGGGGAGGGAGAGGGAACTGGGATTGACATGTAAAACAAGCTATTTAAAACTAAAATAAAAATAAAAAACATTGTTACAGAGCCCTTTTTGCTTCTATGTGGGTTTTTTTTCTGTTTGCTAGTTTGAGTCTTAAAATTGAGACATGCTTTTTTCCAAATATCCTTATATAATTAAAAAGGAATCAGTGAAGGACATTCAGCCCTATAAAAATGAGCATTTTATTGGTGGTTGTTGGGAGATAAGCGAGCAGAAAAGAGAAATGAGAGACAGCAATATAGTCTGGTCAAAGGAATATGAAAATTGGACTCCTCACTGAAAAGAAAAGCCAAATGGCACACAGGCCCTAGTCATCAACTTCTGGCACCAACATGGGGTTCTCAACAATGCTTTGTGAGTTTGGAGAAACTTGTCTGTACAGTAGAGTCAGAGAGAAAAGGAAGGCCCTGAGATGCATAGATACTAATAGGTTAGCGAGTTCAGTGGAAGGATGAAGAACACAGAGTTGAAATAGTAAGTGCTACACACATTCCATAGAAGCAGTACATTTCAGGGGATATGATAGAGTAATGAAGATGAAGTTAGGAAAATATCAAAAGATGGAGAAATCAGAGCATCAAATAGCAGGACATGGTATGTTCCCTTCCGTATCTGCGTGACCAAATGTCCATTTGAACAAGGGAGAAAGAATTTGCTTTGGTTCACAGTATCAGAGTGTCAGTACATCGTGAGAGAAAGGACACTGAAGAACCAAGGAGCACACACAGTCTGTGCAGGAAACAGAGTAAGAGGACCATACAGAGACGTATTATACATGAAAAGTATCCTCCCTTCTCCACCCAACTCCACCTCCCAAGGATTCAACAATCTTTCCAAACAACACTACTCACTGGGAACAGTTCTTAAAACATTAGCTTCCAGGAGACATTTCATATTTAAACCCTAACAATGATCCCACAATTTGTTATACACTATAATAAATTTCTTGTAATTATTTTGTTAAATGTCTATGAAGATTCCAGAGAAAGTTGGGGACTATTAGCCTTTTTTAAAAAATTGAGCCTCTTGAAGTTTAAAATAAGCTCCAATACAGAGAAACTTGACACTAGGAAAATTCCCAAGAATGCACAAGGAGGACCCCAGCTAAGATTAAGCAATGTGAGGAGAATGCCTGAACTGGACTTCCCCTGTAATCAGATTGGTGAATACCTGAACTGTCATCACAGAACCTTCATCAAGTAATTGATGGAAGAAGATCCAGAGATCCACAGCTAAGCACTAGGCTGAGCTCCCAGAGAACAGTCAGAGAGGAAAGAGAGATAATATGAGCAAAGGGGTCAAGACCATGATGGGGAAACCCACAGAAACAGCTGGCCTGAGCTAATGGGAGCTCACAGACTCAGAATGGCAGCTGGGGAGATAGCCTAGGACTTAACTAGGCCCACTGAATTGATTGAGAGTTGTGTGGATTGGGCAGTTTATGGGGCCACTGGCAGTAGGACCAGGATTCATCCCTAGTGCTTGAACTGGCTTTTTGGAGCCTATTCTCTATAAAGGGATACCTTAATCAGCCTAGATAAGCAGGGTTGTTGGTCCTGCCTCATTATGATTTTACAGACTTTGGTGATTCCCCATGGGAGTCCTCACCTTCTCTAAGGAGTGGATGGGGGTGGGGTGGGGAGAAGGAGGGGGGAACATATGAGGAGGAAAGAGGAGAGCTGGGGATGCTATGTAAAATACAATTGATTGTTTTAAAAAATAAAAAATAATAGTAACCATGGAGCAACTGACTATCAAATAGAATACTTTATTCATGGGAGAGGGAAGAAGGTGTGTGTGTGTGTGTGTGTGTGTGTGTGTGTGTGTGTGTGTGTGTGTGTGTGTGTGTGTGCGCGCGCGCGTGCGTGCCTGATTGGTCTCCCCTTCTGTCCCTTCCTCCATCCTTACTGCTATCCATTCTTTCTCCATTCTCTGTTTTCTTCCATCACTCCTTCCCCTCCCTCTGTTCATTCCTGTTTGTATACTGCTATTTCTATTTTATCACATTATAAATGCATAAGCCCTCATTTATTAATCTTGCATTTAGTGTCATGTTTTCAACATTAATATTTAACATTTGCAGCTGTAGATGAAGCCATAGAAAGCAAACAAAATAGAAGCTGTGTTTTTATAACAAAGACATCCCAATATATGACTGACTATCTGAAATAAATGTGTACTATAAAAATACACGTCACCACTGATTTATGTTGGTGCCCCAGGAGCTAGTAGCTAATCACAATGAAAAAGTCTGGTGACACAGGTCTGGCTTATGTTGCCTTGATTGCTTAAGCTTTAATTAAAAAGTGACTTCTTGGAGTTTTGTGTGCATATATCAGCACACTAGACTATATATGGATCCTCTGTACATGTGATGTGCATGTGTGTGTGTGTGTGTGTGTGTACAAATTTAATTTTAAACATGTAATTTTAAACTAAGCTAAAGAATCCACTTTATATTTTCATGGTTGCATGACTGGGTTAGGAAATTGCATTTAGCAAAGCCCTTTTGGCCAAAAATAATGTTGCACTGTAGGTAGGAAACTCCTTTCTTTTTTGATGAAGACAATTTTTCCCTTTTTATGGAAACTAAACTATTCTCTAACTCCCCTAATGGGACATGAATTAATATAGGAGAACACAGTTTAGCCTCAACAGCTGCGATGTGCACCTGTGCAGTGGTTTTTTTAATCCTTTTTCACTGCAGTATGATAGAGTAAAAAACAGGGGGAAATGCTTAATAGAACCTTCCAACTGAGATGCTGAACACATTATTAGGAACAGAAATCCTCAGTGGGATTTAAGCATGTCTATTAGGAATTAGGCTCAGGGAACCAGATATGAAAAGAATACAACATTTTCCCCAGCTTGAGCTAAGGCTGGCAGTGGGATACACTGCAGCCATTTTCTGGTCTCTGTCCAATCTGTCACCCTAGCTCTCCCCAGATAATTTCACCTTCTGCCGTCTCTGATTCACAACCTAGTGTGCAAAGGCTTTCGCAACACTGTGTTGGCACTGTGTGAGGATCACTAGCTAAGACGGAGCACGCAATCAGCTCTGCTCTGTGCCTGCTCTGCATCATTAAGCATTAATGAAGTGCTCTCTAATTGTTTCTCACTCCCAGCTTGCAGAGTCTCTATTGCTTGGTACTTCGGTGCAACTATCCTTGGAAGTCAAGCTAACTCTCGCAATTGTGAAGACAGTGGGTACATGCGTTTCTGTGGAATCAATGCCATTTACTGCCATATGCTGGAAGGCCAAGAAAGACAGGAGAAGAGAGTGTTCCTGATCACAGGCAGTGAGAAACCCTATTCAGCCTTTAGCTACCAGTTCTTTCACCTCAGATTGGCAACTGCTGCCCTCCACTCTCACAAATCGGCAAGAACTATGCCAAATACCAGAAACATCTTAGCAGTGTTTCTGACTATTCGGAGTTTTTATTTATTTATTTTTTTGCAGTGAAGATTGACTAAATGTTTAAGATTTCTAAGGTAAAATCTCCACAGGAAGCTATAAATAATATATATGAAGAGAAAACTGGGAAATACCAAAAACTATAAGAACATAAATTAATCAGCTTATAGTATCACACAGAGATCAAGGCAGTCTGCAACCCAGCTACATACACTTTGGAAACATGTTCGTATCTTCTTCGTAAAACAAACCTCTTCCATCTGAAATATAAGTAAAGATCAACTTATATGTGTGCATTGGGGGTAGGAGAACAGTTTTATTATTGGCTGTTAGGGGAAAAGGGAAAAAGAAAAATGCTAATAAAATCTATTGCCACAACTGACAACTTAATAAGTGGGAATTATGAAAGAACTATGATATTAGCAGAGCATTTTTCTCAACCCGGGATCTCCTGCATAAGACCCAAGTGGCAGATCTAGTTTATAATTAAGTTACAACTTTTATATGAGATACATTTGGGGATCTGAAATCTCCAAATGCAGCAAACAGCAAACAGTTTCCCTTGACCAAGTAGTAAAGTAAAACTCAGGAAGATTTTGCAAACTTCAACAACCTCAGAAGTCATTAGACAGAATACTTCATGGTTAATGAGGGCAAGGGGGGATTTAAAGGAATGTGTTTTTGATTTTAGAAGTTAGATCACATATATGTACAAACATTTCAACAAAGACCAACTTACAGTAAAGTTTCTTTGGGGTCAGATCATGTCATGTTGCATGTTTTTAAGTGCTACAACTTAGACCAGGGCCTCAGCATCCTAAGAAAGCAAATGTTTTACAACTCAACTACATCTGCAACCCCTCTGATTGCCTGCTGAAGAAACCGTTTGATTGAGTCCACTGGATAACAAAAGAATAAGTACGATCATCCAGTTTAGATTCAAAAGAAAGGAATATGTGCTCTATTCATTATCTGTTCTAACATTATTTAACAAAACCAGACTTTACCTATCTCCTCATGATTCTCCACTAATGTACCAGAAAGAAATGAGATACTTCATTCTTTAATGGAATAAATGTACCTGAGTCTTTTTCTTGGTCTGTTGCCCCTTGGTTCCTAAGGTTGAAGACTCATGGGAAGTGTCCAGTGAGAGCATGTCACAGTGACCAAGAGTGCTGCCTGCCTGTCACTTCTTTGTGGCTTATTTTACACAGTTGAGTGGTTTGTCCTTTGAGTGATGTTGGGGACAAAACCTGAGAGAAATCAGAGTGACAGCTAAGCTCCAGACAGATCCCCCATCACAGAGAGACATGCCTCAGAGAACAAGTGCCTGCAGCTGACCTTTGTACAACATCTGTGGCTTCAGAATATGTATTTACTTAAAGTCATAGAATTTACAGATCTGCATGGGAACTTAGAGTCCTTGTAATTTTGTAGGCAGGGAAAATAGAACTTGTGTAAGAGACGGCGAATGCTTGGCTAGGAAGAATCATGACCAGTATTTCCACTCCCTGGTTCTCAATACTCCAAGAAGACAGCTTTATGTGTATATTCAATGCTGATGTACTTTTGGTAGACCTGGATAAAGACATCAGGTCTCCTGAGTGGATACTTGCTCTGATATTAGATTATGTTCTTTTATTTTAGATATGTTCTCCCTTATGACTGAAATCACCCTACAAATGAGAATGCTTGGTTTTAAGAGGAGTATTTCCAATAAGAATATAATGTATTCAATATATCTTTACCACCTTTAGGGGGTAGATTCTCAAAGCCCAGCTTATATTGATGTTTGATCATTCTGCATGGTTGACCATTGAGCTATCTCTGTGTATCTATCAAATCTCTATTCAATGAACTGAATTTGAGTCAATGCTTTCTTTGAATGTGCAGTGGAAAACAACTGTGGGGAATGGGGAATAGTATTGTATTTAAGTAGGCTAACCTGTCTACACTAGTGGCATTTTGAATCTGTTGAGAGTATAGATAATTCTTCCCACAAAGGGAGATGTTTATCCAATAGTCAAGTCTTCAACAGCTGTATTGTCTTGCCTGCCTTTCCATGTAACCCTTCCTGGCCTGTGTTGTATAGAGAGTAAGGTGTTAAGAGACTGCTAACATTAGATCTGGGAAGGCAGGTTCAATTCATGCCAGATGTAGCAGTTGACACCTTGTCTTAACTTTGTTCTCAGACTAACACCTCATATATCATGAACCAATAGGCCAGTCAAGAGTCACAGGCAACATTCTAGGTACCATGATTAGGTACTGATAATTACAGCTAGACTTCCTCTGACTGAAGAGGATATTTTGGCAACATGTTTCTCAGAGCTTCACAGCAGTTTTTTTAACCCGATATATTCATCATGCTTTTTATTTTATTTATTTATTTACTTATTTATTTATTCAGTTTTCAAGATGGGGTTTCTCTGTATTACTTTGGAGACTGTCTAGAACTCGCTCTGTAGATCAGGCTGGCCTTGAACTCACAGAGATCCTCTGTCTCTGCCTCCCCAGTGCTAGGATTAAAGGCATGCAACGACCACCACCCGGCTTTCATCATATTTTATTAAGAGTCCAACTTTACCATTATATTTTTCTTTTGTTTACTATACTCGCATGAATATGTTGTTTTTTCTCCTTTCTACCCCATTTGCAAACTACAGATATTTTATTCTCACCTATACTGAAGAACTTAATTTATTACAAATACAAATTTAATGTTACCTTTACTTAATAGAAAGAGCAAAATAGGCAGGTTTTGGTACAATTTTAAAAGCCTCTTTTATATAATGAACCCCCTTAAATGAGTTTCTGGAACCCTAGTATCATGCACATTGAAATCATACACACAACACATTTAGAGTCAATGTATTAAAAAAAAAAAAGAAAGTACTCTCACCACATTGAAATGTAGACAGTGAGAATTTAGAGTGTGAATAAATGGAGGCGGTGAGCAGGGACAAGAAGCTTGGGAGAGAACTGAAAAGAAATGAAATGTCAAAAAGTACAGAGGATGTTTCTCACACAATAGCGAGAAAGCACAGGTCACTAGGGAAGAGAAGGCACTTGGCTTATGCAGAGGAGGCTGCAGGAGGCAAAGGTGTTCCTTTGTGGAGCTGGGGATAGAGCTCTTCAAGGAGAGACCAGCCTAAGGAACACAGAGATGACTCAGTACAGAGTCAGGTATACTCAGTTCCCAGTAACAGGATGCTCTACAAAGTCCAACTGAAACTGCTGTTCTCCAGAACTTACCATAAGAAGAAGAAACAATCCCTGCCATTGAACCCATCGGGATCCCTGTTAAAATGGAGCTCTTACCTGACATGTGGAATCCCTAAGCTGACATGCTTTTAGTCCAAATATGATGTTCAAGTTGGAAATCAGGAAGCTGAAATTTGCTAGGAAACAGATAGTTCCGTGGTTAAAGTGAACCTGCACTATCTGTGAAGATATGAGAAACAGGGCTCAGATCTCCATAACTCATACAAATCCCAGGTAGGCATGGAAGCCCACCTGTAGTTCAACTGCTTAAAAGAGACAGGACTTCCCTGGAGCAACATGGCTATCTAGACTAGTTCAATCTACCAGCCCTGAGTTCAATGGAGAGACCTTGCCTCGATGAATATGGTAATTATCAATCAAGTAGAAGACCTGATAGCAACCCCTGGACTCCAATTGCATACCTATGTATATGCACATGCAACCCTTACATCCAAAAGTGTCTGTTACACAGACATACCTGCATACACACATCACAATAATACACATTTCAAAGAAGACAAAGTTCAAAAAAAGGAAGTATGCATTTAAACAAAGGACTAGGTGAGATGAAAGATATAATCATGGATCATGGAGTGGAGAGCATTTGAGGCAATGGGAATAACCAGTATAAAAGCTCGAATTTAGATAACTCCTCAGAGTGCTTAAGGGAAATATGAGGAAGGCAATGTGGCTGACCCAGAGAGGCAATGGTGCTGACAGTAGAAGATGAGTTTCATGACATAAATAACCCTGAGCCAAACTAGGAACTATTTTGTAGTCATTGTAGGGAGATTGGCATTTGCTCCACAATGCAGAGTTCTGAGCAAGAACTAAAATTATCTTACATATGTTGGAAGAATGACCGAATAACTCACTTCTAACAGAACAGAGGCAGGGAACAAGGGAAACAGACAAGTAAAAGGCAACAGCCAATGAATTCCAAGGTATTCTCCAAAGATTCTTTGATGCCTATATTATGCACACCCTGATTTCCCACATGAAGAAAGCTAGCTGTTTCCCACCCCTTGAACCTGGCCTGGAAACATTGGCTTGCTAGACTGTAAAAGTGAGATGGAAGTAGAAGGATTTATAAGAAATCCAGCAACTCTGAACTAGAGATCTCAAAACATACTCCTAGGATGCTCCTGACCAGGATCTAAGCACTATGATGTTTGAAACACAACTGACCTACAAGAGTCTCCTTACATTTGAACCTGTTGACAGGCCCACAAGAACTCCACTCACTCTCCAGCCTCAATGGCCAACCAGGCTCTCCTAACATCATATATTATCTGAGTCTGAATGCATGTAAGACTGAGATGAAAAACATCCAGCTAGACATCTAAACCCAAAGATATATATTTAGAGTAAATTGCACTAATCTATACAAATATCAATAAGCAAGACATGAGTTATGGCTGAAGCTTTTCTAAGATGGCAGGAGATTGCTTCAGTTGTTTCAGTGAAACTGACAGAAAACAAAAATGACCATCTGCATCTGACTGACTGATGTCCTTATAGAAATGAAGAAAGAGAGAATTAATAATGGTTCCTGCGGCCAGGTAGTCATGGCACATGGCTTAATCCCAGCACTTGGGAGGTAGAGGCAAGTGGATCTCTGAGTTCTAGGTCAGTCAAAGTGAATTCAGAACAGTCAGGACTGTTACACAGAGAAACCATGTTTCGAAAAATACGTCTCTGGGGTTAAAGAATAACTTGAAGTGAATTTGAATTTCTACCACCCACAGATAGATAGATTAGAGAGATGATAGACAGACAGACAAACAGACAGACAGACAGACAGACAGACAGACAGACAGAACAGGGATAGCTGTGTTTCTACCTATAACCTCAGTACTGTGGAGATATGAGATAGGAGGATCCCTGGATTTTCTGGCCAATATTCTAGCTTCAAATTCAGAGAAAGACCTTGTCTCAAGGGAATAAGTCAATGTCCTGCTCTAGCCTCAACATGTGCACATACAGACATCTGTACCTACCCTTGCACATATAACACACACACACACACACACACACACACACACACACACCTGGACATACATGAATGATTACAGAAGATTAATCCAATTACAAAAGCAAAATTTGCTTTCAAACACACGTTTTGAAGATCTGTAGATAGAACAAGAATGGGAAAGGAATAGACTTATAAGCAGAGAAATGAGAAACGAATGCCAGGAATTTGTATAGGATAAACAAGAAGCAAGAGCAAAAGGAAGATACAGAGACCAGGAAGATTAATGAAAGACTCTTCTGAATCGAATTCAAAAGCAGACCTGGTGTCTTACAAGTAGTTTCAGAAGGAATGGCGAAAAGAATAAATTGTGTAAGTTTAAAAAAATCAAAAGAGGTACATGACAATGTCTAATGTCAAAGTACATTCCTGTAATTTGTAAAAACACAGTCAAGGAGACCATGTCAAGGTTTATGTATTCAGATTAGATAAATGGAGAATTCAGTAGAAATGAGAAACTTATGAAAGTGCACACAGAGTCCCCAGTAATGTGTCTGGAATTAATGGATCAAAGAGAAAAGAATATGAACTTTGCTCTTTCATAGTAAAGATACGTGGGGCTTCTAATTATTATCAGATTGCATTTTACAATATGGTGTTATATTTTATTTGTATTTATTTTCTTTCTTTGCTGAGATATGAAAGGAGAGAATTTAAATTCCATTTGTTGTCAGGAGGAGTATAAATCTGTCATTTACTTTCTTATTTGAAAGTGACCAGATTAACATTTTTAGCTTTGTTTGCAACCTAGAGACTCATAAACATTCAAGGAAAGCCATCATTATACCCATTTTCCAGCATAATCACCATGTATTAGTGGCCCAAAGAGACATTTTGTAAGCTTTCATTAAATATCAAAAGTTACCTTTGCCCTTCTTAATAAGGAAAACATAAATACAATCATTTATAAAAGGTCAATGATTAAAAGGCCTTTTATAAATGATTATATTAAAACACAGACATAGTGTTTCAATAAAGAACAGGCATGGGTGGGAAGGGACATATACTCTTCACTTTAATGTCATCCCATCTCTTTATCAAACTTCTGGGACAGAGTTGATGGGCAGTACCAGAGTGGAAGTGAAGTCAGTGCCATTTTGTCAGTCTACATCAGGGTTCAGCACATCAACACTGCCACTTGGAGTATAGTTGGAGCTGGGTACGTAGGTCTCTCTTTACATCTCAGAGCCCGAATTGCATCTAATTGCCAGGTCTTGGAGTAGTTTCCTAAGACACAGGTGGCATTGATTAATTGTTCTGTACTCAACCTGTCTGTCTTACAAGCATGATACACGGTACTTACAACTAATTTTTAAACTACAAGCCAGCAGTTGGCAATGCACATTAACCGTGTGTCTTACATCCACATAACTATTAAAAATGTGCCTTCCTGTTGGCTGGCAAACTATTCTTACTATGTCCAGGAATGAATGGATGAGGGTAGTTATTGCTTTTCAATGCTAACTAGATGCTGAGAGGTTTTTTGCAATTCTTGCATGCATTCCTTTTACCCATGCTGTAGGACATCACATATACTAGCAATTTCTTTTATATATATGTATATATATATATTATTTTTAAATTTAAATTTAAATTAGAAACAAGTTTGCATCACATTTCAATTCGAAGTACCTCTCTCTTTCCCTCCCCTCCTCC
The DNA here is from genome assembly GCF_017639785.1 of Mesocricetus auratus. Lineage (NCBI taxonomy): Eukaryota > Metazoa > Chordata > Mammalia > Rodentia > Cricetidae > Mesocricetus > Mesocricetus auratus. The sequence goes on along the minus strand of NW_024429190.1, from coordinate 26,579,631 downwards.
CACACCCTCCTACCAACCCCTCCAATACCCCCTCATTTCCCCAGGGAGGGTGAGGCCCTCCATGGGGGTGTCCATAGGCTGTTATTTCATCCAGGGCAGGGCTTAAACACTCCCCCAAGAGTCCAGGGTGAGAGTGCATCACTCATTGTTGGATGGGAGCCCAAAGTCCATTTGTATACCCTGAATAAATACTGATCTACTATCCAAGGCCCAATAGATTACCTAGGCCTCCTCACTGACACCCACATTCAGGGGGTCTTGATCAGTCCCATTCTGGATTCCCAGCCATCAGTCTGGGATTCAAGAGATAACCCTTGTCACCTCAGCTGTTTCTGGGTGTTAAACCAGCCCAGCCTTAATCCCTTTGGTCATCAGTCCTCCATCTCTGTCACTGGATTTCTTGAGTTCAGCTCATTGCTTAGCCATGGGAGTCTGCCTCTGCTTCCATCAGCCACTGAATGAAGGTTCTGTTTCCCAGACTCTCTGGCCATGGGATTGTAGGCTGGCACTCCCCAGATCTAGATCTAAAATCCATATATGAGAGAGTACATGCCATGTTTCTCTTTTTGTGACTGAGTTACCTCGCTCAGGATGGTTTGATCTACTGCCATCCATTTGCCTGCAAATTTCAGGATTCCATTGTTTTTTTCTGCTGAATAGTACTCCATTGTGTAAATGTACCACATTTTCTCTATCCACTCTTTGGTTGAGGGGCATCTAGGTTGCTTCCAAGTTCTGACTATTACAAATAATGCTGCTATGAACATAGTGGAACAGACATCCTTGTTGTATGAATGGGCATCTTTAGGATATATGCCTAAAAGTGGAGTTGCTGGGTCTTGTGGTAGGTTTATTCCCATTTTTCTGAGGAATCTCCATACTGCTTTCCAAAGTGGCTGTACAAGTTGGCACGCCCACCAGCAGTGGAGGAGTGTTCCCCTTTCACCACATCCTCTCCAGCATAAATTGTCCTTGGTGTTTTCTATTTTAGCCATTCAGATAGGAGTGAGATGGTATCTCAGAGTTGTTTTGATTTGCATTTCCCGGATGGCTAAGGATGTTGAACACTTTCTCAAGTGCCCCTTGGCCATTTTAGACTCCTCTATTGAAAATTCTGTATTTAGTTCTATAGCCCACTTTCTAATTGGATCCTTTGGTGTTTTGGAGACTTGCTTCTTGAGTTCTTTGTAAATTTTGGAGATCAGCCCTCTGTCAGATGTGGGGTTAGTGAATATTTTTTCCCATTCTGTGGGCTGCCTTTTTGTCTTGCTGACTGTGTCCTTTGCCTTACAGAAGCTTCTCAGTTTCAGGAGGTCCCATTTATTAATTGTTGATCTCACTGTGCTACTGGTGTTATGTTCAGGAAGCTGTCTCCTATACCAATTCGTTCAAGGGTACCACCCACTTTGTCTTCCAAAAGGTTCACTGTGGCTGGATTTATGTTGAGGTCTTTGATCTATTTGGACTTAAGTTTTGTGCATGGCGATAGACATGGATCTGTCCCCATTCTTCTACATGCCAGCATCCAGTTATGCCGGTACCATTTATTGAAGATGCTTTCTTTTTTCCATTGTATAGTTTTAGCTTTTGTAATTTAAAAACAATCATACTGAGAAGAGAACTCAGATTTGATATGGTGCCTTACTATTTTTTCCCTATGGAAACTTGAAATTAGGTTTCTTTAACTTTCATAGCCTCAGCTTACTTTCTTCAATAAATAATTAATCAAAATGACCTACCTAGAAGCACACTGTAAAGACTGATGCTAAATTCTGTGATGTGTTCAGCTCTCCAATGAACAAATGGAAGAACCTAATAAATGCTTGTGACCACAACTTCCTGTTCTCTATACCCAGATGCTTCTGATGCTGGCAGTATGATGTAGGATGAGCAACATTTTCCTCCAGAAGCTGGAGTCAACAGAACCTTTCTCCCAGGTTCCTGTTTAGTGATACAACTGTTGTTTTTTCTTTAGAAAACACTTGTCATCACTTGAACTAAGAATTTGTCAAACTTGTACATGACACATTTCAATCAGAGGGCCAGAGAAGGGGTTAACTCCTTCATGTCTCCACAGCTACCTCTGATTCCATAACTACATGTGTTTGGGGGGGTCTGTTGTTGTTTCTTTACCTTTAATCTCCATTTTAGCAAATTCTCTACACTGTCCTTTCAGTCTTCCAGTCCACTCCATCGGACCTAGGACTGTTCCTCCCATGAATTCTCAGAGACACACACTCTTAGTAGCTAATGCTGTTGCATGAACCTCAACATCTTCACATTTAGTTCAACACCTATGTCTGTGCCGTAGCAGAGCCAAGGCAGGAAGCCATTAGCTGGGAATCTCTTAATCATTTCTGTGCGGACTTTCTCCTTGCAGCTTTATAGGAATGAATGCAGATAGCCTGCAATTTTGCCCTCAATATATAGACAAAAGACACAGACTTAAAGTTACATTACAGATAGGTATACTAATGCATAGCTGCATTGTTGAAGCAAGAGTTCAGTCAAGAGTTTAAGACAAAATTAGGGCATACACCGAGTTTGAGCCTGCCTGAGCTGTACAGCAAGACTGTCACACGCCCCCAAATAAGATAAATAAACAAATATAATCTGTCACATTCCCAAGGGAAAGCCATATACCTTGATTGTGGGATTTAAACTTAGATGAAGTTCTGAACAATTTTGTTGGCTTCAAATTGTCAACTATTTTCTTTGTAATTTCACACAAAAATATTGAATACATCCCAGGTTCAATAATTATTTTAATTGAACATTTTACCTTACATCAACACTTTTAAATGATACTTTCCAATTTACTAAAGATAATCATTTTACTTTTATCAAATTAAAATTTTACATGATGGAAAAATGTATTTAAAAGTGTTTTCAGTTATAATTTATAATTATCAGACTTACACTATTTTCTGTTTCTTTTTCATGTTTTTATTTAAATTAGAAACATGCATGCTTCAAACGTCAATCCCAGCACCTTCCCCCTCCCTAATCCCTCCACCAGTACCCTACCCACCCCTCTGCCCCAGCCCAATCACCATATCATTCCCCAGGGAGGGTGAGGTCCTCCTTGGGGGGGATCTCCAGTCTGTCATTTCATCCAGGGCAGGACCTAGCCCTTCCCGATGTGTCCAGGCTGAGATAGCATCCCTCCATGTGGAATGGGTTCACAAAGTTCATTTGTATGCCATGATGAACACCAATCTACTACCCAAGGCCCCAGAGATTTCTGAGTCTACATTCATGAAGTCTGGATCCGTCCCCTGTTGGCCTCTTAGCAATCAATCTGGGGTTCAAGAGCTTGCCCTTGTCCAGTCAGCTGTCTTTGTGAGTTTTACCAGCATGGACTTGACCCCTTTGCTAATCACTCCTTCATCCCTGTCACTGAGTTCCAGAGGTCAGTTCAGTGTTTAGCTGTGAGTATCTGTCTCTGCTTCCATCAGTCACTGGATGAAGGTTCTAGGATGTCATATAAGGTAGCAATCAACCTTATCATCAGGTAGTGGCTTTTAATGAGGTCTCTCCGCTATTACTTAGTATTCCAGTTGGTGTTATCCTTGTTGATCTCTGGAAATCTCAGTAGTAAGCTCTCTCCTCAAAGATATAATGACTCCAACTACTATGGTATCTCTCATCCTGGTCTCCTCTATTCTTACCCCAACTCAGCCTTCCTGCTGCCCCATGTATTATTCTACCCTCCTCTTATCCCCCTGTCTTTTCCCTGGATCCCTCCTCCACTACCTCCGATGTTCCCAATCTGCTCAGGACATCTTGCCTCATTCCACTTCTCTGGGGTATAATGCATACCTCTTGGGAATATCCCTGTTTCCCAGACTCACTGGCCCTGAGATTGTAGGCTGATGTTCCACTGCTCCATGTCTAAAATCCATGAGTGAGTACATACCATGTTTGTCATTTTGTGACTGGTTTACCTCACTCAGGATGGTTTCTTGTAGTGCCATCCATTTGCCTGCAAATTTTAAGATTCAACTTTTTTTCTGCTGAGTAGTACTCCATTATGCAAATGTACCACATTTTCTCTATCCACTCTTTAGTTGTGGGGCATGTAGGTTGCTTCCAGGATCTAGCTATTGCAAATAATGCTGCTATGAATATAGTGGAAAAGATATCCTTGTTCTATGAATGGGCATCTTTTAGGCATATGCCTAAGAGTAGAATTGCTGGGTCTTTTGATAGACTGAGTCCCACTTTTCCGAGGAATCTCCATAGTGATTTCCACCAGTAATGGATGAGTGTTCCCCTTTCTCCACATCATCTCCAGCATATATTGTCATTGGTGTTTTTGATTTTAGCCATTCTGACAGGAGTAAGATGATATCTCAGGGTTGTTTTGATTTGCATTTCCCTAATGGAAAAGGATGTTGAGCACTTTCTTAAGTATCTCTCGGCCATTTTAGACTCCTCTATTGAGAATTCTCTATTTAGTACAGACTCCCACTATTTTTTCTTTTTTTTTTATGTCTTGATTTTTTTCCTTTTTTTTTAAATTTCATTTTCCAGTTTAAATTTAGATAAGAAACAAGGTTGCTTCACAAGTCAGTTCCAGGTCCCTCTCCCTTTCCCTCCCCTCCTCCCGTGCCCTCCCCCCAACCCCCCCCGTTATCCCCTCATTCCCCCAGGAAGGGTGAGGCCCTCCATGGGGGTGTCCATAGTCTGTCATTTCATATAGGGCAGGGCCTAGACCCTTCCCCAAGAGTTCAGGGTGAGAGTGCACCTCACATTGTTCTATGGGAGTCCAAAGTCCCTGTGTATACTTGGGATGGGTACTGATCTGCTGCCCAAGGCTCAATAGATTCCCTAGGCCTCCTCACTGACACCCAGATTCAGGGGGTCTTGATCAGTCCCATGCTGGATTCCCAGGCTGATGCCTGGGATTCAAGAGTTAACCTTTGTCTGGTCAGCTGTTTCTGGGGGTTAAGCCAGCCCAGTCTTAATCTCTTTGATCATCAGTCCTCCCTCTCTGTTACTGGCTTTCTTGAGTTCAGCTCAGTACTTAACCGAGGGAGTCTGCCTCTTCTTCGATCAGCCACTAAATGAAGTTTCTGTTTCCCAGACTCTCTGGCCATAGGATTGTAGGCTGGCACTCCCCAGATCTATGTCTAAAATCCATATATGAGAAAGTACATGCCATGTTTCTCTTTTTGTGACTGGGTTACCTCACTCAGGATGGTTTCTTCTAGTGTCATCCATTTGCCTGCGAATCTCATGATTCCATTATTTTTTTTCTGCTGAATAATACTCCATTGTGTAAATGTACCACATTTTCTCTATACACTCTTCGGTTGAGGGACATCTAGGTTGCTTCCAAGTTCTGGCTATTACAAATAAAGCTGCTATTAACATAGTGGAACAGACATCTTTGTTGTATGAATGGGCATCTTTTGGATATATGCCTAAGAGTGGAGTTGCTGGCTCTTGTGGTAGGTTTATTCCCATTTTTCTGAGGAATCTCCATACTGATTTCCAAAGTGGCTGAAGCAGTTGGCACTCCCACCAGCAATGGAGGAGTGTCCCCATTTCACCACATCCTCTCCAGCATAAATTGTCATTGGTGTTTTTGATTTTAGCCATTCTGACAGGAGTGAGATGGTATCTCAGAGTTGTTTTGATTTGCATTTCCGGGATGGTTAAGGATGTTGAGCATTTTCTCAAGTGCCTCTCAGCCATTTTAGACTCCTCTATTGAAAACTCTCTATTTAGTTCTGCAGCCCACTTTTTAATTGGGTCCTTTGATGTTTTGGAGACTTGCTTCTTGAGTTCTTTGTAAATTTTGGAGATCAACCCTCTGTCAGATGTGGGATTAGTGAATATTTTTTCCCATTCTGTGGGCTGCCTTTTTGTCTTGCTGACTGTGTCCTTTGCTTTACAGAAGCTTCTCAGTTTCAGTAGGTCCCATTTATTAATTGTTGATCTCACTGTCTGTGCTACTGGTGTTATGTTCAGGAAGCTGTCTCCTGTACCAATTCGTTCAAGGGTACCACCCACTTTCTCTTCTAAGAGGTTCAGTGTGGCTGGATTTATGTTGAGGTCTTTGATCCATTTGGACTTAAGTTTTGTGCATGGCGATAGACATGGATCAATCTGCATTGTTCTACATGCCAGTCTCCAGTTATGCCAGCACCATTTGTTGAAGATGTTATGTTTTTTCATTTTATCTTTTTTTCTTCTTTGTCGAAAATCAGCTGCTCACAGGCTTGTGGATTAATCTCAGTTTGTTCAGTTCGATTCCATTGGTCTACCTGTCTATTTTTGTACCAATACCAAACTGTTTTCAGGATTATAGCTCTGTATATATATAGGTTGAAGTCAGGAATGGTGATGCATTCAGATGTTGCTTTGTTGATCAGGGTTGTCTTGGCTTTGTTTTTCCATATAAAGTTGAGAATTGTTATTTCAAGGTCTCTGAAGAACTGTGCTGGAAATTTGATGGGGATTACATTGAGTCTGTAGATTGCTTTTGGCAAGATTGCCATTTTTACTCCATTGATCCTACCTATCCAGGAGCATGGGAGATCGTTCCATTTTCTGGTGTCTTCTTTAATTTCTTTCTTTAAAGACTAAAAGTTCTTGTGATACAGGTCTTTCACTTGTTTGGTTAGCATTACCCCAAGGTATTTTATGTTATGTGTGGCAATTGTAAAGGGTGATATTTCTCTGATTTCTTTCTCAGCCCTCTTATCATCTGTATATAATAGGGCTACTGATTTTCTTGAGTTGATCTTGTATCCTGACACTTTGATGAAGGTGTTAATCAGCTGTAAGACTTCCCTGGTAGAGTTTTTTGGGTCACTTATATAAACATATCATCTGCAAATAATGAAATGTTACCTCTTCCTCTCCAATTTGTATCCCCTTGATCTCCTTTTGTTGTCTTATTGCTCTTATTTTTACATCAATGTTCATGAGGGAAATTGGTATGAAGTTCTCTTTCTTAGTTGTGTCTTTGTGTGGCTTTTGTATTAATGTTATTGAAGCCTCATAAAATGAGTTTCGTAAAGACCCTTCTGTTTCTATTGCATGGAATACTTTGAGGAGAATTGGTATAAGCTGTTCTTTAAATTTCTGGTAAAATTCTGCAGTGAAGCCATGTGGCCCTGGGCTGTTTTTTTTTTTTTTTTTTTTTTTTTTGGTTGGGAAACTTTTGATGACTGCTTCTATTTCCTTAGTTGTTATAGGTCTATTTAAATAGCTTATCTGTTCTTGATTTAATTTTGGGAGGTTATATCTATCCAGAAAGTTGTCCATTTCTTTTAAATTTTCAAATTATGTGGAGTATAGGTTTTCAAAGTATGACCTGAGGATTTTCTGGACTTCTTCAGTGTCCGTTGTTATATCCCCCTTTTCATTTCTGATTTTGTTAATTTTCGTGTTCACATTCTGCCGTTTGGTGTGTTTGGATAAAGGTTTGTCTATCTTGTTGATTTTCTGGGTTTCAGAGTTTCCATGGAGAAGTCAGGTGTAATTCTGATATGTTTGCCTTTATATGTTATTTGACCTTTTTCCTTAGCTGCTCTAAGTATTCTTTCTTTATTCTGTATGATTGGGGTCTTGATTATTATGAGGCTATGGGATTTTTTTGTGGTCCACTCTATTTGGTGTTCTGTAAGCTTCTTGTACCTTCATTGGCATGTCTTTCTTTAGGTTGGGAAAGTTTTCTTCTATGATTTTGTTGAATATGTTTTCTGTCTCTTTGAGTTGGGTTTCTTCACCTTCTTCTATACCTATTATTCTTAGGTTTGGTCTTTTCACAGTGTCCCATTTTTCCTGGATATTTTGTGTTAGGGATTTGTTGGACTTCAGATTTTCTTTTATTGATGAATCTATTTCTCCTAATGTGTCTTCAACACCTGAGATTCTCTCTTCTATCTCTTGTATTCTGTTGGTTATGCTTGCATCTGTAGTACCTGACCATTTCCCCGGTTTTTCTATTTTCAGAATTCCTTCAGACTGTGTTTTTTTTTTTATTGTCTCCATGTAAGCTTTCAACCCTTGTACTGTTTGAATTGTTTCTTGTAATTTTTGCTTTGTGTTTTCCTCTCTTTCTTGCATGTATTGTGTTTTTTGTTTCATTTTTTCTTCTATTTCTTGCATATTTTGTTTGCTTTTTCTTCCATTTCTTTAAGGGTTTTTCTCACATCCTCTTTGAGGGACTCTATCGTTTTCATGAACGTTTTTTATTGTCATTCCCTTTTGCTTCATCCACATTGGGTTGTTGAGGTCTTACTGGTGTAGAATCTCTAGACTCTGGTGGTGTCATATTTGTTTTTCTGTTCCTGAGTGTGTTTTTATATTGCCTCTTCCCCATCACTTCTTCCAGTGGGTTTAGAAAGAGTCTCTTCCTCTCCTGGTGGGTAAGTTCCCAGGGTTCCCTTTTGGTGGGTGCAAGCAAATCCAATATTTTACAACTTATTTATTCTTTTAAATTTCATTTATATTGCAACCACAGATAAATTTAGGGTTTCTTGTTTGTTTGTTTTTGTATTTTTGTATTTAACTTTTTACACATATTACTCTCAGTGCCCTCTCCCTCCCCTCTTCTCCGGGCCCCCAACCCTCCCATCCCCTCACCCCATTCTATCCCCAGCCTGCTCCCCAGGAAGAGTAAGGGCTTCCATGAGGGATTTTCTGAGTCAGTCATATCATCCCAGGCAGGGCCTAGGTTGTCCCCTGTGTGTCCAAGCTGAGAGAGCATCCTTCCACATGGTATGGGTTCCCCAATTCCATCTGTATATCAGGAATAAATACTGCTCTACTCTCCAAGGTTCCATAAATTGCCAAGTTCTCTTCTCTGACACCCAGGTTCATGGGGGTAGGGGATGGATGTCTTGATCAGTCCCATGCTGGCCTCTCAGTCATCAGTCTGGGGTCCATGCATTCCCCCTTGTTCAGGTCAGTTGCCTCTGTGGGTTTCACAGCATGGTCTTGATTCCTTTGCTCATTACTCCTCTTTGCAACTGGGTTCCACAAGTTCAATTCGGTTTTTAGCTGTGGGTGTCTGCCTCTGCTTCTGTCAGCCATTGGTGGAGGCTTCTAGGATAGTATATAAGGTAGCCATCATTCTCATTATCATGGGAGGGCATTTAAGGTAGCCTTAATGCCAGTTGGTGTCATTATCATAGCCGCTTTATGGGCAGCAGGAGCCACAAAACTGAGTTAAGTGGCCAGGTCACTGGTATAAGTAGACAGCCTGGATGTTCGCAAAGATCTAGGTCTTCCATTTGGTCCCATTGTTGATCAGCTTCTCCTTGTACAGCAATTCCTCATGTGTCTCAGTGGAGAAATCAATGTTGGAATCCTCCACGATAGTATCAACAGGGCAGGCCTCCTGCTAGAAACCACAGTCGATACACTTGATAATGTTGATGTCATAACGAGTAGTCCACAGGCCTGTGCAGGTCAGACAGCCTCACACAGCTAGCAGGCAGTGCAGCGCTCTTCCCCAGATGGGTAGCTGCACAATGTGTGTTCCCCATGGAAGCGTGCACTCAGTGCTCCTTTCTTAAATGGGAAGTTGATGGTGGCTCAGGGTCATGCCCAGTCCTCCATCAGGTAAATACTGTCCACATCAGAGTCTGAGTTGCATAGTCAGTTACGGACTTCATGTCCATCTCAGCCTTTTCTACATTCACATACTTGTAGGTTGCTGCCACCACACTGCTATGGAGGCTTCGATCACTGAGATGTCCTGTGAGCATGGCCTTGGCCAAAGCCCGTGGCAGCAGGAATGAGGTCAGAAGGAGCTGCCAGCTCCTTCCCTGGCCCAGGTGCGGCTAAGATAAATTTAGTTTTAATCAACACCATTTTTGTTGTTGTTTTTCGAGTCAGGGTTTCACTGTGTAGCTTTGGGGCCTATCCTGGTACTTGCTCTGTAGACCAGGCTGACCTCGAACTCACTGAGATCTGCCTTCCTCTGCCTCCCGAGTTCAACACCATTTCTTGAACCGCAAAGTAGCAATTTTATTATGACATCTTAAGACATTATAATATCTCTGAACATATTTTTTAATATTAAGAGTAACAAATTTTCCCGGGCACTGGTGGTGCATGCCTTTTATCTCAGCACTCAGGAGCCAGAAGCAGGTGGATCTCTCTGAGTTGGAGCCCAGCCTGGTCTACAGCACGAGTTCCAGGACAGCCTTCAAAGCTACCGAGAAACCTGTCTTGAAAAACAATAAATAAATAAATAATTTAATAAATAAATAAATAATGCATTTCAGACAGGTGAAGGAAGAAAAGTGCAAATAGATTTGTTTTATATAATTTTCTTGCAAGGTTGAGGAACTGTTTAAAAGACAAAGTGACCACAAGAAAGTAAAAATAAGAATTAGTAATGAGAAGGTATGGAAGAAATGTCATTCCTTTCTTTGCTGGATTTAGAGGATGCTCAATCTTTACTAGACCTAGTACCTGTAGTGAAACTTGTGTCTGTAGCTAACAGTGTGGATCAAGCAAACTTTAATCCTGAACTCCAACAACAGAATGTTGGAAACTTTGGAAACTGATGTACAGCAACAAGATTCTTCAATACTGCTTCATGGTACTGACACATTTGAGATCAGATAAAAAAAAATACGCTTTACAATATGCCACAGAATAATATTTAAAGGCAACATTTACTGAGAAATCAACAAACACTAGGCACTACAGCTGAGAATTATCCATTGTCATAATTAAGTCTCATAATGATCAGAGATGTTTCTCATAATTTTCACTGAGAGAGAGGCAATTGAGCCTCCTGTGTTCATGACAACTATTCTATATTCTTGCTGCTAGGGAATAAGCCCTCCCAGGCAACCTTCACTGTCTTTTGACAAAAAGTCCATACATATGTAGTCTACCCTGCTGTACAAATGTTTACATGTAGCTGCTGAAATGAGATATTGGCTATGAATTCCTTGAAACTTATTCTGGAAGTGCAAAAAGTTTTGTTTGATCATTACCCAAATGCATTTTTCATTATTCTTCAAGCTGGTTTCCTTGGATAGTTATTGATGAGATTTACAGGCTCAGAAATTCAGCTGACGTGCAAACAAAGACAGAGAATGCATAGCTTCCAGCAATACCATCCATAATAATTGACCTTGTACTATGAATTGTAAGTGTTGAGCACTTACAATTGAAGATTTCAACTAACAGAAAGTGTTCATGAGGGTAGGACTGGCATTGTGAGCGTGCACAGATGCAGACTCAGAAGAAACTTGGTGTTTTAACATTCATTAGTTTTATAGCCATGAAGGTCATTTGTAAAATTTCATTTACATCAGCAGACTGCAATTAGAATTTAGATAATAAACTGGTCCATCAAATGCCAGAACAAATGCATAACTTGTCTTCTCAAAATATCAATATACAGCAACACCTTCAGACATGTTTGGGGACAGCAACTGATTAAAAACAAACTGTGATGGCAAAGTAGCCAAATGTAATGGTATCAATATGTATGTTTTTCACAGACTGTAGTGAACGTGGCTGTTTAATGATTCAGCAATAACGTGACTTGCAAGTAAGAAGGTTTGACTAACATGATAGCAGTCCTATGCTGTGTAAATATATGACTGTGGACCTGAAGACAATGAAGGTGTACCTTTTGCAAACTTCCCCAGTAACATTCCAGAGACTATTCAAAATTGAATTTCCAGGGCTATCTCTGAAGGAGAAAACACTGTCTCTTTCACAGCTTTAACTATGGCCTTTGCCATATGCCTGGTATACATTACGGAACAACATACACTCTAAGGAATAAATGATTGCAACTTCTTGAAAATAGCAGAAACCAGTGCTTACTGTATAGAAGCTGCAAATTACAGATATATTTACTGTACAGAGAAGGAGCTTGTGCAATAGTAATTATAGTTCAGTTTTGCATTTTGTTCCCATTGTGGTATAACTGGTTTGCAAGGCACCTTGGCTACAAAGGTGAATCGTTTTCCCTGCATGTGCTGGGAAAGCATGTGTACAACTACACAGTGATTTTATCACACGATAATTAATTTTAAAGTGCAGGTTCCATGGCACTGAGTCAATGCATAAAATTAAGTCATGGATATTACATTATTAAGTGAAACCTTATTTGGTAAAGCTAATGAATTCAAAATTTCAATAGCTTTAAATGCAGGTGTTCCCAGATGGCAGAAAGATGGTTTTCTTCTATGTATTATTCAGCCATCTGCTTCCTCAGACTTCCTCTGGGCTCTTTGTGTCCCTGTTTGTTCTCAGTTGGAGGATATGGGAATAATGCAGGCTACAGCTACTATAAACTACCCTAACCTTAAAGTAATAAGATTCATTTTTGCTCATAGGCCCCAGGAAAAGCTGGTAAAAGGACTTAACTAACCTAAATGGCATACAGCCTTTAAATTGTACTTCCTGTCTTGGAAACTTTGGAAACTCATAACACACTCATAACTGGTTTGGCCACAGGTGTCCCCAGAAGGTCAACCCCACATGGCAGGAAGAGTCAGGAGAGGCTTCACAGAAGCAGTGAGAGAAATGATGGTACTTCAGAAATAACCAGCCATTCTGCAGGAGGAGAAGCAAGAAGGAGTCATGAGTAAACTAAACAATGAGTACAACAAGCTGCAGGTTAGAGAGAGCGTTCCATCTCCCCTCTGCAGCAATGGTGTGACAATGATGGCGAAGGAAGTGAACAGGGCCAATAAGGGGAGGAAGAAGAAGAACTTACATGTCACTGTGGCAAGCCCCTGTTCTGTCTCCCTCTCCCCACTTCCCTCTGTACTTTCATTGACTGGGTCCAGTCCTCACAAACTATTGTTCTCATTCTTGCTCATTCATGAGGATAATCTCCCTGCTAGACAGGGCCACTAAAGGGAAATCTTTCCTATTGAACAACTGACCTTTTAATTCTCCCAATTGACTGTGTAGATAAAGCCTGGTCATGTGTCTCAGCCAATTGGCCTCTATTGAGAAAAGCTGAGCATGGTTCTCTCACTGACACAGACATAACTCGAGTGTTCCAAGGACATGGGCAAGGGCCGTTCAAACAGCGTCTGCTAATTAACTGCCTTTTGAAATAAGGCAGTTTGAGGTATTGTGTTCTGGTATTGTGTTTCCTCATCGATACCCTTCAGCCAAGAGAGTGCAATCCCCAGCGACAGCAATATGTTCATTTATTTTTAATATTCCATGACCTACTCAGGGTTATGGCCTCATTAAAAAACGATTGATGTCTCTGACATGAGCCTGTGAAATGCCCTTGTTGTCTGCATTTATACATGATGAAGAAGAAAAAAATGAAAAAGAGTTGCCCTAGATCTTAAGAACATTGTAACAAAAACTGACAAGAGTAATTGTTTGCTACATTAGGGACGTATAAAAATAGATAACCAATCAAAGGAGGTCAGTGGATTTTTCTTCTATATATGGTTAGAAGATACGTTATTTTTAAAGTGTTGAATTACTAACATTAGTGGGACAAAATCTGGCTCACTTATTAATTTCACTTAATTAATTTTCTCCTGAACAGGAAGATACTGGAATATGTAGAGTCATTTGTTTTTTACTTTGGTTTGTGTATGTAAATCCCACAAATAGTGCCCCTCTTTTAAATATTTCTATAAATACTGTGTTTGGAAAAACTCATGAATAATGTGTTAAGTCGTATGGTCCAGGCATATTCTAAACACAGACAGCTGTCAAGAAATGTGACCATTACTCAACTGATAATTGAAAATACACAGATAAAGGTACTGTTTTAGGAAAGCATGATTTTATGTTCACTGATTGTTGATAACCGATATTTATAATGAGTTTCTCTGGCAGCGCAGTTTTGTACTATAGAATCTTCTGATTGATAGGGGAAAGAATGCATGATGCTAAGCAAGATTTTGCTAATAAACTCTTAAATGAGAAACTGATTGGAAACTAGATGTCAACGTTTGGTGAGCATGTCAACCCCAGAGCCAACTGACTTATTTCTTTATCTTTCAGACAGAGTGGTAAGGTTTAGACAGCTAAAAAGGCCCTGACTTTCAAACAGAATGGAGTAGGAAAGTTTAAAAAGCTAAGATAATATGTGAACATAGTCCATTGATGCTGCATAACTCTTGAATGGAATGAGGTACATGGTCCTCTGAAAGAAGTCAGAAAACAAACTATCATGAGAATTTAAGGATATATAAGTATAGGGTAGAATCCCAGATCCAGTAAGTCTCCAAAACCAGTGTTATGATCTTAATAGACTTTGTTATTATAGATGTTGTATATATGATGTGTTTGCATAAGTCTGTACACCATGGCCTTTGTGTAGAAGTCACAAAACAACTTTCTGGAGATAGTTCTCTCCTTCCACCTTTACATGGGTTCCCAGGATCATTTGAAGTTCCCTAAACTTGTAGAACAAATGCCTTTATCAACTGAATTGTCTCAGACTGGAGTGATATAATCTTTTCCAATGTTATAGAGGTAATAAAATCATAAGATTGTGTAAGTAATAAAAAGAATAGTCCATTCAAATGTTTGAAATGATATGTGGTTTATTATAGTTTAACACATACTAGTCCTTCATGATATTGTATTAAAAAAGTATGGGTAATATTCTAGAAATATAATATTCAAGTTAGGTCTCTATGAAAAATAAAAGTTATCTAGATAGAAAGGAAAAGAATAATATTCTAGGCAGGAGGAAAAACATGTAGAAGTCTCAGAGTCATACAAGACATAGTTCAAAAAAGAAAGTATTTTGTATATTGTATACATAGTTTAGAAAATCCTCTGTCCAGGATATTGTGTTAAGGGTGAGCATGATGAGACTGCAATAGGAAGATTTGTAAGTGACACACATGACTCAGGTACACTTAACCTTATTTAAAAGCATATGCCATTTCAGCTCACCAAAATCTGAGTAATAGTAATTAACTCTATGTTAAGTGCTAGATTTTATAACAAACAGTGAAATATAAAATCTCTCCTAAAAAACTCAGCTTGATTGTTTGAATTTCTTGGTAGTCTCATTTAACACCCAACATCATGAGGTATGAATATCCCATGAGGTCTCCAAAACAGAGGAGACCAAAGTGAGAAACTTCAAACTTTGAGGCCAGATAGGAAATGGTAAAATTATGAATCAACTTGGTCCACCTGGAGTGCTACAGCAAAGCCACCAAAGCTGGGTAGCTTTTACACAAAAGAATTTCAGTTTTCAGACTTCACATGGCTGGAAGGTCCAAGCTTAAGAAGTCAAAATTTGGTGTCTAGTGAACATTTTCATCTTTCTCATTCAATGGACCTTGTGGCTGTGTCCTCACATATCAAAAAGATCAGGGAAAACATGTGGGGTCTCTTTCACAAGGTCTTTAATTCCAGTCTAAGCAGGCATGCATTCATCACCTTCTCACCACTCAAAACCTCCAATTTCCAACATCACTGAATGTAGACACTTCATAGAATGAATTAAACCCAATTCCATTGCATTCTAAACTCTTTTTCTCCACCATACCTGCAATCAACAGTCAAATGTTGTCCATAATTACCAGTGACTGAATCTGGACACACTTAGAACAGCCTACAAGCCTATACACAAGCATATACAAGTAAACTAGAAAAGGTGGGGCCATATTTACACAGTATGCACACAAAGGTGGAATTTAGCAGTAACTAGTTAAAAGAGAGATGACTTCACTGTTTGTTTTTATGCTCCCTCACAATCCACTGTCAGAAATTTTGTGCTGATTCATATCCCTACCAGTGCCATGTTCCTTAAACATAGACTAGACCTTACAGACTTCTGTGTCCACCACATGTCAAGACACAATATGAGCCAGAAAGCACAGATTAACATTATTGAATGAAATGAGGAGGGGGTTTTATTGCAGATATGGGGGAGAGTACAGCCAGAGGCGACTGGAAGAATCCAAACTGCACTGGGTCATGTGATGAGGCATGTGGGGTGAGTGAGAGTAGAAGGGAGGGAAAACAAAGGAGGAATGTGAGACCAAAACAGGAACAATATACCTTGCAGGTTAAGATTTTTGTTGGCCCCCACAGCTAAACACTGAACTGAATTCCTGGAATCCAGTGACAGAAAGGGAGAACTGATGAGCAAAGGGGTTAAGACTGGGCTGGTTTAACCCACAGAAACAGTTGACCTGAACAAGGGGGACTGATGATTGCGTGGAAAGCATGGGACTGATCCAGACCCCCTGAATGTGGGTGTCAGTGAGGAGGCCTAGGTAATCTATGGGGCCTTGGGTAGTATTTATCCCTGAAATACAAATGGACTTTGTGTGCCCATCCCACAAAGAGGGATGCTCTCTCAGCCTGGACTCTTGAGGGAAGGCCTAGGCCCTGCCCTGGATGAAATGACAGACTCTGGAGATCCTCCATGGAGAGCCTCACCCTCCCTGGGAGCTGGAGTGGAGACTGAATGGGAGACTAGGCCTGGGGGAAGGGGTGGAGGAGGAGGGGAGCGAGTGCGAGCTGGGATTGACATGTAGAGAAAGCTTGTTTCTAACTTAAATTAAAAAGGAAAAGAAAAAAAAGATTTCTGCTTGCTATTAAGACAGTTAAAATCTTAACCCACAGACAGGCTAAGATTTCTGTCTGTGCTGATGGCTGGGAGTCCAGCATGGGACTGACCAAGACTCCCTAAACGTGGGTGTCAGTGGGGAGGCCTAGGTAATCTATTGGGCCTTGGATAGTAGATCAGTATTTATCCCGGGTATACAAATGGACTTTGGATGTCCATCCAACAATGAGAGATGCACTCTTACCCTGGACTCTCGGGGGAGGGTCTAGGCCCTGCCCTAGATGGAATGACAAACTATGGACACCCCCATGGAGGGCCTCACCCTCCCTGGGGAAATGGGGGGATATTGGAGGGGTTGGTGGGAGGGCATGGGAGGAGGGGAGGGAAAGGGAGAGGGACCTGAAATTAACATGTGAGGCAGCCTTGTTTCTAATTCAAATTTAAATTTAAAAATAAAAATTAAAAAAAAAAAGATTTCTGTCTGTGACTAAAAAAAAATAAGTTCCAGTGTGTCCTGTGTTAAGTCCTTGCAAGTTAAGGTTTCTACTTGTAATTAAGAATAAGTTCTTATTTCTTAGATGTGATGTATGCTACAAAACATGTTTTTCAACCTACACTAAAGTTAAGGACCCTATTCACATGATGGGTATCCTTACCCTTGTTCCTTCCTTTTCATTGTATTTTTCTAGCAACGTATAACAGTAAACTCTCTCACTCCTGTGAAAACCTTGTGTCTCCGACAAAAGGGATCTCAAGAGGCCTGAGGGATCTCCTCTCTAAAACCCAGACTTGAGGAGAGGCAGCTGGACTGGCAACTCCCAGTACACCCCAAAGTAAAGCTTGCTTCTGTCAGACAATTGTGGATTCAGTCTTTCTCTTTGAAATTCTCAGGTTTAACAATGGACTGAGAAAGAGAGAGCCAAGGGAACAGAGAGAGAGAGAGAGAGAGAGAGAGAGAGAGAGAGAGAGAGAGAGAGAGAGAGAGAGATTCAAAAGAGCACATGAGCACATGGCTGAAATAAGTGGCTTATATGTGGATGAGAATATTGGGAAGGGAAGGAAACTCCTGGCCTGTAAAGGTTTAGGGGTATTTTTGATGGAGTTTCTGTCCTGCCTGGTCCAGCAGCTGTTCAGTCCCCCCCAAAAAAAACACACCGAGGCTACTATTAATTATAAACTTTTTAGCTCAGGCTTCTTATTGGCTAGTGCTCTGTTAGTTATTAACGTATCAAACTATACATTGCCATGAGTTTGTGGCTTACCCATAATGCCTCCAGGCTATTTAAGCTGGTTATTCCCACCCTGCTACATGGTTCTCCCTGTGGTTTCTCCTCTGTCCGTGGAAATACCAGGAATGCTTTGCTCAGATTAAAACCTGGACTTTAATTCAGCATGATCTGATTTATTGCATTGACGGAGAGACTTAATATTGGTGTTCAGAAATTTACACAGTCCTTATATCCAAGTGTTGACTGTTTCCACCTTCATGCTGGAGCAGGAGCTCAGAAAGTGCTTCTGTGAGCCTACTTTGCTCCCAGTTAACTGGACGTTAAACAAAATAAAATGTCCACAGTCACACTTCAAGTAAGGTATTCTCTCTTCTCTCTTCTGCAAACGTACTACTGAGTTCAAATTTACCAGCAATGCCATACGTGGGCTTGAAAATAAGAAAGAAAGCAGAGAGTGATAGTCCTGGTGTTAGCAAAGGACGACAGCGGAAAATATATGGATTTGCCAGTAGCGTGGGGTGGCAGCAGCCCAGCTTTTCCCACCCATCTCTGTACTGCTGAACTGCAGCCAGAAGGCCCTCCTCTGTCCGAGGGAGGTCTTCTCCTTCAGTTAATTCTTCTAGGAAACACCCTTAGGGATCTTCCCAGAGGCATACCTCTTAGTTTATCAAGAGCCACTCAGGTTGACATCTAAGAGTACCCTGGAAAGTCCTGTGCCAAATGTGTTCCTGCCATCTACAAACCCATTCTCTCTTTCACCCTCTGACTTTTTACACCAACTAATTTAGCACTCTAAGACATCAATTCTGTCTCTTATCACCCTAGACAGTTGAATCTCGGATGCGGACTAGTGTCTGCTAAGAGAAACCGGCTTGTGGGAAATATTCCAAAGTATTATAAGAAGTGACACGAGGGGTACAAAACGGATAACAAGGCATGCAAGCCTTTGAAGTCCCAACCAGATGAAGGAGTAATCAATGGCCCAGACCTACAGAAATGCCTTGCCAATTCCCAGTCCTCATCCCCGGGAGCCCGGCTGTTCTCATCAGCATTCGCAGTAGGATGCAAACCGCTGGCTGGAAGCTGACACTGATTTGAGAAACTTCCCTCCAGGCCAACTGCTCCAAGGAGAAAAGCTCGGGGTTCAGAAGCAAACACCAGGGTCTGTTGTTCAGCAGATTTGTTAGCTTTTAGAGATCACAAGGGAGAGAGCACACCACGGAAAGGCTAATGCCCCGAGGGGAAATATTTTTTCTTTGATTTTTTTTTATTATTGGGGTGGGGGAGACATAAAATGAATGTAGTTTTTCCTGATAGTTACAAAAGCCTGTTGTGATTTTGTATACTGACTTTTTGTAGGTGGTATTTTTATGTTTTTTTGTTTTGTCTGTTTTTTGTTACCTCCCAGTGAACTTTCTTCTATCTACAATCAAGCAATAGAGGGTGACCTAGGCTATGGTAGCCTGGTTGTCTCTCATTAGAGAGTAGCCATGGGCTCTTTAAACTAATAAAGCTGAAGAGAAATCACAGATAAAGTGAGATAGCATATTCAGGTGCAGATGACTAGAGAGGGGGCGGGGAGGCTATGTTAATAATTATCATGCTGGAGTTAGGAATGAGAATGCTGAAGAAAAGCACTTTATGATTGATTTACAGCCCTTGCAAATGCTCGGCAATTTTGGAGTTTTCCATCCCCCCCATAAACAGAGACCAGTGTTCCCCAGGAAATTATTCAAGAGACAAAAAAGTAAACACTTTTATTTTCACAACAGGAAGAAAATGAAATAACATGTGTACCATTAGCCTGCTGGAAACCCTAGAGGGTGTGATTTCCGACACACAAGGTAAGTTTCCTTGATCTATCAGGAAGAAACCTCGAATTTAGCACTCTCTGGTGTGTCTCTTAGTGCTGGGCTTCCTAATTCCAAGACTTTTTTTTTCCTTTACCTATATCTCAGTTGATTTGTTCCAGTTTCTGGTTTTGTTTTTATCAAGCTCTGAGCTATTTATCAAGGAAGTATAAGTTGACCCACTGTGTGCATGAGTATAGGAATCTATGTGTATGACTATTACATCCCACTGTCTGTATGTGTGTTTGCATACACATACATACATTATTAATAAGAAATAACAAACTTAAAACACTAATGAAAGCTGTTGTTAAAATGTTTAGGTTTATCCAGTAAGGAGACACAGACCGCGACTCAACGATCCCACGTGGAGTTTATTGGTGGATGGGGAGGGAAAAGGGGAGCAGAGAGAGAGAGATAAGAGAGTGAGAGAGAGTAAGAGCAAGAGCAAAAGAGTAAGAGAGAGTAAGAGAGGAAGAAGAGTAAGAGAGAGTAAACGGGCAGGGGTCAGTCCCTTAAAGGGGTCCTTTGCACCTGCCTGGTTCTCATGGAACTCTGGGCTGGCCAGAGTGTTGCCTGAGCGCATCCTGCCAGGTAACAGGGCAGGCCAGAGTAATGCCTGAACCTTTCATTCCCACCTTTATTTATGATTAAAAAGAGATGGGGGTGTTAGACGTGGCAGGTTCGGGATCAAGGACGTTGAGTTCTTAAGACTGCTTCCTGCTGACCTGAGGGCGTCGATCATCTTTGGGGGAACCTGAGAAAGTTGGGGTGTTGCCACGCTGGCTGTTCTATTGTAGTCCAGGGCGTATGGGACTCTCTGTAGTCCAGGCTGTAAGGGACTGTCTGGCGCCTCTGTAGATCTGGCAAGATGTTAGCAGAGTAGAGAACAAAGTTAGGTTTAAAATTTTCTTTCTTAGGTCCTGGCATTTGCAGGGAAGATCATAAGATGAGGAAGGGGTTCCCGAGGGGTCCCAAGATGAGGGAAGAGGGAAGGGAGTTCCAGGACCAGGGAGAGATTGAATAATATTTGGAGTGAATCTGACCTGTTTGGATGGGTCCAATTTGGCTTTCTGGAACTGACAATAATCCTTTGAGTTTGTGAAAACATAAGTATTAGACATATCAGCAGCATATTTGTGTTAGAAGAGACTTGGCTGAAAGCATTAACATTTTTAAAACTGACAGATATTTTAGCACAATGAAAAGCACCTTAATTTTGAGCTTATAGTTATGATCATATAGTGGTATAGTTGTTTAGCACTGTCGGAGTTAGATTAGTAGCTTATCAGAACTTTATTGATTAATGTTAAGACTATGAGAGTAGTATAATGAAAGAGAGAAACTTGGAACATATTTTTTAATGTCTCAACTTAAGCATCTTATATAAACCTTAGAGTACTCATTCCTGAAATCTGTTTTATGACAGAGCTTTGCCTTGTCTGCTACTTTAAGTTGGCAAAGCTACCAGCCGTCAAAAGCATCAGAGTTCTTGAGAAGGATAAGATTTTACCTGAGATTGAATAATGAGAGACTTAGTAGCTGACTGCATGGACAGCCACCCCCAAGGGCCTCCACAGTTGTTGAAATCAGAAGCTCCAAGAACACCTGCCTTTTGCTGATAGTGAGACCTGTGGATTGGGACTTTTTAGGAAGACTTTCCTATCGTTGACCCGAGCAACATGGAGAAAGTCGATTCCAGTGTCCTCTTGTTCACAGCCTGAAGAGTCCTTTGAAGCAGTTGAGGTGAAGGGCAGGGTTGCTCAGTGGCCAGCAATGCCACTTTTGTGGGCAGAGTTTCTTCAGTGTCCTTTTCTTGGAGGAAATGGGGTGGTGCTAGCAGCTGGCCTGTCTCTGTTATAAAAAGCTTTTAAATAAGACATTTAAATGCCATGTTCTCTAGATCTCTGAGCATTTTGAGGACCATTTGTCTGTTTAGTATATGTTAGTAGACAGAATTTATCTCTAGTGACTTGCCTTAAGCACATAGATGGCTAGAGAATAGAAGTAATAGAAGCTTTACCTTTGTAACCAGCTTACAGGAAGGACTGGGTGTTATATTTTCTTAATCTGAAATAGACCCTTATAACTTTAAATGTTTATCATCATTTAAAAGATATAACAATTTAGAAATACTTGATATTTAGTATAGTTGAATTAAAGTTACCTAATTTTTTACACATATGTATAGATACATTAAACAGGATTGGGTAAAAGTGTTTGACCCAAACTTGTAGTAAACAGATAGATTTAAAGAGACAGTGATGAGAAGGAAGATTTTTGCAGATAGAACAGAGGACCGGCAGAAGCTGGCTGGTCTGAGTGGGTGTGTCTACAGGTAGGTCACGTGGTAAATATGGCGGACTCAGTAAACACGTTTCTAAGCTAGGCCGCATGGTTTAGATCGCCAAGATGGCAGCCTCTATAGGCACATTTCCGTCGGTTAGCAGAAGTGGCCTTTTTTCTCCACAAGTGAGGCAGAAAGATGTGTGACCAACGTAGGTCTAAGAAACAAATGAATGAATGGCCCGTGCCAGGGTATAAAACCCGAGAGACCCCTCGTGGGTCCAAGCAGTAAAAAATCCAAAACTCAAACCTCATTTGTGGGGAAAAAATGAAAAACTCTCAGAATGTCCTGAGCAGATGCTAAACTGGGATCAACAGGAGAGAGGCAAAACAGAACACTCCCAGGTGGAAGGTGGTTCCCGCCCTGTGGCAGGTTTAGCCACGATGGGATGTGGCAGGAAGCCTCTGTGACTGGCGGGAGTTTTTAAAGCTAGAAGAATGGGACTTAGAGGAAGAAAGAATGTTGAAGAGAATGTTTAGTAGAGAGGTATTGAAAAGCTTGAACATAGGACAACTCCTTCCATCGACCAGATCACTGGCAGTGGTTAGAAAGATCACATTTACTTTGTCAGTTTGTTATCTATGAGTTCAGTCTAAAGGAAAATAAAACGGCCAGATCAACTCTTCAGAGCTCATCAGCCCTAGAGTTTAGTTAGGGCAGAAAAGACCACCCGAAAAGGAACCAGCGTCCTAGAGGTGAAGAACCACCGTAGGTTCAGAAAGGAACCGAAAAACTCTTCAGAACTCGTCAGCCCGAGAGTCTAGTAAGGGCAGAAAAAGACCACCCGAAAAAGAGCCAGCGTCCTAGAAGCAAAGCCACGTAGGCTCGGAAGGAACGTCCTAAAGGGGCCGAAAAATTACCAATAGGCCGTGCCCGTGGAAAAAAAAACCAAGAATGATTGTCAGACGATGGGGGCCAACTGTGATCTTGAAGATCGTGGCTGGATGAATTCCCCACATTTCCAAAAACACCATAAGGGTGGCAGACACTCGGCGGTCAGCCCTTAGGGTTTAGGGAAAGGTTTCGCTGACTTAAAGGGGGTCCTTACCAAATCGTAGCCGGTGTTGCATGTAAAATGTAGCGTTCCGGTTGATGGAAAGTGGGCCATTGTTCCGATGTTACAGGTTACCTGCGTGGTCACCTGCTGGGTTGGCAGGCAGCAGAGCCGCAGGGAGAGCCTGTCCAGGTCAGGGAACCAATGTTGTTAAAATGTTTAGGTTTATCCAGTAAGGAGACACAGACCGCGACTCAACGATCCCACGTGGAGTTTATTGGTGGATGGGGAGGGAAAAGGGGAGCAGAGAGAGAGAGATAAGAGAGTGAGAGAGAGTAAGAGCAAGAGCAAAAGAGTAAGAGAGAGTAAGAGAGGAAGAAGAGTAAGAGAGAGTAAACGGGCAGGGGTCAGTCCCTTAAAGGGGTCCTTTGCACCTGCCTGGTTCTCACGGAACCCTGGGCTGGCCAGAGTGTTGCCTGAGCGCATCCTGCCAGGTAACAGGGCAGGCCAGAGTAATGCCTGAACCTTTCAAAAACAAGGTACTTTATAATATATAATTCTACAGAAATGGTCTCCAGAACAGAGAAAACACAAAAATGCCCTATGGCATGCTGATCTGAGTAATACAGTGTAGGGCTTTTTAGTCTCCCCATTGTGAGGAATTCCTGTCTTATTCTCCTATAAACTGGGACGTGCATCTATAGCAGTACTTTTCTTTGGAATGCCAGCTCACAAATAATGACAGGAAGACTTATTATTACTCAGGAAATCTCGACCTTAGCTTAAGCTTGTTCCCAACTAGTTCTTCTAACTTAACCCATATTTTTTAATCTACTTTCTGTCAAGTGTCTCCTTACCTTGTCTCTCTGTACTTTCCATCCTGTTTCCTCTGAGTCTGGCTGGTGACTCCACCTTTCTCCCAGCAGTCTCTCTCTCTTCATGAAGTCCCTCCTGTCTCTCCTGCCTAGCTATTGGCAGTTCAGCCTTTTATTACAGCAATCACAGTAATGTATCTTCACAGTGTACAAATATCCTACAACACACATCCCTCTCAAAGTCCTCATCTCATTGGCCTCATCCAATGAACAACTCAGAGCTTCAGACTACCCTGCCTTTTTCCAACCCTGGGCTCTGTCCCGAAGCAGACAACCCATAACTGTATAATTATCCGAACAAACAGGAACCTGTAGCATGAATAATAAAAATCAAAGAGAAGAATGTTGGGGTTAAAGCTAGAGATCTGAGAAGCAAAGTGACCAGCCACTAGAGCTCTTACCTCTACCAATGATCAGACCAAAAGGACAATCCTGTTCTCAGACTCAGTCTCCAGACTGCAAATGTTCCTCAGACTGCAGTGCTCTCCCCTAAATCTCAGACACCCTGAACTCTGTCCCCTCCAACCTCATATTCCTCTTTAGTGCTTGGATTAAAGATGTGGGATCCCAAGTACTGGGATCACCTTTGTGTGAGCTCTGTTTCTCTTTTAGGCAGGATCAGTTTCATGTAGCTAAGGGTAGCCTTGAACTAACTGAGATCCATCTGCCTCTGTCTCCCAAATGCTTTGATTAAAGGTGTGTGCCACCATTGCCTGACCTCTACTGCTAGCTAGTATGGCTAGCTTTGCACTCTGATCTTATCTTCAGGCAAGTGTTGCACCCTTCCTGCATGGGGGTCTTCTAACCAGCTTGTGACTAGGCAATTCTAGCAAAATACCTCTTGCTCCCCCTCCCAGTAAGGCCTGCATGCAAGTTCCTGTTTTCTGTCCATTCTTATTGTCTAAATGCCAATTCCTGTTATTGGCCCATCCTTTGCCGAATGGCCCTGGGAATGTAGGCTTCTTCTGACCTTGGTGGTTTTCCACCATGCCTGCTATTGGTATATAAGGCCCTACTATGGTTAAAATTAATGCCATTCTTTTTGTAAGAATGAGCCACTCTCTTTGTCTTCATTTACATCCTTAGCCTTTCCTCAGAGCTTTGTGAAGTGTTATAGTCCTGTAACTGCAACCAGCTCCCTACAGACAAACTTTATCTGTTAGATCATAAATAAGTATCACCATAGGTGCCAGTTGCCAGCTAGGAAAAGAGGGACCTAGCACCGCCTGTAAATCTAAACACATCTCAGTATTGAAAATGAACCATAACTGTCAAGATTTGGTCCAAGTAGAACCATGGCAGGAAGCCCCATTGCAGTTGAGGGGCAAACATACCACGTAGATAGAGCTTATGAGGGAAGTTTTATTGGGGAAGAGAAGGGAATGAGGCAATGGGGGAAGGATAGGGAGAGAGGGGAGAGAGAAAGGGGAAGGCAGAGAGAGAGAGAGAGAGAGAGAGAGAGAGAGAGAGAGAGAGAGAGAGAGGCATGCCTGACTCTTCAGAAGAGCAGTGGAAAAGAGGTAATACGCAGAGCTTGTTTCTTAAGGGGTCTTCTACACCTCCATGTAGAGCCTTATGCAGCCACACAGCTCATGTGCAGAGACTGCAGAGCAGGCCAGGGTACTGCCTTCATACTGGCAAACGCATGTGAATTGTGGTAACACACCCTGTGAGGTTGCCGGGGTGGGTCAGGTGTGTCCGAATGCTAAGAATAGCAATCTTTTTCTTACACGTGTATCTATACATATATCTATGAACATCCGTTTATAAAAATACAAGTTGTGTGTGCATGTGTCATGATGGTGGTGTGTGTGTGTGTGTGTGTGTGTGTGTGTGTGTGTGTGCATTGCCCATCAGTTCTCTGTATTTATGGGCTCCACATAGGTTGATTAAACTCACTTGAGTTCAAAAATGTTATTGAAAAAATGATTCTGTTTCCTTAGGATTATCCCCTAAGCAATGCACCATAACAAGTATTTCCACAACATTTACAGCTGGGTAGGCATTAGAAGCAATCCTGAGATGATTTAAAGTACACAGGAGGATATGTAGCGCTAAAATGAAAAACTAATGCAGCATTTTATACAAGTGATTGTATATTAGCAGATTTGAGTATCTGTGGAGGTACTAGAATCAACCCCTCTGGATATCTAGGGTATTATGCAGTTCATTTTTGTTTTTATTTATTCAAGATATAATTTGTTTTGTAGCAATCTTGGGAAAGGAATACTTACTGGTAATAACGCAAAAATGAATAAAACTAGGTTCCTGTTCTGACCAAATTATACTAGAGGAAAACATACATGAATCTATAGTGTTGAAGCATTACATCACTAAAGTTAAAGCTGTCACAGGTGATACAAACCTGGCTTTGAAAACTTCCATTTTCCTCCTGAAAGTGTGCAGACCTTCCTTAAATTAGTTAAGTTTCAGAATCTGATTTCTTCATGAGTAAAAACTGGAGCCAGTAACATCTATCAAATGTGTTTCAAAGTGGACAAAAAGCCTGATGTAGCAAGCTAGATAAGAAAGTACATCATTTTCAGGCAGAGACTGGAAAATTATGAATTCTGGGCTAGCTTGAACTATACAATGAAATTTTGTCTCAGAAATAAATATAAATTTTTCATTCTCACAAGGGAAGCAGGTAGGTTAACTGTAGACCTTTAGATCTCATTCCATTCCTCCAAATTCAATCCCTTGGTCTCACTGCCAGCTCTAGAGCAGACCACCTGCTGCTGCCTCCCTTCCAACCCTCCCCCCACCTCCAGTGGATCACACAGATCTTCCCCTCAAAACTTTCTTTTCCTAGCTCATTTCTTTATCTCAGGAACCAACTCCAACAGGCATTCCTGGGAACCCTCATATGGTTCCTGCCAGGGATTCTGGTAGGCTGACTGCAGATGTTCGCATCTAAATCCAACCCCTCAGTCTCCTCCAGAGCTCTGCTGCAGACCACCTGTTGCTGTCTCTCTTCCATACAAATTCACCCCAGCTGCCAACTCAGCAGGCATTCCCTGGGAATACTTAGGCCACTCAGGCTCTGTAGCAAAATGCCTACTGTGGTCTCCCTGTTTTCGCTGACCACCACATCCAATGAATCCTGTAGACCTTCTCTTTCAAATGCTCTTCTCCCCACCACACACGCTCTTGCCAGCCTCCAACACCAACAAGCATTCTCTGGGAACCTGCAGGCAACTCTAGCCAGGGAAGCAAGTAGCCTACTGTGTTTTCATAGCTTCCATTTCTCCTTCAAATCCAGTCAGGCATCTTCAACCCCATCTCTATAGGAGACCACCTGTTGCAGCTGCTCCCTTCTCACTGCCCCATCTCCAGCAGATCACACAGATCTTCAACCTTCATACCCAGTCATGATGTTATCCCACCACTCAATTCCAGCAAGCTCTCTCTGGGAACCCACCCATCAAGTCTGACAGGGAAACAAGTAGGCCAGCAAAGCATGCAGATGAGCTTCAGTTCTTCACTCTCTCTCTCCTCCAAATTTAAAGCCTCATGATGGGAGAAGTCCTGTACTTTTGTCAAAAAAGTACTGTTGAGCCAATAGGAATCTAGATAGGTGGGACTAGGAGTCCAGGAGGATTCTGGGAAGGAGAAACACAGAGAGTTGAGAAGTAACGCCCATGGGGTAGGAAGCCCAGAAACGTCTCCGGTAAGAGAAATACATAGATTAACAATTATGGGGTAATTACTTAAGTCAGAGCTAGCCAGGAAGAAACAAGCAAGGCCAACAGCTTCATAATTAATACAGCATCTTGTGTGTTATTTGGGGACTACAACGTGGCAGAGCCCAGGCGACCTGCGGGTGATAAACCAAAGCGGCTAGCAAAGAAAAAGCTTCTCTTAACAGAATGGTGTCAGAAGTGGGATTGAATTTCCACGCAAAATAACAAAAGATTTAAAGAAACAGAAGAACGGAGAGAAGCACAGATTTTTGATAGCAGCACTTTTCTCAGGTGTTTTGCTAGCGACAAGCAGAGATTCACGTGGCTCGCTTACCAGAGTCTTCCTGACTTGGCATAAAAAAAAAACCAGCAAGGTTGTTTAAGAGACTCTGCTAACGATTGAAAGGTGTGTACGTACAGCTGGAAATGGCAGCATTTGCTGGATGTCAGCATGGACTGAGGTGGTAATCTGGAATCACGCTTATGCCCGCCAACTTGGAAACAGCAGTTTAAACCTGCCTCGGTTTTACAGATAAGACACGTGGCCAGAAAAATGTAAAGATTTACAGTAAAGTCAGACTTGGATGAACAAAACCTCTAAAGGTTTACAGTGTGTTTTAAAATATACGTAAGGTTGAGAGAGAAAATAAAACGACAAAGTAGTAAATATAAAAGCCGGCGTTGTGGTGGCACACACCGGTAGGATTTACTTCAGAGGCAGAGACAGTCGGATTTCCAAAGAGAAACCCTGTCTCAGAAAAAAATAAATAAAAGTAAAAGAAATAAAGTAATAATAGATAAATAAATAAGCCACGTAAAGATGGAAAATACACAGAGAGTCTGGATACTGTACACTATTATGTTTTTCAGTTTTTTCATTGCTAAGGAAGGAACAACTAAAGTACACTTGATTATAAATGCTGCTGAATTAATTCAACTTCTATCTTTTGAAAATGCCTTGACTTCAAAATTTAAGTATAAGAATATGTTACTTGGAAAAGGAGATTTTACTTATGTTTCTACAGAAAATGAAAAGCTGAGGATTCCTTCCTGGCTTCTGTGGTTTGATGAACCAAGACCCCCGGAAGCAGTGGGCCAGGTGTTCCAACAATTGAGACAGCTAATATGATGCAGCTTTACAGACCACAAAAATAAGGACTTATACAGGTTTCTGAGTTTTGAGTTTTGTCATGATCCCCATGGTATGAACAGCGCCCCCTTCCAGCATGAAGCAGTTTGGAATGAGCAACATCCTAATTCCCATCTTGTTTATAAATCTTTGTTTTCATTTAAATGGGATTGTTTATAATTGGCTAGTGATCACAGCCAATCTTTTTTAATGGTGAAAAAGGGAATTATGGTATGGGTATTATTTTTCATTTATTGATACAAATTCAAGGTCAATTTTGTGATGTGTATATTTCTCCTCTTGATTAAGTATTGTGCCTATACTGATCTTTTAAAATGTAATGCATAATTGAATATAGACTATAGATAGTTACTTATAATAGAATTTATAGTTAGGTAAGTTAGATTTTCTAGATATACAGAAATATATTTGAGATAGATAAACAGTCTTCAAACCTCTGAAAGACCTTCAGAAAATGGCATTTAAAATGGTTTAGGGTTTTTCTTGACAATGAGAAATGTCTGTTCCTGGCAGCACCAATTACGTCTGAGAGGAAGATAGGCATCTAAGAAACTCGTTACTGAGTTTGCTTTCAACATGGCAAGATTAGCCCTTTGGGCAAGAAACTGCTCTTGCCTGTACTGCTTGACTGTAGTTGTATAAATTGGACATGCAGGACCCACAGAAAAGTGACTGCTGAACTCAGTCTTACAGGGTTCCTGCTTCACGGAAGAGTCTACCAGACTTTCTGCAGGACACAGAAAAATGACTGACAGACTGCCAATGCAGATGGACAGTTTGAAATTTCCTGCTTTGCTGAGAAGTGTTCCAGACACATTGTGGCCTATGGACTGAAGATGGATGTCCCAACGTTACAGAGGAACTTCGGGTGACTGTCCAGGCAGTAAGATATCTCTGTCAATCCTAGTGTTTATATATTATCCTTCTGTGGTCTTTGATGAAGTTGAAGATAGATAGTTATAATTATAGTTTTCCTTAGTTATGATAAAAGATAAGCTACATATAGGACTTTGGACTCACAAGAATGAGATAGATGATATTTTCTTTAAATCTTACTAAATGTTGATAGAAAAAATGTTGTAACTGTGTTCTTACTTGATAACTGTTCTGTTATATATAATTTGACTATGCTAAAGTTAAGACCTTTCTTTTTTGTTTAAACAGAAAAGAGGAGATGATGGGGGAAGTCCTGTACTTTTGTCAATAAAGTACTGTTGAGCCAATAGGAATCTAGATAGGTGGGACTAGGAGTCCAGGAGGATTCTGGGAAGGAGAAACACAGAGAGTTGAGAAGTAACGCCATGGGGTAGGAAGCCCGGAAACGTCTCCGGTAAGAGAAATACATAGATTAACAATTATGGGGTAATTACTTAAGTCAGAGCTAGCCAGGAAGAAACAAGCAAGGCCAACAGCTTCATAATTAATACAGTGTCTTGTGTGTTATTTGGGGACTACAACGCGGCAGAGCCCAGGCGACCTGTGGGTGATAAACCAAAGCGGCTAGCAAAGAAAAAGCTTCTCTTAACAGCCTCAGGCACATGCTCAGATCTGGAGTAAACTCTGTGTGGCCTCACCTCACTGTCACAGGAATAAGAATAAGAATAAGAATAAGAATAAGAATAATAGAATAAGAACAAGATACCCTGCTTTTCTCCCTCCTATGGAGCACTTCTGACTCATTTACATGTGGATATTAGCTGTTAAGTCAATGGTAATCAAGCCACAATCCACAGAACCACAGAGGTTGGGTAGAGAGTAAGGGACTCAGATGAACAAATAGATCTTTCTAGGACAGCAAAATAGAATACATAGTTATGGGTGGATAGGAGGATTAAGGTAGAGAGTTGCAGGGAACAGGAGGATAAGGGAGGGAATATGGGGAGAGACAGCTAAAATTAAAGGCCATTGGAAGGGTAGTATGGAAACCTAATACAGTAGAAGCTTCCTAAAATATATCCATATATGAAAGCAATCTAAATTAAATTACCAAATAAAGGGTGAGGCAGAGCCCCAATTGGCCATCTCTTGTTACCAAATGAAGCTTCCAGTATCAGTATTGGATTAAATCTTATGGAATTGTTGGCCCAATAGGTTCCTTGGCATTGCCCAGAGAACCCGACTGTTTTCAATACTATTGGTTGTTCTCTGCAAACTGTCAGCAAGGCCTATTGCTAAAGACAACAGCTGCACAACTCATCATACATGAAGAAGTTGAGCTGGCATCTGCATAGAGCCTTCACTACATGCTAGTATCTGATAGAGGAAGGCATGCTGTATGCTACTAAAGAAGAAATGTAAACATCACAAACGTTTTGGTCTACAATGGTGTCCTGCCTGCAAATTATGTCAGGGCAATAGGTGCGGTTTGTAGGAGTAGCCAATCACTATCTGAATTGACTTAAAGCCCACTCTACCAGATCAAACCTGAGACTAGGCAGCCCTGGAAGCTAGGATAAAACAAAATATTATTGTTCAAAAAAAAAAAAAAGAAAGAAAGAGCAACAAAATGACTCCTAATGACATTCTGCTATACTCATAAATCAGTGCCTTGCTCAACCATTATCAGAGAAGCTTCCTTCCTGCAGTGAATGGGAACAAATACAGAGACTCTAGTCAGATATTTGTAGCAATTGAGAGATTTTGGTACACTCATCCCTAAACAGAATGTTTCCATCAACTCTCTCTCCTCAGAGTTCAGAGAACTCCAGAAAGAAGAAGTACAGAGTGTAAGAGTCAGAATTCTGGAAGGGAAGACACCAAGTAAACACAGACCTCTATCAACACACATACAAACTCACTGAGACTGAGGAACCTATACATGGCCAACTTGGACCCACACCAGACAGGGCCCTAGAGCTGAAAAGAGAAGTGAACGTATTCCCCCATCCCTAACCAAGAATCAATTTCCAATTGATAACCACTTGAAAAAGAAAATTTAGTTCCCTCCAAAGAAGTCTCATCAGGGAAACACACTACTCTTAAGGATAGTCTGCATGCCCAGCAGTAGATGGCCAACAGAAAATAAACTCAATGTTATAATTGAAAGTTTCTCATCTCATAATGTTGGCCTTCTTTTAGGCTCTTTTCCTTCTGTTATTATAAATTTATAATATATCACACTATATCATATTACCTGATATCCTACTATATTACATTCCCATAGAAATATGTTTGTTTTCTAATGAGATATAGAAAGGAGGTGGAATTGGTGAGGAGCTGGGAAAGGTAGAGGGAAGGAACACCACATAAGGATGTATTATGTGAGGAAAAAAACCCCTATTTTTCACAAAATAAAAACTAAAAAATACAAATTTTAATAAATTATGGGTTTAAAAACACATGTAATATTAAAATATGTACCTGTCTCCTTAAAGCATTCTCAACAGCTCTTAACTACACCCCTTCCCTAGTCTCTATATTCCAGTCCACAACTCCAGCATACAACTTCTCTTAACTAGAGAGCAGGCCATAAAAGGAACCCCAGAGACCAAAGAGATATACAGAATCCCAGAGGCAATATTGGGACCCAAAATCCCAAAGATCATGCAGGCCACACAAACCCCTTTGGAGATACCCTACTGGACTGAACCCCAGGTCACTCAGGTCAGAATACAAGAGTCAAAACAGAAAACAAGTGGAAAAAAGATCCATCTAACAAATATGAACTCAGAAAGCATCACCTAAACCTATAATAACAAAGAACACAAATTATTAGAGGCCAGTCTAAGAACACAGGCAACAGCAGCCAAGACAAAATGGAAACACCAAAGCCCAGCTATGCTACTACAGCAAGTCCTGAATATTCCAACACAGCAGAAAAAACACTTTGAATCCAAAATACAATCTTATGAACATTATACAGACTCCTAAAGAGGAAATTAATAAATCATTTTTTAAAAATCCAGGAAAATGTAAACAAACAGCTGAAGAAAATGAATAAAACTGTTCAAGATCTGAAAATGGAAACAGAAGCATCTAAAGAAAACACAAACTTAGGGAATCCTGGAAATGGAAAATGTAGGTGAGCAAACAGAAACTACAAATATAAGCATCAACAGAACACAAGAGATGGAAATTATTATCTCATGCATAGAAGATATGATAGAAGAAATTGATACAGGAGTCAAAGAAGAAGTTAAATATAAGATATTCCTAACACAAAACACCCATCCAGGAAATCTGGGACACTATGAAAAGAGGAAACCTAAGAATAATAGGGGTAGAAGAAGAAGATTCCCAGTTCAAAGTCTAAGAAAATACTTTCAACAAAATCATAGAAGAAAATTATCCTAACCTAATAAATGAGATGTTTATAAACACAATAGGCTTAGAGATTGGACCAGAAAATGAAGTCCCTACTACCACATAAAAATCAAAACACTAAATGTACAGAAGAAAGAATATTAAAAGCTGCAATTGAAAATAGTCAAGTAACAAATAAAGGTAGACCTATTAGAATTACACCCAACTTCTCAGTGGAGACTCTAAAGGCCAGAAGGACCTCGATGGATGTCTTGTAGACTCTAAGAGACGAAAGATGCTAGATAAGATTATTATACCCAGCAAACTTTCAATCACTATAGGTGGGGAAAACAAGATATTCTGTGACAAAACCAAATTTAAACAATATCTATCTATAAATCTAGTCCTACAGAAGATACTAGAAAGAAAATTTCAACTCAAAGAGGTTAACTACACCCAAGGAAACATAGGAAATAAATAATTTCACACCAGCAAAAACAAAAGAAGTAATTTGCAAACACACAAACGCGTGCGCGCACACACACACACACACACATCCACCACCATGACCAACATTAAAATAACAGGAATTAACAGTTATTGGTCATTAATATCTCCCAATGTCAAAGGACTTAATTCCCCCCAAAAAAGTCACAGGTTAACAGAATACTTAAGAAAGTAGGATTCATCATTCTGCTGCATACAAGAAATATACCCCAATATCAAAGATAAACATTAGCTCAGAATAAGGAGTTGGAAAAATATTTTCCAATCAAATAGACCCAAGAAGCAAACTGGTATAACCATTGTATTATCTAACAAAATTATCAAAATAGATGAGAAAGGACACTTCATAATCATCAAAGGAAAAATCAACAAAGGTGACATCTCAGTTATGAACATTTATGCCCCAAATGCAAGGGCACATATGTTTGTAAAACAAACATTCCTAAAGTTTAAATCACACATCAAAACCCACACGTGAACAATGGGAGACTTCAACACCTGATACTTACCAATAGAGGTGTCATCCAGATAGAACTAGACAGATACACAATGGAACTAACAGACATTATGACTCAAAAGGACCTAACAAATATCTATAGATCATTTCCCCCAAACACAAAAGAATGTCCCTTCTTCTCAGGACTTCATGGAACATTCTCCAAAACTGACCATATTCTAGACTACAAAGAAAGTCTCAACAGATAAAAGAAAATCGAAATAACCCTCTGCATCATATCAGACTACTATGGATTAAACTGGATCCCAATAACAACAGAAATAACAGAAAGTTTGCAAACTCATAGAAACTAAGCAATGCTCTACTGAATGATCACTGGTTTGAGGTAACCCAGACCCAGAAAGACAGGCATATTATGTACTCACTTATAAGTGGATATTAACCATAAAGTAAATAAAGGATAAATGTTAGGAGCCATGTGGCCTAGTTTTGGACCGGTATATGAGTGCTTGTTGAAAGGCTCTCCAGATGAGGCAAAAGTCCATGGGAACAGTCTCACTCCTACGCAAGGATCAGTAGACTTCGAGACAACACAGGCCTGCATGCTGTTCTCTCTTATGATATTGATGATTCTCTTGGAGGTTTTAGTAACTTTTTTGTCAATCATGCATGAGACAGATGTGAACATTCCTGGAAATCCGACTTTTTTCTTGAGTATGTCCCCCTAAAATTCTTTGGGAGCAAATGCCTCTCAGATTTCTTGTCTGGGAATGCCAGCTGTCACTTCAGACACTAGGAGCTGTTCTGATTCAGTGCTGACAGACTTGGAAGCAGATCACCCCTATTTCCGTAAAGCTGTTTTGAATGGGACTGCTGTTCTTGAAAATGTGTGCCTCTATCAATCGCCTTTTAGTTTTGTAAAGACAGGATGTATGTGGCTCCAAGTAGGCAAAATGGTAAGTGTTGTTTTGGTTTAAAGATGTTTTGCCATAAAAGTTGGGAAAAACGTATTTGAATTATTAGTCTTTGTTGTTTTTTTTTACTGGAGTATGGGGGAAAACTTATTTGTTAGCATGGAAAGGCATGCTTATTTTTGATATATAAAGATGTCTGGAGCTATTTGGGGATGTGCACTTGTGTGAACCTCTTCTGGTGGTTGGACAGTTCATTTCTTCCTGCTGATATCACTTTCCTGTCTCAGCACCTGAACCTGAGCAGAGGCTGGACCCAAGCAGATGATCATGCTTCCATGTACAGACTGAGAGAGGCTACATAGCAAGGAGAGTACAGGAGGAAGTCAAGAATGTCATTGTGAAGAGGAGATAGAATGGAGATTACAAGTGGAATGGGTAGAATTCTGGGAAAGACAATAGGAATCAGAGTTATCTTTGTGATGGGCTAGAAACCTAGTGTAATGAAAACTCCCAGAAATCTATTCTGGTGACCCTAGCTAAGGCACCTAGCAAAGGGAGATATGGAGTATGACCCAGCCATCTCTTGTAACCAGACAAGGCTTCAGTGGAGGGATTCTGACACCAACCCAGCCACAAAATCTTCAACCTATAATTTGTCCTGCCTACAAGATATGCTGAAGTAATAGTAGCACAGAAATTGTGGGAGTGGCCTATTAATGACTAGTCTAGCCTGAGACCTATACCATGAGAGGGAGCCCACACCTGACACTGCCTGTTGGGCCAGGACCAAGAGACTGATATCCCAGTGACCTAGGGTAGAGCCAAATACTACTGGCAAACAAATAGTCAATGAAGTGATTCCTAATGTTATTCTGCCGTACTCATAGATTGGAGCCTAGCCCAATTGTCATCAGAGAGGCTTCACCCAGAAATTGATGGAAACAGATGCAGAGATCCACAGTCAAACATTAGGTAGAGCTCAGGGAATCCTGCAGAAGCAGGGAAGGAAGGATTATAGAAACCAGAGGGGTTAAGGATACCACAACTTCCCCTCCACAGAATCCATTAACCTGGCCTCACAGAGACTGAACTGGCAACCAGGGAGCTTGCATGAGACAGACCAAGGTCCTCTACATATAAATTACAGTTGTGTGGCTTGGTCTTCATATGGGACTCCTAACTTTGGGAGCACGGGTTGTCACTGACTCTTGTGCAGGTTTTTGGGACCCTTATCCTTATACTGGGTTGCCTTGTGCAGCCTTCATACAAGGGGCAGTTCCTGGTCTTACTGTAAGATGACATGCCATGTTTGGCTGATATCCAGGGGAGGCCTACTCCTTTCTGAATAGAAATGCAGGAGGAGTGGATCAGGGTGAGAGCAGAAGGAAGTGTTTGCAGAGGGACTGGGAGGAGAGAAGGGAGGGGAAACTAGAGTCTGGATGTAAAAAAATAAAAAATAAATAAAAAACCAAGAAACAAAAATTGTGTGTGTGCACACACACTTGTGTATGTGTGTGTATATATGTGTGCTTGTGTGTGTGTGTGTGTGTGTGTTTAATGCCCACTCTAAGATTTAAACAGGGCAGAAAAAATGATACATGATAAATTACAATAAATGCTTAATAAAAAGCATTGAAATACTGTAGCAGATTATATGTTAGGAACATGAAATAAATTGAACTGAGGAACAAAGGATGCACTCAGTCAAGGCTATCCAGGGGAGATAAAATTTGAGAAGGAATCTACTGAAGAAATATGGGCAAAGATGTAGGACATAGAAGGCCACACATATACCCAGACATGCACAGAGAATTAGAGGAGCTATTTGTGTTTAAAACACAGGTTCATGCTGGATGACTGAACAAGGTTAAAACCAAAAATTAATTGGAAGAATATTATAAAAGGATTTTTATCTCTATTAAGAAGCTTTAGCATCTAAAAATGAGAAACAATTAAATGTCTTTCAGAACACAAATGAAATTCAGAATTTTGTTTTAGAAACCACAACATGAAACTGTAGAGTAATGTGGACAGGAAGGAACAGTAGAAAGATTGGGGCCAAGTAGATCAGTTCACAAAAAAATGTATCTGTAAATTATATTTACATTTAAGCTATAAATAATTTTAATTCTGCATTCACATTGTAAGATTATATTTGAAATATGAGAAATATTAAGATTGAGTAGCTAATGGGAACTATGAATATGGACATCAAAGGCATTTCTGAAGCATTGATCATGGCAGTGTCTTGAGGACCTTTGACTTGAGGCAAGTTTTGTCTGTTGGGTGATTAGTCTCCAGTTCTTTTGCTGTGGGTCATTTGCTTATTTGTCCATTTGTTTTCTTGTTTTGTTTTGTTTTGTTTTGTTTGAAAGAAAGTCTTACTCTGCAGCTCTGGCTGATCTGATACTCTCTATGTATCCAAGAATGGCTTCAAACCCGTAACCCTCCTGCTTCAGTCTCCAAATTATGGAGTTATAGGTACATGCCACCATACCTTACTGTCTTACTGTGGCTACTGGACTGTAGTGCCTCCTACTTGGTGCCCCCACTACCTGTGGGCCTAGTGTTTTGTCAGAGTGTGTTGGTGGCATCAGAAACTGTAATAACCCTCTCTTATTTGGTCTTAGAATCATACACTCCATGGATTAGCCATGAGAAGTAACTCCTCATAGTGAATCCTATTGGTCTAGATGGAATGAGATTGCCCAAACCAAAAACTAAATTCAATCCGAAATCTAGAGAGAAGCCTATCTCAGCCCAAAACAAGCTTTCTGGACTAACCCAAGCAAAATAAATTCTATGGTAGTCGTTTATGAAAAATGCAACACAATTGCACACAGTATTGTTATGGCAATAGCCCCGTTAATAAATGAGACAAAAACAAAGACATTTAAATATCTGGTTATAACTTGTTCCCAGAAACCAAGTATATCTCTGACTTAGATTCTCTCAGCTTTCAAAGTTATTACTCAATCAATACTTTACCCCCTTTCCTTATGTTTTCAAAAACATGTGTGGTTTCTGTTATCTATTACCCATTGAATTCTAGCACATTTACAGTTCTACTGAGATGCTTTCAATCTTAATTATCTTTTCAGATACAGTGATAGAATGATGAAACCACATGTTAGGCCAAGAATTATTGAATATAAGAAAGGGAAAAGGACTATCGCATTAAAGATTTAGTGAATAATTAATTAATGATACAATACACTTCATACCTACAAAGAGTAAATTTCCTCGACCAACTAAGCATTTGGAAACCACGTCTCATTTATAAGAATCAAAGGGAATTAATTATAGACCAGTGTAAAAAGAAATATTTAAATATCACTAAATGAAGAATAGATTGAAAAGGAACATGAGACAAGGAAATAACAATCTGGTTAAAGAAAAGGAATATAACGATTTTACCAAAGACAAGTGGTCATGTATGTGAGAAATACAAAGAAGATATCCAACAGGTTTGACAGCCATAGGCAGAATCAGGCTTTGAGTGAATAGTCTTTTTACACAGAGAACAAACACCAGATAAAGAAAAAGCCTTCCAAATGCTGAACAATATTTGTTATGCTTCTCCAAGGGAGAAAAACATCAAATAAAGATTGAAAAATGTCACAAATTCTCAAAATGTTAGAATGTTAAATTGTTAACACTATTCTGCAATAAGAACAATGTTAAATGTACCATTAAGATACATTTGACCATGCAAAAATATTCTATTAAAATTATTTGTATTCTTTACTTTTCTATTACTGTGACAAAGAAACATGGACAGGGCAACGGATAGAAGGAAGGGTTTACTTAGCTTACAGTTGAGGGATAAGAGTTTGTCATGATGATGAACAATGGCAGCTGTAGTAGAAGCTGAGGGACCCCATCTAGAATCTCAAGCTGCAAATAGAGATA
This sequence comes from Mesocricetus auratus, assembly GCF_017639785.1. Classification (NCBI taxonomy): domain Eukaryota; kingdom Metazoa; phylum Chordata; class Mammalia; order Rodentia; family Cricetidae; genus Mesocricetus; species Mesocricetus auratus. Next base: position 26,540,952 of record NW_024429190.1, on the reverse strand, counting down.
GCAAGGGAAAAATGGCACAAGCCTTCAGTGACATGCTCCTGAACATCCCCAAATACCATCCTCAACTGGGGACAAGCCTTCAAATGTTGAAGACTATGGAATATTATTTTAAATCAAAACAGAATTATTCAAACAGAATTATTGTAATAGGGTAGTTGAAATTATGTGCGGTACTTATCTTTATTTCAGAAACTTTAAATATCCCCATATAGTTCTTTTTTTCCCCCTGAGACAAGGTTTCCCTGCGTAACCCTAATTGTCCTGGAATTAGTTCTATAGACCAGGCTGGTCTCAAACTCATAGAGATCCAACTGCCTCTGCATCCTGAATGCTAGGGTGAAATTATTTTGTAACTAAGGATTAAACTCCTGACTGTGCTCATGCTGGACTAGTACTTCTGACTTCTTTCTTTTATAAAAAGTAATTATTCTTTCATTCAATTTATTTCAACCCATAATGTACTGGATAGTGTCAAAATCCACTTCATAAGCCAGGGAATTTAAAAATAGAATCTCTCTTAGCATGGATTAATCCAAAATATTTATAGCCATTTGAATTTCCCTTGTTTTAGAAAAAAAAAAGCCCAGTTGATCAGAGCAAGGAAGGGATGCTGGAAGAATAAAATGGGAAGAGAAGAAAAGACAGTCATGGGGTTGTCATGAGTTAGCTCTTACTGTAAAGAGTGAAGTTTAGGATGGGAGAGAGTTCTGTAGAACTACATAAATGCATGTAGGAATTTACCTTCTGAAGTGTGGGGTTTTGGAGCTCTGTCCTCTGTTCATGAGATGATCACTGACATCTTGAATCAGAGCAGCTTGTGATGACCCCTGTGAGACAGTCACCAAGTTGGACTCACACAGCTTTCTTTGTGGAAGAAGATTAGTGCTTAGAGGAAAATCCAGATGCACATTACAAGGCCGTGCCTTATGCAGACGATGTAAAAGCGGCTAGCAGTTGCTGATGAAGGTGGAATGAGGACTTGTTCTGTGGTGATATCACTGGATCTTTGCTCATGTAGCTGATCGTCAGTTACCCATGATCTTATAACATGCCTTTCCCACTTAGGCTACAAGCAACATGAGTTAAACTCATTGATTCCTCGGTGAGTAGAATTGTTGCTTTGGTTGACCACTGGTGTCCTATGTGGGGATGTATGTTCACACATCCCCAGGAAAAGTCACACAACGGATGGGAAGTCCTCTTCATCAAGTCTCCCTTTAACTATTAGTGGAGAGAGTTGCCCCAGAAACGTTTGTTTTTCGATACTTCTCTGAAATTCCCTATTCATATGGCTTAGTCAGCAAAGCTGTATTAAGTTAGGTGCTTGAATTTGTTTACTACCAGCTTGCTGCGGGTGGCCATTAAACCTGAACCTGAGAACTGGTGTAGTGGGCAAAAGAAGCTGCATTGGCTAAAAGCCTTTTAAGTGTTCTTGTCTCTAGTCATGCCTTCTCTACATTTTGCATGGTTTCCAGATAATGATTCTTCCATTTTCATCCATTAATAAAACACAAATTCCCTAAGTGCATTCTGTTTTCCAGACGTTGTTTTTTACTGCTGCTAAATGAGACCCATTCTGAGTGCCAAGGAATTTACATTTTGGGAGATATTTAAAAACAAGCAAGTAAGCAGGAAAAATATGGCAGGCAAGAGTAATAAATCTTATTCGGGGTCTTAGAATCCATATGTGAAAAAAAGAAGACAGTCTGGCTGGGCACCCTAAATTACTTATTTCAGAAAATGAAGAAGCAAGTGGCTTTATATCGATGACTAGAAAAGATCTGAGACAGTGCATGTATTCACAACATGTTTCCAAATCAGTGGGTGATTGGATGATGAAGCAAATGGGAAGCATTGAAGAAAAGAGAAAAAGGGACAATTCCATGTTTGGGGGTTGGAAACTAACATTGCATGTTGTCACTCGTTAAGGCAGAGAAATGTGGAAAAACAAAAGTTTCAGAAGACAATGATGGATATTTCTAGCCCATGTTATATTTGTGATGACTATTCAGTATACTTAGATGTGATATGATTTTTCCCATACAAATGCACATGTAGAACTCATTTGTCTTCAGGATGAAGGTCAAATGTAGGTAGCAAGGTATATTCTTAGTTCATAGAACCTCCTATCCAGTCCACCTACAGATGTTATTATTCAGTCATACTGATGTGTGTTTTCAGTTCCCAAAATTAGGGTATCTCCAGGCCTCTTTAGGACTCTCTGAAACATTAATTCTTTCTCACCTACTCACTCTCATCTAAAGTTAATTCTTTATTTAGTTTTCAAATATTTCTGACAATAGTATTTGAAGATGAGTCCATCTGCCCTCCCTTTTTGTTCTCTGTATTCTGAAATGTGATGCTTAACAATATGTGTATTTTTATTGCTCATTTTAATCTGATATGTGCAGAAAGAAACTTATTTCTAGCATTTAACATTCTTCCCTAATGTTAGAATACTGCTTTCCATGGTTGAATGAGTAAATTGAGAAATAGAAGAGTGACTGAAAACATGAATGAAAGAAATATATAAATATCAGGGTACTAAATATTTATGTTTAAAATACATACACACATGTATATTCTTTTTATTTGTTCTTAGAGAATTTGTATAACACATTTCAATTATTCAATCCCTCAACTCTTCCCAAATCTTTCTCATCTTTTCTCTTCACACAACTTTGTGTCTTTTTAAAAAATAATTTGGTTAACATTATATTATATGCATTGGTGTGAAGGTATGAGATCCCTTGGAAATGGAGTTACAGATGGTTGTGAGCTGTAATGTGGAGTCTGGGAATTGAACCCAGGTCCTCTGGAAAAGCAGTCATTGCTCTTAACCACTGAGCCATCTCTAAAGCCCCATGTCCTTTTATTTTAAACCCTTCATGACCAATTTTTGCTGCTCAAAATATTTGGGGAATACGTGCTATTCCACTGGGGAGTGATTGACTCATCAGGAGCAACACTATTAGAAAAAAAAACTGAGTCATCCTTTGCCAACAGCTAACAGGGAAAAGAGGTAAGGAACAAGGATGAGAGGAGAAATAGGGAGTAAACCAAATTTTAACAAAGATAAAAAAAATAAGGCAAAGAAAAAGTTGCAAATATAAGTTTTAAGATCATTAAAGAAGATCTGTTTAAGGAGTTACATTACTTCTTAGATGATTAAAATATATTTAAAGGTGCTTAAATCAAATTAGGTATGCTGAATCATACAAGAAACATATTCTCTGAACATATTCTCTGTTATAAAGAAAATGTCAGTGTTCAAGTAGATTAATATAGAATGAATTAATGAACATAAATAAATAGATGTCTTACATTTCTACAAAATTGTAAACAATAAATATTTCTAGTCAAAAATTCATGGCATCTTTACATTTAATTATGTTTCATTAATAGGCTTCAAAGGACCATATACATTTATACATCTCATTTAGCAAGATTCAAATTAAATTTCTCAAACACAGAAGAGAGAAAATATGGAAATAGGGACTTAGTTCCATTTGCATGAACTGTATGAGAGTTGTTCTCATATTTATTAGCTAGTTGGAACATATCAACTTGAAAGCAAAATAAAAGTCAATTGAATTATTATCATTTGAGTCAAACCTAGTTGGAGTATGAGTTACCTGGATTCTTTTGAAGTTTTCTAGATTTAATTCTTATTTTCATACATGTTTCAGAGGATTTTAAAATAAATATAATGAAAGAAGTAAACCCTTAAAAGTTTACTGAGCAAACTGGACACAGTGAGGCATATACCTACAGATTCTGCTCTTTGGAAGGCCGAATAAGCAAAGAGATCATTTGAGCTTGGGGATCAAAAGCAGCCAGAGTGACATCATGATAATTTACATAAAATCGGGCAATCAATAGGACTGAATTGGTGGGAGAGGAGGAAGAACAAGAGGAAGAGGAACTTCATGTGAGTTACTTTTCCTTCGGCAACTTAAGGGAGGAAAGGTTTATTTTGACTTACAATTTAAGGATAAAGTGTATCATGGGAGGAAATCCATAGTGACAGGAGATTGAGGTTTCTGGTCACTCTGTGTCCACAGTCAGGAAGCAGAGAATGACAGATGCTTGTATATAGTTCAGTTTCTCCTTTCTATACAGGATCTGAGCCTAGAGAAGGTGACACCCAAAGTTGGTGAGGCTCCTCACTTAACATTATATAAGCAAAACAGTCTTTCATGCCTGGGCTTGAGTGTTATCAAGGCTAGCCAACCTAACCTAGAAACATCTCACTTATATATTCATAGGTTTGTCCTCAGTATGATTAGGATTCTGTTAAGTTGTCAATTAACCACTAATCATCACACTATGTAACATAAAAACCATGAGTCTTTGTTTGGACCTCTTGAGCCTCAAAAGTATTTCTTCTCTTTAGCCTACCTCCTCCCTTGTAGTTATTGTCCATAAGTCTCTGTGCAATTCCTTGTTCTGAACATAGAACCTGGCACATGCCTCTTATACATGTGTAGACATACTATGCTTAGTACTTCAGTTATCAGCTCACTTAAACAGATGTAAAATAAATGCTTTGCTTTTCAAGTTTCTACCCAATGAATTTTAAATATGTTATAGACGAGCTAAATTGTCTAAGACTAGACAGATCCTGTGCTAGGGGTTCTGGAATCGCTTAAGGATTTAATAAATCAGTAAGTAGATATTGAATATGCTTTGTACACTGTTACCTAAGGTTGACAATTCAAAGGTCAACTAAATGAGAAATCTAATCTGAGGACCTTATAGTATAACAGGAGAGTCAGGTGAGTTAGCATAAAGGCTATGGACTCTACTTCATCATGGTAATGTATGTCGTATCCAGGTCTATAAAGAAATGGCATGATGATAATGAATATATTATTTAGTGAAACAGGAAGGGTTGAGTGTAAGTGGCAAAGAAGGAAGTCAATTCTGACAAATAAAAGTCAGATAGGGGTGAAGGGAATGGAGTTGAAACGGTAGTATGAGTTGAGATTGTTAAGGATTTTAATATTAAGTTAAGCTATTTAGACCTTGTAATACAGTCAAGTAATATTACAGACTTTGGTTTTGGTCAGTACTGTTTTTAGGGAGGTAAATTTTTAGGCCCAATGAACCATTCTAGTCAGTAGTGTTCATGTGCGTTTTTATTAAATGGTTCTAACAAATTCATGACAAAGATGTCATAATGACACCTGTTTTTCATTGTATCTCGAGGAATATGAGACTTGCAGACACATATCTTACTTTACTCACAAAAGACAAGCTGCAATGCCAGGTTTGACAAGTTATTAACTTCTCCAATATCAGTCCCTTTGCACATGTCTAAGCTGGATTATAGTGTCAATGGATTTTAATGACCAATGAGAAATGCACGCACAAAAATGGTTAGGTGAAATATATTTCCTACTCAGCATAGCACTTTAGGTCAGAACTGAGATTTAGCTGTGCCAGTACTATAAATACTGAACTGAATAGTGTGTGATTGAAAGTAGATGATCAATAACTAGAAGTCACAGGTAAATTTATTAAAATAATTATATTGTTATAACTCTATGCAATAAAAGAAATTCAGTAAAATACATGGTTTAAATAAACAAATATCTTAACTGGTGGAGAGTATGCAACACTCAAAAAAGAACCCAGAGAATTTTTTTTAAAAAAAGGACTGGAGAAAAAAATCACTAGGTTCTCAAAAGTGTCCTCCCTCCCCCTGAATTCATCATTGGAGATTGATCAATGTTGATTTGATTGCCTGAAAGCTGCAAGTGAGTTTATTCACATTGGAAACTATGAGATTACAAATGAGGCTTCAGGAATCATGTTTGTGGAATGTCTTTGTACACTGTCAGATTCCCTGGAACATTTGCTCTCATAGCCATCATACATCATGATAATCCTTTGACTAAAATCAAAGGTTTTTAACAGTTGAAAAGGAGAGTCTGTACCACTTCAGGTTGATGTTAAAATGGAGTGTGCCTTATTTGAAAAATATCAGAGGTGTTCTTCAAAATGCCCTCAAAGTAGCACCTATCTCCAAAAGGAACATCAACATATGAAGGGTGACCACTTAGTTAAGCTCTGCCAAGACTCTATCTGATAAGGCCACCTCCTAGACCTCACAAGCAATCAACAGTCCCCTTGAGGGAGGACACAACAAAAGGCCTTTTGTAGCTCAGAAAGGCTGAATTAAAAATAGAAACAGTCAGGGACCTTCTTTTATGTGCTGGTATCCCGGGGCTGCAGTGATCATGGTTAGTAACACAAGAGTAAAGAAAACTATGGACAGTGACCATAATCTAATTAAGATCTAAAATTGTAAACCTAGTACACTTATTAAAGAAAAATGTGCCTGCTTCCTTGAGGGAAAAGCACCATGTAATGGAGCGGGAAAAGGGCATGTGAAAACTTTTGCAAATCTTTAACTAAGCAAAGAAATTGGGAAAAGCTTTTTAACACATAACCCCCCCCCAAAGAAACCTATCCAGTTGTAAATTATTCCTACACAGACACAGAGCATTCCAAAATATTTAAAGCATATAAAATATTTGAACAAGATAAACACATGAACATTGAAGGATAGAAGACAAAAACAGGATAAAATATCTTATAGGGTAGCATGTGCAATGAATCAGAGGGCAGAGTATTCAAGGAATGATGACAATAATTGATAAATAATTGCTGTCCCCATGTCTGTACCTCATTTCTTTATATAAAGAAATTAGGATGGATAATTGAAACGTTCAGGCATTATGCTTGCCTGCCCTGTTATCTGGAAGTATGCACTCAGGCAGCACTCTGGCCAGCCCAGAATTCTGTGAGAACGATGCAGGTGCAAAGGACCCCTTTAAAGGACTGACCCCTGCCCTCTTACACTCTCTTTTACTCTGGTCTTACTCTCATCATCTTATTCTCTCTTACTCTTATCATCTCATTCTCTCTTACTCTTGTCTCACTCTCTTACTCTAGTCTTTCTCTCTCATCCTCTGTCATCTTCTCTCTCTGCCATGTCTGTCTCACCCTCCCTTTGGTCTCGCTATAATAAACTATGCTTAATGTGCTCTCCATGGCTTGTGCTCCATCCATTGTGCTGGTCCTTATTCCATATTTAACAACAATAATATCTAGGGTTACATTGATTTGATAATTGATAAACACTAGAATAAACTGATACTTACTGGAATAAAATTGGAGTAGAATATTGACTTCTTTTGATGTCAGAGATGCTGTGAAGGATCTTCCCCATAAAGCATATACTGTATGCCTAAATGTCCTATCTGCCAAATGCCATAGAGCAACAGAGAATAGAGGACATCCATCAATTTGGTGAAGATGTCCTAACCTTGTGGATACTTGTGAGTGAGCGCGCGTGCGCTCGTGTGTGTGTGTGTGTGTGTGTGTGTGTGTGTGTGTGTGTCTTGCTAGCTAACAACAAAAAGCTATCAAAGTTTCTAAAGGTTTGAAGTTCAGGATGAAGGAAACAGTTCAGTGTCTTTTTCAGAGTTTTCCGCTGCTTGCAAATTGCATCACTTCAGGGTATGTACATTTTCATACCCTGGCTATCTATCACTGTACATCCTAATTTCCACTTAGTTCAGGAATACCAATCACACTGGATTAGTGTTTAGCCTCATGTCTGCATTTTAGTTTCATTGTCTCTTGTAAGGTCCATTTCCAAATAAAGCTATGCTCTGAGAAACTAGGGATTATGAGTACAATGTGTGGCTTTAGATGGACAGGATTTAGTCCCTAACACACACACACACACACACACACACACACACACACACACACACACACACACACACACATTGTCTACAATAAGATGAATTAGTGTCTTATGTACATGGCAGTTACATGTAATGGATAAATATCTGGGCACTAAGAAGAAGCATTCAGATTCCAAATTTGTTGTGTAGAAGGACAAGAGCATCAAGCAATGGATGGTGGGATAATGAAGAAGTCTAAAAAGATATAAAAAGCAGTTATGGAGTGGCTTTCACAGCCCTCCAGTGGTAGCTAAAAAGGGAAAACTGGAGTCGTGTGAACAATGTCCCAAAATAAGGCCACTTGGCTGCTGTCTGACTTATTGTGCTCAGTGTTGAGAATTGAGACAGAAATTAAAAGGTGTCAAAGGGGAAGAAAAGTCAGGACAGACTGAAGGAACAGGAAAAAAAGGAAGGAACAAAAACAAAGGGAAGCAATTAAATGTTGAATTAAAAACACACACACATAAGATGGAAGACAGCTTTATAGCAGCTCACACTGCTTGAGCTGAAACTAAAATACCATAGACTGGGTGGATGAAACAAGAAACCTTTGTTTTCTTAGAGTCTGAAATCTGCTGGCACATGGGTATCTTGTCTAGGAGGCAGATTTTCACTCTGTGTTCTCCTTGGGCTCTCTTAGTCAAATGAAATGGAACAAAACAAAATAAATCTCCTCCTCTTCTTGTAAGGCAACAGTCGTTTTGGATTAATACTCAAGTTTCATGTTCTGCTTTAACTTTAGTGTCTAAAGACTTGTCTCTCAACATACTCACAATGTTAACTAAGGCTTCAATATGCCAATATGGGGGAAAACAGTTCAGTTATTGGCACCAATATTGCTGATGTCTGAAACACAGTCCTCTTTCTATTAGATCATCTCCTCCCTGTTTTATAGTTACAGAACTGGTTTTTTTGTTTGTTTGTTTGAGGGGGGTGGGCAGCACTGAGTAAATACCTGATAGTTCAAGAATTCTTCTAGAAAGCTATGAAGAACCACAGGCAAAACTAATCCTCAAAAGCTTGAAACTTTTGCATTTTACTGAAGGTTGAAAATTGCTTGAAGTTTCAGTTTGTTCATTTGTCAATCTACCTTTAGAAAAACAATCTCTAAGTGGAATGTCTGAAGAGGAGTAAATTAAATCTGTTCCCAACAAGGATAAATAAGCCCAGGATAATTTCATTTACCTTATTTGTAAAGAAGCCAAAGAAATGGTGCTGGACAGCTTTATATTGTCTATTTCTAAAACTCTTTCATGGCAGGAGGCCATTGGGAAGGAAACAAGTTACACAGAATTACATTGTTTTCACTTTGCTATTTCTCAATAATTTAACCTCTGATTTTCTAAATTAGAGAAATCCACATGTGTCAAACACTCTACACAGGACAAGCAAATTGAATACAATAATAGTTGTAGTCCTACTATCTTTTGAAGTTACCTGAAGCTATTCCTTGCTCTTTCACAGAGTCTTTCTTGCCTTTGGTGAGGTGGTTTTTGGTTTTGGTTTTGGTTTTAGTTTTTGGTTTTTAGAGACAGGGTTTCTCTGTGTGATAGTCCTGGCTATAGAATAGGCTGTCCTTGAACTCATAGAGATCTACCTGCCTCTACCTTGCGAGTGCTAAGATTAAAGGTGTGTGCCACCACTGCCTGACAGTTTGGGTGTTCTTTCTCTTCTTTCCTCAGCTTATCAACTGGATACAGAGACAGTACCTGGTTCTCAGGCTTACTGGGAAAGTGGAGTTAAGTACTGTGCTTTCAAGAAAGATCATACTAATGTCAAGTGTTCAGCACATCTATGCTTTGATTATTTCCCCACCTTATAGTAAGATTATTACTATTTAACAGTATATAGATATGACAGCATCATATCTGAAAACACCGAGTCTATTCTGATGACCCAGTAAATCAGTAAAGTTTTCTCCAAGTCTGAGATACCACTTGGCAGAGAGAATAAATGAAATCTGTACTCCCTATTGTAAGCAAGAGAAATGTGTAGCTGAGGGACTTTTTTCAATGTCTTCCCAAAGTCTTTGAGAAAAAATTCAGTAGATAGAACCTAAACATGTTCAAAATCTCAGAGCAAACAGCAGTTGAGTTTAGTTACCTGATTAGAACATCATTCCCTCCAGGCCCAAAGAGGGCTCTGAGAATGCCATAACCCTGATGGGAAAGGGGAGGACCATGCCAGAGAGTCAGAGTTATGATAGTCACCAAGAGACAATCCAGACCAATGAACTTTGGTCCCATTAGCACTGGACTTTTACCAATTCAGCCCATAATTTCTCTACAGTCACAGTTCACAAAATATGATAAATCAGAACTGACTAATGGAAACCAACCTATTTTTTCTTTATTTTCCAGAAACAGTTTTTCTTCCTACTGTCAAGCATAAGGAAAGCTGAGGAAAGATGTCTCTGGCACAGAGATTTTACTTAGCCATAATAGGAGTATCTACATATCTCAAACAACTTGGAATGTTTATCACAATAGCTATGTAAGGCAGGCTAAGTCAGCGTTAGCTTCTGAGGTTAAATAAAGGTAAATGCTTAGGTTTTAAGCATACTGGAGATGCCTCAGTTCCTTCATGACTTTCCCAAGTGAATTGGCAGAGGAAGCAATCACTGTACTGGGATTTTTGCATACTATTTATGCATACCACATCCTAAGCTAACCTATAAACACTCCAAGAAAATCATAAGCCCAGTTAATGATATATTATTTGTAAGTCTCATGCTTCCTATAGGACTTGCCCCAAGGCAGTTTGTTCAAAGGGAATCTGGAATTTTCCATCAGAAATTGTAGTTAATAATGATCTTACATGACATGCATTCCTGTGTTTCTTTTTCCCTTTTCTTCCTTTGATACTTTCACACTTTCCTTTCTGTGGGACATACTAATTCTACAGTTTGATCTGTGGTCCTAGAAAGGCAGGGTAAACCTCGAAGGTTAGAAAGAAACCTTCTCAAAGAATTTATTTGATCTACAAGATAGCCTGGCCCAGAAACATCCACAGCCAGGCTTTGGGAACAAGGCCAGGGCCTGTTCAGCATCACAGCAGACCAGAACTTGAAGCATCTGGCTCCTTGGATCTGCTCTGCTAAGATAAACCACATACCCCAAACACAGTTTAGGGTATAATTTGCCACCTATTATCTGTTCTTTCCTGGGCAAAACACTCCTTTGAAAATGATTAAACAACAACAACAACAAACAATGTGACATATTTTTAAACTCCCAAGAGATTTCATGACTTCTCAAAAGTAGAAGATGTTCAACTTGATTTACTGTTCTAAATTTAGTTTAAAATACTTGCCTTTGCTCCCAAGCATCCCAGACTATTCACTGACATGGACCAGTCCTGTACAGACCTTGGACAAATGAACGCACCCCTACTTTAAAAGAGTCTTTGATTTGTTTTAAAATGATTTTCATACACACATACACAGCTACTAAAATATAGATTCTTTTCTTCCATAAAAAAAGAACACATTCCTTCTAATATATCACTTAGGAATCCTACAGTTTTCTTAGTCTCCCTTTCTGAAATTTTCCAATTTTAACTGCTGAGGATTCCCTAGGATGAACAAGACATTCTTGACATGAAAATCTTTCAAAGATATTAAAAAATGAGGCAAACATACAGCATGGTAGAGAGAGGTAAGACAATTAGATTGAACAAGAAAATATTTGTCATTACATTAACATTCTTTCTTCTTGTTAATTCTGTGAAAAGTAACAGTTTATATATATGTGGAGCTATATCGCATAGATTGCTATCTTGGGTGAATGAATTCTTCATATATTCATCAGTGTCTTTGTGAGAAAGACAATGATGACATCATTACCTGCTGTGAAACTTATAGGGAGATTTTAATAAGCTGCCCCCTGTAATGCATGAAATAAGTACTTCAATAAACATGGCATGGAACTCTTAGCAGTAGTTGAAGCATCAGCAAGTTCTTGCCAAATGGCTAATTTGACAGAAGTCATATACTCTTCTTAAGCTTGTATCTCTGAGTATGTTAGTCATGGGATTGGAATATTCCCTGGGGATTCAAGCACCCATCCTCACAGGGCTGGTACTTCATTTCCAACTAACACACTGTTTTTTCCATAAAGAAACTATCATTGTAACTTTTATACTAACTACAAAAACAGTTGTGTTTATATAACACTCTAAGTTGACTCGTAGATTCCTAACCAGTCATTGCCTGAGAAGATAGCTGCTTTTTCCCCCTATAGATATTTTTATACCAGAGAAGAAAAAGCAAGAGTATGATATTTTTGTTTAACAATTATGCTTTAAAGAAGAAGACCAAAATCTTCCCTTTCAAACACACGTAAACTTGGAGCATGGTCAGACTTGGATCTATGTGGCATCCATTTTTATATCGTCCATAACTTAGTTAATGTGGATTGAAAGGAATGGGAGATGCCTTCAGAGTACTGACAGGAAAAGGGCAAACATTATTAACTGGGAAGTCTCTTTTTAACCCATGGATAGTTTTGAGGCCAACCAAGATGCTATAGCCATAACAAAATTTCCCAATTTTTCCATCTCAAACTGAATGAGCAAAACAAGGACAAATATCAGTAGGCCAGAGACATTAATGCCTATAGAAAATGAGTGATGGGCAGAGGCCCACCAGTGCTTACCCAATGCTCCCTTTTGCCAAGTGAGAACAGAGAAAGATCAATACCCCACTCTTTCTGTTATACTGCTAGGTTCCTCTTTAAACTGTGCTAGAGATTGGAGGAAAATGAGTTCCCTGATGAGATACAATGTTTTCCATTCCCCCAAATTCCTACGCCTACTACAGTAGTTTACAGGTCACAGTCATGTAGCTTCACATGTCTGCATGCCTTTCTGGGTTAGTCAGAAAAGTGAAATTTCTCCATTTCTTCCAACGCTTTTCTAAGCGTACTTCCTTAATACTTAGGGCTTCCTGGACACTGGGGCTTTCTTACTCTCTCTACAGCCTTCCTTCCACCATATGGCGGCTTATCCATCATGTGTCTGATCACCCTGTCAGTTTGAACAGTAAGGATTTTTTTCTTTTTCTCCTGTATACATCTCTTCTGGGCAGCAGCCAGAGTTTACAACTTGCCTGCTATGTTTTACTATTTACTTACTTATTTATTTGTTTGTTTAACACACAAAATAATGTAACCCATCCTTGAGCTTCTGATTGAGTCCATTTATAAAAGACTTTTATTACTGAGACTAGGAACCCCAAAACAGGAACCATTTTTGCTTTATCAATTTTATAGTCAAACCCAGTAGCCTTCACATGAAGATGATTATTCGGTCCATTAAATAGTTTAGTGCTCAGACCTTTAAGAGAGAGTATATGAACCAAAATGAAGTGTGCCTTCTGATCTACCAGTCAAGAGGCGTTAGACACCCACCATGTCATTGGGGAACAAATTAAAACCATTGCAGCGTGTAATCACAGCATGTTTTGCAGAAGCTCACAACACAGGTCTCATTGCAGGCTCACAGTAAGGAAAATTGAGCCACAGAGTTTTGTCCTAAAACCCAGCCTTCCTGGGTTCTATTTAAATATTCACTCTCAGTTTTACCAGGATTCCTGCTCACCACATTTTCTATAGAAGAAATTTGTGGAGTAAACAGTATTAGCACCATAAATCAGTCTCCCTGGGAAAGGTATGTGCTGGTTCCTAAGAGAAATGAGTGGCAGAGAGAACTGCAGCTAAATGCCTAGTGCATACTTGGCCCCTGGGCTTCTGCTTTTCCTGCTGTGGCTGAGAGATTCCAACAGCTCTTGCTGGAATGTGAGGCCCTCTAAGCTAGCCAGTAATTAACATGTTTTTTTTCCTCCAGCACCTGGCAGGGTGGCTAGTAATATAGATTTCAAGGAAGACAACCAAGTATAGAGAAGTTTACTTCATTGAAATATGGAGCTGTATGTCTTCAAAAATAGCAGCAACATTATAAATAAGGATAAGAAAAGTGCCTCCCTCCTAAGTTTTAAATACATACACATTTTACAATCATATCTTGGTGTTTAAAGATCACAAAGACCATCTCAAAAGTATTCCCTATAACTAATTGCAACAAAGGGAAGGAATTCTTGGCCAGTAAGTCCAGCTCATTCACAGCTTTCATCAGTTAACAAGGTACAGTTCAATCCCATTTTGCCTCCAATTCCTCATTAAGCTTGGCTCAAATTCAAGCCCCAGCTCCTCCCACTGTCCCTGAATGGTCTCCATGTTTCCCTGCACTAAAGAAGAGATTAATTTGTAGAAAGGCTTCAGCACATTCCTGGGTTGCTCAAGTGCCTTTCTTTTCATAGAACAAGCTTTTGATTTTGCGCTTTAAATCAAAGGCAGAGAGCAAAAATTCCAAGTATGTATGAGCTTCCGACCTTTAAAGAAACAGGATTGTTCAGATGGAATTCCACATGGAAATGCTCCACTCTATTACCCTTGCTAGTCTGATTATTCCTCCAGATACACCCTTTCTTCTTTCTCCTAAATATCAGAGTTTCAATCAAGCTGGTGTTTGGCAGAGCATTAAAGATAACTGAAGAGTCCTCTACTAGTAATGTATTCATATTGTCATTTCAGAAAATTTGTTTCATTGTTCAAGACCATGGCACTAGCTAGGAAACCTATTGGCAGAATTTATATTAACGCTTTGTTTCCTGCATCATGGGAGACAATGTGTTTATTTGGACATCAATGCAAATACTGTGAACAAAACCTCTGGTGCTTATAAAAATCATCTTTGAATATTTTTACAAATCTCTTAGCTAATGTCAGGAAATACAGAAAAAATTAGTACTACAAAAGGAAGGTTAAGTAGCAGTATGTTTGAATGATAAAAACAAAACAAAACAAAAACCCGTTCAGTTTCCTTAATCTTATTTTGTTACCTTTTGATTTGTTCTCTCTAATGCTTAGGTCAAAGAAAAAAGCACATCCACTATGAAGATGCTGGAAAAGAGACGCTGTACAAGACATTGGTCCAGGTGGGACAGAGATGCTGCAGCATGTCTGTTTAACAAAGACACCCTGACCCTGGCCTGAACTGTGCTCATGCCACACACATAGTATAGGGTAGGGCAACCAGTTGTAACAGGTGCTGCTCTCACTGCGATGGCATTCTAGTTAAAGAAAGAGTTAATAGTTTGACATTCCACAATTGACAACAAGAGGAAATTGGAGCTCTATGACTGTAACTGACTTTTGACTGGTCCAAATGTACCTACTTAATTGATTGTAATTGAGAAACATTCTGTAGTCACTAAATAATTTCAGTCTTATTTATCTGTAGAACCTCTAATCTTATGGAAAGATGAATTCTGATTGATTAAAATGGGACGCCCTCGGTGAATTCAACAGGAATTTGAGCACTGGAATGGGTAAATATATTTTTTACTTGAATTACATGACTATGAAAAATAGGAATTACCTCTATACTAGGCATCAACCAGTTAGTCATAGACCCGCCATCTCCTTTACCGCAGTCTTAA
This sequence comes from Mesocricetus auratus, assembly GCF_017639785.1. Classification (NCBI taxonomy): domain Eukaryota; kingdom Metazoa; phylum Chordata; class Mammalia; order Rodentia; family Cricetidae; genus Mesocricetus; species Mesocricetus auratus. The sequence goes on along the minus strand of NW_024429190.1, from coordinate 26,525,691 downwards.
AGACATGCATGCCCTTGATTTGGTTGTATTTACATAGTCTGTAAACCCCTCATATCACATATAGAAACTATCAATCAATGCTTCCCCTGCTATGTCCCTCTTGTGGTTTTCATTTATGTGTATGAAACTAGAAGACAGAGTCCTGTGTCCATATCTACATCCTGGACCTTGAAATTTTGTGGCTGTCAATGATAAATCTTGCATAATTTCAAGAAGGGTAGTCATTGAGGTGGATAGTCAAGCTACCATAATGGTGTAACCATTTGGTGCAGTCTTGACTGTGTGCACATCAGATACTTTATGGACCATGTTTAACAAAAAGGTGGATATGAATACTTTCCTATGCGGTTGCCAGTCCCCATTTACAGACAAAAGCCATTCCAAAGGAAAAACTGAGACAATATACTGAAGGAAAAACACTTAGAAAGAAGAATAAAACAGTTTTTAAAACTCTTCCTTACACTAAATAGTCTCCTAGCCAGGCATTTCATAACAGTTACAACAATACAGGCTGGTTACTTACTTCTTCATTAAAAACTTTTCTAGACAATCACTGTAGAGCAAAACAGATGAATTTCCAAACAAGCTTTTGTGTTTCTTTTGATGTCTTTCATCTATGACTCTGCATACCTAATAATGAGTAATTTGCAGGAATCACCATCAATGCATAGACTTTAGGAAAAGATGTCCCTATAGGCATTAACCTGCTGCTAAAGTTGACATTGTGAACACTAGTTTCAGTAGTTAACATTTAGATGTAAAGTGACATTTGCTAGGTATCTGATACTATCTAAATATTTTCCATATATTGACCCATTCATCCTTTCATCAACCATAGATCCCCATTTCACAAATGACAAAATAAAATGTGTTAAGAGGAAAAATGGTATTTAAAACATGGCATTCTTATTCTAAAATTATGTATTTAACTATCACATTTATGTTGCAAAACATAAAAGAAAGTCTTATGTTCACGTTAGTTGGGAGACTCTCAAATTCTAAAAATCGACAGATTCATTCTGTGTATATACCTTTGAGGACCTTAAAAAAAACAACCATAGTAATAATAAAATATCTCCAGAGATATCAAACTTGTAATACCTAAGGCAGAAAGAGAAATACCATTATTTCTATGGCATCCTTGTACTTCATAGAACTGATGCATAGTGAGCCTAAAACATGAAAATGCTGCTTTTCAGTGATGTTTTCTTCTGAAGAATGAAGAGTCCTGAGAAGATTTCTGAGCAGTCAGTAGGCTCCCTTTCAGAGTATGCTGGGTCATTTCCTGCCTCAGCACTCAGATGAAAGAGAACACTTATATGAATGATGGGTTTTGCTTTGCCTTGATTTGATTCTAATTTTGAAGAGTCTTCGGCGCCAGATTTATACAATTTCACTTTCTTATTATGGAGCTTTGTTAATGTTAAATAAAGTTGTGTCCCAAAACTAGTACTTGTTTAACATTCAGGAAAAATATTATAACTAGGACACATAAATAAGCACAAGATAACTAGATTTGGAAACTAGGGGTTCACAGAATCTCCCAGCGTCAGTCTGCCTAAAGACACAAATAGAAATTTATGGAAGTAAAACTAAAGTAAAATGGCCTCAAGAAACACTTGACCACTATGATTAACCCATACCACCCCTGGCACATTCAAAATTGAATAAAACAAGCCCACTAAGGAAGCCATTTGCATTGAAAACAATATGTCTAGGTGAAAATAAATCAATTACTAGAAGTATTCAAGCTGACAATTACTAAACAATCCCCAGTCATGATTAATTTTAGTGTGGGGGAATTTAACAAAGAAATATTGTCTGTTCAGAATCTCCAGTCCTGCTGAGGCTCTGGGATAGCGCCAGTGGTACCGCTGTTACTCACAAACTCTGGCAGCCTGCAGCTGAAACCACACACTGTTAAATACCCTGAAGATGTTACCAGGGTTTTATCCCTGTAGGCTCTGTTTCCTTCAGTTAAACAGAAAACCTCTGCTCTGTTTACCCTATGAGTCAGCGTTGTATAGATTAAACTCAATAAGGTACATGGAAGAACTAAATTAGAAGTCAAATATAAAAGAAGCTAGAACCTAGGGTCTGTGTACACAGTTTGTACAACTTGAGAAAGTGGGTGTGACTATGAAATCCAAGTCCTAACTCCACATTTCCCTGAAGATGAAGACCTTGGGAATTCCACTTACCCTTTTTCTCACCCTCACTTTTTTCATATAACAGATGATGGTGATTGCAGTAGTCACTGATTGAGAGAATGAGCTGCAAGGCCACTGAGCATTCAGATTGCTGGGCCAGCAGAATCTATTTCCTAGGAGCTCTTTGGAAATGCACATTCTTGGGACCCGCCCCATACTCTTGAATTAGAATTGGAGGTGAGGAGAAAGCATTAGTTTGGAATCTGTATTTTATAGCAATCCAGGAGATTCATAGGCACATTAACTTCTAAAAGCATTGATTTAAAGCAGCCAATAAAAAGTGAAGCCCTTAGTTTGGCCCCTGGTATACAATATGGTCTTAATATATGTGAACAATTATTTTTATTAGAGTGTAAGAAGGGAGTTAACGTTTGGACTTTGATCAATGATTCAGGAGCTCACATGGCTCCAATGAACTACTAATAAAGACAAAATGAAGTTGCAAGCTAATGGAAAGAATTTTCAGACTCATTTCCCAAGCCTTCCACTGCATTTCCAAATTTTTATTTATGTTTTTGGGGCTTTTTGTTTGTTTGTTGTTGTTGCAATTTTATTCCTAATGTCTGAAATCTGTGTAAAGGGAAGCCTTCCCACCAACCTGTTCCAGAGCCGCAGCAGTCCCAAATAAACACACAGGAGGCTATATTAATTATGAAGCTGTTGGCCTTGCTTGTTTCTTACTGGCTAGCTCTGACTTAAGTAATTACCCCATAATTGTTAATCTAAGTATTTCTCTTACCAAAGAAATTTCCGGGCTTCCTACTCCATGGCATTACATCTTGACTCCCTGTGTTTCTCCTTCCCAGAGTCCTCCTGGACTCCTAGTCCCACCTATCTTGGTTCTCTATAAGCCAACAGTGCTTTATTGACAAATACACAGGACTTCCCCCATCAAATCTGCTTGATTATGACCTGCTTGGGTATTGCTATTCAGGTTCCATAATGGAAAACACAACTGATTTGCAATGAAACATCCATATTCATATTGCAACATGACTAATGTAAGAAAACTGAGTGGCTAAAGAGTTAGCAGCCCTTAATGAAGGTTTCTTCAAAATGTCTAAGTTGATAAGAATCCCATCATGAGAGTAAGAAAATGAAAGCTTCATGCATAACTCCCTTACACAATTTTTTTTCCAGGCAGGGTTTCTCTGTATTGTTTTGGAGTCTGTCCTGGAACTAGCTCTGTAGACCAGGCTGGACTCGAACTCACAGAGATCTGCCTGCCTCTGCCTCCCAGGTGCTGGGATTAAAGGAGTCTGCCACCAACACCTGGCCTTACACAATTTTTAACTAATTTCCTTAATGAAAGAGAAGCACAAATTTACACTTACTCATGAAATATCAGTTCTCTCCTATCTAGAATTGTATAATTTGCACCTTGTGAATTGTTTCATCTTGTGAATTATCTCGTTATGTCTTAAAGATTGTCATCATGTCTAAGGAAATACCTGTATTTAGTCTTTCACTAGTACACAAAATATTAATACTTCTATAATACCATATTCCAGGTTATTATTTAGTATTTAAATTTCTCATGGGTACAGTAGCAAAGAATGCTAATATAGTCACATTAGGAATTAAGGAAACTGACTCTAGGTACTGCACAGCCCATCAGTCAAAGGGGACAATATCAACAAACAAGAAAGATTTCAAACTGCGAAAACTGCAAATGCTCCCCCCCCCCGTGTGTGTGTGTGTGTGTCTTAATGAAATGAAATGTTCCATACTGTGAAAATAAATGCTATCCGTCTTTAGGAAACATAGGAAGCATAATGAAAACATATTATTTTATGAGCAGAGATTTGGTACACCATGGTAGAGAATGACATGTATGAGTCTTTGGGTTTGATCGATCACCAACACTGTAAGACAACAACAAAACGATGAAGTATTCCTGAGGCAGAGGATCACAAGCCTGAGGACATTCCAGGCCACATACCTATCAAGATTCAGTCTCAAAAAGAAGAAATCATCCTGAACGAGGTAACCCAGTCACAAAAAGAGAAACATGCCATGTACTCTCTCATATATGGATTTTAGACATAGATCTGGGGAGTGCCAGCCTACAATCCCATGACCAGAGAGTCTGGGAAATAGAACCTTCATTCAATGGCTGATGGAAGCAGAGGCAGACTCCCACAGCTAAACACTGAGCTGAATTCAAGGAATCCAGTGACAGAGAGGGAGGACTGATGAGCAAAGGGGTTAAGATTGGGCTGGTTTAACAGCCAGAAACATCTGAACTGACAAGGGTTAGCTCTTGAATCCCAGACTGATGCCTAGGAATCCAGCATGGGACTGATCAAGACCCCCTGAATCTGGGTGTCAGTGAGGAGGCCTAGGTAATCTATTGAGCCTTGGGCAGTAGATCAGTATTTATCCTGGGTATACAAATGGACTTTGGACTTCCATCCAACAATGTGAGGTGCACTCTCACCTTGAACTCTTGGGGGAGGGTCTAGGCCCTGCCCTGTATGAAATGACAGACTATGGACACCCCCATGGAGGGCCTCACTCTCCCTGGAGAAATGAGGGGATATTAGGGGGTTGGGGGGAGGGCACAGGAGGAGGGGAGGGAAAGGGAGAGGGACCTGGAATTGATATGTGAAGCAATCTTGTTTCTAATTTAAATTTAAATTTAAAAATAAATAATAAAAATAAAAAAGATTAAAAAAGAAAGCTTGTTTTGATATATTTTAGTGTGGAACATATGTGGATATTATATTATGTATTTATGTCTTTGTTTAACCTACTAGAATGAGATCCTGAAACAGAAGGCAAAAATGATACAAAATCTGGAGTTAAATGCCCAAAATGTGTAATGATAAATTAGTAGCTTATGAGCAGAGTTTATTTGAAAACTAATTTATGAACTTTGATGGAAAGGGCAACAAATGTTTAGATACAGAAGAAACCAAAATTCACTAAACCCAAGGCAAGATATCAATCAGATTATGTACCCACCTTCTCTGGTCCATATGACAATGGCTTCCGATCAGTCCCTAGGATGTACATATGTCTGTACACAGAACCACAGATAATTAAGTTCTAAAGATGTGGTACCTTAGAGAATAATCTGTATTGATTGTGTCACATAAATATTTTCTCAGGGAATGAAACACATTTGTAGAATCTCTGAGAGAATAATACATGATAAAGCTTTTGGTATATAAACAGTGAAAAAATGATCATCTATAGAGAAAAATTATTAAGTCTTAGTGTAGGCAAACTTGCAATTCTATTTGTTAATAGCCAAAGTTTTCCTGCAAATAATTTTAATAAACTATTACTTCTGTACTATCTACCCCCCCACCACATCCCCAACAACATTTAATATTATAAGATTGAAGAAACGATTGGGTAAAATGATATATCTCATCATGAATTTATCTGCATTTTCTGGATTATTATTATTACTTTTTATTTAAATCAGAAACAAGCTTGCTCACATGTCAATCTCAGCTCCCTCTCCCTCTCCCTCTATTATGGTATCTCTTATCCTGCTCTCCTCTGTTATTCCCCTGACTCAACCTTCCTGCTCCCCCATGTCCTCCTCTCCCCTACTCTTCTCCTCCTCTCTTTTTCCCAGCTCACTCTCCCCTCCTCCAGGCTCCCAATCTACTTAGGGGATCTTGTCCCTTTCCCCTTCTCTATTAAGGTCCTCCCAGACATACTCTCAGTGGTATTGTAGACAATCTCAGCTGATTAGTTTCTGACTCAGTCTTGCTGTCCTAAAGAGGAAAGCAAGTTTTAGAGGAATTATGGAAATTCCTTCAAAGCCACAAAAGTAGAAACTTATAAACTCAGGTAAAACCCAATTGTTTGGCTCTGCAGTTAGAGTGCTTACAGTAACGCCTGTGCTGCATGCTGTGTTCGTCAAATGCCTTGTAACATAGTGTGTGTGTCTTTGTTCAAAACACATAAACATTTGTCTTTTTTCTGGTCACTGTATTATCTAATGGGTGAAAAAATTATACACTGAAAATTCAAAGGTTCTCCTCTCTCCTGTGTAAAGCTCACAGTCAGCTAATTTTCAAAAGTCGTTCACACGTGAAAAGGTTAAGACATGTTAGTTATGCAGTTAGTTATGTCTTTACTTCTTATTATCACTTTTTTGTTATTTTAGAAAAAAATAGTACTTCCAAGCTTCAGAAGGCCATGAAAAATATTTGGGCAAACAGCTGAGACAAGACCCATATTTATCTCTTATTAGAAACTTCCCACTCCAGAGACAAATTCAGGGGAAAATACCAACAAAGCTTACTGCAAAATCAGGGATTTCTAAGCTTCTTTCAGTGAAAATTTCAATGTTTATCTGACTTGTCTGAGGCAAATCCTCATGCCATCGCTGAAGACACAATCTGATCCAAACAGAAAGCTTTCTGAGGTTGGTGAGAATCACTGAGAAGTAAATAGTGTTTAGTGTCTTCACTCTGTTTCTTTACTGTGTGTGCATGTGTGTCATGAATGTGCATCAACTGAAAACGGAGCTGAGAAAGGACAGTTGGTAATCATGCAGTTACCAGAGGAAGTAGTTTGCCGAGCAATTTATTAGACTATGGTATTCCTAACCAATGCATTTTACCATGAGTGTTTTAACTAGAGCCAGGACCAAATCACAGCCTCTCCTCTTGGCATTCTAATTCTACATGAAAAACTGTATGCGTATTACATTTATACTTATTTAACAGCTGGATGATCATGTATTGGCTATATAAATGTTCAAAACTACAGTTAGCAGATTTAATTCTGACTGCATATAGGATAAAAAGTGTGGTGGAATGATCCTTCTGTACGCTGTGAATATGTATTATGCTCATTGGTTAATAAAAAGCTGGCAGGCTGGTAACCAGTCCGGAAAGTCTAGGCAGCACAGCCAGAGACAGAGGACACTGGGAAGAGGAGAGTCAGGAATCAACAGCCAGATGCAGAGGGAGCAGGAGATGAATGTGCCATGCTAATAAAGGCACTGCCACATGACAGAAGGTAAATAAGGAAAGTGGGTTAATTTAAAGTATATGAGCTATTTAGTAACAAGTCTGAGCTATTGACTGAGCATTTATAAGTAATATTAAGCCTCTAAGTGATTATTGGAGAGTGGCTGTGGGACAGGAAAACTCTGTCTACAAAAAAGAGTCTAAAATTGGTTCCCAAACGCTAGAGCTCTGATAATTTGAGTTACTTAATAAGCAGTATGATGGTAGATTATGCTATATAATATAAAATAAGTGTATAACTACATAATTGTATAAATAAATAATTTATTTAATTAACATTTTAAGTAACCGTATCACCTTATTTTATTTTAATCTACAAGACACCAGAGTTTAGATTTCCTCCGTTTCAATTAAGAGTTTTCTAGAATTGATAACTCTCTTCAAGAAACAGCACAAGGAAAGAAAAAAGCAATTACAGTAACTTGGAGAAACCTGGTGGCACTAAGTTAGCTAAGCAGTGAAAAGTAGCACCATCATCTGCAATATGTGGACATCACACACCAGGAGATGTCACTGAAGGGAAAATACACTCCTACATTCTTCTTCTTCCTGCCCAGATCATCAATCTAATTGTAAGGAAATATTTCACAAGACAAGATCAAGGGAAATTTTATAAGCTACATGGATAGTAATCTTCAAGGCTAGAAAGTTATGAAAAAATTTACCACAGACAAGATGTCATAACTGAGCCTTAGGAAATGACCCATGGAAATAACTGAAATGAAAATGAAGAAAATTGTACAACATGCATATGGGAACTTCCTTGTCTTTGCAGGTTATCTATAAATGAAACTGTAATATGAACGTGGTAATTTTTTTACAAACTAATGACAGAAAATAATTAAAAACAAATGTGCAAAACACAAAATAAGGTATAGGGATTACCTTTACATGAGCCAATAATGTAGAAATTAGAAAACTGAAAGTAAATTTACACTGAAAGTGTAAGAATTTTGGGGATAAATTACATTCAAAAACCCTCTTCACATACTGGACTGATGATTATCAGTGTCAGTGACCACAATTATCGTGAATACGGAGAGTTTTATGACCTGTAAAAGTAAAAGTGAGATAAAGGTGAAACATGAATTTTGTCCTTGAAATAGGTGACAAAAGTTTCTGCCATATGAGAATTTGTTTCTCACAACTTTTGAGTATCACCTGTTAGGAATACATGCCTGGTGTTGAACAAATAACCTAAAATAGGAACACATGTGAGTGACACATTATGAAAGACTAATTTATATCTCCAGGATACAGAAGAAGTGACTAAAACAACTCAAGGAAAGTACATTCAGTTCATCTCACACGAGTTGGGGTGAGAACCATTGTGCCATGACCATCATCACTATTTCTGAATTCTAGGAACCAAAACAAGAGGGGCCTGAATGAAGACTTAATTTTAGGAAGTGAAAGGAAGAAAGGAAGGGAGGGAGAGGGGGAGGGAGGGACACAGGAAGAGCAGAAGGAAGGAAGGAAGGAAGGAAGGAAGGAAGGAAGGAAGGAAGGAAGGAAGGAAGGAAGGAAAGAGGGGCTACAACTGTGGGGAAAATGTTACATAGTAATCTAGTAGAGGTAATGTTCATGAATCATGTGTGTGTGTGTGTGTGTGTGTGTGTAAATATAAGTCTATATTCAAGGAGTTAAGGAGATAATTAATTTAGTAAAGTAGTTTTCTTTTTGTTTTTCAACAAATATCAAGGAACTGAGTTCATCAGCTGTACCTATGTAAAATACTAGACTAAAGAGGCAGAGGCAAAAGAGATGAGTGGATTCCCAAAGTTTACTAGCTGGCCATTCCAGCCTATTTGATAAGGCCTAAGTCCCAGTGAGTGAATGAAGGAAAAACCACACAAACCAGGGAGGATGGCTCTTAATAATATCCAAGTTTGACTTCTGCTCCAAATGCAGGTGAACACCTCTGCATTCATAACACTCCAACACACACAAATGTGTGCCCTCAGCACATACAATATAATACAAATGATAAACCTTTTAAATATGGACCATGGAAATTCAAGATGACTGGAGTTTTAATTCATTGTCTAGCCTCCATTTCTGTTATACTTTGAAATGTTGTTAGAACTTGACCACATAATATATTAAGGTGGACGCACCTTAGCTGGGTGTATATGGTGTGAACAAAATATTTAAGCAAGATGATCAAAGTCCAAACATCAGATCTTTATAACACTTCCACAAACTTAACTCTGATAGCTTCACTGATGTCCTCAACTACAAAGCGAGTATGAGAACACCTAGTTTACTGATTTTTTAAAAATTAAATTCACCTAAGTCTTTAAACCTCTCTAGCAGAGCAGAGTAGCTAATAGGATGGTGATTATGAAGACATAAGCAGGAAACTTGTTGGTAACTGACAGTTCTAGTCTACTGACCAAGCATGTATTTGCTCTACTCCCTCCCATAAAGTACTATTGACGCTTTTACAATACATGTTTAAACTTTAAGGACTCTCTCATAGTGATACCTAGAGAAAGAATACAGCTCTAAAACTGCTAAATTATTTGCCATCACAGTGTTCAGGTGATCATCCAGAATTACAATAAGTCATTTTATTCTCTGATGTTGGGATTCTGATTGACAGCTATTAGTCATTCCTATATTGGTTTCCAAATATATAGATCACACTTTTGTCAAACTAGTCACTATAAATGTGCTTTGTCTATATAAGAGATACCATTCAGTATTAATATAAACTTAATTTGGGGTAGAAAAGTTCAAAATTCAAATCAAGAACTGAATACTGTAGCCTTAGTTTATCACATTTGAAGAGGACAGCTAGACATCTGCAAGGGTCATGGGTAATTGGTAGTGAATGTGATTGTTGGAAGTAATATGCACATTTAAAAATATTTTTAGTGTGTCATTATTAGCCAGTCCTTTATGTTTTTCCCCAGATACTCTACAAACGCTGAAAGCTACTATTTTAAAAAATATATCCAAAGATTACTGAGGCTGCAACTTTGAAGTTCAGGGGAGCTGTCTTCAATTTCTTCTATAGGAGAATATAGTGGTCATATGTCTTGGGGCTTTGGTTACAAGAATGTCTCAAGAGGGGAACAAAAATAGCATTGTTAGTCTGTATAAAGCCATTTTTTCATTTATGTTATATTATTCAATGCCCACAATAGGAACCAACAGCTCAGTTTAATCATTTATGTTTTCCAGATAAAGAAATACAGCTGAGAAAGGTTAAGTGACTTGCTCAAAGTAACATGGCAATTTAGTTAGTCTTTTAACTGTGCCTTTAGAAATTTTTTACATTCTGCCCTGCTGCTAATACCTCAGTGTGAATTAATTTTAATTAACACTTCCTTCCTAGGGCTGTTGGCTTTAAATGATCATAGCAAGGACAAGGGTCTATTCATTAGGGCTGGAATTTAAGGCATTGTGGCCCTTGAGTAAGTAGATACTCAGAGGGAGGAAAGGACCTTTTGTGTAACCCATAAATCACAAAAAATATGTGTGGAATACTACTTTTGTGTAAGATTTATTTTGATGGTATCGTGCAGTCATGGCCTGTATTATTAGTAATATTACACGTATTTAAATTCTTAAATAATTGAACATTCTTTCTGCTGCAATGATGAATCAGAATAGGTGTTTTGTATCACCTTTTACAATATTGATGACCTGCAGACCAAATACCCATCACAAACAGAAACATAAAAATGTAACTTGAAATCTTGAAATGTCCTAATAATTCTATAACAGTCTGATCACTGTATGTGTCATCTTAAAAGTTGTCACTTTTTAGTAAGCTTGATGACCGAGTTCAGGAACCCTGTTTTCATGTAAATTCAGGCTCAGTAATGCAGATATGTAATCCTGGATGGGAGCAAGAATGGGAGCATCTCTGGAGAATGGTAGGACAACTGTTTTGCCATATAGCAGTAGTGAATAAAAAGAAAGACACTGCCTCACATAAACTAGAAGGTAAGGCACCAACACCTGAGGTTGTTGTCTGACACCCACAAGTGTACCATGTTGAAATCACACACATTATACAAACACATTTGAAAGATTTAAAACTCAGCAAGTAATTACAATTCCTGTCAATAAAAAGAAACGATTGTGAAAGAAACAAAGGCTAGCAATTTCTTCAGAGCTGATAATGATATAAAGAAGATGCAGGTGAGAAGGGAGTACTCATAGAGGTACTTCACACTGTGAGCTTTGAATTTCTTCCCATTGATGACTAATGGGTACAGTAGCTACATACTGGGTTTCTAATGAATATATAAAGTCATTTTGAAAAGTAATAAGTATGTGGTGAAATATGGGATGGTCGTGGTGGTGGTTGTGGTATTAGTGTGGGTGGTGGTGGTGTTAGTAGTGGTGTTGGTGGTGGTGTTAGTGCTGCTGGTGGTGGTAGTGGTGGTCGTGGTGGTTGTGGTGCTGATGGTGCTAGTATTTATTTTTTAGAAACACTCTTACTTACATTCCCTCACCCTCCCATCGTTCCATGTTTCCTACCAACCCCCCAACCCACCCACCACCCACTCCCCAGAGATAGTGAGATCCTCCACAGGCAATCATCATTTCGGGGAAGGCCAAGTTCTCCATGCTGTATCTGGGCTGTAATAGTATCCCTCCTAAGGGATAGGGCTCCCAAAGTCCATTTGTGACCTAGGAAGAAACTCTGGCTCCATTGTTAGAGGTTCCATAGACTGCCTTGACCTCCTAGTTGGTACCTTCATTCAGAGGGCCTGGTTTGGTTCAATGCTTGTTTTCCCGCTTTAAGACTAGGGTCTGTGTGCAGTTCAGGTCAACTGTTTCTGCAGGTATCTCCAGTTCCAGTGATGGTAATTTTTTCAGTGAAAATAAAGCAACAAAGGTAAAGACAATAGACTCCTTCATGTCCTCCATTGCAATTTCCACAGGATCATCCCTAGCCCTATAGCAGATCACTTGCCTGCCCTACTTTTTGCCTCCATTCCCTGAGGACTACTCTGAACCCTACCACAGAACTTTACTAAGTTTCTTCCCCTCCATCCCTACTCAATACCTGGAGGCATTCTCCACTTGGAAACCCTGTGGTCTAACTTGCCTGGGAAGCAGATTAGCATCTTATACATCATCAGAGAAGTTTCCCACTACAGGAGATCAGAACAAATACAGAGAACCATAATTGGGAAATTTGTAGAGAGTGAGAGACCTTGGAACCACCAATCCTAAAGGTGATGTCGCCGTCAAATTTCTTTCCTCTGTGCTCAGATGACTAGAGAAAAAGAGGCAGAAAGATTGTGTCAGTCAGAATGAAAGAAACCAAGAAACCAAGGCCTTCTAGACACAGCAGGGCTAACACATATGACCTCACATAGATTGTGGCAGCATGCACAAGACCTTGCTCAGGTTCATACTATATGAGATCCCAACACTGGCAGGGGGAAGTGGATATGATCTCCAATTCAGAGTCAAGCAGCTGTTGCCAACTGATGTCACCCACAAAGGAAAACTTGGTTCCAATAAAATCTCATTCAAACCACAGTCAAGGGCAGGCCTTACACCTAGAAGTCGATGACCTAGTCAAAAGGAACTCATTGGTATTTGGAAATTTTATTTTTGTCTCATAATGCTTGTTTTGTCTGGGCAATGCCTTTAACCTTATTGTTTCTTGTCTTACATACTATGTATGGTATCCAATTTTGTGTTTATTTGAGTTTTCTGTGTGTGCATATGACTCTACATGTGTATGGACATCTTGTGCTTTTGTTGCTGTTGTTATTTTTCCTTTTCTCTGTCTATTTGTTTACTTTGTTCTATTCTGGTTTGTTGGTTTTGTTATTTGCCGGCTTGTCTTCTAAAGAGAGAGAAAAAGAAGGCATGGAGTTGGATGAGTGGGGGAATTGAAAGGATCTGGAAAAAAGAGGGAGGAGAAACCATGATCAAAAATATTGTATGAAAAAATCTATTTTTAATTGAAAAAAATGAAATAAAATGTCCACCAGCTTTGTAACTTTGAGAAGTAACTTAATCTATTTAAGCATAAGTTTTCCATCAAAAATAGTATATTCAGCTCCAAAATATTGCCTTTCTTGAGTATCATAGACACTTTTTGTCAATAGATAAGTTAACGAAGCATTTGTTAATGTTGGCAGTTTGCAGGAAAGATTCATATAGCCTCTGAATCCCATTTCCATTATCTTGACGATCAGTGCTCATACTCTCCATGGTAGAGACAAATTTAACCACAGAAGTAGAAGCACACTGGAGTGTTTAGGAACATGGACTAGGAAACAAGGTATCCACACAAGAGTCTCCTTGCTACCTAGTGAATTGGAAATTCATTTAATTTTTCTGGGCTTCAATTTCCTTAATCTCTAAGTACATAGGTCTCCAGAATCTTCAGCTATGAGTTGTACGTGATTCCAGTTAAATCATAAATATTAATGTCAGCATATATAATAGTTTTAGAAAAGTACATGGCATATGGAACAAAACACAAACACAATATTGTACATTTTATAAAAAAAGTTTATATTCCAGTGTTTTCTAACTGGGGTAATTTTGCTGACTGAGGATATCTGGCAACACCTAAAGACATTTTTTGTTTACCAAAATGGGGAGATTTTACTGGCAATAAAAGATAGCGATGATGGTAAATATCATACAGCAATTAAGACATTTGTTAACAGTAAGCAACATTGAGGCTACTCTGTACTTTCAGAAAACTAAAACTAATACTTCTTAAATTAGTAAAAATATACAAAAAGATCACTCCCAAACTCAAGTTATGAAGCCATTATTACTCTAATATTAAAGCCTGTTAAAGACACAACAACAAAGAAGACTACAGACCAATATTCCTGATAAACTGGATGCAAAAATCTGATCTTCAATAAATTGCTAGAAAGTCAAATATAGGCATGGAATCTATCATAATTATATTGACCTTACTTAGAAATGTGGGGGCTACTGGACACATAAAAATCAATAAATACAACAAATTATATCAATAGACTTGAAAACAAAACCATGACTGGAGAGATGGCTCAGAGGTTAAGAGCACTGACTGCTCTTCAAGAGGTCATGAGTTCAATTCCCAGAAACCACATGGTGGTTCACAACCATCCATAATACGATTTGGTGTTCTCTTCTTGCATGCAAACATACATGCAGGCAGAAAGCTGTATATTTCATGAATAAATAAATCTTAAAAAATTCATATGATCATCCAATTAGATGCAGAAAATGCCCTTTAAAAAAATCCAACATGTTTCATGTCAAGAGAAAGCAGGGCTGAAGGAGACAAGTTCACCATAATCAAGGCCACATGTGATAAACTCACAGTCAACATTATCCTACATGGAGAAAAGCTTGAAGGGATCCTATTAAAATCAGAAATGAGACAGGGCTATACACTATTCTAATTCCTTTAAATAGAGTGCTGAAAACACTATCTGGAACAAATAAACAAGGGAAGGAAATTCAAGGTATATAAGTAGGAAAAGAAGTTATATTATTGATATTTGGAAATAATATGATATTATGTATAAGAGACCCTCAAATTCCATTATAGAGCTTCTAGGAAGAATCAACAATCTTAGCAGTTTCAGGGTACAAAATGAACTCATACCAACAAACGAACAGAGAAAGAGATCATGAACAGACTCCCATTTGCAAAAGCAACAAAGACAATAAAGCCTAACCAAGGAGATAAAAGATCTATCTAACAAAAACTGTAAATCTCTGAAGACAGACACTGGAAAACAGAAAGGCATAAAATGTTCATAAATCAGTAGAAGTAACATTATAAAAATTATCATTCTTCCAAAAGGAATTTATAGATTCAGTGCAATTCAAATCAAAAATACCCACAGCATGTATCATAGAAACAGAAAAAAAAATCATATGGAATCAGAAAAGACTCCAGATAAGACTCCAGATAGTCAAAGCAATCCCCAGCAAAAAGAATAATATTGGATAGACTGCCATTCCAGACTTTAATAGTAAGAAAAACAGCATGATACTGGAAAACAATAGACATGTCACCAACTGGATAAAATAGAAGACCTGACCATGAGTACTTGTAATTACAATCATCTGATGTTTGACAAGGAAGAAAAAAATACACTGAAGAAAAGAAAGCTTCTTCAACAAACGGTGCTAGAAAATCTATTTTCGTTGGCAGATGAATTAAAATAGACCACATTTATTACCCCCACAAAAATTAGCTCTAAGTAGATCGAAACTCTCCATTTGAAAACTAGAATGATACAAGTGCTGAAAGAAAACAGACAGTAGGCTACAGACAAGTATAGGAAAGACCTTTCTGAATATTTCTGAATAGGACTCCAATTGATCAAAAATGAAACAATTGACAAGTAGGATCTCACAGAATAAAAAGCTTCCACACAGTCAAGGAAACAACCAATCAAGTGAAGAAGCAACCCACAGACAAGGAGAGCATTTTTGTTAGCTATAAATCTGATAGAGTATTATTATCCAGCACACGCAAAGAACAACAAACAAAGAAAGGTAAAAAAAAATGACTCAAATGGACTAGGATAAACAGAGAGTTCTGAACAGAAGAAGTAAAAATGGCTAAAAATAATTTTTAAAAATTTTATCATCCTTAGCCATTGGGGAAACACAATTAACATTAAACAACTTTGAGATTTCATTTTACCCTAGTATGAAACGCTAAAATTAATACAGTAATTGATAACAAATGCTAGTGAGAGTGTGGGGAAACAGGAATCCTCATTCACTACTGAAGGGGATGAAAATTGATGAAGCTACTCTTGAAATCAGTATGGAGAATCCTCAGAACACTAAAAATAAATCTACTATTAGACCCAGATCTACTAGTCTTTGAAATAAGCTCAAAGGACTCAACATTCTACTCAACAGCTGCTTGCTCAGCTGTGTTCATTGCTGCTCTGTGTACAACATCTAGGAAATGAAAACAACATACATGTCCTTCAGTAGATAAAAGGATAATAGAAATAGGATACATATATTCAATTAAACACATCATATGTAAAGAAAAATGAGTGGTCCTAGAAGAGATTATATCATGTGAAGTAACTTAGATCCAGAAGGACAATTGCCACATATTCCCTCTCACCTATGGTTGCTTACTCCAGACCTTATCATGTGCATATACAACATGGAATAATTTCAGAAGGTGGATAAGCTGTAGCTATACTCCCTCATCAATGAAGCTTCTATCTACAGCAACAGAGAAACCACAGAAAACCATAACTGGGCAAGGCACAATGCAGAGCTCAACAGATCATAAGGAGTACAGTCCCAATGGATACACCTACATCACAGTTCCTGCATCTATGGCTCAGGGAACAGGGCAAAAGAGAAGATAGGAAGATATTGGTAAGGGCCAGAATACCAGCAAGTCTTCTGTGAAACAGTCTTTCATAGATAGACATGTCCTCATTAAGAATAGTGGAACAGTAGGTCCCATTTATTAATTGTTGATCTCACTGTCTGTGCTACTGGTGTTATGTTCAAGAAGCTGTCTCCTGTACCAATTCGTTCAAGGGTACCACCCACTTTCTCTTCTAAGAGGTTCAGTGTGGCTGGATTTATATTGAGGTCTTTGATCCATTTGGACTTAAGTTTTGTGCATGGCGATAAACATGGATCGATCCGCATTCTTCTACATGCCAGTCTCCAATTATGCCAGCACCATTTGTTGAAGATGCTTTCTTTATTCCATTGTATATTTTTAGCTTCTTTGTCAAAGATCAGATGTTCGTACGTGTGTGGGTTAATACCCGGGTTTTCAATTCGATTCCATTGGTCTACCTGTCTATTTTTGTGCCAATACCAAGCTGTTTTCAGGACTATAGCTCTGTAATAGAGCTTGAGGTCAGGGATGGTGATGCCTCCAGACGTTGCCTTGTTGAACAGGGTTGTTTTGGCTATCCTGGGTCTTTTGTTTTTCCATACAAAATTGATTATTGTTCTTTCAAGGTCTGTGAAGAATTGTGCTGGGATTTTAATGGGGATTGCATTGAATCTGTAGATTGCTTTAGGCAGGATTGCCATTTTTACTACATTGATCCTACCTATCCAAGAGCATGGGAGATCTTTCCATTTTCTGAGGGCTTCTTTAATTTTTCTTTAAAGATTCAAAGTTCTTATGATACAGATCTTTCACTTGTTTGGTTAGCGTAACCCCAAGGTATTTTATGTTGTTTGTGGCAATTGTAAAGGGTGATGTTTCTCTGATTTCTCTTTCAGCCCTTTTATCATCTGTATATAGTAGGGCTACTGATTTTCTTGAGTTGATCTTGTAGCCTGCCACTTTGCTGAAGGTGTTAATCAGCTGTAAGAGTTCCTGGGTAGGGTTCTTTGGGTCATTGATGTAAACTATCATATCATCTGCAAAGAGTGAAAGTTTGACCTCTTCCTTCCCAATTTGTATCCCCTTGATCCCCATTTGTTGTCGTATGGCAATAGCTAGAACTTCAAGTACCATGTTGAAAAGGTATGGAGACAGTGGACAGCCTTGTTTTGTTCCTGATTTTAGAGGAATTGCGTTGAGTTTCTGTCCATTTAGTTTGATGTTGGCTGTTGGTTTACTGTATATAGCTTTTATTATGTTTAAGTATGTCCCTGTTATCCCAGATCTCTCCAAGACCTTTATCATGAAGGAGTGTTGGATTTTGTCAAAGGCTTTTTCAGCATCTAGTGAGATGATCATGTGATTTTTGTTTTTCAGTTTGTTTATATGGTGGATTACGTTGATGGATTTTCGTATGTTGAACCATCCCTGCATCCCTGGGATGAAACCTACTTGATCGTGGTAAATGATTGTTTTGATGTGTTCTTGGATCTGATTTGCCAGTATTTTATTGAGTATTTTTGCATCAATGTTCATGAGGGATATTGGTCTGAAGTTCTCTTTCTTAGTTGTATCTTTGTGTGGCTTGGGGATCAAGGTTATTGAAGCCTCATAGAAAGAGTTTGGCAAAGACCCTTCTGCTTCTATTTTGTGGAATACTTTGAGAAGAATTGGTATAAGCTGTTCTTTGAATTTCTGGTAGATTTCTGCACTGAGGCCATCTGGACCTGGACTTTTTTTGGTTGGGAGACTTTTGATGTCAGCTTCTATTTCCATAGGGGTTATAGGTCTATTTAAATTGCTTATCTGTTCTTGATTTAGTTTTGGCAAATGATAGCTGTCCAGGAAGTCATCCATTTCCTTTAAATTTTCGAATTTTGTGGAGTACAGGTTTTCAAAATATGACCTAATGATTCTCTGGATTTCCTTAGAGTCTGTTGTTATGTCCCCCTTTTCATATCTGATTTTGTTAATTTGCGTGTTCACTCTCTGCTGTTTGGTAAGTTTGGACAAAGGTTTGTCTATCTTGTTGATTTTCTCAAAGAACCAACTCTTCATTGCATTGATTCTTAATGGGACCTACTGAAACTGAGAAGCTTCTGTAAGGCAAAGGACACAGTCAGCAAGACAAAAAGGCAGCCCACAGAATGGGAAAAAATATTCACTAATCCCACATCTGACAGAGGGTTGATCTCCAAAATTTACAAAGAACTCAAGAAGCAAGTCTCCAAAACACCAAAGGACCCTATTAAAAAGTGGGCTGCAGAACTAAATAGAGAGTTTTCAATAGAGGAGTCTAAAATGGCTGAGAGGCACTTGAGAAAGTGCTCAACATCCTTAGCCATCCGGGAAATGCAAATCAAAACAACTCTGAGATACCATCTCACTCCTGTCAGAATGGCTAAAATCAAAAACACCAATGACAATTTATGCTGGAGAGGATGTGGTGAAAGGGGGACACTTCTCCATTGCTGGTGGGAGTGCCAACTGGTTCAGCCACTTTGGAAATCAGTATGGAGATTACTCAGAAAAATGGGAATAAACCTACCACAAGAGCCAGCAACTCCACTCTTAGGCATATAACCAAAAGATGCCCATTCATACAACAAAGATGTCTGTTCCACTATGTTCATAGCAGCTTTATTTGTAATAGCCAGAACTTGGAAGCAACCTAGATGTCCCTCACCCGAAGAGTGGATAGAGAAAATGTGGTACATCTACACAATGGTGTACTATTCAGCAGAAAAAAATAATGGAATCATGAGATTTGCAGGCAAATGGATGACACTAGAAGAAACCATCCTGAGTGAGGTAACCCAGTCACAAAAAGAGAAACATGGCATGTACTCTCTCATATATGGATTTTAGACATAGATCTGGGGAGTGCCAGCCTACAATCCTATGGCCAGAGAGTCTGGGAAACAGAAACTTCATTTAGTGGCTGATCGAAGAAGACGCAGACTTCCTTGGTTAAGTACTGAGCTGAACTCAAGAAAGCCAGTAACAGAGAGGGAGGACTGATGATGAAAGGGATTAAGACTGGGCTGGTTTAACCCCCAGAAACAGCTGACCAGACAAAGATTAACTCTTGAATCCCAGGCATCAGCCTGGGAATCCAGCATGGGACTGATCAAGACCCCCTGAATCTGGGTGTCAGTGAGGAGGCCTAGGTAATCTATTGAGCCTTGGGCAGCAGATCAGTACCCATCCCAAGTATACACACGGACTTTGGACTCCCATAGAACAATGTGAGGTGCACTCTCACCCTGAACTCTTGGGGAAGGGTCTAGGCCCTGCCCTATATGAAATGACAGACTATGGACACCCCCATGGAGGGCCTCACCCTCCCTGGGGGAATGAGGGGATAACAGGGGGGATTGGGGGGAGGGCACGGGAGGAGGGGAGGGAATGGGAGAGGGACCTGGAACTGACTTGTGAAGCAACCTCGTTTCTTATCTACTTTTAAACTGGAAAATAAAATAAAAAAAAAGAATAGTGGAACAATTGTAATATCAACAGACATGCTAGTATGAAAGGGTTAAAAAGATCTCAGAGTCCCAAATGAAGACAAAAATTTCCAGTCAAGTAATGGCTGATAGGGGGGAAATTAGCCTTTCTAAGGGATAAACCCTTTAATTGTTTATCCAGTTGTAAGTGGATAGATTGAAACCAAATACACATATGCCCAAAACAGACACAGCAGGTATTTTTTTTCATATTTGTGCCTTGTGCATGTGCATGCACAAGACACACACACCGACACACACATATGTACATATGTAACAACAAAAATTAAATAAAAATAGGCTATCAATTTGAGAATAGGGGCATGGAAATAGAGAAAGAAAGGAGACAGGATGGACTTAAGGGAGGAAAGGGAACGGGGAATTATGTAATTATATTTTAATTAAGATGCATTTAAAAAGAAATATCTACTGTTCTATCCTAACACTACTAATTTTGAGAATTATTGCCCTATAAAGAGTACTGTGGTAAAAGTAAGGACTAAAGAGTAGTTCTACTTGGCTTAGCAGGATTTGAGAATGTATTGTAAATGTAGAGTTAAGTGAGCCTTTGAGAAGATAAAAGGACACCATAGATCTATAACATTCTACGAAAAACATCATGGTCATAAATGCCTTTTGAAATTCAGAGGCTTGAAAAATCTAAAACAGGTTTTCCCTGTGATACTAGAAGCTCATATTTAGAGGCAAAGATTTTATTTTAAACAAATAATCCTATGCAGTGTTAACTTATTTGTTCCGATCACATCATAAGAACATATTCTCATTTTGTAGATAGAAGAATAAAACCATAGAAAAGTTTTGAAATTTTTCAAAAATTACATATAGTGGCTATAGTATAACTAAATATATTAATAATTCAAAATATTTTTGCATCACATAATACACAAAAATGACTGGTACATGGTTTATAAAATAGACAAGGAATAAAATGGAGTTTGACTTATACAGCCATAAAAAGAGTAAATTGAAAACCTATCCTTAGAGTCCTACAAACTCTTTTCTATAATGAGTGCCTGCCATAGGGTAGGAAATTTAAGCACAAGCAAGAAGAAAGAGACAAAATGTGGCTGTGCATTGCCAAATGATGAAGATTCATACATTCTTAAAGTTGCATTGGGAGGCTACTTTTTTATGTGAACCTCATACTGTTACACAAACTACACTGAAAATGACATCACTAAGTGACAAAGTTACATAGGACCAGCATGCCATGAACACAATGTTGATGGAAACAGCATAATTCAAAGATACTATGATTTGTTTGAAGAATCAATCAGTGTTATTCAAGAGATGGAAAATATTCCTGAGCCCTATTTTCTAAAAGTCTTTTTTGGTAAAGAATGATAAAGATGTGATACCAAGAAAGCAAGACATTTTAGAAACATACTATATATGGCAAGGTCCCTCCTGGGATAGCAGTTTTATTGGTTTGTTTCCAAAGTTGTATGCCTTATGTAAGCACGGATTGCTATATATCAATCACAACTCAATAAAGAAGTTTATATACATATCTAAAGCTATACATATCTATTGTCTATCAATCTGCCCTCTGTGATAGCTTTCCCTGTGGTCCTCATGTTGCCTGGCTGGTTTAACTCAGCTGCAACACTGAAGCAATGACTGGATTCTGCTCCTAAGGATTAATTATTTCCCTCTGTCCAGGTGGAAAGAATGTCACCTCCTCTTCAACAAAAAGTTTTCCCTTTCATCATGACAGCTACAGACTCAATTCTTCTCTCCTTTAAGACCAAGGAAAATGTTTTCATTACAACTTTAAAAGCTATTTTAGATAAATCTCAAAATATATTGCCTTGGGAATTATTATTTCCAAAAGGGATAGCAATCATTTACTACAAGTGTATGTTTGCTATGCTCTCTGCTTAGGTTTGAGATCCTATAACCTCCTGCAAACAGACAGTCTAAAAGAATTTTACTGGCAACACCTTCAGTGTTTTTTTTAAATGTATCCTGCAAACATGGATGTAGAACTAAGAGGATCTTGCCTTTTATCTAACTTGTCTTTTAACCCAGCCTTTTCTCCCCAATCTTCCTTTGGCCCTTTGTACAAATGAAGAACAGAAAAATAAAATGTTCAGTAGTATGTGCTATGCAGATACCGCATGAATCCACCCAATCTTCATTTATTAGATGTTTGCTTTCCACACTGAGTAGAAACACTGGATTTCTCTAAAACACATTTATCAACATTTGCTTCGTTTTTCTCCTGACACCTATGAGTTCACTTCTCAGTAGGCAAATTGATTTTTCAGCTATTTTTCTACACGGTAATGACTCTCAAATATCTTCACTCAATATAAAGCTGCTATAAGCCCAAGGAAGACCTGTGAAGCTACAAGGTAAAAACCTTAGCTTCAAGCTCCTAGACACCAGAACAATTCATATCTACTCAGATATTTTATTTACCAACTCTACACATAGATATTGAAGTGAGAAATCTGACAAATGTGCACTTTTCTCAAAGCTGTCAAATCCCTCAGTCCCATGGTTTGCTCAAATAAGCAAATAAATAAAAGCATAACACAGATCTCTGTCTTAGCTGATTTTATCAACAGGACTGTAAATGGATTCCACCCTGCACCCCATTCACACACAATCATGCATACAGGCACAAATGCCAACTTCCCCTGTTCTTCCTTGTTCCTGCCCAAAATTTGTTTATAGAGGAAATTATAATAGAACTGACCTGAGGTTTGTTTTAAGTTAGTTTGATTCTTCCCAACTCCTAGAAGCTTAAAGTCACTATTCGATTTTTATTTTAATTTTTTGTTTTGTTCAGAAGTCAAGTAAAGGATAAGTGTGTTTCTGTGTCCAACTCAAACCTCGGTATATTGTTTAATAAAAAATTATTTGAGGGTTCCATATGATGTATTTTGATCAAATTCAGCCCTAACTCCTCCTAGATCCACCCCCACTTCCCTTTCTCCAACTTCGTGTTATCCTTTTTAAGAGTAATCATTTAATAACTCAACAACCTATTTTGTGCTGTCCACATACTTTTTGGTTTGGGAACCTCCATCAGGAGTCACGCCCTTAAAGAAAATCGTCTGTCCCTTCCCCAGAAGCAAGGTTACAAATACTGTCTCTTTTTTCTTCTGACTGCTTTCAGGTGACAGGGCATCTTTCCTACTATTGCAGAAATTAGCTGAGGGTCTTCTCCATGGAAACCAGACAGGCTGGCAGCTGTAGGCTCAATAATAGAACAACAGGGAGTGGGGGGTGGGCATAGTATTATATCTGCAAAGTTGATAGATAAATAACTTCTGGCTGTTGTTCTCAGCTAAATACCATCAACTCTTGTGACTGCCAAGGCAGTTGCAAACTCCCTGACCTCAGCTTGTAATATCACATAGACCATGAGAAAGCAGCGGTGTTGCTGCCTGATCACTGGGGAGCATCTTTCTCATAGACATGTCACTTCAGTTCCTCAAAGAATATAGCTGGAATCTGCCATGCAGCAAATCTCAAGAGGGAAATAGCTAGTACTCACATGACTAAAGGAAACAAGCAAATGTTTCAAACTGGAACTGAGCCTGTGAATGCTTTAAGAGAAATTCCGTGCAAAAACAGATGCATCTCATTGTCTGTATTTCTTCCAGTGAGTATGGTCAGGAGTGGGGAAAGTATGTTTGTTTTCAAGCCAAATTTAATAAACATATTAGGGGAACTTGAATTTCTTGTTTAGACTAACTTAAAGTGATGAAGCCATCAATATGTAATTGAAGGAGAGGGAAAAGGAGGGGTGTCAGAAGAGTGAGAATAAATAAGCTGACACTCAGTCAATTTAACAAGCCTAGAAGTACAACCATTCTTTAAGCACAGGTTGGTTTAAACCATGCCACCTTCAAAGTCATTGTATTTTGTATTGTATTTATTTCGATTTATTTTATTGAATACTGCCAATATATGCCATGGTAAAGTCTAGGGAAATAATAGACTCCAAAATCTTGTTGGTGTGTGCTTAGGTGTATTAAAATTCTACTAAAATGCAATTGGACAAGTGAGTTCAAGTAACATCCATGTGCAACAAAAATTTTAGAAAGAGGGAAAGATTGTGAAGAGAGGGATAGGCAGGGTTGTGTTGAGGTTTCAGAATTTACTATGTAAAACACACACACACACACACAAATTAAAATTCTTGATAGCTTAGAATCAAATTCCCTGTAATCTGTTTAGGAATTATAACTCTTATTCTCTCTCTCTCTCTCTCTCTCTCTCTCTCTCTCTCTCTCTCTCTCTCTCTCTCTCTGCATTTCAGTTTTACAATATATTAATCAGAGATAGAAATGGTACCTATGTAATTAAAACCACCTGTGATGATAACTATAGTAGATTCTTAGAGCAATGTCTGACACATATGGAGTGTACACTATATACAGCCATCATTATTAGTACTCTTATATTTGCTGTTTCTATTTTAATTATTACTACCAGGTGGTATTATTTTATATATATTGTCAGCCTCAGACCTTTGGTTAAAAACAACAATAAAAATTACCCAAGGATTTTGTCTGCAAAGATGATTATTGTGTTTAACTGTATTCGTGTATCAAAATTCAGTTTTATGGGATGCTGAAATAATTCATTCAAATCATGGAGCTCTCTGATAAACCTGGTCACACATAATCTACACAGGAATTATTTATGACCCCTTAATCACAGTAATTCATTTGATAAGAGTCAGTAGGTAAATTTGGAAAAACATTTGGAAGTTAACACCCTGTTGCTTTATTTAGAGCGAAACATACTTATTTCTAAATTCCAGTTGCAATGAAGTTCCTCTTCACAGAAGGGAATTTATAATTTGTGTCTTGAGAGATGGTTATGATAATTAAGTATCTAGGGTTAGGAGTCAATAAGAAGTGATACTACACTCTTATTTTGTGCCACATACTGGACAAAGGGCTTTTTGGGTACCAGCTAATGTAATCCTCTCAATATCACATGCAGTCTGGTCTGTTATCACTCCTAGATTTTTATTTTCTAAATAAAAAGCAAATGTAATAGTTTAAACAAGTGTCTTTAGTGTGTTAGGTATTTGCCTTTAGAGACCGCTTTTAGGAGTCATTAGGATAGCAATACTATATCCATCCAGATTCCCCAGGCCTGTCTGGCCTAAAGGGCTCCAGTCTGAGTGTGGGAGAACTCACCAACGGGGAAAACAATCTAGTTTCACCTGGGTGACAGCAATTATGCAGAATGACAAAAGGAGCAGTTGAGTCACTAGTTGAAGATGGTAATTCACTCTCCCCAGGGCCTGCCACTCAGAAAGCCATGAGAAAATATTACAGCAAAACAATAGCCAGCTCTATTGTTAGCAGTTGTGTCCCCATAACGCCTTGGCAGTTGGAGACAATCAGAACAAACATGCATTCTGTTGTCTCTGAAAAGCTTTCTGGGCACATATGCCCCATCTCAAGCTGTCACTCCTTAGAGACCCACCGTGGAATGGGTCACCAGGTCATCTGAGTTAGACATGGTGGCTCTGCAGGACACCCTCCCAACATCCAAATAAACTGCAAACAGAATTTACCAATAGCTTGCAAAATGGATGATGCAAAGAGCAAACTCCATTAAAAATGTGGAGTTCTTTCACCTACATATGAGAGAAGGGATGGCAGTGGGGAGGTGGCTGTTAGGAGAAAATACATTTTCTAAAACAAGTTATGACTGTTATTATATTTGCACTTTATGGAATACAGCACTTTGGGGGAAAATCCTTCAAATAAGCAGAAGTAAATTGTAAATACCTGTACTTCCAGAGGCCTAAGTTCTTCATGTCATCACAACGGGAAAGAACATTCAATGGATGCCTTTGGGGTCATTCAGAGCCCAGAAAATGTGCTGTCGGTTGATCTTTTTCCTCTATAAAACATACTCAAGACCTTTGCATAGATGTGCCAGATTGTGGATATTGTATCATTCATATCAAATGCAGTGTTGGAAAAGTGCTTGTTCCAGTAAGTGGTTTTGTTTGTTTTCTTTGAGACAGAGTTTCTCTCTGTAGACCAGGCTGACCTCGAACTCACAGAGATCTGTCTACTTCTGCCTCTCAAGTGCTGGGATTAAAGGTGTGCATCATCATTGCCTGAAGGATTTCTTTTTAATATCATGAGATGTAATTTATCTTATTTTGCAGGTAGAAGCTTAAAGAAGAATATCATAGTGTCCAGGGAAATTTAAAATCTGCAGGTCAAAACCCCTAGTAGAATCACCTAGGAAAAAAATATAAAATCAAACTCTCTTAGTAGAAAATGTCCTAATGTAAAATCTAGCATCCAGGAATGAAAGAATAGGGATATCCATACATGCATTCAAACAGTACACACCAAAATCCTATGTGTAAAGTTTAGCTCAGCGAAGCATTCAGGTAAAAATCAATAGGGCCATAGCCTAATTTCTAACTCTGTTTATGAAAGTGGCTTTGGTATCAAGCAAATAAGTTGCCTAAAATTAATAACTATATGGTAGTTATTGTTAAATGAACAATAAAGACTATTAATAAAAATAGCAGTGTATTTTATCCCATGGTCAAAATAGCTTATGGACAATTCCTCTGTGTGAATCAAATCATGAATATGACAATACGCACAGCTCCTGAGAATGTCAGTGAGAACTCAGTAACCATTCAACCCTGACAAAGTAGAATTCTGAATGTTCAAGATAAGAAAGTAAATCTAAGACAAGGGAAGACTAACTGATCTGCCCAAGGAAACTACAACTGTTTTTAAGAAAAAGAAATCAGTTGTGTCAGTTACATGTAAGGATCTTAATTGTTTCTCTCTTTTTTTTTTTTAGTTTAGATTTGTTGGGCCTTCTGAGTATGTTATAGATGGGCTCATATAGATGTCATATGCTGTATGTTTATGAAAGAAAGATTCTTTAGAGGAGGGTCCAGACATGTGTTTCTATCTCATTTCTTTGCTACTCAGATGTCACAAGGGGAGAAGGAAGAAGCAACTTGAGTGTTTGCCCTTTGTGATTCATTTTGAACTGAAAAGATTAGAAATGTGAAAAACCTTCTCCAGCTGACCATTCTCCAGAATATTCTATGCTGTGATCTTGATTTAGACCACCACCTCCTCATACTTGCCTCCTCGTGGATTCCAGAATTTTGTGCCACAGATTACTGAAATTGTCAAAGTTTGCCTTTGATGTCCTCAGCTTCCATTTCATCTATCCCTCTTGTGACAATGCTAGACTGCTTGTTTCATTATTTTTAGACATCTAATGAAATGTACTATTTTTAAAACCCAAAGTCATTTGTTTCTTTTATCGTGTTGTCTTTTTCTTTCAAGTACACCACAAACTCTTTTCACCAACGGTAAAATGAGTCTTTCGTAGATTTCTCTGGGTCTTTTATCTTAGTCATTTTATAAACACACAGATGAACAAAATGTCAAATTCTGCGTCAGTATTCTATGGTCTAAAGAACACCAAATTCGATTTGAATCCCAGCTTTACTTTTTCAATGACCTTGAATGCGTAAAAGTCAATCAAGACATTACATTTAGAGAAGTATCATGTTGCATATAGACATGTCAGTTTCTAAGTCTTTAAAGTTTCTCTATGATTTTAGGAGCATGAATAACCTCATCTCTAAACTATTTTTTGTAAAAATTACAATTTGTTAGACATTTGTATGCTAATAGTAATTTCAAAAGCAGAACAGTAATGTCTATCTGCATCAGGGCAGTGGCATTAGTCAAAGTGAGGTTTGAAGACTACATTTGTCTGTTTAGCCAGAAGATAAGCAGACTTTTTGATTGATACTTCTCTCAATTTTAAGAGTGAGAATTTCTTTTTTCTGTGATATTTTGTGATATTAAACAAGATAATATAGGTATGGCTAACTGCAAGAGATCTAAGACTCAAGAATCCAGAAATAAAATATATTAATTAAAAATTATTTTAAAAGGTTTTGTTGTCATTGCAAAGCCCACTTTTTAATTTATTCTTTTTTATTGCTTTCAAACATTTTGAACGTTTTTAAAATTTAAATTAGAAATAAGCTTGTGTTACATGTCAATCCCAGTTCCCTCTCCCTCCCCTCCTCCCCTGGCCCCAAATAACTCCCTATCCCATTAACCCTTTCTGCTCCCTATGGAGGGTGAGGCTTTCCATCGGGCATCTGCAAAGTCTGTCAATTCACATTTGGAGGAGGGTCTAGACCCTTCAGAGTGTGTCTAGCCTGAGGGAGCATCCCTCTATATGGAATGGGCTCTCAAAGTCCATTCGTATGCTAGAGATAAATACATCTCTACTACTGGAGGCCCCATAGATTTCTGAGGCCTCCTCACTGACATCCACATTCAGGGGTCTGGATCAGTTTCCCAGCTATCACTCTGGTGCCCTTGAGCTCCCCCTTGTTCAGTGTGGTGTGGGTTTCTCCAGCCTAGTTTTGACCCTTTTGCTCATTAGTTCTTCCTCTCTGCAACTGGATTCGAGGAGTTCTGTTCAGAGTTTAGCTATGGGTGTCTGCTTCTACTTCCATCAGCTACTAGATGAAGGCTCTAGGACAGCATATGAGGTAGTCATCAATCTCATTATCAGCAAGGACATTTAAGGTAGCCTCTCCACTATTGTTTAGATTGTTAGTCGGGGTCATCCTTGTAGATCTCTGGATATTTCCGAAGTGCTAGATTTCTCTTTAAACCTATAATGACTCCCTCTATTATGGTTATCTCTTATTTTGCTCTCTTCTATTCTTCCCCTGACTCAATCTTTCTGCTCCCTCATGTCCTCCTCTTCTCTCCCCTCCTCTTCTCATTATCTTTCTCCTAACACCCTCTCCCCTCCCCAGTGCTCCCCAATTTTCTCAGGAGATCTTGTATGTCTTCCCTTAGGGTGCTCCTTGTTTCCTAGTTTCTTTGGCGGTATGGATTGTGGATGGGTAATCCTTTATTCTATGTCGAAAATCCATATATGACTGAGTACATACCATGCTTGTCTTTTTGTGACTAGGTTACCTCATTCAGGATAGTTTCTTCTAGTTTCATCCATTTCCCTGAGAATTTCAAGATTCCATTGTTTTTTTATCTGCTGAATAAAATGTGTAAATGTACCACATTTTTATTCTATCCATTCTTTAGTTGAGGGGCATCTAGGTTGCTTCCAGGTTCTGGTTATTACAAATAATGAGGCTATGAACTGTTGAACAGATGTCCTTGTTGTATGAATATGCATCTTTTGGGTATACACCTAAGAGTGGGATTGGTGGATCTTGTGGTAGACTGCTTTCCTTTTTCCTCAGAAATATCCTACTGATTTCCAAAGTGACTGTACGAGTTGGCACTCCCACCAGCAGTAGAGAAGTGTTCCCCTTTCTCCATATCCTCTCCAGCATAAACTGTCATTGTTTTTTTTTGTTTGTTTTTTTTTTGTTTTTAGCCATTCTGACAAAAGTAAGATGGTATCTCTGAGTTGTTCTGATAGCTAAGGATGTTGAGCACTTTCTTAAATATTTGTCAGCCATTTTAGACTTCTCTATTGAGAATTCTATATTTAGTTCTGAACCCTACTTTTTAATTGTATTATTTGGTGTTTTAGTGACTAACTTTTTGAGTTCTTTGGAAATTTTAGTGATCAGCCCTCTGTCAGATGTGGGGCTGGTGAATATCTTTTCCCATTCATTAGGCTGTTGTTTCGTTTTATTGACTGTGTCCTTTGCCTTACAGAAGCTTCTCAGTTTCAGGAGGTCCCATTTATTAATTGTCGATCTCAGTGTCTGTGCTACTGGTGTTATGTTCAGGAAGCAGTCTCCTGTACCAATTCATTCAAGGTGTTTCCTACTTACTCTTCTAAGAGGTTCAGTATGAGTGGGTTTAGTTTGAAGTCTTTGATCCATTTGAACTTAATTTTTGTGTATGCAATTAGATACGGAATGATCTGCAGTCTTCTAGATTCTACCATCCAGTTATGCCAGCACCATTTGTTGAAGACGCTTTCTTTTTTTGCATTGCATAATTTAAACTTCTTTTTCAAAAATCAGGTGTTCCTAGGTTTGTGGGTCCATATCCAGGGTTTCCAATTTGATTTAATTGGTCTATCTATTTTTGTGTCAATGCTAAGCTATTTTCAGTACCATAGCTCTTTAATAGTGCTTTAAGAAAGGGATGGTGATGGCTCTAGAAATTCCTTTATTGTATAGTGTTGTTTTGCCTATCCTGGGTCTTTTGTTTTTCTATATAAAGTTGATTATTGCTCTTTCAAGATCTGTGAGGAATTGTGCCGGTATTTTGATGAGAATTGCATAGAATTTTTGTATTGCTTTTGCGAAGATTGCCATTTTTACTATATTGATCCACCTATGCAAGAGCATGGGAATCTTTCCATTTTCTGCTATCTTTAATATCTTCCTTTAAGGACTCAAAGTACTTGCTATACAGGTCTTTCACTTGTTTGGTTAGCATTACCCCAAGATATTTTATGTTGTTTGTGTCTACTGTAAAGGGTGATGTTTCTCTGACTTCTTTCTCAGTAGGCCTACTGATTCTTTAGAGTTAGTCTTGTATTTTGCCACATTGCTGAAGGTGCTTATCAGCTGTTGGATTTCCCTGTGGAAGAGTTTTTCGGGTCACTTATGAAACTATCATGTCATTTGCAAATAGTGAAAGTTTACCTCTTCCTTTCCAATTTCTACCCCTTGATCTCCTTTTGTTGTCTTATTGCTCTAGCTAGAACTTCGAGTACAATATTGAACAGGTATGGGGAGAAGGGACAGCCTTGTCTTGTTCCTGATTTTAGCAGAATTGCCTTGAATTTCTGTCCATTTAGTTTGATGTTGGCTGTTGGTTTGCTATATATAGCTTTTATCATGTTTAGACCTTTAACATGAAGGGGTGTTGGATTTTGTCAAAGGCTTTTTCAGCATCTAGTGAGATGATCATGTGATTTTTGTTTTCAGCTTGTTTATGTGGTGGATTACATTGATGGGTTTTCATATGTTGAACCATCCCTGCATTCCTGGGAAGAAACCTACTTGATCGTGGTGAATGATTGTTTTGATGTGTTCTTGGATCCGATTTGCCAGTATTTTATTGAGTATTTCTACATCAAAGTTCATGAGGGAAATTATTCTGATGTTCTCTTTCTTAGTTGTGTCTTTGTGTGGCTTGGGTATCAATGTTATTGAAGCCTCGTAAAAATAGCTCGGCAAAGACCCTTCTGCTTCTATTTCATGGAATACTTTGAGAAGAATTGGTATAAGCTGTTCTTTGAATTTCTGGTAAAATTCTGCACTGAAGCCATCTGGCCCTGGGCTTTTTTTGGTTGGGAGACTTTTGATGACTGCATCTATTTCTTTAGGTGTTATAGGTCTATTTAAATTGCTTATCTGTTCTTGATTTAATTTTGGCAGGTGATATCTATCCTGGAAGTTGTCCATTTCCTTTAAATTTTTGAATTTTGTGAAGTACAGGTTTTCAAAGTATGACCTGATGATTCTCTGGATTTCCTCAGAGTCTGTTGTTATGTCCCCCTTTTCATTTCTGGTTTTGTTAATTTGCATGTTCACTCTCTGCTGTTTGGTAAGTTTGGACAAAGGTTTGTCTATCTTGTTGATTTTCTCAAAGAACCAACTTTTGTTACATTGTTTTCCTTTATATTGCTTTCCTTGTTTCTGCTTTATTGATTACAGCCCTCAATTTGATTATTTTCTGATGTCTACTCCTCCTGGATGAGTTTGCTTCTTTGTATTCTTGAGCTTTCAGCTGAGCTGTTAGTTCTCTAGTGTAAGTATTCTCCAGTTTCTTCATGTGGGCACTTAGTGCTATGAACTTTCCTCTTAGCACTGCTTTCAAAGTGTCCCATAGGTTTGGGTATGTTGTGTGTTCATTCTCATTGAATTCTAGGAAGTCTTTAATTTATTTATTTTTTCTTCTATGACCTAGGCCTGGTGAAATAGCGCATTATTCAATTTCAATGAGTTAGTAGGGTTCCTTCAGTTTGAGTTGTTATTGAATTCTAATTTTAATGCATGGTGGTATGATAAGATACATGGAGTTATTCCAACTATATTGTACCTATTGAGGTTTGCTATGTTGCCAAGTATGTGGTAAATTTTTTAGAAGGCTCCATATAGCGCTGAGAAGAAGGTATATTCTTTTGTGTTTGGATAGAGTGTTCTATAGATGTCTGTCAAACCCAACTGTGTCATAACCTTTGTTTTTTTGTTATGTTTCTGTCTTGTTATCCTGTCTAGTGGTTACAGTGGGGTGTTTAATTCTCCCACTATTAGTGTGTGGCTTTATGTGTGGTTTGAGTTTTAGTAATGTTTCTTTTATGAATGTGGATGTCTTTGTATTTGGGGAATAGATGTTCAGAATCAAGACTGCATCTTGGTGGATTTTTCCTGTGATGAATATGAAATGACCTCCATCATCTCTTTTGATTGATTTCAATTCAAAGTCTAGTTTGTTACATACTAGGATTGCTACCCCTGCTTGTTTCTTGGGGCCATTTGATTGGAAAATCTTTTCC
Source organism: Mesocricetus auratus (assembly GCF_017639785.1). Taxonomy (NCBI): domain Eukaryota; kingdom Metazoa; phylum Chordata; class Mammalia; order Rodentia; family Cricetidae; genus Mesocricetus; species Mesocricetus auratus. Next base: position 26,493,122 of record NW_024429190.1, on the reverse strand, counting down.
CAACCCTTAACTCTGAGGTAATATCTATCTTTGAGGCTGAGGTGTGTTTCTTGTATGCAGCAGAAGGATGGGTTCTGTCTTTGAATCAATTCTGTCAGCCTGTGCCTTTTTATGGACAAATTAAGACCATTAATATTGAGGGATATTAATGATCTTTGATTACTCATTCTCGTTTATTTTGGAATGGTTGTTCTTGGTGGAATTGTATGTGGATTTCCACCCCTTTCTCTTTTGGGCATTGGCAAAGTGGGATTATCTATATCTTATGTTTTTCTGGTTGTAGTTAACTTCCTTGGACTGGAGTTTTCCTTCCAGAACTTTCTGTATGGCTGGGTTACTGGGTACGTATTGTTTAAATCTGGTTTTGTCATGGAATGTATTGTTTTCTCTATAGTTATTGAAAGCTTTGCTGGGTATAATACTCTGGGTTGGCATCCGTGGTCTCTTAGTGTTGATAGAATATCTATCTAGGACCTTTTGGCTTTCAGAGTTTCCATGGAGAAGTCAGGTGTATTTCTTATAGGTTTGCCTTTATATGTTATTTCACCTTTTTCCTTAGCTGCTCTAAGTATTCTTTCTTTATTATGTATGCTTGGGATCTTGATTATTATGTGATAAGGGAACTTTTTTTGTGATCCATTCTATTTGGTGTTCTGTAAGCTTCTCGTACCTTCATTGGCATATCTTTATTTAGGTTGGGAAATTTTTCACCCATGTTTTTGTTGAATATGTTTTCTGTACCTTTGCGTTGGGTTTCTTCACCTTATTCTATACCTATTATTCTTAGGTTTGGTCTTTCACAGTATCCCATATTTCCTGGATATTTTGTGTTAGGGATATGTTGGACTTAAGATTTTCTTTGATTGATGAATCTATTTCTCCTGGTGTGTCTTCAACACCTGAGAGCCTCTCTTCCATCTTGTATTCTGTTGGTTATACTTGCATCTTAGTACCTGTCCGTTTCCCCAATTTTTTGATTTCCAGCATTCCTTCAGACTGTGTTTTTTATTGTTTCCATGTCAGCTTTCAATCCTTACATCGTTTGAATTGTTTATTGTAATTTTTGCTCCTTGTTTTCCTCCGTTTCTTCAATTTTTTGGAATTTTTGGTTTGTTTTGTCTTCTATTTCTTACATTTTTTGGTTTGTTTTTTCATCCATTTCTTTAAGGTATTTTTCTCACATCCTTTTTGAGGGCCTCTATCATTTTCATGAAGGTGTTTTTAAGGTAACTCCCTTCTGCTTCATCCGCATTGGGGTGTTCAGGTCTTACTGGTGTAGAATCTCTAGACTCTGGTTGTGTCATATTTGTTTTTCTGTTTCTGAGTGCGTTCTTATATTGCCTTTACCCTCGCAACTTCTTCCAGTGGGTATAGAAAGAGTCTTTTCCTCTCCTGTTGGGTAGGCGACCAGGGTGCCCTTTCGGTGGGTGCAAGCAAATCCAATACTCTCTGGCCTCTACTCTCTGCCTTCTGCCCAGGGCTTGGGTGGAAGTGGAGCAGCTCTCTCGGCAGACTCACGGTCACTTAGTCATCCTTCCCAGGGCAGTCGACCTGGCTGCAGTCCCCAAGCGAGGGGATACGAGAGAGGGAGAGCTGGAGGAAATCGGGTCTAAGATGGGGACCCGGTGCTCACCTCTGACCTCTGCCCTGAGTGTGGTCAGAAGTTGCCCAGCTTTCTCTGCAGGCTCCTGGTTGCTTGTTAGTCCTTCTGGAGGGACGTGATCAAGAGAAGGTTCCATGTGGTGCTGAGAAGGTATATTCTTTTAGGTTTGGATGGAATGTTCTATAGATGACTGTTAAATCCAATTGGGTCATAACTTCTGTTAGTTCCTTTGTTTCTTTGTTAATTTTCTGTCTGTTGGTCCTGTCAATTGGGGAGAGTGGGGATTTGAAGTCTCCCTCTATAACTGTGTGAGGTCTTATGTGTTATTTGAACTTTAATAATGTTTCATTTATGAAATAAGTGTTTTTATATTTGGGACATTGATGTTCAGAATTGGGACTTCATCCTGATGGATTTTTCCTGTGATGGATATGAAATGACCTCCTTTATCTCTTTTGATTGATTTTAGTTTGAAGTCTAATTGGTTAGATATTAGAGTAGCTACACCAGCTTGTTTCTTGGGTACATTTTATTGGGAAATCTTATCCTAACCCTTTCTCTGAGGTAATTCCTATCTTTGAAGTTGAGGTGTGTTTCTTGTATGCAGCATAAGGATGGATTCTGTCTTTGTATCCATTTGGTTAGCCTGTGTCTTTTTATAGGCAAGTTAATGCCATTTAATATTGAGGGAAATTAAGAACCTCTGAGTATTATTTCTTGTATGTTTTCAATTTGTTGTTGGTGGTGGTTTTTTGTGTGGATTTATTCAGCTTTTTGTTTCTGCTTTTTGTAAAATGAGATTATATATTGCCTATGTGTTTGTGAGTGTAGTTAACTTCCTTAGGCTGGAGTTTTCCTTCCAGTACTTCCTATAGGGCTGGATTAGTAGATTTGTATTTTTTAAATATGTTTTTGTCCTGGAATATCTTGTGTTACCCATACATAGTGATTGAAAGCTTTGCTTGGTATAGTACTCTAGACTGGCATCTGTGGACTCTTAGTGTTTGTAGAATATCTATCCAGGACCTTCTGTCTTTCAGAGTTTCCATGGAGAAGTCAGGTGTAATTCTGATAGGTATGCCTTCATTTGTTACTTGGACTTTTTCCTATGACACTCTTAATATTCTTTCTTTATTCTGTATGCTTGGAATTTTGATTATTTTGTGATGAGGGGTCTTTTTTGTGGTCCACTCTATTTGGTGTTCTGTAGGCCACTTGAACTTTCATTGGCATGTCTTTCTTTAGGTTGGGAAAGTTATCATCTATGTTTTTGTTGAATATATTTTCTGTACCTTTGAGTTGGGTTTCTTTGCCTTCTTCTATATCTATTATTCTTTTTTATTTTTAAATTTAAATTAAAATTAGAAACAAGGTTGCTTCACATATCAATTCCAGGTCCCTCTCCCTTTCCCTCCCCTCCTCCCACACCCTCCTACCAACCACTCTAATATTCCCTCATTTCCCCAGGGAGGGTGAGGCCATCCATGGGGGATGTCCATAGTCTGTCATTTCATACAGGGCAGGGCCTAGACCCTCCCCCAAGAGTCCAGGGTGAGAGTGCATCTCTCATTGTTGGATGGGAGTCCAAAGTCCATTTGTATACCTAGGATAAATACTGATCTACTGCCCAAGGCTCAATAGATTACCTAGGCCTCCTCACTGACACCCACATTCAGGGGGTCTTGATCAGTCCTATCCTGGATTCCCAGGCATCAGTCTGGGATTCAAGAGCTAACCCTTGTCAGTTCAGATGTTTCTGGCTGTTAAACCAGCCCAATCTTAACCCCTTTGCTCATCAGTCCTCCCTCTCTGTCACTGGATTCCTTGAGTTCAGCTCAGTGTTTAGCTGTGGGAGTCTGCCTCTGCTTCCATCAGCCATTGAATGAAGGTTCTGTTTCCCAGACTCTCTGGTCATGGGATTGTAGGGTGGCACTCCCCAGATCAATGTCTAAAATCCATATATGATAGAGTACATGCCATGTTTCTCTTTTTGTGATTGGGTTAACTCACTCAGGATGGTTTCTTCTGTGCCATTCATTTTTCTGCAAATTTCGAGATTCCATTGTTGGGATGTTCAGGTCTTGCTGGTTTAGAGTCCCAGACTCTGGGGGCATCATATTGGTTTTTCTCCTGTTGAATGTGTTCTTATATTGTCGTCTTCCCATCCCTTCTTCCAGTGGGTGCAGGTGAAGTATCTTCCTCCTCTGTTGGGTACAGTTCCAAGGTTCTTTTCTGGTGGGTGCAAGCAGTTCCAATAATCTGATGGGTCTCACGGGGATGCAGGTGGTTCTGAGGCACTTCCTCTCCTGGTGGGTGGGAGTTGGACAAGCACAGAGATTTCAGCATACTCGTGGTTGCTTGTTCTGCTGGGCAGATTTGACCTCCCTGTAGTCCCCAGTCCATGGGATCCAAGAGAGGGCAAGCTGGCAAAGCCCACTTATGTACATCATTTCATGTTACCTGATAAAGTTAATGCTACTAAGATATCTCATATAAAAGTATCTCAGGGTCAGTGACATTACAAAATTCCCTTCTAGAAATATAGAAAATCCCAGGCAGTTTTTAGCTCATAGAAATAACCTCCTTTAAATTTTTCAGTCATAAATACCTTTGGAAACAAAAGGCTTTGATAAACCTTATATTATACATTAAAATTATAAATACTTGATATTAATGGTCTCTCCATTGAAGATATTATTGAAAATTATGGCTATAAACAAAGGGAAAGGGAAAGTCAGTGGTAGGTTAAAGTGTGTGGACCCAGGTAATACTGAATTTTGTAATTCTTGCTGTATTATGAAAATCTACTGTTAATATACACAGTAGATTGTTTGGGGGAGGAGGTATAAACAGGGCTTGTGAAGACCTGACTGGCTTAAAACTCCCTATGTTGTTGAGGATGACCTTGGAATTTTAATTCCCTTGCATTGACCCCCAAAATTCAAGGATTATAGATATGTGCTAACATCTTCCATTCTTAATGCAAGGTATTATCCTGTAGCTCTAGTAGTCTTAAATTCATAACCCTCCTGTATCAGTCTCCCTGAATGTTAGGACTACCACACTGAGTTCCAATATTATTTATTATGGTTGTTATTATTTTCTTCTGTTCTATTTTGAAGCAAGTATAGCCCTGGTAGAAAGAGAGAAAGAGTGACAGTTATACGTTTCCTCCAACAATGCTACACCCCTTCCAACAAGCCCACACTTTTTAATTCTTCCTAAATAGCTTAATCACTGGAGATTAAGCATGTAAAATGTGCACCTATGGGGGTCATGCTCATTCAAACTAGAACATCAGCCATCATGGAATTTTCTCTTTTGGAAGTTCCAGGAGAGCCTCCAAAACAATACAGACAAACCCTGTCTTAAAAAACCAAACAAAAAAAATTCTCTTTATAACAAAGAAAGGCTAGCACAGAAACACACACACACACACACACACACATACACACACACACATACACACACATACACACACACACATACACACACACATACACACATACACACACATACACACACATACACACACACATACACACACACATACACATACACACACATACACATACACATACACACACACATACACATACACATACACACACATACACACACATACACACACACATACACATACACATATACACATACACACACACATACACATACACACACACACACATACACACACACACTAAACAACAAAAATAGAAAGCAAACAACAACAAAAATTTAATGCAGAATAGTAGATGGAATTTTCTGTCTTGTGGAGGCAGTATCCAGTTGCAGTAAATGCATATAAACAACTCCTGTACCTAAGGCTCAGAGAATATTGTAGAAAAGGGAGTAGAAATATTCTAAGAGCCAGACGAACAGGGAATCTTCTGGGAGATTGTGTCTCATGGGGAAATGAGGGGGTATTGGGTGGGGGTTGGTGGAAGGGCATTGGAGGAGGGGAGAGAAAGGGACCTGGGATTGACATGTTAACCAAACTTGTTTCTAATTTAAATTTAAATTTAAAAATAAAAATATCCTGCTTGTTAAAAAAACACCGGAGAAGAGACACGCATGTAGTAGCTCCATTATAGCCACCTAAACAACACTTGAACAAGGAAAAAAACAATGGATATGGCAATGTGGAAAGTGGAAAGCTAATAAAACATCAATACTAGTCAAAGAACCAAAGGCAGTAAGGGTTGCCTAGAAAGAAATAGTCTTCCCCAGTAACTGTGTGTGTGTGTGTGTGTGTGTGTGTGTGTGTGTGTGTGTGTGTTATTATACAAACTGAACAGGTTGTGTTTATATGTTAAGGAATACACAGACAAACACACACAAAATTTTTCTTTTTTTTAAGAAAAAGAGGTGCCGTGCGTTGGTGGCACATGCCTTAAATCCCAGCACTGGGGAGGCAGAGGCAAGTGGATCTCTATGAGTTCGAGGCCAGCCTAGTCTACAAATTGAGTTGCAGGACAGCCTCTAAAACAATACACAGAAACCCTGTCTCGAAAAACAAAAATAAAAAAAAGAAAAAGAGGCTATGAAATTTAGACAGAGTAAAGGATATGTGCAAGCTAGTGGTTAGAAGGAGAAAAGGGAGGAATAATATGAGATAATTAAGTTATATTACTAAAAAAGTTTAAAAGCATTTAAGTGGTAGAAGCATTAACAACTTACGCTTAATCATTACATACTTTATACATTAGTTAATTATCACAGTTTACCCCAAAACCTTGTAAGTAAAACAATCAATGGGAGGGAGAGATGCACCCCCACCCACCCTTGCTGTCTGTGGCAAACAGCAGCGCTGGCCCTGCCCCCCTCACCAGCTGCAGAGAGCATACCCTGTTGGCTAGGGCATCAGTGAGCTAGCACCGAGAGTGGGAGAGTGGCAGAACTGGTCCCACTATTTGTCTGTCAGGAGATGGCACAGGGAAGGAAGAGACGACCCTCTACCTTGTCCCTCACCAACCTGTAGCAGGTGGGAGACTTGTCCTCAGGGTCGTGAGAGCAGGTGAGAGCTGGTCCTGCCCCTCACCCATGGCAAAACTCAGGAGCAGGCCCTGTACCTTGCCTGGCAATATAGTAGAGCTGACCCTGGTAGTGTGGGTGCCAGTGAACTGCTCTGGAGGGCTGGCAGACTGACCAACTCAGCTGACCAACCAGGTCAATCTAGCACTATGAGTTGTCCCACTCCAACATCCAGTCCATCTATAAACTGCTGGAGCATGCGAAGGGGCCAGTCCTGTATATCCTAAGCTGCAGGACCTCAACAACACAGGGCAGCAACAGGATATCCAAGAGGAGTCCCAGTGAGGATCATGTATTAGTATTATAGAAGAAGCCAGGGACTCCAAAACAGACCAATGACTCATTGCAATGAGATGTTTGGGCTAAAGGATATACTGTGTGACACCACAACTTCCACGACAAGATTTCGTTTTGAGTGGGGAAGGTTGCAAGGGTAAAGGATGGATATGAAAGAATAGGGAATAGAATGGGTTTTGGATGCATGATATGAAATCCATAAGGAATCAATAGAAAGTTAAAAATGTTAATAAAACATTATATAATATACTATGTGTGTTATATAATATATTGTATGTAATCCATGATATAATATTTAGATATTATATATAAATATGTAACTACATGTGCATTATATAGTATATTATATAATAGACAAAAGAGAAAGTAAAACAGGGTGAGAATATTGAAGTTGTCATGTAAAGTAATATCTAGATAAAAGTAAAATAAAACACTGTAAGAAAACAAGATGGGCAAAAATTACTCTAAAGATTAAAAAGAGAAAATGCAAAATTTAATATATTTATGTCTTGGAAGAAATTTTTACACTAAAATAATGAAATAACCACAGATTTAATAGCTACCTGACAAAACAGAAGAGAAAACAGTAAATCTGAAAAGCATTAAATTAAAATCACAAGAAGCCAACGATGTATACCTAAAACCCTGTTTGGTGCACAATGGAATAAAGCAACATTTACAAGTAAGTGGCTTTACTGAACTTTCTAGCCATCAAGCTAAAGTGAGTTCTACCTGAACTTCTAAGAAATGGGATTAGAGAGATAATAACCAAATTTTCAGAAGGTCGGTTATAATTGGCACAGTACTGAGATTCCTTCTGCATCAATCCTTAAACATAAGCACATATACTCACCTTTCACATATAATATATATAGACACGTAATACAGAAACACATACATCTTACACATACACACATACACAGTCCTACCATATACACACAATACACACACTCATAGCAAACACACACACACATACACACAAAACCTGATAATATCTAATTTGATATTTTTGTGTTATGTCTCCAGTCCTCACCATACAAAGACTATCACTTTTAAATGACTAATCTGTTTTTTTCTTTTTTTTTTTCCTACTCTTTTCTGTCTTTTTCTTATACTTGGTAAGCCAGAATGTTTATTCCACACAATGGAATGTCATGATTTCCGAATCTAAATTTAAAACAAAGACAATTAAGATCCTTACATACATTACACTTATACATTTGTATAAATTGAATGAGAAACAGTATTAAGCTGCTTAAAGAAACTGAAGAATTAAATAAATGGAGAATTACTCCAAGGCAATGGGTAGGAAGACTCAGTACTAGGAAGAAAGATGTCAGCCTTTTCCAAGTCCATCTCTAGGTTTAGTACACTTATAATCAAAAGCTCTACAGTTGCTCTCTGGATATCATCAAATTTTCCTAAAGTTTATATGGAGAGATAAAATATCCAGGATAGCCAATTTGATATTGAAGAAAGAAAAAGAAATCTGGAGGTCTGATACCACCCATCTCCAGGACTTAGAGCAAACCAAGTCAGTTATGACAGGGTAGCACTCATGAAAGAACAGGAAAAAAAGTAAAATAAGAAAGCCTGAAATATATTCACATAAATAATAAACCAGAATATATCACCTCAAATACGCCTCTATAGAAAAAAGGGTAGTCTTGAAATTGTTATTTTGTGAAACAGTATGCACAATTGAGGCTCTAAATATAAAAGTTAATTTGCCATTTCTTAGGGAAATTTTAAGTTATGAAGAAAGTTACCATCTGTGAAGCTTCTTGCTAAACTAGAAAGAGAAAACCAATTATAACCACATAAGATGATTATCAGTAGAGGAAGCACCAAACCAAATCTGCAAAACTGTCTGGACAGGAAGATGCTCACTTGTTGCTATAGACTGGAGTGTGTATGTCGGTGGGGGTGGAGTGGGGAAGTGGGGAGTAAAGGAAGGCACAAATTCATGGAGCATGGTGGTTTTCTAAAACAGTGAAATTCCTAAAGCGGTTCAAATGCCAAGAGTGAATGGTACGGAAACTACAGATGTAGGGTGCTGATGAGGTGTAAGCATAGGTTCACTGGTGCTTTTGAATGATCCACTGTGAAGTATGTGGGAGGTAGGGGAGGCTGTGTGCTGGGGCAGGCCAAGGCTTCCTAGTTAATTTCACTGTTAATCTAGAATGTCTCTACAAATGTCCATTGAATTTAAGAATAAAATAGAAAAATGCTTGAAGACAGTTTTAAGTCAATTAAATAATTACTTTATATTAAGATAAAACTGAAGGGCATTAGCAATATTTCTGTATTGCATTATTTCAAACTTTGAGGACACATATTTTTCCAAACAATAGTTACCATGTAGGAGATGGAATAAAACAGGAAATTCTGAATGTATACATCTCTAGGAAGTAGATAACAGGATGAAAATATATAAATAAAAATTTGTTTTATGACCTCAGAAGCAAAGACAATCACCAAGAGAAGGGGGCACATATCTTGATATCAAAGTAATAGTTTAATAAGACATCCATATTGTGGAGGAAGAAAGTAAGCATTCACTGAGGTATCTAAAGCTGAAGTCTGGGTAACAGAAGATCCAAAAACATAAGAAAAGCATAACGTGTTTAACTGAAGTTTTATGGAACATGAGAGTCTTCAAAAACTCAGGCAAGCAAAAGCCTGACATTTTATGTTAAGACCAAATGAGGAAATGAACAACTGCAAATATACTTGGCGCAAGATGTCATGCTCTAATGATAATACGTTGGGGTGGGGCAATTCAGTGACGTCTTTTTGCCTGAATTCTCTTTAGCTCTTTCATGTAGTTTGCTTTATGCCTGACTATGATGTGAGGCCTCTCTAGAATGAATGCATGTGCTTTTAGACAAAGTGAGAAGCACTTTATGATCCTACTTCTCACAAAAAGGTGTGTAAAGGCAATAGTGATTTTTCTCTGTAACTTTCTCAATTGCCACACTTTGGAATGTTGTTCTCTAGTCCATGCCAAAATGAAGGCATATGGAGAAATGGAGGACTGCATTAAATGCCAATCTCTTTACAAGGGTCATAGGAGTATGCATTTATGTGAAATTGCAGAGACTGTCTTAGTGACAGCTATTCAGTCTAAGGATAAATTCTGATCCTCAAGGCCAAGGAGGCACCAATGTTCCTGAGATTTGTGTCTCAATAAGCAAAGGCAGGCATTATTTTTTTTTCATTTTATTTTCTGGATTATTTCCAGGGTCTGCAACAGCACTAATTGTGGGCACAAAGTAGGAAAGCAAATGATTCTTGAATGAGTCATTAGACATTCTATAAGGACTGCACACAGGGCAATGCATACATATTAAATTTCAATACTGTACTTCAAAAATGTATGAGAAACTTCATTCCCATATTGTCTATCTTCTGATACTCCTGCCTTTTTATTCGGCTTATATCCATTTATACATGTCATCACCCTGCTTTTCAGACGCATGGCAGAATTCTACTCGTAGACAGTGTGCTTGGGGCCATTTCTGGCAAGTGAGTTGTGAAGAGCAGTGAACAAGGACGCATGCCATTATTGCTACATGGTGCTTCATCAGTTTTCATGTTTGCCATGGTAACCTATTATAACCAATACTCAAGAGTTAGAGACAGAGGTCAGGGGTCACCTACAGCAAAAGCTAAGCCTTCGTTGTTATTGTTCACTCTGTTAGGTTGCCAGTTACCACATTACACTTATTCCATCCTGATTATTATACACACCCATTAGCAAATCAGATTAATTATTATTGGGATTTTACCACACTATAATTTATAGTTTATGCTGTGTATTTTTATCTTTTATTATATTCAAGCAATTCTTGCAGAGAATAGCTATTTCTGAAAACTATTTGTGTTTTAGTTGCAGTTGCGATGTATTTACAGGTTAATTTTGTAAGAATTCAGACTTCTATAATATTGAGTTTTAATAAATGCGTTCGATGACTTAAACCATAACATATTCCCCCAGTAAAATAATTTTTTAAAATTTACTATTATATAAATAATACATATTTTGTTAAATCCATTCTTAGTAGTTATTTTTATGACTACTATAGCAGATAAAACCATTTCTTCTAGCATGATTCCTATCTAGTTATTATTTTATATAAAATATGCTGATATCATCACATTAATTTTTAAACACGTTAATAAATCCTTTTAACTTTTGAAAAATATTTCCTTACTTATGCTCATGTTTCTATTTTATGAAATATTTAGAAATAGAAAAATACTATTTTTCTCTTTTGCCATCTTTATAATAACAATACTATTCTAAAATATTAGAGATATTTATATAAAAATAACAGAATCGTGAACAAGAGGCAATAAAATAAAAGTTCTAAATCATACTGCACTAACTGTCAGTGGCATAAATAGTTTTGAATTAAAATGAAGTACTACCACAACTTAAAAGGTCATTATGTTAAGAAAAAGTAATTTCCCATAAGAATGTTTGAAGGTATGTAATTGCAAAAGTATTTTACTGCTACAAAACAATAGTGAAATGAGGTATTAAAATCAGTACATTTCACCAACTTTGAGATTGGTCATAGTCAGCAAGCCAATATGCTTCCAAGCTTATATATGCAAGCTATAACAAAGCCAGCTGAATATTTCCACATGCCTTCTGCAAATTGTGATATTTATGATTTGTGGCAATTAATATTTTAGCCTGCTTCTTAAAACTGAATGGTGTGGGCATTTTGGCAGAATTATCTGCAGATGTGAAGGTTCTACCATCCACTGCCTTCCTTCTACGAGTCTCTATTCTCTTCTCACTGGCTTCCCTGGTAACAAATCTCTTGCAAGTTGTTGATCAAGTGACACATGAGCTCTAGTGGACAGTGTGACAGCTTCTACAACATCTCTCTTCGGGGAGAAAATGAGTAAGTTTAGAGAAGCAGTTAATTTTGTATTGTTTTGATAACAAAGAGATGTAAGAAACTATGACCACAGAGTGCCTGTAAACTTTGCTGAATCACAGCACTATATCTGCCCTAAAACTACCTCCCTCTGTAGGCTTTCAGCATTTGTTTGGTGTAGTGGTAGCTTCCATTATCATGTGGGGTAGGAGTGAGCTACTGGATTTTATTACATGTCCTCAGAAATGCCAAGTATCTTGTTATATAAAATAAAGAATTAATTCTCTCTCTAAATGTCAGTCGAAACTAAACCAAACAACTAATAAATCATGTTTGCAGAACCATATCTCTAGAATTATATTACTTCCATCAAAGCTATAACAAATATCTTAACCTTGCTCCTCTGCTTCATCACACACTTGTGACCTCAGAATTTGAGAGAATGGAGAAGGAATATCTCCATGAATTTAAGATTGAGACCAATCACGGCCAGATTTCAGGCCACCCTGAGCTGCAGATGTCTTAAAAATAAATACATAAACAAATACATACCCATGGTCCATACCAGCGTACAGAAGCATAATGCACTTTTCACCTTGCGTTAATACAAACATAGCATGCTATTACTGTTTTAGTCACTGAAACAAGAAAGGGAAGTGGACTCCTAAAACCAGTACATGGCTCCCCAAGTTTCTGTTTCCCATTCTGTGCAAAGATGGGAACATGTGAAGAAACACAAGACCCACTATTAAGACATGCTGTGCACAGATTATGCAAACAAAATGAAAGCATGATGTAAAGTCACTGAGGTTTTAACACTATCTGCTACTGTGTTAGAGTCTATCTTAGCTGATGGATGCTTCACCTTCAGGCAGTTTGACGTCCTCTGTATACTTACTATGGCTCAAATGTGTTCATTCAAAATCCATAGGTTAAAAGCCTTAACACACATAGTAACAGCACTTAATGGCAAAATCTTTAAAATAGAGTTCAGCAAGTTCATAAGTCTATCTAATAACACTGGTGTCCTTGTAAGAGGGAAAAGGATCATGAGAGGTGTGCTTACTTAGCAGAGGGACCCTATGAGGACTAGTGTGGCTGTTGCCAAATTGTGTAGAGGAGACTCAGGGAAACCAAACTTGACAACAGTCTGGCGTTTTAGTTCTGACCTCCAAGAAGGTAAGATAAATGTCTGTTTTTCAGACTCTGCAGCCTCATTACTCTGTTATTGAAGCCCTAATTGATTGCATCCTCAGTTGTCTGTTTTCTGAGGACCAGTGTTTCCCATGCATTTTATTTGTATCCTTAGCTACAAACATCCTATTCTGACCCTACATCAAGCTTAGAACCCTTGGCTGTCACTCAAGGCTACTGACTGCATGGAACATATGCCTTAGAATGCCTTCTAAAATGTTGCTGAGCTCTCTAACCTAGATCTAAATCCATCCTTTCAACTAATTTGTGTTGATTTTTTCATCTTTGCTTTGTCTTAATCATACTAAGAAAAGTTTGAGCAATAACTTTTTTCCCCTCTGTGCCTTGCGTTTCTTCAACTCTGAAGTGGGGCTAGCATGAGTACCGACCCCATAGTGTTGTAGAGGGCATAATATCAACTCATGGAAATGAGACCACTTAGGACAGGGCCTGATTCATAGTGGACATATAGAAGAATATTAACTTCCATTACAAAATCTCTAGATTTCAATACTATCTCCGTGACAAAAATATCTTGAGACTGGGGTAAGGGCTATGAGACATTTTTGTAACCTTTAGAGGTAAGCTTTCCAACATAACACACCCTAATTTTTCAGTTGGTTTCTCATTAGTCCTGAACTTGATGAGCATTGGAACCTTTTTAATTCCTTGCCTCAAGCAGTCCAAGGTCCTTGACCAGTGTCCTCTACAACTGAAGGAAATCCTTCTCTGGTAGCATACTCATAGTGTGGCATGCTAAGGTTGCTGGGACCCACATGGTCTCTATTAGCAGTGTGATGGGGGAGCCTCTGTATTTCTTATACTCAATGTAATCAACTTACATGATAGGATAAGTCTTTTTCATTCCCTAAACAACAATGATAACAAATTAAATTTTAATGGGTAATTGACTCAAAATTCAAAGTACTTGTAAGTACGCTTAGGAATGCTTGAAGGAGGCAGACCATGCTGGGTTTCATAGCTAACTGCAACTTCATTTGAATTTTATAACAAGGAAATAAAGGCCAGGGATGTGTTCCTTTTTCCCACTGAAGGAAATAGCTTCTATCAGCTGGAAGATCAGCTCCAATAACTTCAAGGATTCATTGGCCTTTATTAGGTCTGCTGCCACTGTGATGGGCTAAGAACTTTCTTTTGAAGAAAAGTAATTACTGTACCAGAGTCCCTAATCAAAGAAACACAATTGTGTTTTTAAAGAAATCTACTCCCTCAGCACATTTTAGGCTCGCTGTGCCTTTCTGCAAGGAGGATCAATAGCTGGCAGATATATAGATCTCTGTGATGGCCAGAGCTTAACTCTTCTCACATAATATAGGAATACAAGCAGAGGAGAGAAGCCATTGTTTGGAAACCTGCCTCATAGAGTTGGGTTGGAGCTTCGTCACTCTCATGAAGCAGGTACCAGCATGTCAAGAGACTTTAGATAGAAAAGTGGAGTGAGCAACAGGAAAGATTTATGTTTCAGGCCCATAAACAGCAATATGGGATAGATTTGAATTATATGGTGCATATTGTTACTACATAAGTATGGAGTAGAATCTTCCTATAGCATCCTCATTACATTATGAATAGGAAAGAAGAGAAATCTGAGCCACTGTAGAACATCAATTACCCTCATATATTTAGTGAAGGATTTTGTAAATATATGTTTATCTCAGATCCCTATAATGTGTTATTTATAGCTAGTGTATATAAATACCTCTATCTACATGCATAGTTAAATGTCTGTGGTTTGGAAGAATGCTCACTCATTGTGAATGATCTTCCTTCCAAAGTCCCTCTGAACAACATGCCTTTCCTTGTTGAGGAAAGTAATTGAAACCAGACAGATGGGCCCAAGACAGTAACAATGAAATTTTGAAATCCAGAGTGAACAAATCTTTCTGAAAGTGTCACTATAATTTTTGTTTTAATTGTGGACATTTTCTTTCCAAAATGGTTGCTTCAGAAAGTAAGAGTTAAGAGTCACCTAATATAACTCCCCTTTGTACCCACCTCCCATGTTTGTCTGTGTGAGTGTGTGTGTTTTCAGAAGCAAAATGACTTAAATGTTAGAAGATATGTGTGGGTTTGAGTACTGAATTTTTTTAACCAATGAAGAGATCCTTGAAGTTGATCCTTAAAAAAATAATTATGCTAAGCAAATTTGGTTTAACAATCTGAAAAAGGCTAACTCTGACAATTCAGAAATGAAGAATAGAAATTAAAAGTAAAATGATGTTTTCTCCAATGCTGTGTTGTGTCAGGTCGCAATTTGAGAAAGAGAAAAAAATCCATCTGGCCTTAATAAAGATTTGTGCTTTCAGTGTTGTCAGGGTATATTGTTTCCTTTCCATTCTTACAGTGAGAGCTAATTCTTGGTGCTGTGGAACTAAACAATTTATTTTCTTTTTATAGAGACCAGTCTTATTGATTCCATAAGTCTTCATTAAAAAACAAATAAGTGTTGCAGTCTCCTTAGAGACATTGGGATACCATGACTCCTATGCCAGAAAGAAGTACAGTGTGCTCATGTGAGAGAGCTTTCATTCAGTCCACAGGTTAGGAGAGGCTCCCAGAGGATGGGGGCTCAGGGTCAGACTCTGAAAATAGGCAGCAATTACCAACATGAAGAAGGACTTTGCAGGCAGAATGGGCATGAATACAAATCACATTACCACTGTCTGCCCAGGATGCATTTCTATTCCAACTCTGTGCCTTCTCCGATGTCACACAACATCACTAATCAGCCGCCCTGCAGTACACCACTCCATCTGGGTTCCCCATCTCATGCAAAGGTATCACTACACTTGGCTGTTTCCCCAAACCAGAGAGTCTTCCAATAAACCTGACGCCCCCTCTTCAACTACAGTGGTAGTGAAGGGATCAGCAGATGTTCTCTCTTCCATCTGCTGGGTGTTACTTTAAGTTTTTGCTTCCTCTTTATCTCCAATAACACTGCAAGATAAATTTGTTCTCTTCTTTTTATTTTATAGAAATGGTATACCCTCTTTTATTATGTAATTTTATATTTATTTATCCATTTGGATTGCTATAGACTGAGCCCAGACCACATACATATACTAGGCGAGTTCTCTATCAGCTGCACCACTAGCCTCTTTAATTCCAGCATCATCAAATGTGTGATAAAGTACATACTAAATCTTAGGAATACAATGAAGAACACATGACCACACCCCCCAAATAAACCTGTTTATTTTGAAGAGAGGGTCAAAAGAATCAATTTTATTAAAATGCATGTTAAATATGCATAATAAAATCATATCAGCAGTATGGGAATGTTGGAAAGCTGTTTAGATACATTAAAATTATGTAGTGATATGTGAAGGATGAGAAGAAAACGCCCATGGGAAAGCATGCTGGAACAAATAGGATTAGGAGAACAATAGAATTAGCAGAGCCTAGAGAGATGTAAGGAGATACCATGTTGCTGAAACACATTGAAGGCAAGAAATAATAACAGGTGAAGCCATCTTCCCAGATTCTTAGGAAATATGTGCTTACTCCTAATCATACAGAGGGACCATAGTCTATGTCGGCTCCCTTCGCCAATATGTCCTCTCAAAACAAGAGGGCTCATTTTCATATCATATAAGGATGACTATAAGAACAGCAAAATTTGGTAAACTGCCAATATTGTGAAGGTAGCCTTCCATAAGGTATTCCAGCAGTCATGTAAAGGTAAATGAATAGATATCTGTATTTTCCTTTACACTATTCTAATAAGGGTACATACTGTCATCCCTATTGATGTTGAACTATCTCTAAATTGCTAGGACTTTATCATTTAACGTCCCAGAAATTATGGTCTAACCCAAGGCACCATGCAAAATATGACCCACCAATTCCTGTGATATCAGTTACAGATTGCCTGGAATAAGAACAATGATTATTATAATGAATACTTACAAGTAAAGATGTATGGACTATAGAGTATACAGTGTGACTCACTGGACAACACTACACCTTCCATGCTGAGATTTTTACATTTTATTTTGTTTGTTTGTTTTGTTTTTGTTTCTGTTTTGAGTTTGTTTGGCTTTTTTGCTTTGTTTTTGTTTTTTTTTCTAATTTTGAATTTTTGGAAGGAGGGGAGGTTTCGAGGGCAAAGGGCAGAAGTGAGGGGATGGAGAGATGAGAGGGATCAACCCTAAAACATATATCTACACCACAGCTCCAGAATCTGTGGCTCAGGGAACATGACAAAAAAAAAAAAGGGGGTAGAATGGTTGGAAAGCCAGAATACCGATAGGTCTGCTATGAAATACTCTCTTTAGGAATGGGCTGCACAAAGCATATCAGAACAATAGCAACATCAATAAAGATATTATTATGCAGGGGAACAAAGTTTGCAAGGTTCCACCCCTAAACAAAGGACTGTGGACATCTTATGACTACTGGGAGAAGTAAAATGTGTGTGTGCTCACATACATACACACACATACATGCACACATGTATATATGTGACAATAAAAATCAAGAAAAAAGAAACTATCGACTTGAAATCAGGGTGGTGGGAGCATCAGAGGAGCTCCAGAAAGGGCAACTGGGAGGAGCTGGAGGGAGAAAAGTGAAGTAATTATCTCTCAGTAAAAACATAAAAAGAAAAAGAAGATACTATATGGATGCATATTGGAGGTCCTGTTCTTTTCTCATTCTAATATGTGGTGCCTGATGACACAGAACAGGGCATTTAAGTTCTTAGCAACTTCAGGTAAACTTGTCTCATATACAAACTTGATGAAGCCTTGAAAAGAAAACATTAAGAATACTGTGAAATAAAACCCATAATGGTTATTATGCAAAGACCATTTTTATTCAAAATTTCCTTCATAAGTTATCTTTCTAAGCACTTTTCAATTGGTTCTGCTTTTATTAAAATAACTTACATCTCTAATATGATTGAGATTCGTTCCAAATGGTTGATTAATTCATGATTACACCCCAGTCAATATATACAACGATGGAGCGTCAATAATGAAGATTTTTCACAAGGACCATGAGTCATACAGAAATAGCTTGGCACATGATAGATATTCATTAAATTTAAGTTTTCATTTAACAAATGTGGACTCCCATATTTTGTGGGAACATGCATAATGACAATTGAAAGGAAAGAAAGGGATTTAATTATACAGTAATTCCTGAGTGTTGTGAAGGAGAAATCTTTGATCATTGTCTTCAAAATGTATCAGAACTTACAAAACTTCCTACTAAATTATTTCCACAGCTTCAGTAGAAAAGCAAAGGTCAACAACAGCTCATACCAGGAATAAAATATGCAGGAGATGAAACTAATAAGTTTTCATCCTTATTAACAAGTAAATGCATATGGTTACACACGTAGAATTTTTACATATCACCTGTACACACCCTCTCCTGCATTCTGTAAATAATGAGATTACATAAAACACATAATAAGGTATAAATTCTATATGAATGGTTATTTTATGAGCTATAGGCAAATTATCTGTTTCACTATTTGCAAGGAACAATTGCTAAAATCTGCTAGATTTTTAATTAATTTCTTCGCTAGCATACAAAACAGTGGGTTTTGCTATGTCATTTTCATGCCCATATGTGCCTTGCTCATATACACAAATAGCTATTATAGTGAATCGTTACCATCATGTATCTATTTACTAAAGATGCAATTATTTTAATAGCTCCTGATTATACCCATGGAATTAGATGCAAACACCAACACAAACAAACACTATGTTTTTTTTATTCATTGATTCATAGATAGAGTAATCCCTTTACATATCTTGACTGCTGGTAATATCTACCCTGAAACATGGCTATTAGGTATGAATACTCATGTTAATTTGGGTATACCTGGATTATGTCAAGTTATTTTCATTTGATTCTAGGAAATTTCTTCAATAAGTGATGACTTAATGGCTTATTTAATATTCATGCGTTTATATAGTTTCTGTAGTTTGTTTTGCTATACTTTCTGAATGCTTTGCATTTTGATCTGAAAAAGAATCATAAAATTTTTTATAGATTTTTATTGTATTGTTAAGACCGATTTACAGTAGTAAATATGGCCAATGGGAAAATTCAATGGGCTGATGAGAAAATGTCTATTCTGTAATAGTGGTATACTCTAATATCTAGGAGTCATTTTCATACATGGAGTAGTTCAACTCTGAACTATGTTGATTATGCTGTCTGAGTTATCTATCTGATGATGGCAGTGGGGTACTGAATTTGCCCATGATTATTGAATGTAGATCTACCTCTGGTGTATCATTAGACACACCAATGTTCATAGCATATTTATGGATTGACATATCTTTTCAATAAATTTTCATTTTATTAGTATGTACCAACCTACCTTGTAACTTCTGTGTTTTGGCTTGTAATCTTCTTTGTCAGATGTGAGTACAGTTAATCATTCCCACACATATTCTCTATGTGTATAATATGGCTTTGATCCTTTCATTTGAAGTCTGTATGCATTTAGGGTAAGGCATATTATTTATTTTTATATTAAAGATTTTGTTCTTACAGACAGTCTGTCTGTCCTCTTTTCTACTATGATTCCTGAGCATTAGGTACAAGAGTTGTTTTGTACATATGTACATTTGGGCTGCTGCTTCTGATTGGAAAATTAATATTGCTTGTATATAGATAAGTTATTGTAATGAATGTGTTAGTTTTTGCCTTCTTCTGAGAGGTTTGCTGTTGTCATGATTTTCATTTACCTTTCAGTTCTTCTCTTGAGGGTTCACTCTCAATTCCCATTCAAACATAGGAAAAATAACCTACTAACAAATATAAACAAGATGAAGTAATAATAAAAATCAATTAATGATTATAACACTAGCAACAACTATAGCCAAGAAAGTGTCAGAAATAAGGGATGGAAGATGGCTCAGTTGGTAAGATCAGATCTGTAACACTCATGTACAAATGTTGGATGCAATAGCTACAACTATCCCTCTATTCCCAGCACTGGACAGAGTCAGAGAATTAATGGGGCTTTCTAGCAAGCCAGACTAACAGAGTTAGTGAGCTTCAGTTATCCGTGAGATACTCTACCTCAAAAAATAAGATGGAGCTTGAGAAAGATATCTGGCATCAATCATTAGCCTACATGTGCATGCAGGTACACACATACACACAAACACACAAATAGGCATGCACATACATGTATTCCACACATAAACACATACAGATTCATGCGTACGCACACACAAGAAAGTAGAGGAAATAATATAGGATTTTTAATTTTAATAGATGATAATAAAATAATATTAAAAAGAATAGAAATATGCAAAAAGAAACTTAAAAAGTAAAGAAACAACATAATGTGAAGAGAAAGATAAACATCATGAAATTAAACAAAATAAATGTATGTACACACAAGAAAATGGCAAGAAGAATATAAACTAAACCTGTAAAAATCAAACTATGATCTACTAGGAAAGATTTTTTAAAGCAAAAAAAAGAAAAGAATTGGTCCTCTAATATCAAAATCTCTAGTTCTTGAGGGAGGTGGTGAGTAGTATCTGGGGCCTACTATGATTCTGAGGAATGCCTTCTAATTGTTCTGGAGAGGGAGGAAGCAAGCTTGATGTGCTCTGGAAAGGAAGAATGGCAAACTCTATCTTTCTCCTACTCTTAAAAATTTGAAATCCTGAACAGTATAAAAGAGCCAGCTAAAAGAAGGAGACCAAAGAGACAGACCAATATTCTGGGCCTCAGTTCAGAGCTCTCAGCCCTAGCCAGCAGCATACACAGTAAGGAGGCAACTCAGAGAGTGAGTAATCTGTCGGCAATGGCTCAGAGCTAAAGTCTTCACAATAATCCTCCTTAGTGGGATTCATTCTGTCCCCACAGTGGGTGAGGCCCTCAACCCCTCTCCTGTCCCAAATTCAATCTCTCTGCTGCTTGCATTTCTCGACAGATCCATGCCCGAGCTTCCCGATCTCCGTGGGTGTTCACCCTGACTTTAAACCACTCACACGTGGTGGCAGGATATTCCAAGCATCCTGATTGTGACTGTTGCTTGTTTATGTATTTCCAGAGTAGCTCAGTCTCAAGTGATAGATAGACTCTTGAAATGATTTCTCAGTGAGTGGATCCAGAGGGGAGAGAAGTTGGAGAGGAACTGGGAGGAATCGAAGTAGGGGAAAATGTAATCAAGATGTATGAGAAAAGAATCTATATTCAATAAACAAAAAATTATAGAGCTCCAAGATATGGGAAGTGGGGACAGTCACTTACTTTTCTCCTTCCAGGGACAATAAAGAATGATGAAGAATGAAAAAAATAGCCTGAATGGTAGTTAATTGATGAAAATTTGTGCATGTAGTATTATGCAGAAGTTATCGTTACATTTGTTGTCTTAAAATGGCGATAAAATTATATCTGTGATGCAAATAAAGACAAGATGCAAAATAAAGTATATAAATGATTTGCAAAATATTTCATGTGTATATCTAAATTTACATGATGAAGAAAAAACATCTGATAGCATGCAATTAGGTGTTAACACTCATCAATTTTTACCAACCTGTGAGAACCAAGTTCCTTTAATGGATGCAGTGGTGTATTTTTATTGTAACATTGGAGAAAGCTATAATAAAACAATTTAGAAGAAAATATACTTTACTTCATAAGCATCCATCAGGTTTGTAAATTTGTGAGGTTTGAGGCATAGAGTCTTATGATGTATTACTATTGATGCTAACCTATTTCTATACAGTTCTTAGTGTTATAGTCAATAAGTAGCAGAAATAAAAAGGTTTCCCTTCCATCTCTTAAAGCCCTAGGCACTTTCCTGGTACCCTTTTCTTCTCTTTGGTTATGGTTTTAATTTCATTGTGTTAGAATTACCTCATCTCTGTATTATTCACCCATAGGACTTAAGGGTCTCAAAAGTTTGGACATGATAACTTTTTATTCAGTCCTTTCTCCCTGTAATGTAATTAGTAGCTTTAAACAAGTACAGATATATCTCTATTTGCTGAATTGTGTAAGAATAAAATGAAGAAGGAGGAAAGGATCAAAGTATACAGTGCAATGTCTGGTGACTATGTGATGGTTACCAAACACCATATCCTATTACCCCTTTCTCTTCCAGCCTTCATATTATCGCTGCCTCAGTCCTGTATACTGCTCACTTGTCAGGCTCAGATACCACACTAGGCAACAAAAAGGTTACCCAGCTATTTATCAATTCCTCACCTCCCTGCAGAGATTTCCTGGCCGTGTTTCAGCCCCTGGTGGGAGAGCCACAGCCTTTGGCTCTGCTTGCAGAATGGCCAAAGAGCACATCTGGATTGAGCATTTCATTTTCAATCCAAACCTGCTTGTATTAACGCTCTGTCATTCTTAATCTATAGCAGGTAACATGTAGACTGCTAGATTTGTACTCATTGGAAAAAGACAAAGCATGACATTGTTGAGGCCATACCAGCAGGGGGTATAATTCTTTGTAAAGCTATATAATATGTTCCAAACACACTGCAGCTGTTGATAGTTTTTATTACATTTGCAGTTAGGGACCTTATTATATTTGCAGAAAAGATTTATTATATTTGATTTTATTGCTACAGCAATTTGGGATATTTTTGTATTTGTCATGAACTTGCTCCATTTATGCTCCTTGAGTTCATATCTGAAGTTTGCTGCATGAGCAGGCTATGAATAATTTCACCTGTTGTCATTACACTTGCAGTCAATTTTCATTACCACCCCACTAATATTTCACAGTGCCTGCAGGTGCTGCATATTACATTAGTGGTTTGAATATTTTAAAGTCAGCAGTAATGGAGCAGAGCAATCAGCTGAAGAAAGGGCACAGAACCCATCAAAGGCTCAAACTCTTGGCAGATGTAGGGAGCACACTGGGCTACAGGATCAGCTGCCTGTGATCAGCAGCTTCATTTAGAAGGATGTGTCCAAGTGACTTAAAACTGAGTCAGTCTGACACGTTCAGGCTCACATGCTACAAATTCTCTGAATACCTTATTGTGTTAGAATTCTAACACCCCTCTATTGATGATGTAAATAAAAATAAAACAACACCAAATTTATGACAAAATGATATTTACAGTGGCATTCATTGTCTGAACCATTTTATCCTTATATAAGATAAACCTTATAGAACAACCATATAAATCACATTGCAGATCAATCTAACACAAATTCTCACACCAAGTATCACATTTAGGGATGAATCTATCATCTCAATTTTTTAGTAGGATTTGGCAGCTCAAGCCACAACCCCAGTCCCCTTGCCTCAGCCCACTCGTAGTTACTATCCTCTATTAATAACTGGAATATTTGATGCAAACATGGCTTTGACGGTATGTGACTCATTACCGCAGTTAATGACACCAGCAAGAGGCAATTGGAGAAAAGGGAAACCTGGAATAATTAGATTAAATGCTTGGAGCAGCAGCTGCAGCAGGAAAGTAATAATCATAGTGGAAACTCATGTTTATTGAGTGCTTGCTGCTTACTAGGCAAAATTGTTAAGTTCCTTATAAGCATTAATTAAGCTTTATAACCACCCTGTGAGATGTTCATGATAACCAATGCCCTTTTACAGAGGAGAAACTGAAACTCAGGTGGCAAGCACCTTGAACAAAGGCACAGAAATAGGTTAGAGAGAACAGAGCAAGGCAGGTTAAACTCAGATAAAACTCTAAATCCCAGTGCCTGAAACCCATGTTTCTTGTGAACTGAACTCCACAATCAAATGTACTTATATTTAGTTATTAAACATGCTGTGCTAATATGTTATGGTCACTGAACTTTCTTCAGACACACAGAAAACTCTGCTTAACCAATATTTCAACAAATACAGTTCTTTCCAATTATCTGAGAATCCACTATTTTACATAGGAAGTTTTCTCTTGCAAGCTGTATGATGCTCTTGTCATAATTCAAATGCTAATAACATGTCTACATCATCCTCACAGTTATAAATCCACAATATAGGATTTGTATAGCACACAAAATAATGGATCATTCATTAACATCGGGAAACAAAGTTCTCGCCCCAAAAAGTCCCTGCAGAGTAGGTGTGACTTTTCTTTGTAAAAGACTTTTACTACTAAAATCAACAGAAACATAACCAAAGATAACTTATTAAATGGAAGAAAGCTATGGCCTACTCTTTAAGCACAATTATATGAAGGGCTATCTTGATATGATTTTGATGTCTATTATGCTCTATTTCTTTCTCTCTGTCATCTTCTACCATATCAGCTATCATTCTGTAGCTAATAGCAATGTTTATTGGCACAAAAAGTTCTATGCCTATCCTTGAAGCCAAACTCAGTGACTGGATGGAATAAAAACTAGCATGCCCGAGTCTCATGCACCCAGAGGTGGGACACAGATACTCTTGCTGTGTAAGCTGAGACAGAAGAGGATGTCTGCTGCTGCTGGAAGGAAAACTGACGAGGAGAAGGGTGTTTGCTATTACAGAATAGAAAAGTAATGAAATTAGGACTTTGTCAGAGATCATGAAAATGTAGAAAATTATATCGTCACTGCAATTTTTCTAATAGGCATGTAACCAGACATTAGAAAGAGTGACTCTCTTGGGAGTCTTGCTCTGTGCTTTCGTTTACATGGCAGGCATGGTTTTTTGGGGGTTTTGCTTTTTTCATTTTTTTATATAATAAAACAATTACATCATTTCCCATTGCCTTTCCTCCTTCCAACACCTCCCATATACTCCTCTTCAATCTCTTTCAAATTCATGGTCTCCTTTCATTAATTGTTGTTACATGAATATATATATATATATTCTTTAATGCAACCTGCTTTCTCTCTCTCTGTCTCTCTCTGTCTCTCTCTCTGTCTCTCTCTCTCTCTCTCTCTCTCTCTATATATATATATATATATATATATATATAGTTGCTTGTATGTATACTCTATGTTAGACCACTTGGTTTTGAACAACCTATTGATATATTTTTCTCTGGGGAAAATTATTTTTCTCATTCTCAATATTTTCTTACACAGTCTCACAACAAATTCCCTGATACTCTGGTTCTTAAAATCTATTGACCACCCTTCTGCAATATTCCTGAGCCCTTGGTGCACGTGGGAGTTGTTTAGTAGATTTATCCATTAAGACTGAGATCTGCAGCTCTGCATTTTAATTGGTTGTGGTTTTCTGTAATGATTTCTGTCTGTTGTAAAGACAAGTTTATTTGAAGAAGACTGAGGATTATACTTATCTGTGGGTAAAGGACAAATAGTTAAAAATGTAATTAGGGATTATGTTGGCTTAGTAAAAATGCTTGTTGTAGATTCTTCTCCAAGATGCATTGCTTTATTAGGTAGTTGGCTAGGTTTCCTGTACCAAGAACAGTTTCCTTCTTGTTGAGCAGTTTTAAGTCTATTATGTCCAAGGCATTTGTGTCACTAGTGCTCCATTAGGGTTGTCATATCATTCTTGTGGTTTATGGGTATCATAGCTGTCTAGGACAGTTGGTTGCTTCCCTCCTTCCTTTGGAATCTTGCATGGTGCCTTATGGTCTGATAAGTGTTTTCTTGTCTTGTTATTTGGAAAAGAGAAGAAATATAAAAAACCCACATAGCAATAGATGTTAGGTAGCTGGGAAATAATGGCAATGGATGCAATGACAACAGCAGGAGCTGGATTATCACGCTTCATCCACACTCAAGAGAACAGCAAATGAGGCCAGGCCATAAAACCTCAAAACCCAACTCTAGTAATATGCATCCTTCATAAAATCTATACTCTTAAAAGGTTTCATCACCTTCCTAAACAGCACCACCTACTGGAGACCAAGTGTTCAAACTGATGACCGTGTGGAGGACATTTCATGTTTGTACTGTAGTAGTTATTAAACTATCTCAAAAATAATTTGTTTTCAAGCCTTTTCAGGTGCAAGGGTTACAGCACTTTGATTTGGAAATATCAATCTCCCTAATGAACTTGAGAAAATATTGCCTACTGGAGAACAAAGAAATGGTTGTCCAAACCTTTACAGGGGCAAGTATTCTATAAAGAACCCTCCCTCCCCTTACTCTGAATGGGGCTCCACTTCCTACCACCACATGCTTAGAAGCAATGGCACAAATGTACATACAGGCTCTTTTTTTCGAAACAGTCTTCCAATAGTGCAGATCCTATTTACTATACTAAGAAGTCAGCATATTCAACTTATTGTCGCCATCAAAATAATAGGATTGCAGAAAAAATATACCAGTTGCATATTTCTAAGGACAGCTACTTCTTTGATGCTAGAATGCAATTAATGAACGTTAGTTTCTCAGATTATTACAGTTCTCAGTTCCTCATTTAAGAAATGATGTTTGCTAGCATAATGACATTTGCTTTTAGCACAGCAGTCATATTTTCTGCCCCTCTGTGACAAGGTAGATCTAGATCTTTCTGCTCAGTTCAGGAAGAAAGTATTAGCAAGTTCATGTACCCAGATATTTGGAGAAATGGTCTCTGTTACCTCAGTCAGAAAAAGTGGATAGTTTGACTCTTCTTTTCCCTGTCTACTGAATTTCACTTATTGCTAATTAATGCTGAAAAGAAAATTGTTACTCATTAAGCTCTGCCAAAATCTAATATCTGGCACATTGACTGAGAACCTTCCAAAAATTAAATAGAAGTTTAAAGAACAAAAATACCAGAAGGAAATAATTTGGCTGGTAGTTTTATTATAAAAGCTTTGGTGTTGTCTAAGTAGAATTTTGTCCTTGGCAGATCATTATGTATTATGGAAGTTTTGTTCACAGGCAAGTAGCTTCATTGATATACATAAGGCTATTTTTATTCACTTACCTTGTACAAAATAAAGACCCCTTGATCTTTAGCAAACAGCTTTGCAAAGACCTTGGCAGAATGAGACCTTAGTGATGATAACCTTGGACTTTTCAACACTCTGCCTTGATCTTGACCTTTAAAAGCAGCATTCTAACTTTGTAGAAATCTGTGAGCCAGAGTGAGTAGTGTTAATGATATTAAAATGAAATAATGCAGAACTGAAATTGTTCTAGTGGGAATTTATGTTATCCTCAAAGAAGGCAGGAGAAAAAGGTGGGTTCTCTCAGTGAAGCAAGAAGTGTGTGCTGCACCATCAAGAAATTGTTTTAGGTCAGTGTCTTAGTAAGGATTTCTCCTGCTATGATAAAGCACCAGTCCCTGAGCCAACTAAGGGAGGCAAAGTTTGTTTTGCTTTCACTCCCACATCACAACCCATCGTTGGAGGAAGTCTACAAGAAATTCATTGTAGAAATGTGGAACCCGGAAGTGAAACTAAAGCTACGGAAAAGCACTCCCTACCAAATTACTCACTGATAATTGGCTGAGTTTGTTTCTTGATACCATCCAGGAAATCCAGCTGTGGCACCACTGCCAACAATCATCACTAACTAACAAATGCACCACAGGCCAGTCTGGTGTGGGTGTTTTCTTAATTAAGGTTACCTGAATAGTTCAAACTTGTGTCAAGTTGGCCTAAAACCAGCCAGCACAGTCTGGTAATTAATTTTTGCATCAGACCTTAATTTGTACAAAGTAGAAGAGCTTATGGCTTAAGCAAAAATCTAAAATCTGATATGGAGGAAGAGAGATTTCCTAAATGCCAAACTCATCAAAATGAGGCTTAATTCTAAGTTTTATTAATGAACAAATGAAAATACTGAACTGCATTTAGAGAAGTGATAGAGGTGACATCTTTATCTTTGCCTAACTCCCATATCTATCTTTTCTTGCAGTTTAAGAATCCAGGTAGGAATAGCAGACATATTTTATTGAGTTATTCAAGCAGTAATAAGAAATTATATTTTCTTTTAGCTTTCAATTTGAGAGATTTTTTTGTCCTATCTTCATTTAACCTCAGAACAAAACTCACATTCCTATCACTAGATGATCAAAACAACAATAACAAAAAGGCAATGGCTTCAGGACATTCTAGGAGTAGAGACAACTGATAGGGTTACTAGACATGAAAGAAAATGAAAACATCTATGCTGCACTAGAGCTTTGGTTAATTAAACCAAGTTGAGAGAGTACTTCGTTGAGAGAGTAAGGACTGGAGGGATAGGTTTTGGGGATAAGACAAATCCTAGTTAAATTTAAGTCAATATCTGCTTCTTTTCATTGTGTTTTCAAGCTTGTGAAACAAGTCTGCTAATTGTTCTATCCTTTAACATTCATCATGAGTGACATGTAAGATATTCTATAGGAAAGTATTTTTGAAAAGTACAAGACCCATTTAAAGCATAAGTCTTTGAATGACACAATTACATAAGAGAAAGAAAGGGGGGAAAATCCCTGTTTTTTGCTCTGAATGATCTCATAGTGTTTAGTATGTACTAAAAGCATGTAAACTTTAATAAAACAATGTAGACTAAATGGCTTATAAAGAAAAAACATATATTTCTCATAGTTATAGAGGCTGAGATGTCAAGACTAAGATGTGAGCATTTTGTGTTTCTAGTGGGGGCATATTTCCTGGGTCATAGAAACTTGTTTTTGTGTGTGTGTCCTCACAATAACTGGCTGGGATGATGCAGCAAGTGGGCAAGGAGTTACACGTTTCAATGAAGAAAAAAATACTGTTTTATGTTAGCTGTTTCCTAGTTAGGAAAGAAGTTAGGCCTTTTAGGCATTATTGAAATAAGGACATCACAGCCATGTGTTGGGAGCAATATCTACTGATAAGTCAGGGTACCAGTTTTGTGGTCCAAAATCCTTGGCGTCCAAAGAACTTCTTCCAAGTGTATCAGATATTAAGAAAATCTGATACTTTTCTATTTTATTTGGGCACACTGATGAAGAGTCTGCATCCTCAACACCAATGACAATTAAAAAAAAAACAAAAAAATGTTGTAAGCAAAAAAAAAATAATACCCATGCCACTTGGAATTGCCTACCCAAAGAGGAGCTTGGATGGACTTATGATTGTAAGGATTTGTGCAGCTTGTCATGGTTTTCTGCCATACCACAAGCACAAAGCAATGGAATTAAGCAGTCATAGAAAAGAAAAAAAAGTCCTCAGCTTCGTTATGTCATTTGCTCTATAGCTGATATCCCTCTGGTAGTCTTTTCTAAAGAAGCATAGGAAGAAACAATTTTAAAGGGAGATCCAGCGTATGACAATTTGAGAAAGAAGAAAGGTCACCTTGACCCATGTATCTACCACCCATTTCACACATAATAAAACTCAGAACCCACTGTGTTGCTATTTCCTTTTTCAGAGATCCCATCCATAATCCCTTTTTGGACATCAATAATCACCTGTCTGATATGCAGTTACTGAAATAAGATATAATATCTATTACAGATTACCTTGATTGCAGACAGTCTTAATTGGGAGATTCATATCACCCGTTCTAAGGCTCAAAGAAGAGCAATGAGGGGATAAAAAGCGTGTAAGAAGTAGAAGAATGGGAGACACACACTGCAAAACTACGTCATATGGTCATAGCAAGGTCATGTCACTGATGAACTCACAGCAGCTATTGTTGCCTGCATAAGGCCTGGAAAGGATCTGGTTACTAAACATTCAGTCAAAGATGGGGCTGATGGGTCCAGCTTCACCCAGAAAGGTTGGTGGCAGTCTAGAACTTCAGTGATACAGCAACTGGTTAGTACTAGCAGATGTTCCAGTGAATGATGTCACATTCACAGTCATGACCAAGGCCATGGTTAAACCTACAAAGAAAAAACGAAAAAAAAGACAAAAAAAAGTGAGATGAGAATTTTGTACATGGAAATGGTTAGGGTGAGAGGAGGCTAAGAGAATAAGGGATGAGTTTGGTCAGAAGGCAATACATACATGCATTAAATTGGAAAAAATAAGCTACAATTAAAAAATTCCAGTAGTTGAGCCCTCAAGATGGCTCAGTGAATAATGGCACTTGTTGCCAAATCTGACCACTTGAGTTTGAGTCTCAGTTCTTCATTGTAGACAAAGAGAGCAGAGTCCTCCAAGTCGTCCTCTGAACTGTAATTGTGTGCCATGGCATGCTGTGATCCACATGCATACTAGTTCAAGAAGAAAGAAAGAAAGAAAGAAAGAAAGAAAGAAAGAAAGAAAGAAAGAAAGAAAGAAAGAAAGAAAGAAAGAAAGAAAGAAAGAAAGGAGGAAGGAAAGAAGGAAGGAAAGAAGGAAGGGGAAGGAGAAGGGAGGGAAGGGAAAGGAAAGGAATTCAGTAGTTACTGGAAGCAGTTTTAAATCTACATTTCTTAGGCAGCTTGCTAACAGTACCAAAGCCTGATAAGTTCAAACAGTGGAAATGTACTTTTTCCTCATTCTGGAAGCTGTAAATATGAGATTGTACTGGCTGCATACACTACCAGGCTCTCATGAGCACCATTTCCTGACTGCCACTTCCTGTGTGCTCACTTGGTGTTTCATGCTGAACAGGTGCTGGAGTAAGACATCTCTTCATCTGAGAAGCCTGTCTGATTAGGATCTTATCCTTATGGCTTTAACCTTTAAGAATTGACCTCAAGGTTAATAAAGGCTAAGGGTAACAATAAGGTTAATTTTTTACTTTAATTACTTCCTAAATGTCTGCCTAACAGAGTCAAAAGCATTCACTTTTTCAAGCATTCCAATTTTATTTTGATCATCATACAAAGAACAACAAAATATTTCATAGCAATTCTATCTTAAATATATTCTTACCTTATAAAAACTCCTTATAAAAGTATTATATTACTACAAGGGTAAAATATTTTTAATTCTAAATTATGTTGATTTTGATTTTTTTATTCTAAAATGTTTATGAGGAAAAAATCAGTTTTATTAGAAATAAAATGTTCAGCTTTACGACTAGGGTCTCTGGCTCTCACTAGGTCAGGTCAGTTGTTTCTGTGGGTTTCTCCAGCACGGGCTTGTCTCCTTTTCTCATCCCTCCTCCTTCTCTACAACTGGATTCTGGGAGTAAGGCTCAGAGTTTAGCTGTGGGTGCTTGCTTTTGCTTCAATCAGCTACTGGATGAAGGTTCCAGGATGGCAACCAAGGTAGTCATCAATCACACTATAGGGAAATGGCATCCAGGGCAGCCTCTCCTCTACTGCCTAGATTCTTAGTTGGGGTCATCTCTGTGCATCCCTGAACGTTTCCCTAGTTCCAGATGTCTCTCTAAACGTATACTGGCTCCCTCTATCAAGGTATCTCCTTTCTTGCTCTCCTCTATTCCTCCCCTGTCTCAGTCTCCTGATCCCTCTTGTTCTCCTCCACCCTCCTCTTCTTCCCCTCTCTTTTCCTCCTTCCCTGCTGTGCCAGCTAGGAGGCCTGGGCACTTTATGGGACCTCTAACAGTGGAGTCAGTGTTTATCTCTAGTGCACAAATGAACTTTGGGAGCCCAGTCCCTATGGAGGGATATTATTGCAGCCCAGATACATGAAAGAGGGCCTATGCCCTCCCCCAAATGATGTGACAGACTTTGATAATCCCCAGTGGAAGGCCTCACTGTCTTTGGGGAGTGGGAGTGGGTGCGAAGTGGGTTGGGGGGGTCGGTGGGGGGCATGGGAGAATGGGAAGGCGAGAGAATGGGGGGATTGATATGTAAAATAAGATTATTTCTAAAGTAAAAAAATCAAAACAAAGAAATAAAGTGTCATTTTTCATTAATTAAATGTTCACTTTCTGTTTAGTGTTTATATGCACGTGCAGGAAGGGTGCATGTTTTATGTTTAATGCTCACAGTTAAATAAAGCAATCTTATCTACTAAAAATCGATGTAAAGCACACAATTTAGATGTATATCTAAGAATAGGAGAAAAAATTCTAAATCCATGTGTCAAAGTGATTACATTCACTGCTAATAAAATATGTGTTAATTAAAAATTTCAAAGCAAATTTAGGACTTGATGGGTTTAAAAAATGAAACATATTGGAGTGGATAGAGAGAATGCTTCTGCGTGGGCTTTAGGAAGGGAAGGATTGAGATCAAACACACTGTACAAAATTCTCACAGAACTCATAAAATGAGGAAGAAAAAAAAGCAATTTTAATATCAGATAAAAATCTTAAAGGTCACATGATGATAAACTTGAAAAATTGCCTTTCTGTGTCACTTTTTACATTATAAAATAATAAGACTCATAAAAATTCATTAAATGTTCATAAGGTGGAACACAGAAAACCTTTACCAGGAATATTTATTTAAAATATTATTGTTAATTTTTTTCTATTGGGAAAATAAAAGGAATTATCTGCAAAAAATGAAATTATGTGCAATGTTGTCTACATAAAGTTGATGTGAGTTAGAAAGTAAGTCTTGGGCTTCTAAGCATGAGAATCTGAGTTTGATCCCCAGCACTCATGAAAAATTCTAGAAGTCAGGGTTGATGGTTCCTGTTTACCTTTCTAGCATGGAGAAATGGAAAAGGTAGAGACTAGGGAATACCTGGGGCTTGCTAGCCAGATGCTATATGCTACTTGGTGACTTCTAGTCCAGTCAGAAAACCTGTCTCAATAAAAGAGGAAATGGTGTCTGAAGAACAATACTTGAGTTGTCTTCTACTTTCCTCATATATATATATATATATATATATATATATATATGTATATATATGATCATGTTCTTCTACATGTATGTATATATTTAACCATAAAAATGCACATACACATGAAAAGTTTATGGAACTATAATAATAGTTATATAGACTATACAAACTGAGAAATTAGACCAAATAAAAACTAAAATTTTGAATTTATTAAGGCTTCAAGAGTATGAAAACTATGCTCATAGACTATAACCTTTAGGTAACATGTTTCTGAAAGAAAACACAGATGCAAACACAAATGTGTGCATAAATGTATGGCTATATTAATAATGTAGGGTATTAGATAGAATCCCCTATATTTTTCCCCTTCTTTTCTCTTCCTCCCAATCCCAATTTTTAAGGTTTATTTTTTTGTGCATATCCCAGGCTGCTTTAAATCTCACTATGTAGAAAGTAGAAAGCTGGCTCAGCAGTTAAGAGCACACTTATAGAGGACCTGGGTTCAATTCCCACTACAAATAGCTGTAACTCCAGTTCCAGAGAATCCAATACTCTCATCTGGCTTCAGTGGACATCAAACATGCACAGACATACATGCAGTCACTGCATCCATACACATAAAATAAAATAAAACAAAATATCATTATGTAGTCCAGAGCTTCTTGGAACTCAAAATCCATTTGCCTCATTTCCATAATGCTGAGATTACAACTGTGTGCCTGAAGCTATTTTCTTTTCAAATATTATTCCATTTAACATTCCCATCCTTTAAATAATAGAAAAGCATGTGAAAATCAATGCAACTAAAATAAGTAAAAACAGATTAGATTTATCATATTATTTGTAGATTTCTTAATTTCAAATTTAACATTTTTTTCCTCATTGAGGTTTAACAATAGCACAGGCAAAATTCAGTGAAAGGGAAGCAAAGAAAACCCATCAGAATACTCAAGTAATGTGTATATTGAACTAATTATTATCAGATTATATTAGAGTAAGTCCATTAACAAAACATATCCATCCATATACTATACAAAGGAGAACATGGGGAAGTAGAAATGTGTTTATGCTTATCTGATAACAATCTTATGTTATTAAGATTTTTTTTGTAAAAGTTTTAATGATATTTTTGTAACAAGTCTAAGACTGTGATGAATTTGCTTAAGTTTTGTAGGGAACATATATATATATATATGTATGTATGTATATATTAAATTGGATGTTGTCTTATTAACATAATTACAGAAGTTATTAAAATATTAATTCATTTTAGACTTAAGCCACTTCCACATTTCCTTTTAAGTATATTTAATAGATAGAAAAGGACAGTATAATCTTAGGATTCAGGTATTATAAACACACACTAAGTATTCACATATAATTACTATTTACTTTTTGCTGTGCTTAGGATTAAAATCAGAACTTTAGGAATGCATGGCATGGGCTCCTCACTGACTAGCACTTCCATTCTACAATAAATGTTTTACTGAATGAATGTATGAATCAATTATCATGAGATTGTCTCTTCCTGTGGAGTACTGCTCATATTGTTTCTAAAGGTGTGGTCCCCAACCAGTACTATTTCTATTACCTTAAGACTAGGTAGACCCACAATTTTTAGCCCAACCCAGACACTTGGAAATTAGTCTTGAAATTTAACTTAAATTGACTGAGTGATTCTGATGCTTGCAATAGAGGCTTAAATCTGAAAAATCTACTGGTTGTCCCAATTGACATTTCTTAGACTATACACCCTGCAGTTCTCATTCCAACAAAACAAAAATAATCACCTGGGTCTACAAAATCCGTCTTTTATGTGATTACATGATGCTAATCTGAGACATAAAAAGATAAGAAGAGATTGCATAAAATTTCAGTAAATTAATTAATAATATATCATCCCTAACTCTGAAAAGTATAGACTGATGTTTTCAGGAAAGTAAAGAAAATAACTAAGCATTGTGAATGGAAGTAGATTTCATATAAACTTTTAGTATAGCATTTTGTCAAAATATTAGTAAAATATATCAGGTAAAAGCATGAAGAATGACTTTGTCCAAAGGTCAATAGAGGAGTTCCATGGGAAGAAATTCTATGCTCTGGGTGTTTTAAGGGGAAAATGAGCTGAGAATGAAACCTTGTTGATTATTGGAGATCTTATACAAGAGAGATTCAATAAGCACTTCTGGTATGTGAAAATCTTCAGGAAAAATGTCTTAATCTCACTTCTCCAGGGAACCCATTTTTCTGCATAAGTCCAATACATGTGATCAGTGTGGGTAAGCATGCTGTCAGAGATGATATCTTGATCTTTCATGTGAGCATGTTCAGAAGTGAACCCATATGAAATAAAATCAGTAGGGGAAAGAGAATTTATGTAGACATATCCTGCAAAAGCCACACAGGAAGCATTCATAAAACACATGAAATTTAGGTTGGGTTGTCTGCTCTTAAAGGATTATTTATGCTACCACACACACCCTGGTTGCTAGTGAATAAGGAAAAATGTATTAAACTCATTGCAAGAGAGGTTATGTGTTTATTTAGTATATGTAAATATTTTTAAGTATATGAAAATTATCAAAAAATGTATAATGTCTTCTTCCAAAACAATTACTCAAAAGCTACAGAAGCCACAGTGCCTGATGTGGAATGCTTGCCCTTAAGCTGTTGGTTAGAGGTGTCCCCCAAAATAGTGTAGATTATTGCCTTTTCTTCTGTTTGTTTTCTAGAACTTGAGAGGTAGATCCTAATTTCTGAAGATGCCACATATATCAGTTACAGAGCATGAAAAAACAAAGTTGATACTTACCATAAATCTTCCTCTAAGCTGGCTAGATTTCTCAGAAATGGAAACTGATCTGTTAGCTGTTGCTTCAGTATGTGGGTGCATGTATGTGGAGTGGGGCGGGGCCAGGAACAGTTATCAACAGTCTCGTCCAGCTATGAAACCAGTGAACTTCAATAGTGAGCAGCACGACAAGGTATGTTCAGAGATGAAATAGTGGCATAACTATTATGGTGATAATTAGCCACTTTCTGATTGGATTTAAGGCCTGCTCACAGGAGGAAGCTCATGTACAGCTAGTACTGTAAATCTGGTCAAGAACCTGTGATTGGGAAGCTAACAGGCTCCAGGGGTAATCAAACTGATTCTGCTAAATGGAAACAGTTCTAAACTGCTTTCTGAATTCCTAATTCTCTACCCATAAATTAGTGAAGCACTCATACTTCATCAAGGGTTCTTTTGTGCAGTGGACAGTGCTTAATACACAACCTCACAACTGATCAAAGTACAGAGAATGTGTGTCAATTGAATGCTTAGCCACAAACTGGACAATTATATTATACACTCTCATGATTCAAGGATCGTTATGGAAGAGAGTGCTAAAATAATGAATGAGACAGAGGCTGAGGAGGGTCAGATTGGAACAGTGTCTTCCGATTATGACAGAACCACTACACTAATAAACTCACAGATGCTGTAGCTGCCTGCACAAAACCTATAGAAGGGTCAAGGGTCAAGCCAGTCAAAATTTCAGCATTGTAGGGGAATGGGACATGAATGACCACCATATGGACAGTTGATCACTTCTAGGGAAAAGAGAGTCAGTTTATTTTTCTTTTTTTCTTCTTTTTTTTTTAGGGCTGTGACCTCTTGTAGATTGATCATGACACAGTGGATGGCTTCACACCAAGAAAAAAATGGACTCAAGAGATGATTTTAAAAAATTGGACATGATTTTGAAGAAGAGATGTTGTGGGGGACTTTGGAAGAGTTAGGGGAAGGAATGAGAGGCAAATATAATCAAAATATGATTCATTAAATGTTCAAAAATTAATAAAAGTACTTCTGTACTTCTAAAAATTTTTCTGCTCATGTTTGGGAAATCACATTGGTGAGGCTTTACACACTTGTGACATTAAAAGGAGAAACAGTCTCACAGCAAGATATTCTCTTCCTCTTACAATCTTTCCCTCTTTTCCACAACAATCTTGGAGTCTTGGGTGTGAGAGTTGTATTGTGAATGTACTAGTTAGAATTTGATACCACGAGGATCCCTCCTGCCACTGAACCACACAGAGGGACCTGGAGGCAGAAGAAGCAGCCACCATCATGGGCTGCCATTCTGGTCTTGCCCCTCAACCTTCTGGTAGAAAGAGAGACAAAGAGAGAGAGAGAGAGAGAGAGAGAGAGAGAGAGAGAGAGAGAGAGAGAGAGACAGACAGACAGACAGACAGACAGACAGATAGAGAGACAGAGACAGACAGAGAGACAGAGACAGACAAAGAGAGACAGAGTATAGGATAGAGCCTTGAACCCATACCCACCAGGAGAGGGAGAGAATCCCCCTATACCAACTAGAAGAAGAGATGGGAAGAAGACAGTATAAGAATACATCCAACAACAAAAAAACTTACAGATATCACCAGAGTCTTGGGACTCTATATAAGCAAGAATTCACCATCCCAGCACAGAAGAAACAGAAAAGAATGACCTTATAAACAACTTCATGAAAATAATAGAGGCTCTCATAGAAGATATGAGAAAATCCCTTAAAGAAATGGAAGAAAAAAATCACAAAAATGCAAGAAATCAACAAATCTCTTAAAGAAAGCCAGGAAAGCCAAGAAAAAGCAATCAAACAGATAAAGGAAACAATTCAAACAGTTCAAGACCTGAAAACCAAAATGGAGACAATAAAAAAAGAACAGAAATAGAAATAGAAAAGCTGCATAAACAATCAGGAACTACAGATGCAAGCACAACAAACAGAATAAAAGAGGTGAAAGACAAAATCTCAGGTGCTGAAGATAAACTAGAGAAAATAGATTCATTGACAAAAGAAAGTCTTAAATCCTTAACACAAAATATCCAAGAAAGATGGGACACTGTAAAGACCAAAAGTAAGAATAATAGTTATAGAAGAAGGTGAAGAAGCCCAGCTCAATGGTTGCAGAAAAGATATTCAACAAAATCATACAGAAAACTTTCCTAACCTGAAGGAGATGCCTATAAAAGTATAAGAAGTTTACAGAACACCAAATAGACTATACCAAAAAAAGATCCCCTCGCCACATAATAATCAAAACAGCAAATATACAGAATAAAGAAAGATAATTAAGAGCAGCAAAGGGAAAAGGCCAAGTTACATATAAAAGCACACCCATCAAAATTACACCTGACTTCTCCATGGAAACCGTGAAAGCCAGAAGGTCTTGGATAGATGTTCTACAAACACTAAGAGACCACAGATTCCAGCCCAGACTACTGTTTTCAGCAAAACTCTCAATCACTATAGATGGAGAAAACAAGATATTCCAATGCACAACCAGATTTACAATGTGTGTCCCCAAATCCAGCCCTACAGAAAGTTCTAGAAGGAAAACTCCAACCTAAGGAAGTTAACTGCACTCACAATAAAATGGTCAATAGTTAATCTTACTTTACCAAAAGCCAGAAACAGGGGAAAAACTCACACACAATACCACCACCAAAAACTGACCCAAAACAAACAAGAATCAACAATCAATAGTCATTAATATCCCTGAATATCAATGGTTTTAACTCACCTATAAAATGACACAGCCTAACAGAATCGATACGAAGACAGATTCCATCCTTTTTCTGCACACAAAAGACACCTCAATTTCACAGACAGACAAACCTCTACAGATACAAAAAAAATAGGAATAACCCCCTGTATCTTATGAGACCACCATGGCTTAAAATTAGAACTCAACAGCAACACAACTTGCAGAAACCCCACAAACTCATAGAAATTGAACAATGCTCAATTGCATCACTCCTGGATAAAGGAAGCAAGAAAGAAAGAAGTCAAAGACTTCCTAGAATTCAATGTAAATGAAGGCATTACAAACCCAATCCTATGAGATACTCTGAATGCAGCTCTAAGAGGAAAGTTCATAGCACTAAGTGCCCACATGAAGAAACTGGAGAATAACCACACTAGAGAATTAACAGAATACCTGAAAGTTCTAGAACAAAAAGAAGCAAAGTCACCCAGGAGGAGTAGATGCCAGTAAATAATCAAATTGAGAGCTGAAATCAATAAAGTAGAAAAAAAGAAAACAATACAAATAATCAATGAAACAGAGTTGGTTCTTTGAGAAAATCAACAAGATAGACAAAAATTTATCCAGTTTAACCAAAAGAGAGAGAGAGAACATGCTAATTAACAAAATCAGAAAGGAAAAGTGGGACATAAAACAAGCAATGGAGAAATCCAGAGAATCATTTGAAAACCAGTCCTCCACAAAATTGGAAAATTTAAAGGAAATTGACAGTTTTCTGGAGAGATATCAATTACCGAAATTAAATTAAGAACAGATTAAAAAAAGTTAAATAGATCTATAATCACTAAAGAAATAGAAACAGCCATAAAATGTCTTCCAGCCAAAAAAAGTCCAGGGTCAGATGGACTCAGTGCAGAATTCTACCAGAAATTCAAGGAAGATCTAATACCAATATTCTTCAAATTGTTCTACACAAGAGAAGCAGAAGGATCACTGTCAAACTCTTTTTATGAGGCTAAAATTACCTTAATACCCAAACCACACAAAGACACAACCAAGATAGGGAACTATATACCAATCTCCCTCATGAACATTGATGCAAAAATACTCAATAAACTACTGGCAAATCGAATTCAAGACCACATTAGAAAAATCATTCACCAAGAACAAGTAGGCTTCATCCCAGTGATGAAGGGATGGTTCAACATATGATAATTCACCAAAGTAATCCACCATATAAACAATCTGAAAAATAAAAACAACATGATCGTCTCACAAGATGCAGAAAAAGCCTTTGACAAAATCCAAAATCTCTTCATGATAAAGGTTTTGGAGAGATCAGGAATAACAAGAACATATCTAAACATAATAAAAGCAATATACAGCAAACCAACATCCAACATCTACCTAAATGGAAAGAATCTCAACTTGATTACTCTAAAATCAGGAACAAGACAACGGTGTCCACACTTTCTATATCTGTTCAATATGGCAGTCTACGTAAGTGACCCAAAGAATTCTACCAGGGAAAACTACAACTGATAAACACCTTCAGCAAGGTGGCAGGAATCAAAATTAACTAAAAAAATCAGTAGCTCTACTATATATAGACAATAAAGGGACCAAGAAAGAAATCAGAGAAACATTACCCTTTACAATAGCCCCAAACAACATAAAATATCTTGGAGTAA
Organism: Mesocricetus auratus; assembly: GCF_017639785.1. Taxonomy (NCBI): domain Eukaryota; kingdom Metazoa; phylum Chordata; class Mammalia; order Rodentia; family Cricetidae; genus Mesocricetus; species Mesocricetus auratus. The sequence goes on along the minus strand of NW_024429190.1, from coordinate 26,453,362 downwards.
CTCTAACCAATCTGGTTAAAGACCTATATAATGAGAACTTTGAGTCTTTAAAGATAGACATTAAAGAAGATATCAGAAAATGGAAAGATCTCCCATGCTGTTGGATAGGTAGGAGCAACACATTAAAAATGGCAATCTTACCAAAACTAATCTACAGATTCAATACAATCTCTATCAAAATCTATGCACAATTATTCATGGACATTAAAAGGACAGTCCTCAACTTTATATGGAAAAACAAAAGACCCAGGATAGCCAAACAACCCTGTACAATAAAAGAAATTCGGGAGGCATCACCATCCCTGACTTCAAGCTCTACTATAGAGCTAGAGTCATGAAAACAGCTTGGTATTGGCACATAAATAGACAGGTAGACCAATGGAATAGAATTGAAGACCCTGATATTAACTCACACACCTTTGAACAACCTGATCTTTGACAAAGAAGTTAAAGCTACACAATGTTTTAAGCATCTTCAGCAAATGGTGATGGCATAACTGGATGCTGGCATGTAAAATACTACAGATAGATCCATATCTATCACCATGCGCAAAACTTAAATCCAAAAATATCAAAGACCTCAGCATCAATCCAACCACACTGAACCTCTTAGAAGAGAAATTAGGAACTACCCTTGAACGAATTGGTACAGGAGACTACTTTCTGAACATAACACGAGACACTGAGATCAACAGTTTATAAATGGCACCTCCTGAAACTGAGAAGCGTCAGCAATGCAAAGGACAAAGTCAACAAGCCAAACAACAGCCCACAGAATGGGAAAAGATTTTCACCAACCTCACATCTGACATAGGAATGATCTCCAAATTTTACAAAGAACTCAAGAAGAAAGTCTCCAAAACACCAAAGGATCCAATTAAAAAGTTGGGTACAGAACTAAATAGAGAATTCTCAACAGAGGAGTTTAAAATGACTGAGAGACACTTGAAAAAGTGCCCAATATCCTTAGCCACCAGGAAAATTCAAATCAAAACAACTCTGAGATACCATTTCACTCCCTTCAGAATGGCTAAAATAAAAAACACAGTTTATGCTGGAGAGAATGTGGAGAAAGGGGAACACTGCTGGTTGGAGTGCCAATTGTATAGCCACTTTGGAGATTGGTATGGAGATTCCTCAGGAAAATAGAAATCATTCTACCACAAGATCTAGCTATTCCACTCTTAGGCATATACACAAAAGATATACATTCATACAATAAGGGCATCTGCTTATGTTCATAGCAGCATTATTTGTAATACCCAGAACCTGGAAGCAACCTAGATGCCCTTCAACTGCAGAGTGGATAGAGAAAATGTGGTACATCTACACAATGACGTATTACTCAGCAGAAAAACAATGGGATCTTGAAATTTGCAGGCAAATGAATGGCACTAGAAGAAACCATCCTGAGTGAGGTAACCCAGTCACAAAAAGACAAACATACTATGTACTCACTCATATATGGATTTTAGACATGGAGCAGGGGATTGCCAGCCTACAATCCCACCATCAGAGAGTCTGGGAAACAGGGAGAACTCTAAGAGAGATGTGCATGGTAACCCAGAGAAGGGGAATGGAAAAAGATCTCCTCAGGGTATTTGGAGCATGGGGAGAGGAGAGGGGCGAAGGAGATGGTAGAAAGAGAGGGACAGAAGAGCAGGGGAGAGGAAGACATGGGGGAGCAGGAAGGGTGAGTCAGGGTAAGAATAGAGGAAGCTGGATGAGAGATAAGGAGTCATTATACATTTGAAGAGAGATCTGGCACTAGTGAGATTTTCAGAGACCTATAAGAATGACAGCAACCTTAAGGCTACCTTAAATGACCTCCCCTTATAATGAGATTGATGACTATATTATGCTAACCTAGAACTCTCATCCAGCAGCTGATGGAAGCAGAGGCAGATACCCACAACTAAAAACTGAACTGAACTCCTGGAACCCAGCTGCAAAGAGGAGAGAGAAGCAAATGAATCATGGACCCCATATTGGTGACTGAGACACCAGCATGGGACTGATCCAGACCCCTCTGAATCTGGGTGTCAGCAAGGAGGCCTAAGCAGTCTATGGGACCTTGGAGAGTAGATCATTATTTATCTCTGGCATACAAATGGCCTTTGGGTGCCCATTCCACATGGAAGGATGCTCTGTCATCCTGGACACATGGCGGAGGGGGTTGGCCCTGCCCAGGATTATATGACAGACTTTGAAAATCCCCCATGGAAGGCCTTACACTCCCTGGGGCGCTGAGGGGGCATGGAGTTGGGGGTTGGGGGAATGGGGATGGAACAGGTGGGGAGGCAGAGGGATCTGGGATTAACATGAGTAAAAAGTTAAATAAAGCAGGGCTTTGTTGGCGCATGTCTTTAATCCCAGCACTCGGGAGTCAGAGGCAGGCAGATCTACGTGACTACAAAGCCAGCCAGGTCTACAGAGCAAGTTGCAGGACAGCCTCCAAAATAATACAGAGAAACCCTGTCTTGAAAAGCCAAAGAAAAAGTTAAATAAAAAGTTATTATAAAAAAAAAGAATTCGATACCACGACTTTGAATAGTGATTGATTGTGGTTTTTGATTGGTCAAAGGACATTTACTTCATGATGTGTGAGGACTGTGCTCATTTGTGAGAATAGGGGCAAATATTTAGAATATAGTCAAGGATTATGCTGGTAAAGTAAATATTGCAGGTTCTCTTCCAAGATCCATGACACAATAAGCAATAATAGCTTGCTAACATGGCTAGAGATGGAGTGAGAGATGCCTGGGTGGCCTCAATGCTACAGGTAACTAAGGAATGCTGAGAGCAGGAGAAATAATCTTACTATAGGAGAAGACACAATTGGTTTTCCAATGCCAAATAGTCAGTCCCCAAAACATACATAGAAGTACATTATACAGACTGAGTAGGTTGCACTTACGTATCTAGAAAACTGTGTATGAGTGAGGGTGTGTGAAAATCAACAATTAATGAAAAAAGAAACCATGAATTTGAGAGAGAGCAAGGAAGGTTGTTTGAGACAGGACAGCTTGCAAGAAAGGGATGAGGAAATGATACAACTATATACAATCTCAAAAAATAAAAGAATAAAATAAAACAGATAAGATCAGGCATGTTCATGGTGGTATGGTGTAGACAAAAAATCGTTAATAAGAGCAGAGAACATGATATGATGGGAATAGAATAATGCCATCTCACAAATTTTGGTGATCTGATTCCCACAGTGTGAACATTTGTGAGCTTTAGGATGAATCTAAACTGAGGGATAGAAAGGATGGTTTTCATCATGTGATTCTAAAATGAAAAAATAACTTTGGATTGGGCAGCAAGAAAGGCAGAGAAGGTAAGAGGATAGACCCAAGCTCAGGCATATAAATTCTAGTCTTTGAAGATAGGGGAACGTACCAGAAACCTAGAAAAGTGTGACTCCAGCAGATATAAGAACTACAAAGTACAGATTTTCTGGTAATGCTTACAAAGAAACACAGACAAAATTATTTTAGACCAATCACATTCACTGTGGTTCTAGCCTCCAGACTGATAATAAACATGCAAAATAACTATTTTAACAGACACAGAAATGAAATGGACACAAAATGACAAATTACTAAGCCACAATATGTTCTATGAAATCAAGGCCATTAAAAGAAAGTAGATTAGTACCCTCTTGACTTCCTGGGTGAGGTATGATTAGTTTAAAAGAATAAATCTCTTATAACTTTGAGTTGGTAGATTACAGTCAGGAATGGGATGTAGTTTGAATTTATGCTTGGAGAATAAAAAAAACAGGAAACAGGAGCACTCATTTATGGTGATGGAGCTAAAAGCCAAGACCAGTTAAGGCATATTCTAGTGAGACACTGGTACCAAGTATACTGGGTTTTAGTAAGGAAAAGAAGGCAAGTCTGGGCATTGCAAAAATTACTCTATTACTTAGTGTTTGACTTTGTATTCTAAAGGAAGTAAAAAAGAGTTATCTCAAACCTAAACTGTGTGTGTGTATGCTTGTATGTGTTGCATAAAGTATACATACATGTATGTATATGTATGTATGTGAATATATATAATTATACTTAAAATAATTCAGAAAATAGGGAATACAATATTTTTCTATTTTTAATATCTAAAAACAAGGTATTTTCACACTAACAGAAGATATTCCATACATTTTTCTTATTAAGAATGAGTTAGAAACTCTTCTTGCTCAAGTCTATCCTCTTCCTTCTCTTCCTTCCAAATGAAGATCATAGATGTATAGGAAGGTAGGATACTTTCTCAACATCACTTGCAGATAAGCTGTTTCACAGGACTTTATATAGCAAGACACGGGAAGGGTAATATTGGAAAATTTTGTTATGAAATTTCAAAGGGAGGAAGTCTGAAGGAAATGGGACCCAAAATGGTTGGAAGACAGAGAGTAGAGTCCTGCCTATCTGGACAGCTTTGAGGAATGATGGAATATCGCCATTCACTGTTTTATTTTCACAGCTAAGCTTGATGCCCTGAGGGAGATAAAAGCAGATGTAGCTCTGTTTTTCTGCAAGTAAAGTCAAGGTGTAACTGCAGATTTGAGCAGTGCAGTCATACAAAGTAAAATATTTCTTTTAATAAAAAAAGGCGAAATGGGACTCTAATATGTTAGAAAAACTTTGTACTATGTAAATAGAGACAAAAGAAACATCTGTATCAGATACATCAAGGAGGCATAAGCAAGGAATGGGAAAATGAATGAACAAAAATCAAAATAAATATCTGTTGTAGTACAATGAGAATACCTCCGAAATTCTGCATTTCCAGATTTTCACAAAAGAGAGAACACATAGACTAAGAATGTAGCTCACTGGTAGCTATGTGCCTAGCTCACATGAGACACTGAGTTCAGTCTCCAGTCCTATAAACAAACAATTAAACAAACAAAGGATACACACAATTCTTAGTAGAACTAAGAAAAAAGCATCTATGACCCCAAACCTGATAACAGTCTATGAATGATTTCCTTACCTTGTGAACTACATGTCTCTAAACCAACAAAAGAAGAGCCATGTTGGGTTAAATGGATGGCTTCTAGGGAAGTTATTTGTGAACCAAAAAAAAAAAACCCCAGAAAAAACCAACAACAAAAACCCCTTCATCTACTTTTATATCTTTTAAACTGAAGTACACCTCACAGCTCATTAGGCTAAGAGAAGGAATAATTTAGCTAATCATTATCTGGCCTTAATGATGCATGGAAATAGGCTGAGCTCAGTGCCAGGCAGACTGACCTATTCCAGGAGAGGGCAGCCAGGCCATGGCAGCTGCTCTTTAGCTCTGAACAGACCAGCATCAAACCAAATGAAGGCACAAGCAGGAGATGAGAAACAGGTTCTTTCAGATTTGATATTTCAAACATTTCTGTGGCAATGGTGGCTCTACATGCTGTAATACTATGAAGTCTTAAGGTCAAATGACAATTATTATTATTATTATTATTATTATTATTATTATTATTATCTTTATTATTATGTGTAAGATGTGTCCCCTGTAGGTTTCTCATGCACCAATGGATAGTTGAACATCTAGGCATAAATAGGCAACATTAACAGCACTTACTGGGTGGTCAACAGAAAAAAGGATAGGATCTTATATCATTATATGCATTCATGAATTCAAAACTAAATACCAAAAACTTTAATTGTGCTAGTCCTACTGGTCATGCTTCAAACACTCAGTAGGGGTATGTGGCCAGTAGTACTATCCTGCAGAGAAGCTGGGAAAATAAACGCCAACATATTCTGATTAATAGTGACACTTTGATTGAAACAGTTCTACCTCAACTTTCCCAATTCTGACAGTTTATAAGCACCCCCTTGTTTTTCTCTAGAAAGAGACGAACATGTCTATTTCATCCATCACCTTATTTGTGTGTATCTAACTGCCTGTATGTTTAGTGTCCATGTTTGGTAGATATACACGTGGGGAGGACGTTTAGTCCCCTGCTCCATCGTTCCCTGCTCTGTTCCTTTGACACAGACCTGGAGCTGGTCTGGCAACTAGCAAGCCCTAGAAACTCTCGTGTCTGTGTCACTCATAATGACATTAGGACAGGACTGTAAGATGTGTGACCACATCCAATTTTTAAAGCGAGTTCCAGGAATTTGAATTAGGAGCCTCTTTTACCTGTTGATCCATTTTCTTCGACTCATTTCCCTAATATTTAAAAATAAGTAAAACATTCTCTTCAACTTTCTGATATACCAATGAAATTTCCACTGGGCATCTCCCAGAGAAGTGTATATAATGTTTCATATTAGACACATTCAGAGAATCCAAACATAACTTGTCTTTTGTTTATGATATGAATTGTGACTGACACCAGAACCCATGTATAGTCACATGCTCAAATCCCTCAACTGATTTGTGGAAATCTAATTATCTCACGGAAAGGACACCCATTTGTATACCTGGATACATGACAGCATTATTACTGTAATCAGTTACATGACCCATAGTATTTGATCATATGACTAATAGTGCAATATAAGTAAAACTTACAAATATCATTCAGTTTTGAGGAAATAGTTCCATCTACTATTGATTTCCCTTGCACAAGTTGAACAAAAAGGACTCCATGTAAGTGGAGCAGAAAGAGTAATAGAACACAGTACTTATTATCTCTCAATCACCATTTGAGAAGAAAGATATTAGCATTTTAGGAAAGTCATACTAAAGTCATGCTGCCTTAGAAAATCATAGGGAAATGGCACTCTAACAAACTATGGAAATCTAGGTTTTATTTGTCATAGAACCCAGCATCATTTTTACTGAGGAAATAACACATGCTTTCCTATTTTATCCTCCTTTTTTTCAAATTTAATCAAACATATGCAAATCATAAACCTAGTATACATTTCCAAAACATGCATCCTTTCTCCTTATCTCCAAAGTGGCTTCCTGGAAGGGCTCCTCATCAACCATCTTAAATGTTACCCTTGCAATGCTATCACTGAGTCTTCTTCCTGTACTTCTACTGTCTAGTTAATTGCCCTGGAGAAGCTTTCTGAAGCAACTCCAGACAGAGTTAAACAAGTGATAAACAGAAATGATTCTGTTCTAGCCCGAATTAGTAAGTCAATGTGTTTACTGTGGTTACTTAGAAAATCGTGAATCACGCAGACAGCTGCACCTCCAAAAGTCCACCCCAGAAGCAGAGATGATTCATGAAAGCTGCACCACTGTATACTAGAGGCTGTTCTGTCTCAGTGTCTCTTCTGCTCTGAGCAATTGTTTACTGCTTATTCAACCTCAGGGAGGACCCTTGTGAATTTTGTAAATTTCATGAACTTTGTGAGTATTATCATCCCTCTAGGAGAGACTGTTTTAATCTGTAAGAAAAAAACTACATGGAACCTTGTCTTAAAAAATACTTCGTTTTAATTAAATCTCTAAATCTTCACAATTTTATGAGGTTTAGATGAATTTCTCAAGCAGAGCAATTAGTCATCAGTTTTCATGTATATTCAGTAGTAAACTGCACCAGTAAATTCTCAGAACAATTGTTACATTGGATTGAACAGTTTTACCCAAACGCACTTACTTTAAAAATGAAAAGGCACCATTACCAGCTGCCACCTGGTGCCATGCTGGTTTCCAAGGACCACTCTGCTGTAGAGTCAAATGCTGATCTGAGTGGACAGTATTGTTACCTGGGGTCTTGGTAGTATCTGAGTTTGGACTGCTGCAGGGGGCTATGCCTAGGTCGGTGGTTCTACCACAGCCAGAGTCTGTGATGTCCATGGCCCAAGGTGCAGCCAAAGGCCACACAGATACCCTGGGTTAAGTTACATGCTTGGCCATGTTGGCTTCTCATCCCCCTTAGTTCCCCTCCCTGCCATTTGGCCTTGCTCCAGTGCCTGCCTTCCTTCTGGTTCACAGGCCTTAGTCCCCTGCCATCCATTGTGTCTGGCTCAAGGCTCAATGACCCCGCTCACTTTGCTTGCCCCAGCCAGGGAATTTACATACAAGTGCATTCCTAATAGAATTGTGTCTAAAAGGAAAGAATTCTGTGTTAAAAAAAAAAAAATAACCACAAGGATTATGGCCTGAACACATCCTCACATCATCAGGCGAGAAGATATCACCCTCAACATGTGAAATTAAGTTTCACTCAGAAAACACCCAATGTAATATTAAGGGCTCTGGACAAGAGCCAATACTCTGAAGAACCCATGGACTGAATTAGAGCCAATGTCTTTATTCCTGAGCTCTTTGACTGACTTTTTCTTACTGGGCTAAAACCAGAAATATGGACAGCATCCTTGGGATTTAGTGCTCCTTTAACCCTCTAATTCCTTCATCTTGCAAACATCTCAGTCAGCTCACCTGTTAAAGCCATTTTAGCTGTGGATCATCATCTAATCCAATTGCCATCATCGGGGAACAGGAGCTAGGTGACAATTGACTCACATGTCAAGAGCTGACTGGTCTTGCTTGATGCTGTTGCCACATCCCTTTAAAGTGTCTATCAGTTTTTTAGTAGAGTAGAGGTCCAGACAGAACTGGTCCTCACCTGGCTGGCTCTCTTGGTTACCAACCAGAAAATTGGCTTTCCTCTATCCAGCAGTAGTGGTATCGTTTTCATTCTGTAACTCATCATGAGATCTTGGATTTTTCTGGTCTGCTTGACTAGGCCAACCCAGCCTTTCTGTCACAGCTTCTCTAGTACCATGCCTGTCATTTTCACAGAGTTTCTTGTGATTATAGCAGACAACTTGCTTATAAGATTATTCAATTAATGTTTTCCTCCTACTGATAAAATGTAAGTAGATGATGTAAAGAATGAATGAATATTAAATACAATTGGTTTTCATTTCTGAACCTTTTCTTAAAGAGCTCAAAATAGGTTTGTAGCCTCACTTACAAGCCTAATTATGTTGAATTATCAAAAATAAACAAATATGTTTATTTATGAAAGCACCATGAGGAGTCTAATGATAACAGGCTGTAGAGAAAAATAGACATAAAGTTTCCAGCTAAGTCTAAAAGAATGGGGCACACTGGGGAGACTACAATAAGGGCTCACAGGTCATCATATAAGTCATCTCAGAAAATGGAAACTAACTGTAAAATGGCTGGTGTGGGGAACTCCACTCCTGAGAAATTACACAAGAGAAAATGAGAGGCTCAATGTCAATCCGAATGCCATAAAGACAAATGCAGGAAGTTTACAGCATGAAGTTTTCTGCTGTTCAAAACGTATTCTTAGCTTAGGCAAATATATTGACCCAGCAAAGTAAACAAAACATAGTTGTTTTATTTTTAATTCTCTTTTTTTTCTAGGAAAGGGCAAGTATTTATTTTAAAAAATTAAAAGTACAAACTGTACTGTGGATAGATACTGATGAATTTCGTTACAATAAAATTAATAGTTTTTTTCCTAGAAAAGAAAGAAACCCTAATAAGAATTTATACTTTAAGAAATAATATGTAAGCTCGGCATTGGTGGCACATGCCTTTGATCCCAGCACTGAGGAGGCAGATCTCTGTGAGTTCAAGACCAGCCTGATCTACAAGAGCTAGTACACGGACAGCCACCAAAGTCACAGAGAAAGCCTGTCTCGAAAACCAAAATAATAATAATAATAATAATAATAATAATAATAATAATAATAATAATATGCATTTCTTTGTTTTTTCACAATGAAAGAAACACAGAGCAAAACCAACTTGAGTGAGGGGCAGGATTCTCTTACTTTACAGCACTTTATAGTTTCTGGTCCATCCCAAGGGGAAGCCAGGGCAAGAAGTCAAGCAGGATCTTGGAGGCAGGAGCTGTAGCAGAAACCTTGAATAAAAGCTACTTGTCGGTTTCTCTCATGACTTGCTCAGCCTGCTTTCTTATACAGACTAGGACTCCCTACCCGTAGGTGACACCACCCACACTGTCAGACTTCACAGGCATGAAGACAGGCCAGTTTGATAGAGTCAATTTCTCAGTTGAGGGTCCCTCTTCCCAGGTAACTACAGCTTGTGCCCAGTTGACAAAACTACTCAGAATATATGGTCATACTAATTGTGAGTGTCCTTCCTGTACAAGTAAATAACAAGACTAAAATTGCTTTTCCTATTTTTCAGGAGTTTGTGTATTTTTTCCTAAGGCTCCCATGGTAACCATTTAAAAAATAAACATTGGATATGCCATTCATACTTTGCTTAGAAAATAAATTCCCACTGCGTATCTTCTAGATACTAATTTTGCTTATTGGGTTTGTGGTTTTCTTTTGTTTTAGTGTTAGTTGATTCTGGGTGTTATTCTTAATTTAAATTATATAAAACAGTAACATTACTTTAGAATATTTCATTATTAAAAAATAAATTTAGTTTTTATTCTTTGGAGTTAAATTTTATTACAAATGTCAGCTTAAATATGCTTCTAGATTTTCCATGTCATATTGCAGCTGCAGTATATGCTATAAAAGGAGTTTTAACTGGATTAATCTGCTGGGTAGTAATGGATTACTTTCTATAGGGATTAACTTTCCAACAATAAGCTTGCATTCTCATTTCAGCAAATGACTTCTATTAGTAACCTTGTGCTGTGCTAGTGATAGGCAAAATAGTGTACAAGTTTTCCTTTATTCCAATGACTTGACTCTTGGATCTACAGAATGATAATATAAACAGAATTTGATCTTAATGGATGCTGATTAGTATTAAGCAATCAAACTTGCAACACTTTAGTCATTTGCATGATAATGTGACTTGGAATAAAATAGTCTCATTTCTACTGGAAGAATTTTATTGTTTAATATAGACAGTTGAACTTTTTAATAAGACAATTCTGAGCCAATAAGATTCTTACCATCATTGTGTACCTTGAGTAAGCTGCTTAAATCTGGGAATTATGTCCTTTTATCTATAAAAGAGGAGAGTGATTCTTCTCTCTTACTCTTGTGGGAGTATCAAACAAAATTTGAAACAGCTAAATAATAATAAATAGGACTAGAGAGATATCCCAGGGTCTAATTTAGTTCTTGTACAGATCTGGCTTTTGATTCCTAGCATCCACACTGGGTAACACAAAACTGCCTACAACTCCAACCCCAAGATGTCCCTGGCCTTTGTGGGAACCAGCATTTACAAGCATATACACACACACATACACATAATTAAAAGTAAAACCTACTAAAATTTGAAAATAGCAAATACTAGTTATTTATCAAATAAGCTAAATGATAATTGCATAGTACAATACAAATACATTAGGAGTTTTTTGTTTCACTCCAAGGAATTTTATGTCTCAGACACAAGCAAATATCGCACACTAGGGGAACTTAATATTTCTAATAGCTTGCTTTCTAAACTGTTTTCCTGGAATTGCTGTTTCTATCCATTATAAAATTTTATACTTGTTTTCATCTGTGATGTCTTTTCTCAACTCTGTATTTTTCCATAATTGCTATAAGTTGGAGAGAGCTTTTCCAATGTAGAAAAGTTATTTTTGCTGATTAAAGCAATTTTCTTTAAAATAAACTTTTTAGAAATCCAAGAGTCCTCTTTGTGTACAGTCAGAAAGAGCTCACCATGTAGTTAGTTAAAACAGCTTGGAAACAAAACTCTATAAGCAAAATTTTCTGAGTTTCAAGTGGTTAGCAGTGTACCATGGGAAACCATGTTCGTGCCGGTTTGTAGAATAACTCTTAATTAAAGACAATTTCACATGGACTGACATCTCTGGTCAGACAGGTCCAGCAGCTAAATAAGTATGTCATGCAGAGCCACATTGAAATAAGACAGTGATGAACATCCCTCAGTATCTGTTGGTATAAAAATACCTTTCCAGCCCCCTTTTTTCTAGATAAGCGCATACATACCCATATTTTGGTAAATGTTTTGATCATGCTCTAATCTAAGATCCATATGGTTCTTATATTGAAGCCATACTCCTATGCTACCCCTGACAACAGGGTTAGAAACACACCTTATATTTACCTAATTAAAATTCTATTCCTTATCAATATATGAGATATACAGAATCTCTACACACACACACACACACACACACACACACACACACAGGAATCATTCTTGCTTCTAGGCTCACTAAGATAATATGATGCTTCCTGTAGCCACCCACCTCTTTGTTTTCTGCAATGACAAACATGATGTGAACAAAGAGAAAAACAAATTATTCAAGAGTTGATTGTGTTAATTAGTTTTTGTCCAGCTTCTATAGACTTAACATTATTAGAAGCCAATTTTGACTGTGTGGGATACATCATTAAACAGAATAAATACAAATCCTTGCCCTCATGGAGCCCACATTGTTTAGATGGATAAAAGAGGGAGGCAGAATATACTCACTAAACACAACAAATAGCCAGTTACATATCAGCAAGCCAAAATATTATAAAAATTGGCCAGGGTCATGTTTGTTCTGAACAGAATAGCCAGGGTTAGGGTGAATTGGCAAGATAAAATCTGAACAAATGATTGAGGAAAATTAATGGTATTAACATATAGATGTGGCTGTATTGAGAGAATCTGCAGGGAGCATGAAGTGTCTCACAAACAAAAGGAATATGTGTGCCTTGAGTAGAGGGGGTGGGAAGCAGTAAATGAAACTATCAGAGCCAGCCTGGAAAGAGGTAATGCATTGTTTCTGGCAGTATACCATACTAACAGGCTAAAAAATAGAAATGATTATGTCAATTAATACAAAATTTATTGATTTACAATGCAAATGTCATGCAAACTAGTAAGAAATAATTTGTAGGGGCACCTGCTGCTGTTATAATTCATACGTTGTTGTAGGGTATATGCTATGAGTTAAGTCTGAGTCGCATGCTACAAGTTCAGTCATACAATACTTACTAATGAACTAATGAATGACATGCGAAATGCAGTTTGATTGAGCCTGTAATTTCAGAAATCTCATCTTCATCCATCACTGTAAACTGAATGGCAATGTGCTCAACCGATCACCAAGTGGCAAAGTCCTTATTAAAAAACATTCATCCTAGAGCATAAACTAAATTCATTTTTCGGCTGTTGATAAGTGTCAGAGTAAGATGTTGACAACACAACACAGAAATTATGAAACAAACTCCAAACAGCACCAGAGTCAGTGAAGAGAAAGCTCATTGAAACCACAAAAAGCATGTGTTTTATAGGTCATTATGATTAACAATATAGAATGACTGGAATGTATATCAACACTTTATTAACATACATATGAATATTTCATATTTACTATGCCAAGAGAGATTATACAGGGAACATACTCATTTCTCCTTATATTGTCTTGGTATAGTAAGGCATTCCTAGCTTGCATTTGTATGAAGAAAGGTGATTGGAAAGAGGTACCTCCTGGTTGATTTGAATCCCAGAAGAGCAGAAAGTAGTTTGGAAGTTACTTATCTCTATTAATGTGAGATTGAAATCACTGGCTTTTGGTGATGATAAATTAAGTATCTTGCATGAAGACGCTTATAAGGTACTTGAAAATAAGTAGGAATATAATAAATCCTGGCTGTCGTTCTCTTGAGGATGCTTTACATCGTGTTGATAATTATCAAAATGCAGCCATGTGCTTAGTACAGAAGTCATTCATCATGACTGCAAGTGCTGTGAGACAGCCACTTTATGCTATTATTGTAGCAAAAAGATGAAGATGGCTAACTTACCCACATGTATAGAAAAATATTCAAATAATGGTGCTGGTGATTACATATCATGAGGTTGTTAGTTTTGGTCAGGAGGAAAATGAAGCCAAATTCCACTTTTTTCCTCAGTCATCATAAGACTTTATAGCTGAGAAATTGTGTTCCATTTGCTTAAATTGCTTTGTTGCTGAAAACTCTGTAGAACACTTGTTTTTTTTAAGAGGAATCTAACCTCTACAAATCATATTCATTTTTAAAACTATCACTTTTGTAACACACATTATCATAATGAGAAGATTTTATTTTCTCTCTCTCTCTACATCCCCCTCCACCTCTAAGTTCTCTCATCTCGCTGCGGGGTCAAAGCTATCCTTGAACTTGCAATCTTCATTACTCCTGCCTTGGTCTGCTTTGTACATGGGCTTTTGAATGCCAACACCTATAATTTTCATAATAATGACTCAGGTTCCACGATGTGAAGGAGTACAGAATAATCTTTGAAAAACAGGACATTACGCTTCCCGAACTTGAGTTGTTTTGTGTACCATATACCAAAAAGTTGAAGTGGAAACTAAGTAACACTTGTTCCAGAGGAGGGCCTTATCTTCATCCTTTGATTGTTCACTCTCCTGTATGAAAACGGATGCATGCTCTCATGTCAGCCTGTTTATTTCAGGGTCTTTTAAGAATTTCTGATATACAGCACATCTTCAATAAACTGTATCAATATGAGTCAGAAATTATTTTTTAAAAAAATGATAGTGGGAGTGAATAAAACCAACCACTCCTATGTAGAAACAATTGGAGCTAATCCAACAGAGTGTGGATCTTTGACACAGGCTTTGAATGTTAACAATTAAAATGGCAGATTTTAAGGGTACTAGAGCCATCTCACGACAGTCTCTGTCACTATTTGTAGCTGACATTTTTCCCGCTGAGCCAGCTTTTAATATTTTATCTCAGGCTTGCAGTACTGTTTTGAAAGCTCTGCAGTTTTTAAGAGGTACTTTTAGAAGAAGTAATTTACTAGTGGAAGGTCTTTGAGAGTCCACACCACTGCTGTCTGATTGTCTACTACTTGGTCCATTATGTATGAGGAGTCTCCACCAGACTCATGCCACGATGAACTCTGCCATGCCATTCCAGCCATGACAGACTAAAATGCCTCTGACACCATGAGCCAAAATAAGCCTTTCCTCCCTTGAAGTTGGTTCTGTCAGTATTTTGTCACAATTAGAAAGTAACAGATACACTAGCATATCTTATAAAGCTACATAGAATGGGTTATTTTTTTAATCTATTCTGTGTTGTGTAATGACTGAACTCTTCTATGTGTCAACAAAGTAAAAAATTATAAAGCTGCTTATATCAAGTTTATAGCTGCCTTTTTGAAAGCTATCTGCCTCCATAATATCAAATGATCTCATTTAAGATGCATATGCATATATGCAAATAATTTGTGGTTTCTATTTGCACAGAATAAAACAAATGCCTGAGGAGCATTTCCAATATGTGTGTGCTGAGAAGAACATATTGCTCACAAGCATTTACAAATGTTTGCTATGTGTGGATACTCTGTCTCAGGACCACCCCTCCATGCAGATATACCTTCACAAGTAAATCCAAGTCTCTCAGCTCACAGAAGCCTCTCTCTGGAGTGTATTCAATTTCTCACTAGACAGGGGAATATTTCATTCTGTGATTCCTCTTGGTTTGCAAATAAAATATATGAATTTAGTTTTCTAATAATTAGGCAGCTGCTCCAACAATTTCATAAAACGTGGCTGCCATTTTTTCTAGTGAAGAAATATTTCATTTGTCCATCCAAGATACCTTAAAATACATCATATCCAGAATATGGAATATTTAAATTTGCAATGCAAGACGTAACAGAGCCCACAGGCAACAAAAATAATCTACACTTGCCATTCAGGTTGCCTCTTTGATATACTAGAAAAGCATCTGCTTCATCACATGAAGTTTTATTATTCTCCCTAACCTCATCTCTTTCTGAGAAAATGGAATTGGACGTGTTTATCAACTCCCTCCATCATCAAGGAATATGTCATAACCAAATATCCTAAATCACCAGGGATCACAGTGGAACAGAAAGTCCTTGGTATATTGTCTGACTGGAAAAGACTGAGGAAACAAGGCTGGTGACTTTGCTGCTAGTTGTATAGAGTAAAGGAATTTGGATGTAGATATTTGAGTAGTAGCCTCACCTGGTACTACCTTAAAAGAGACAGTACCAATCAGGAGGCTGCAGTTTCCAGATTTGAGTTCTAGAAAGACACTGTGGAAGGAAACATTCCCAACATATATGCTCCCTTAGCCCTAAAATACACATTTTTTTCAGCTCTGTGGAAAAGGTCATAGAAGCCAAAGTTCCGCCCATCTAGTCAATAATATAGCCTGTGCCATGCTTTCCTAATGAAGGCATTTCTTTTTGAAGGCCAGAGAGTTTAGAATGGCAAAGCTGAGTGTGTATACATAAAGTAACTTTTGCAACAGCTGCAGATCAACTTTTTCCTAACCATAAAGGAAGAAAATTACTGACTATCCCATGTTGTTATAGAAATGAACAATTTTTTATTATTTATCTATTTATTTACTTATTAGCTCTTGCCATTACAATTGAGGTCAATAACAAAAACTTTAAGCTAGCAGTAAAATTTAAAATTAAAGCCCAGTTGTCACAGCAGCATATTTTCCCTCTGCACATAAATTGTGTATGTTTCATGTTGCAAACAGAGGAGCCAAAACTTCTCCACAACCATTATATATAGCAGAGCATATTCTGTGGAGGCCATTTCTTCAAACAATTACAGACATTTTAATATGATAAGCTTTTAGTCTGTACAGTGTGTCTCATGCAAAATCACATTTCAAAAACCTGTGCAGAGCTAAATAATTCACTTAGAGGATTCAGTAGTACATAAGGGGAATGGGAATAGGAACAGGAAGAAAAATTAGAAGATAACAGCTAGACAGAGCTTTGAAAACCTGTGTTTGTTTATAAAAGAATTAACTCTGGTGAGGCAAAGAGTTAGTAGAGAACAATGCAGTTGCTAAGAATATGTAAGTGTGTGGATATGTGAGATGTTATCATGAATTTAATATTCCTTATCTGAGTAGCAACAGTACAAATGTGATCAAAATAAAATATTCTGAACATTAAAATAAGGGGATATATTATATTGGCATGACTCTAAAGACACAATATACATCATTTTACACATCTCTCTGAATCCTGGGTGTGATAGACTTGAGAGATCCTTAATTAGTTAATAAAATGTTTGCTATGCCAGATGATAATGGATGACAGCAGCATTGATTCCTGAAACTGTTTGAGGTACCATCATAGTTCAATAGAAAATTTGGGAATTTACATCCCCAAACAGACCTAACTAGGTTCTAATTCACAGTAAATTACTTGTTAATCTCTAAGAGAGAGACTGAGCCTGACATTTTAAGTTTTCTTCTTTATAAAATGCTTCCTGTAACACATCAACAGAAAAGACATTGCAATTTGGATCATGGGATGATCTGGAATGGGTTCTGATTACTAGCCCTTCTTGTGCTCTTTCCATCGGTGTCTTGAGACTCGATGTTCTTTGTTCACTTACTACTACATCCATTCAATGTTATTTATATTGTTAAATTTTTCATGGACTTTTAGACTGACTTTATAAATAGTGTTGAACAAATACTCCTTCCATACACTGATGAGGGAGAAAGACATTGGATAAAGACATTAAATAAATAAATACCAAAATTCCAAGATTGTTTTTCATAAGAGTTATAAGGGAAACAAAGTGTAATTAAAGAGTTATAGATTCTGACTTTAATATTTGAATGTAACATGTGTGATTCTTTTGTGGTGCCATTGAAGCTGAAATATAAGTATCTAGGAGTGTGTTGTTATTAAGACAATAGTAGGCTGGAGCAATTTTAGGCATGCAAGAAAATACATGAGGGGGCCGCAAAGGCAGACAGTGCCAGGAGCAAATGAGAAGAAGAAAGGGACATGGGAGCAGATGGAGTAGCTTTTCCTGAACTTTCTCTGGGTCCTAAAGCAGACATACTTCTTTCTAAGTCATATTGTACACTGAAGAATAAGTGTCTAATGTGAGCCTCTTCTACAGAGCCAGTATCCTCATCTATATGAATCCATGCTGCCAACAGAAGGAATATAACAAATCCAGCTATTTCATTAATTCTTGTTTAACCAATGAAGGGAAATTTGTCTCAAACCTGGGTCCAGGAATTACAAATTGATAATTTATGGGAAAAGTATAAAAATTGATTTAAATACTTGTTTTTCAATTACATATTTCTTCTAATTAGTATATAAAAAACTTACCATCTATCTAGTAGCATGCTAGTCCTAGACACACAGCGAAGAGCTTTATTGCATCTTTTCCTTTTTGACTTCAGAATTTGGAAAGATAAGAATGAGGAAATGAACAGAAAAAGTATGCTAGTTTTCATGGTAACATGATAGAATAGCAGTTAACCAAGGATACTCATGAAAACTTCCTAGGAAGAATAAGCAAGAACCAACTAAAAAATGCTGGTTGTGTTTGTATATTATTTAGGTGTCTATGGAACAAAATAATAAGAACACTTAATATTGCAGAGATTATGACATGATGATATGGTGAGGGCATCTGTACAGAATTCTAAAACAATCCATTAATTTGACATGTCACAAAACTTTGTTAGGATGATTACAGAAAAGGATGTTTTAGAATACCATATACAAGCCTTTATGGAAGCATTGGAATATGGTTGGTAGGAAGTGCAGTAAGAAAATGATTCCTGGAAAAACAAGGAAAAGCAGGAAGACATAGGACATAGGAGATGCAGCAAATAATGAATTTAGCAATCTGTCTATATTCAAAGATGGGGAAACACCTTAGTTATTGATATTTATTGAGTCCCAAAGAAGTAAAAAGTGATTATTATGTATATGGACATAATAAATGAGAATGTTAAGCTGTGTAACATGGAGTTCTATGCTGATTTTGTATGGTTGGGTGGGAATTTCTGATGGACTATCTTGGGTAGAGGAGATTCTAAGTCAGAGTCTACAAATGTGACTCTAAACCACAGCTACAAACAGGTCCATGCTTTACAATTCATTCATATACCTTTTTTTATCCTGCTGTTCTTCAAGCATGTCTTCCATTGGTAATAAGAAAACTCAATAGGCAGGTTGTCAATTGTATGGATTAAATTGTGCCTCTTCCAGATTGATATAGAAAGACTATATTCAGAATTAGAGGTGATCTTGGAAGTAATTATGCGATAACAGAAGGGCTATTATAGTTTATTTATAGTATAACCCTTTTATCAACAACAATAAAATACAAAGCAAAACAGAATCAAACCATGGCAACTTTCTTAACCATCCTGGTTAACCTGCTTGGGCTGCCATAACAAAATTCCAAGGACTGGGTAGCTTAAGCAACACATTTATTTTCTTTTTTTTCTTTTGTAAATTTAAATTAGAAACAAGCTTGTTTTACATGTCAATCCCAGTTCCCTCTCCCCTTCTTCCTCCCCTGCCCCCCACCGATGCCCTATCCCATCCCCTTTCTATTACCCAGGGAAGGTGAGGCCTTCCATGGGGGATCTTCAACTTCTGTCATATCATTTGGAGCAGGGCCTAGACCCTCCCCCAATCGTCTAAGCTGAGAGAGTATCCCTCTATGTGGAGTGGGCTCCCAAAGTCCATTCCTGTACTAGGGATAAATACTGATCCACTACCAGAGGCCCCATAGATCGCAGAGACCTCCAAACTGACATCCACATTCAGGGGTCTGGAACAGCCCTATGCTGGTTTCCTAACTATCAGTCTGGGTTGCAGGAATTCCCCCTTTTTCAGATCAGCTGTTTCTGTGGGTTTCTCCAGCCTGGTCTTGACCCTTTTGCTCATCAATCCTTCCTCTCTGAAACTAGATTCCAGGAGTTCAGCCCAGTGTTTAGCTGTGGGTGTCTGCTTCTGCTTCCATTAGCTACTGGATGAAAGCTCTCAGGAGATTTTGTCCCTTTCTCCTTCTCCGGGGTACCAGGTATGTCTCTCTTAGGGTCTTCCTTGTTTGCTAGCTTCTCTGGCAGTGTAGATTATAGGCTGGTAATCCTTTGCTCTATGTCTAAAATTCCTATATGACTAAGTACATACTATGTTTGCATTTTTGTGACTGGGTTACCTCACTCAGGATGCTTTCTTCTAGTTCCATCCATTTGCCTGAAAATTTCTAGATTCCATTTTTTTTTTCTGCTGAGTGGTACTCCATTGTGTAAATGTACCACATTTTCTCTATCCACTCTTCAGTTGAGGGGTATCTAGGTGGCTTCCAGGTTCTGGATATTACAAATAATGCCACTATGAACATAGTGGAACAGAAGTCCTTGTTGTATGAATGTGTATCTTTGGGTATATACCTAAGAGTGGAATTACTGGATCTTGTGGTAGACTGATTCCCATTTTCCTGAGGAATTGCCATACTGATTTCCAAAGTGGCTGTATGAGTTTGCACTCACACCAGCAGAGGAGGAGTGTTTCCCTTTCTCCACATCCTCTCCAGCATAAACTGTCATTGGAGGTTTTGATTTTAGCCATTCTGACAAGAGCAAGATGGTTTGTCAAAGGTGCAGAAAACATATTTAACAAAATCATACAATTCACATTTATTGTATTACAGTTCTAAACACAGGAGGTCCACAAATAGCTTCATTCTGTGTAACCCACCCACCTACCCACCCTACTTTGATATTTCTAGTTCTCCCACACATTATCACCTGTTATGAGATAATGCTTTTTTTACAATGAGAAGATGTGTTGCTCTCATTAGTTTAATAAAGTGTTAGCTGGTCAATAGGTAGGCAGAAAGATGTTAGGTGAGAGACCCAGACTATGAGAATGCTGGGCACAAGGATGACAGAGCAACAAAGAGACATGGAGAAAAAGATGAACATGCTGTGTTAAAAAATGGTAGTGAGTCATATGGTAATAAGAAACAGGGGTTAATTTAAGTTGTATGAGCTAGTTAGTAATAAACCTAAGCTATAAAGAGCTATAGTTCTTCTCACACCATTTCTTGCCTTGGGTCTTGGTCTGAATCACCAGGGATAGGAATCTGCCCTTTAATTTATAATGTTTATGTCTTTCTAGAAAAGATACATGGAGAATATTGGCAAACTATTTTATAAATAAAGAAGCTAGACAGAGAGCAAACTGCATGAAGGCCCAGGAGTAAGTGAGTTAGACACCTCCACACCTGTCTCTTTGCCTTTTAGGTGTTACCTTTAGGTCTTAGACTGCTGGTCATGAGTCCTCACCTCTCTCTACCATTTCTTCCTTGATTTATACATTTCGTGTAGAAATGTATAACCAGATGAGCACAACATAATCTCAGAATAACTCATTTTCAGAGTGAATAGAGCTGAAGAAATCATAGAAAGTGGATTTATATCTAAGTAGAGTGGGGGAACATAGAATTCACACTTCATGAAGCTCTAAAATCTTTCCTTTCATAAGGGTGGAAACTGAGGCCACAGAGGTGGGCCTCTACTAGAACTGAAGAACTACATAAAGGCATTAAACTAGTGTCTGCTGTGTGATAGGAAAGAAATCTCAAGGCAGAAGGGCAAGAATGTACTCATTCAGTTCTGAAATTGACAGTCATGAGTAACATCCCAAGAGTAAACTCGAGAAAATAAAATTCTACTGTGGATTTTCCATATGCCCTGCAAACATTTGACATGAAAAAATGCATGGGCAAATAAGCAATTTAATATAGACCCAGATGTAAATTCCACTGAATATGAGAATACTAATGTAGATATTCTGCAGACAAACCTATAGACTTCCCTTCCCCATGCACAATCATCAACCTCTCTTGCAGTCTTCTAGACAATAGAGTGTACTTGTTTTTGCAAGTCTCATTGCATCAATTATTGTATTTCAATTTTGCCTTAATTTAAAGAACATGCTTTCACACTTCCCTCTAGCTTACAATTTGCCTATACTTTCCTAAATAGTAATTACATATTTTTCCTGGATGTTTTCCAAAAAACCCCTGCTACTGACTGTTCTTTATTTTTTAATTTGGCCAATATTCATCCAGAGTTTGTCTTATTTCCTTGTTATTAAGAGCTGAAACACTGAGAGCGAATTTACTATGCTGCTAAGCAGGAATCCCTATAGTTATGAGGTGGGAGTGAAGTTTACTTTCCAAGAAATTGCGTTCCAGTAGCCTCTAGGAAAAGCTCTTTTCTTTTTTTATATATAAAATATTATTTAAATTATAAACAATCATATTTTACATATATATCCCAGTTTCCTCTCCCTCCCATACTCCCATGCCCCCAAGGACACCCCCATCCCATCCCCCATCCACTCCCCAGGGAGGGTGAGGTCTTCCATGAAGAGTCATCAAACCCTGTCAAGTCATTTGGGGCAGGGCCTAGGCCCTCCCCTGTGTATCTAGGCTAAGAGAGTATCCCTCCATGGGAAATGGTCTCCCATAATCTGTTCATGCTCTAGGGATATACCCTGGTTCCACTGCCAGAGGCCCCATAGACTGCCCAGTGCTCCTAACTGACACCCACGTTGAGAAGGCCTCATTTGCTCCTATGTTGGTTCCCCAGTTGTCAGACTGGGGTCCATGAGTTTTCCAGCTTGGTCTTGATCCCTTTGTTTGTCACTCCTCCCTCTCTGAAATTTTCTTTCAAGAGAGATATCGATGGGAGAGAAGAGAGAG
Organism: Mesocricetus auratus; assembly: GCF_017639785.1. Lineage (NCBI taxonomy): Eukaryota > Metazoa > Chordata > Mammalia > Rodentia > Cricetidae > Mesocricetus > Mesocricetus auratus. The sequence continues at coordinate 26,430,948 of NW_024429190.1, read as the reverse complement.
GAAGAGATGTTGGAAAAAAGGAACCAAGAGGCTTCTAATTTCAGAAATTGTATCCCTCACCTTCAGTCAACGCTAAAGTCAACCACTGTTTAGTTCATTCCAGGGGAGCATAAGTTGCTGAAGTATGGTTTAGGACTTCCCAACAGGAATGACTTAACCAACTCTCTGTGTCAACACAGTAGCCCCTTAACAAACGTCTCAATCAACTGGTCACAAAGTTTGGGCTTCAAGAAAAGTCCTAAATGCACTTCAGTGTTTGTGTTTGCTCTTCTGTGTGTTTTATTTGCATGTGCTTTCACTTGACTAGAATCCCTCAGTATTTGCACTGTTAGCTGTGACCATTTGACTGTAATGTTCTTATTAGATCAGAGCAAGGGAATATTAAATAAAACCATGAGTCCAGCACTAAGCTCCATTGTTTCTGCGTACACTAATATATGCATTCCAAGAATATTCTAAGAAACGATATACTAATGACCCTATCTTCCTCCATCAAATTGATTTGCTGAGGATTTTGGGTGATGGCCTACATCAGTATAATGGATCTTTAAATACCTCTAAAAATACCGGTGAATAATTGTTACCCATTACTCCTTATCGTGAGTCTATTTTCTACACATTTTTTAATTTTATTTTTATCTGAGTGATTCAATTGTGTATGTGTGTGTGTGTGCACGTGCACCTGTGCAGCATGCAAACACACACACACACACACACACACACACACACACACACACACACTGCTATCCCACCCTCAGTTGAGATAATGTACAGGGAAGTCTGGAGACATTTCAGTTTTCACAACTGCAGGTATGTTCTGGTATCAGGGGGGATGGAGGCCAGGGCCAAGTGTTTGCTAAGTAAACAACAGTGGCATTGATATCACCCCCTATCACCTGACCACACACACAGAACCTCTTTCTGGTTTTAAAATTTCAGAGAATTTGTGATGTACTTTATTTTTTAATGTTTAGTTGTTTAAGACTCAGTTACTTATATCCTTTCTTGCTAATTTACATATTTGGTTATCTGAGGGGTAAATCTAAGTAAATTATTTTACAGTAAGAAAGAATTATTTTATACAAGAACAAATAAAGGTAAGAAATACTTACTGGAATCTTGAGGATCTTGAGGATGCTAAAATCCAGGAATCCAAAAGAAGCCAACCCAAACAGAACGCTGACTTCACCAAGTTTACAGTGTAGTGAAGAAGTCAGATGTTGAAAGAAATCTAAGTGTCAAAGTCAACATAAAAGCTGAGGTAAGACTGCTTAATTTGAAGATCACAAAAGTTTATCTTGAAAAATTGATTCTTAGAAAATGTTCTCCAAAATGTAGAATCCTGAGAAAGACACCATATTGTATGTCAAAGTGTACCAATAAGGAAAAGTGCTGGGAGAGCAAAAAAGCTTGTGATTGGGTGTAGTGCCACAAGAGAGCTAAGAGTGCTCTGGTAGAAGCCACCCTGCCATCATAGTATGCTGACTCTGTAGGAGAGGAGTTGATATCAGTGGTGGCAGTTGAAGTTTGGGTCACTATGTGTATTAGTGACTTTTTCTCGTTGTGACAAAATCAACCTAAGTAAGGTGCTGTTTATTTTGGCTTATGGTTTAGGGACAAGCCCATGGGCAATGGTAAGCATTGAAACATGCTGGATCGGGAGGAATCTGGGTCTATTTAATCTGCAGTCAAGTATCAGACATCAGTGAATGCTGGTGCTCAGGAAGCTTTCTCAATTTTATTCAGCTCAGAAAACCACACCATGGAATAGTGTCATCCATAGGTAGGTAGGTGCACTGAACTTAAACTAGAAAATCTCTCACATGTATGCTCAGAGGTTATGTTTCTTAGATGATTCTGGATCCTATCAAATTAACACTCAAGATTAACTGTCATTCTGTAACTATGAAGGAAAAAAATTTATGGATCATTCCAATTCAAGCCAACAGGTGGCCTTGCTTGTTGGAAGATTGGTAAGAAGCTCATCAGAGCAGTTGTGTGCAGAGGAGAGATAAGAGCTAAAGGAACCAGTTTTTGATGCCCAGTTTGGATATGTGGATGGTTTAAAATGACATTTTATTTGACCTCAGCATATGTGTTAGATTCTTAAAAAGTCCATTTTTGCAAGTTGAAAGAAGAGAAAAGAGTCTTTTACCTAAGACCCGTGTGGACTTTATCCCAGCAGGACTCTAAATTTGATTGATGAGATGGGATCATAGCAAGTCCTTTTCCAATTCCCTCTACACTGCTTTTCTCTTCACTACCCTTTATTACTGATTGAACTTCCCCCGTGTCAAGCTCCATTTCAGTGAAAAGTCCCAATTCCCTTTAGCCTTCAGGTTTTTCCACCCTCACTCAATCCCAGCTTTTCAGAGCCCAGTGGCTTTTTGATTGCTAGTGTTCTTACAACACTTTGGCAAATCACTCAGCACTTCCCACGCACAGCCAGCTCTTCACAAACAACAGGAGTGCATGAAATTCAATTCACAACACCTGCAGCTTACACATTCCAACCTCAATGAAGAGATAAGCCCTCCAATTAATGATCTCCCTCTGTAATTGCTTTCCTTCCCCTTCCCATTTTACTTTTGATCATGTTCTGTTACAAATTCCCTCACCTGTTCACAGTGAGTTTCTTAGTTTAAATGGAACCTGTAGGGGCTGAAAGAATGGACTGTGGGCTAGAGAATTGAATGCACAGTGAGATCTTTGGATTGAATATGTGGCCTGGCATCTTCCAGTGTAAGCATCCTTTAACTCGTAAAATCAGAACTACTTGAGGTTTTCTACCTTGAATTTTTGACCAAGTTATGAGGACAAGTTGCTTTCCTTTAGGGCTTTTATTAACTCTTAAGAAACAGTTTTGAAGAATACTAAGTCATCAATCTCAGTCTGTTGGCTCTTGCCTGTCTACAACCAATGCTAGGAATACTCAGTCTGATGGGTTATTTCACTAGAAACAATGAGACAGGATTGTTAGCCATCATGTCTTCTTCATATGTCTCTATACTATGGGGCTCTAAGTATGCCACACAAAAGGAATTAAGCAAAGAGTCATTATATGTCTGTATAGAAAGATAGCTAATGAAATCATTACACTTAGAGAAAGAATTCTTTTAAAAATCAAAAGATAAAAAGCAAAATAAAACTGGTAGATCAAAAAAGGAATATACAGAAAAAGCACATAAATTCTAGACAGTGGCTAGATCTTCTTGTTCAATAGAGCTTATGAGCCTGTTTTTATTGGTTTTTACAAGTGCTCATCTGTATGACTTTGATGTGAATGGCAGCAGGAAATCTTTTAAATCCTTTGAGAAACACTTGTGTAAAAAACAAAACCAAACAAACAAACAAAAAACAAACAGAAAACAACCAATCCCAGGATCACAAAAGCAGGGTTTTCAGAACTAGGGTTCAAGTTCATTCCTACCAGTTGCCTCCAGATAACAAAATTCATTGACTCTTTACCTGTGAATAATATAGGAACAGAATGTCTACCTCGCTAGCTAAAAAATAGATAATCACATGAGCATGGCAGAGAAAATGATACAAAAACAGAAAAATAAGGTACTGGCATTTAAAGTATAAAAGACACATGGGATCCCCCAGCCTAGAGAATGGTGCTGTCAAATGTGGGCTGGGTCCACCTGTGTCAATTAGCAGTCAAGACCTTCTCCTACGCACATGCTCTCAGGCCAACGTGATCAAAACAATTTCTCATTAGGACTGTCTCTCCAGGTGATTCTAGCTTGTGACAAGTTTATAGTTAAAACTAACCAGCACAATAAGCATACAGAATATGATTATAACTTGAAACTGGTTCTCTATTATTTTCATTTAATGCTTATAATAAGTTCCTTTATATGTAAACAGTAAATTTGCACTAAGAACGTAATGCCATTAGAAAACAAGTTGCATATTTGATTAATACTCATTTGGATCCACATGCCACAAATTCAACTGCACTAGACACTTTGGTCTGCAAGTCAACGGGAAATTAAATCTATTGAAAGTAATAAAAATTCTTCATAAAAATGAATCATATAGATGAGCATATGCTATTGACATCAGAAAATAAAGAGTCCTGGTCTTACTACAATGATTTGGGTTTTTCTTTGCATGACAGTGTCATTATCTCTTGCAACAGTTTTCTCCTAAGCCCCACATTAAAGCAAGATAAGGAGGTAAAAAAAAAGTCCTTGTTTATAGTTTGTCTAATTGACTGCTATATAGTCACAATGTAGAGATGACACCTTATAGAAATGACTTAAGATTTGAAAAATGCATTCAACAGTTGCTCATTTGAAATCTTTTGTTCCAAGCAGTCATTCCTCAGTGCTTAGCCGTGGGAGTGTGCCTCTTCTTCCATCAGCCACTGAATGAAGTTTCTGTATCCCAGACACTCTGGCCATGGGATTGTAGGCTGGCACTCCCCAGATCTATGTCTAAAATCCATATATGAGAGAGCAAATGCCATGTTTCTCTTTTTGGGACTGTGTTACTTCACTCAGGATGGTTTCTTCTAGTGTCATCCATTTGCCTGAGAATCTCAGGATTCCATTGTTTTTTTCTGTTGAATAGTACACCATTGTGTAAATATACCACATTTTCTCTATCCACTCTTCGGTTGAGGGGCATCTAGGTTGCTTCCAAGTTCTGGCTATTACAAATAAAGCTGCTATGAACATAGTGGAACAGACATCTTTGTTGTATGAATGGGCATCTTTTGGATATATGCCTAAGAGTGGAGTTGCTGGCTCTTGTGGTAGGTTTATTCCCATTTTTTTGAGGAATCTCCATACTGATTTCCAAAGTGGCTGAACAAGTTGGCACCCCCACCATCAATGGAAGAGTGTTCCCCTTTTCAACACATCCTCTCCAGCATAAATTGTCGTTGGTGTTTTTGATTTTAGCCATTCTGATAGGAGTGAGATGGTATCTCAGAGTTGTTTTGATTTGCATTTCCCGGATGGCTAAGGATGTTGAGCACTTTCTCAAGTGCCTCTCAGCCATTTTAGACTCCTCTATTGAGAATTCTGTATTTAGTTCTGTAGCCCACTTTTTAATTGGATCCTTTGCTGTTTTGGAGACTTGCTTCTTGAGTTCTTTGTAAATTTTGGAGATCAGCCCTCTGTCAGATGTGGGATTAGTGAATATTTTTCCCATTCTGTGGGCTGCCTTTTTGTCTTGCTGACTGTGTCCTTTGCTTTACAGAAGCTTCTCAGTTTCAGGAGGTCGCATTTATTAATTGTTGATCTCACTGTCTGTGCTAGTGGTGTTTTGTTCAGGAAGCTGTCTCCTGTACCAATTCCTTCAAGGGTACCACCCACTTTCTCTTCTAAGAGGTTCAGTGTGGCTGGATTTATGTTGAGGTCTTTGATCCATGTGGACTTAAGTTTTGTGCATGGCGATATACATGGATCAATCCGTATTCTTCTACATGCCATTGGTCTACTTGTCTATTTTTGTGCCAGTACCAAGCTGTTTTCAGGACTATAGCTCTGTAATAGAGCTTGAGGTCAGGGATAGTGATGCCTCCGGATGTTGCCTTGTTGAACAGGATTGTTTTGGCCATCCTGGGTCTTTTGTTTTTCCATACAAAATTGATTATTGTTCTTTCAAGTTCTGTGAAGAATTGTGCTGGGATTTTAAGGGGGATTGCATTGAATCTGTAGATTGCTTTTGGCAGGATTGCCATTTTTTCTACATTGATCCTACCTATCCAAGAGCATGGGAGATCTTTCCATTTTCTGATGGCTTCTTTAATTTCTTTCTTTAAAGATTCAAAGTTCTTGCGATACAGATCTTTCACTTGTTTGGTTAGCGTTACCCCAAGGTATTTTATGTTGTTTGTGGCAATTGTAAAGGGTGATGTTTCTCTGATTTCTTTTTCAGCCCTTTTATCATCTGTATATAGTAGGGCTACTGATTTTCTTGAGTTGATCTTGTAGCCTGCCACTTTGCTGAAGGTGGTAATCAGCTGTAAGAGTTCCCTGGTAGAGTTCTTTGGGTCATTGATGTAAACTATCATATCATCTGCAAACAGTGAAAGTTTGACCTCTTCCTTCCAAATTTGTATCCCCTTCATCCCCCTTTGTTGTCATATGGCTATGGCTAGAACTTCCAGTACCATGCTGAAAAGGTATGGAGAGAGTGGACATTCTTGTTTTGTTCCTGATTTTAGAGGAATTGTGTTGAGTTTCTGTCCATTTAGTTTGATGTTGGCTGTTGGTTTACTGTATATAGCTTTTATTATATTTAAGTACGTCCCTGTTATCCCAGATCTCTCCAAGACCTATATCATGAATGGGTGTTGGATTTTGTCAAAGACGTTTCAGCATCTAGTGAGATGATCATGTGATTTTTGTTTTTCAGCTTGTTTATATGGTGGATTACGTTGATGGATTTTCGTATGTTGAACCATCCCTGCATCCCTGGAATGAAATCTATTGATCGTGGTGAATGATTGTTTTGATGTGTTCTTGGATCCGATTTGCTAGGCTTATATTAAATATTTTTTCATCAGTGTTCATGAGGGATATTGGTCAGAAGTTCTCTTGCTTAGTTGTGTCTTTGTGTGGCTTGCGGATCAAGGTTATTGAAGCCTCATAGAAAGAGTTTGGCAAGGACCCTTCTGCTTCTATTTTGTGGAATACTTTGAGAAGAATTGATATAAGCTGTTCTTTGAATTTCTGATAGAATTCTGCACAGAGGCCATCTAGACCTGGACTTTTTTTTTATCATTTTTTATTTTAAATTTAAATAGCTTGTTTTACATGTCAATCCCAGTTCCCTCTCCCTCCCCTCCTCCCGCACTCCCCTTCCCCCCCCCACCCTCCCACTCTATTGCCAAATCCTTCCACATAGGGGATATCTAGAGTCTGTCATTTTACTCTGGGTAGGGTCCAGGCACTCCCCTAAGAGTCCAGGCTGAGAGAGCATTCCTCTTTGTGCTATAGGCACACGAAGACTGCTTGTATACCAGGGATAGACACTGATCCACAGCTCAGGGCCCCATAGGTTGCCCAGGCCTTCTCGCTGACACTCACATTTGGGGGGTCCAGATCAGTCCCATGCTGGCCTTCCCACTGTCGCTCTGGGGTCCAAGAGTTCTCCCCTGTTCAGATCAGCTGTCTCTGCTGGTTTTGCCAGTCCATTCTTTGCCAATTTGCTCATCACTCCTCTCTCTCTGTCACTGGGTTCCTTGGGTTCAGTTCAGTGATTAATTGCATGTTTGCCTCTGCTTCCATCAGTCACAGGATGAAGGCTCCCGGATGGTTATAGGCTTCAAGTTCGAGGTGGTCTCTCCACTATTGCTTAGCTTGCCAATTGGTGTTATCCCTTTAGATCAATCGAGGTCACTCTGGTGCCTGATCTGTATTCGATCCTATGATTCCCTCTTCCCCCTCTTCTACCCCCACTCCCTCAACTTCCTGTTCCCCCATGACCAACTCTTTTCCTCTTCACCCCCTCTCTTCTTCCCAGGTCCCACTCCCCCCCACCCCTCGCCGTGTTCCCCATCCATTCAGGGGATCTTATCTCCATCCTCTTCTCTTGGGTACTATGCATATATGCATATCTTTTAGGTTTTTCCTGTTTCCCAGACTCTCTATCAGTGGAAGTGCAGACTGGCACTATCCTGATCCATGTCTAAAATCCATATATGAGTGAGTACATACCATGTTTGTCTTTTTGCGACTGGGTTACCTCACTCAGGATGGTTTCTTCCAGTGCTATCCATTTCCCTGCGAATTTCAAGATTCCATTGTTTTTTCTGTTGAGTAATACTCCATTGTGTAAATGTACCACATTTTCTCTATCCACTCTTCAGTTGAGGGGCATCTAGGTTGCTTCCAGGTTCTGGCTATTACAAATAATGCTGCTATGAACATAGTGGAGCAGATACCCTTGTTGTATGAACTTGCCTCATTTGGATATATGCCTAAGAGTGGAATTTCTGGGTCTAGTGGTAGATTAATTCCCATTTTCCTGAGGAATCTCCATACTGATTTCCAAAGAGGCTGTATGAGTCGGCACTCCCACCAGCAGTGGAGGAGTGTTCCTCTCTCTCCACATCCTCTCCAGCATAAATTGTCTTCGGTGTTTTTGATTTTAGCCATTCTGACAGGAGTAAGATGGTATCTCAGAGTTGTTTTGATTTGCATTTCCCTGATGGCTAAGGATGTTGAGCACTTTCTTAAGTGTCTCTTGGCCATTTTAGCCTCCTCTACTGAGAATTCTCTATTTAGCTCTGTACCCCACCTTTTAATTGGATCCTTTGGTGTTTTGGAGACTTGTTTCTTGAGTTCTTTGTAAATTTTGGAGATTAGCCCTCTGTAAGATGTAGGGCTAAGCCGGGCGGTGGTGGCGCATGCCTTTAATCCCAGCACTTGGGAGGCAGAGGCAGGCGGATCTCTGTGAGTTCGAGGCCAGGCTGGACCGACAGCCTTGAAAACAACACAGAGAAACCCTGTCTCGTAAAACCAAAAAAAAAAAAAAAAAAAAAAAAAAAGATGTAGGGCTAGTGAATATCTTTTCCCATTCTGTGGCCTGCCTTTTTGTCTTTTTGACTGTGTCCTTTGCCTTACAGAAGCTTTTTAGTTTCAGAAGGTCCCATTTGTTAATTGTCGATCTCAGTGCCTGTGCCACTGGTGTTATGTTTAGGAAGTGGTCTCCTGTACCAACTCGTTGAAGAGTATCTCCCACTTTCTCTTCTAAAAGTTTCAGTGTGGCTGGATTTATGTTGAGATCTTTGATCCATTTGGACTTAAGTTTTGTACAAGGCGATAAACATGGATCTATCTGCAGTCTTCTGCATACCAGTACCCAGTTATGCCAGCACCATTTGTTGAAGATGCTTTCTTTTTTCCATTGTACAGTTTTAGCTTCTTTGTCAAAAATCAAGTGTTCATAGGTGTGTGGGTTAAAATTAGAGCTTTCGATTTGGTTCCATTGGTCTACCTGCCTATTTTTGTGCCAATACCAAGCTGTTTTCAGGACTATAGCTCTATAATAGAGCTTGAAGTCAGGTATGATGATGCCTCCTGAAGTTCCTTTATTGTATAAGGATGTTTTAGCTATCCTGGGCCTTTTGTTTTTCCATATAAAGTTGATTAATGTTCTTTCCAGGTCCTTGAAGAATTCTGATGGAATTTTGATAGGGATTGCATTGAATCTGTAGACTGCTTTTGGCAAGATTGCCATTTTTATTATGTTGATCCTACCAATCCAAGAGCATGGGAGATCTTTCCATTTTCTGGTATCTTCTTTGATTTCTTTCTTTAAAGACTCAAAGTTCTTGATATACAGGTCTTTCACCTCCTTGGTTAACATTATCCCCAGATATTTGATGCTGTTTTTGGCTATTGTAAAGGGTGATGTTTCTCTGATTTCTTTCTCAGTCACTTCATCATCTGTATATAATAGGGCCACTGATTTTTTTGAGTTTACCTTGTATCCTGCCACATTTCTGAAGGTGTTTATCAGCTCTAGGAGTAACCTATCGGAGGTTTTTGGGTCACTTATGTAAAGTATCATATCATCTGCAAATAGTGAAAGTTTGACTTCTTCTTTTCCTATTTGTATCCCCTTTATCTCCTTTTGTTGTCTTATTGCTGTAGCTAGAACTTCAAGTACAATATTGAAGAGATATGGAGAGAGTGGACAGCCTTGTCTTGTTCCTGATTTTAGAGGAATTGCTTTGAGTTTCTCTCCATTTAGTTTGATGTTAGCTGTTGGTTTACTGTATATTGCTTTTATTATATTCAGGTACGTTCCTGTTATCCCTGATCTCTCTAGGACCTTTATCATGAAGGGGTGCTAGATTTTGTCAAAGGCTTTTTCAGCATCTAGTGAGATGATCATGTGGTTTTTCTTTCGCAGATTGTTAATATGGTGGATTACATTGATAGATTTTCTAATGTTGAACCATCCCTGCATTCCTGGGATGAAGCCTACTTGATCATGGTGGATGATTTTTCTGATGTGTTCTTGAATCCGGTTTGCGAGTATTTTATTGAGTATTTTTGCATCAATGTTCATGAGGGAAATTGGTCTATAGTTCTCTTTCTTAGTTGTGTCTTTGTGTGGTTTGGGTATCAAGGTAATTGTAGCCTCGTAGAAAGAGTTTGGCAGTGTGCCTCCTGCTTCTATTGTGTGGAATACTTTGAGGAGTATTGGAGTTAGCTCTTCTTTGAATTTCTGGTAGAATTCTGCACTGAAGCCATCTGGGCCTGGGCTTTATTTATTTGGGAGACTTTTGAGGACTGCTTCTATTTCATTAGGGGTTATAGGTCTGTTTAGATTGTTTATCTGTTCTTGATTTAGTTTTGGCAAGTGATATCTATCCAGGAAATTTTCCATTTCCTTTAAATTTTCAAATTTTGTGGAGTACAGATTTTCAAAGTATGCCCTGATGATTCTCTGGATTTCCTCAGAGTCCGTTGTTATGTCCCCTTTTTCATCACTGATTTTGTTAATTAGCATGCTCTCTCTCTCTGTCTTTTGGTTAGTTTGGACAGAGGTTTGTCTATTTTGTTGATTTTCTCAAGGAACCAACTCTTTGTTTCATTGATTCTTCTCAGTGTTTTTCTGGTTTCCACTTGATTGATTTTAGCTTCTGGCTTTCATAGTTTCCATTGAGAAGTCAGCTGTAATTCGGATAGGTCTGCCTTTGTATGTTACTTGGCCTTTTTCTTTAGCTGCTCTTAATATTTTCTCTTTACTCTGTAGGTTTGATGTTTTGATTATTATATGGCGAGGTGACTTCTTTTTCTGGTCGAGCCTATTTGGTGTTCTGTAAGATTCTTGTACTTTCATAGGCATATCTTTCTTTAGGTTAGGGAAGTTTTCTTCTATGATTTTGTTGAATATGTTTTCTGTACCTTTAAGTTGAATTTCTTCACCTTCTTCTATACCTATTATTCTCAGGTTTGGCTTCTTCACGGTGTCCCATATTTCCTGGATATTTTGTGTTAAGGATTTGTTGGTTTTGAGATTTTCTTTGGTTGACGACTCTGTATCCTCTAATGAGTCTTCAACACCTGAGATTCTCTCTTCTATCCCTTGTATTCTATTGGTGATACTTGCTTCTGTAGTTCCTGATGATTTACCCAGCTTTTCTATTTCCAGCATCCCTTCATTCTGTGTTTTCTTTATCGTTTCTATTTCAGCTTTCAATACTTCAACTGTTTGAGTTGTTTCCTTTATTTTTTTGGTTGTTCTTTTTTGGTGCTCTTTAGATTCTTTGAGAGATTTATTTCTTGAATTTTTCCCCCATTTCATGGATTTTTGTTTGTTTGTTTTTTCTTCTATTTCTTTAAGGGATTTCCTCGTTTCTTCTTTGAGGGTCTCCATTATCTTCATGAAATAATTTTTAATGTCTGTCGCCTCTTCTTCGTCTATGTAGTGCTTTTCGGGTCTTGCTGGTGTTGGATCCCTCGATTCTGGTGGGGTCATGTTGGTGTTTCTATTGCTGAGTGATCTCTTATTCTGTCTTCTTCCCATCTCTTCTTTCAGTGGGTGCTGGTGTGGTCTTTCCATCTCCACTGGTCTCCTTCCTTCTTGCAGCTGAAGCTGGGGATGCTGACACAGAGTTTGGGTCCTGGTAGGGCTGATGTCTTTCCTGAAGCTGGTCTCACTAGGGTTGGGGTCTTGAAGGGGCTGATGTCTTTCCTGTGTGGGCGGGTCTGCTGAAGCTGTACTCGCTGGGGTTGGGGTCTTGGAAGGGCTGATGTCTTTCCTGAAGCTGGACTCTCTGGGGTTGGGGTCTTGAAGGGGCTGATGTCTTTCCTGTGTGGGCGGGTCTTCTCGACCTGGACTTTTTTTGGTTGGGAAACTTTTGATGACTGCTTCTATTTCCATAGGGGTTTTAGGTCTATTTAAATTGCTTATCTGTTCTTGATTTAGTTTTGGCAAGTGATAGCTATCCAGGAAGTCTCCATTTCCTTTAAATTTTCAAATTTTGTGGAGTACAGGTTTTCAAAGTGTGACCTGATGATTCTCTGGATTTCCTCAGAGTCTGTTGTTATGTCCCCCTTTTCATTTCTGATTTTGTTTATTTGCATGTTCACTCTCTGCTGTTTGGTAAGTTTGGACAAAGGATTGTCTATCTTGTTGATTTTCTCAAAGAATCAACTATTTGTTGCATTGGTTCTTTGTATGTTTTCCTAGTTTCCACTTTATTGATTTCAGCCCTCAATTTGATTATTTCCTGGTGTCTACTCCTTATGGGGGAGTTTGCTTCTTTATGTTCTAGAGCTTTCAGCTGTGCTGTTAATTCTCAAGTATAACTATTTTCCTGTTTCTTCATGTGGGCACTTAGTGCTATGAACTTCCCCCGTAGCACTGCTTTCAAAGTGTCCCATAGGTTTGGGTATGTTGTGTCTTCATTCTCATTGAATTCTAGGAAGTTTTAAATGTCTTTTTTATTTCTTCTTTGACCCAGGAATGGTGCAATTGTGCATTATTCAATTTCCATGAGTTCGTAGGTTTTCCGCAATTTGTGTTGTTGTTGAATTCTAATTTTAAAGCATGGTGGTCTGATAAGATGCATGGAATTATTCCAATTTTTTTGTAGCTGCTGAGATTGGATATGTTGCCAAGTATGTAGTCGATTTTTGAAAAGGTTCCATGTGGTGGTGAGAAGAAGGTATATTCTTTTTTATGTGGATGAAATGTTCTATAGATATCTGTTAATCCCAGTTGGGTCATTACTTCTATTAGACCCTTTGCTTCTTTGTTGTGTTTCTGTCTGGTATTCCTGTCTAGTGGTGAGAGGGGGGTGTTGAAATCTCCCACTATAAGTGTGTGGGGCTTTATATGTGATTTAAGTTTTAGTAATGTTTCTTTTACGAATGTGGATGCCTTTGTTTTTGGGGCATAGATGTTCAGGATAGACACTTCATCTTGGTGGATTTCACCTGTGATGAGTATGTAATGACCTCCTTCATCTCTTTTGATTGATTTTATTTTAAAGTCTAGTTTGTTAGATATTCGGGTTGCTACCCCTGCTTGTTTCTTGGGTCCATTTGATTGGAAATTTTTTCCCAACCTTTAATTCTCAGGTAATGTCTGTCTTTGAGGGGAAGGTGTGTTTCTTGTATGCAGCAGAAGGAAGGGTTCTGTCTTCAAATCCATTCTGCTAGCCTGTGTCTTTTTATGGGTGAGTTAAGGCCATTAATGTTGAGGGATATTAATGACCATTGATTGCTCATCCTTCTTCGATTTGCAATGGTTGTTGTTGTTGGAATTATGTGTGGAATTTCACCTCTTTGTTCTTTTGGCTGTTGGTAGAGAGTGATTCTCTAAGGCCTATGTTTTTATGGTTGTTGTTAACTTCCTTGGGTTGGAGTTTTCCTTCCAAAACTTTCTGTAGGGCTGGGTTAGTGGATACGTATTGCTTGAATCTAGTTTTGTCATGGAATATCTTGTTTTCTCCACCCATAGTGATTGAGAGCTTTGCCGGCTATAGTAGTCTGGGCTGGCACCCATGGTCTCTTAGTGTTGGTAGGATATCTATCCAGGACCTTCTGGCTTTCAGAGTTTCCATGGAGAAGTCAGGTGTAATTCTGATAAGTCTGCCTTTATATGTTACTTGGCCTTTTTCCATAGCTGCTCTTAATATTCTTTCTTTATTCTGTATATTTAGGGTCTTGATTATTATGTGGCGAGGGGACTTTTTTTTGTTGTCCACTCTATTTGGTGTTCTGTAAGCTTCTTGTACCTTCATTGGCATGTCATTCTTAAGGTTGGGAAAGTTTTCTTCCATGATTTTGTTGAATATGTTTTCTGCCCCTTTGAGGTGGTTTTCTTCTCCTTCTTCTATACCTATTATTCTTAGGTATGGTCTTTTCATGGTGTCCCATATTTCCTGGATGTTTTGTGTTAAGGATTTGTTGGACTTAAGGTTTTCTTTGGTTGATGAATCCATTTCTCCTACTGTATCTTCAACACTTAGATTCTCTCTTCCATCTCCTCTATTCTGTTGGTAATGCTTGTATCCGTAGTACCTGACCATTTGCCCAGCTTTTCTATTTCCTGCCTTTCTTCAGATTGTATTTTTTTAATTGTTTCTATTCCAGTTTTCAACCCTTGCAGTGTTCGCATTGCTTCTTGCAATTTTTGGTTTATCTTTTTGTCCATTTGTTGCCTTTTCTGAATTTTTTGGTTTGTTCTTTCTTCCATGTCTTGCATTTTTTGGTTTGCTTTTTCTCCCATTTCTTGCATTTTTTGCTTTGTTTCTTCTTCCATTTCCTGCCTTTTTTGGTATGTTTCTTCTTCCATTTCTTTCATTTTTTGCTTTGTTTTTTCTTCCATTTGTTGCATTTTTGGTTTGTTGTTTCTTCCATTTCTTGCAATTTTTGGTTTGCTTTTTCTTCCATGTCTTGCATTTTTTGGATTCCATTTCTTTAAGGGATTTTCCTAAATCCTCTTTTAGGGCCTCTATCATTTTCATGAAAGTGGTTTTAAGGTCATTCTCTTCTGCTTCATTTGCATTGGAATGTTGGAGTCTTGCTGGTGTGGAGTCTGTAGAATCTGGTGGTGTCATATTTGTTTTTCTGTTGCTGAGTGTGTTTTGTATTGTCTCTTTCCCATCTCTTCTTCTAGTGGGTGTAGAAAGATCCCCTTACTGTTCTGGTGGTTAGGGGACCAGAGTTCCCTTTTGGTGGGTGCTAGTAAGTCCAATAATCTGGTAGTTCTTCTATTCCTTGTTCTCGTTCTGGTCCTGTGGGTGGAGAAGAAGAACAGGAATCTGGGGCACTTAGCCTCCCACCTGGTTCCCCTGGACCCTTTTCTGGATCCTGTTGTACCTGATTCCACAGAACAGTTCCCAGGCGATCCCCAGGCACTGGAACACAGGCCCAGAAGCAGGGCCTGTTGTACCTGATCCTGCAGGAACAGCTGTTCCCCTGGTCTCCCTGGCTCCTCTGGTTCCTGGACCCTCCTGTACAGCTGGTCTCCTGGTCTCCCTGGATCAGCTAGTTTCCTGGTCTCATTGGTGGGAGAGAAGACCTGGAGTCTGGGGTGTTTGGCTCCCACCAGGATTGGAAGCCCTGTGCAGTTCCCAGGCGATCCCCAAGCAATGGAACACAGGTCCAGATACAGGGCCTGTTGTACCTGATGCCACCGGAACAGCTGCTCCTCTGGTCTCCCTGGCCCCTCTCCCAAGCAGTCATTCCTAACAAGCATATTATTGAATACTTTCTGTCATCTAGAAAATATACCACAAGAAAGAATGCCATAAAATGGGAAAGCCCTGGTCTTTGTCCTCTACTTTAGGGACTTCCCAACCATGACAAATAAAATAATGAAATATTTATATTCTTTTTCTAGCTGAAAGCTAACCCTTTCTGAATGTGCTTAACAATGAATAGACAGCTGATATTCTCAAATAGCAACATTATGGAGATAAAAATCAAAACAGTGAAGAAAAAGTGGAGGGATCTAAAAAGATCTCAGAAAAGGTATGAGACATGATGAATCTACTTTCCCAGGATTTTTAAGTCTTTAAAACTGAAAAATTTCAGCTCTCCCTCCCTTTTCACAGTCCCTGTATGTAGGTTATCAGAGAGATCTAAAGCAAGCCTATCTCTTCCAGGTAATTCACCCAGGGCTTCTTTGGCAGGTTACCCTTGCAACATTTTCCTATTGGCCACTTTGGATGTATAGCTTTATAGCTTTATAGTAAAAACTACTTTTCTCTACTCTCTACCAGCATATATAACATATCCATAGTCCTAACTGTCCCTTGCTTCTAAAAAAGAATAACACATGATACAAAAAGTGAGAAAGAAAGCAAAAGGACAGCTGTGTATTTTAATCAAAATAGGTCTGAATTCCTCTGCTTCTGATACTGAGCCAAGAAATGATTTTATTTCCTTAGGTCACTAGTTGAGAAATTCTTCTGTCTTCATTGAATTGAAAACCACTCTTTTTGTCCCTCTAAGGCAATTGTGCTCATCCTCTTCTATTTCATTGATTTGTCTATATGATGTCTTTCCCTCAACAGATGATAAAGCTTTCATCTTAGATGATATTCTAGCTTATTTCATTTATCTTCACAGAGCTAAACATCATGTTTTATACAAGACCACAGCCCTCTAGTAGGCTCTTATACAAGGTATGCAAGACAGAGGGATGATCGTGGAACATCTGGGAAAAACTTTGTCTTGGTAGCTGAAATTTTCCATGTGAGAGTGTCTCAAGAGTTTCTGCCTATTAATGGTTATGTAGAAAATTTTTACCTCAGCATCCATTAACATAACTACACCGTTGCTTTATTTTACCATGGAGAGGCTCATCTAGAAAACTCTGGAATCAATTTGCCCAAGTTTGTAATTTCAGATAACAGTTCACTGAAGCTTCATTAGTGTGACAGTAACATAATAAAAATAAATAAATGAAAAGGAAGAAGTAAGATCAACTATGGAACTTGAAGTAGCCTGTCACTTCAGATGAGAGATGCCATCATTAACCTTTAAGATCATATCAGCTATTATTGAAGTGTCACTTATCACAGTGCCAAAATCAAATTAGACAAACTATTACCTCATTATTATGCTAACAAATCTCAAGCTTATCTGAATTAATACTACATGGACTGGGTATTTCCTTAACCAGTTTACTAATGGTGCAGTTTTAAACTGTTTCAACATAGTTCATGAAATCAAGTTCCTAACTGGAAAAAAAATATCCAAAGCTACTTGTGGTAATGGTAAAGTTGCAAGCAGCATTGGGACTAAATTACCAGTTAGCATTTCATTTTAATGCAATGTTTTAAGAAAAGTTGATGACTATTGATTTTATTCTGGAATCTTGTTACTTAAATGTCAGATTTTCTAAGATATAATAACATAAATGTATATTTGTCTATAAAGAACACATGGTTTTGAAAACATCAAAGTAAAGGCAGTTTTAGATATCAAAAAGCTTCTTACTAAATGCTTTGTTGAAAGGTTATCATCTAATCAATACACTAAAATATGGTATATGAAGTGGTCTTGATTGGTGTTTTCTTAACCTATGAGTTGTGAGTCCTGTGGAGGTTGAAGAAGCCCTTTCACAGAGGTCACCTAAGACCATCAGAAAACACAGATATTTAAATTATGATTCACAACAGTAGCAAGATTACTGTTACGAAGTAGCAATGAAAATAATTTCATGTAGGGGGTCACTAAGATGTGAAGAACTGTGTTAAATGTGTCTCAGCATTAGGAAGGCTTAGAACCACTGTTATAGATGGAGCTGGAAGGTGTGGCTTTGCTGGTTTAGGTAATCAATGAAAAAGAGAAAGGCTATCTTGCCTCAACCCTATAGTGCTGTAATACTGAGTCTTTCAACTATGGTTCTGAAAGGGACAGTAGGGACCTGAGAAGCTTATTGTTTCATGAATGAGGTGCAGAAAATTTAAACAGTTTGGTCATAACTACAGCTTAAAACTCACTCAGCAAACAGAGCCATGATACACAAAAGAATGAAGCCTGAAATGGCATGAAATAGCTCCCACCCTTACTATCTCTAAAAATCTATTAAAAACTATTCAAAGCTGAACAATAGATTAAATGCTGAGGGTAACAGAAAAAAGAAAGTGGATTCTTGATTAAATATCCTTAAAATTTTAATTTTGCCATTTCATAAATATGTTCTTTACATTAAAGATGTTGTTTACATTCATTCTCTAATGGAAATTCTTGCCCTAAGTCAGGACTTGTCCAATACAAAACAATGAGAGCTATTATTTTGACAAATCTACAAAACTTATTAGCTGTTTAATATTAACACAAGAATGCTTTTCTCTTCAATATCTTTTTCTTGAATTTTAACTTTTTATTGATTCTTTGTGGATTTAACATCATGCATCCTGATCCCACTCATCTCCCCATTCCTCGCTTCTGCCTTTGCCCTTGTAACCTCAACCCCCCAAACAAAATTTAAAAGTAAAGCCAAAAAACCCTAAAAACAGCAAACAAACAAAATAAAATGAATGTAAGCTGTAGTGTGGCCCAGTGCATTACATGGTATATACAATAGTTTTTGAAGAGTAGTAAAATACAAATAAAAAAACAGCATTATATTTCCATAATTAAATATAACCTTGTGGAAGTGCCAGCACAGAATTATGGATTATCTGTAATGCCATTGTAGGATATTTTGATACCATATTTTGTGATTTTTCTATAGCAAGGCAAGAATTCAATATATAAAGATGAATTGATAACCACCGTGTTCTTAATGTACAAAAGTAAAAAAATAAAAATAAAAATGACTGAAGTAATCCAATAGTAAAATTGAGAGGAAAAAACTATGGTAAAGAATATGCTAAAAAATGAAGCAAAATATTGCTGAAATTGAATTGGATATATTCTTTAAAAGGGCTGTGTGACTGATTTTTCCAAACCCGTGGTTCAGAAACCATAAGGAGAAAGAATACAAAGAAGACAACTGAGAGGATTCTCAGGTCCTAGTCTACTGAATAGCATAACAAACTCTGTGGCAGTAAGATGGAAAGTACAGTGACAGCCTAATGTGCCTCAATTGTGAATATAATAGAAAATGACGAGGATACTGGTATTTTTAAAACACAAAGCTGAGATAGCACCCAAAGTACCAATTAAAATGAACATACAGCAGAGTTAAAAGACTGATGCCTTCAAATGTGGAGTCTTTGGCATCTGGGCTATTTGTAACATTAAAAAAAAAAGACTCAGAGACTGATATTGGGGTTCAAACTTCAAACTAAAGATTAGAATAGCAAAGTAGCAGGAGACTAGCTTTTAATAGTACCTCAGACTGAATGGGCTGATTCTGCTGCCTCTCTTCAGAGTGGCTGTAGAGTCCTGAAACTGAATGTCTTCCTATCCTCAATGTGGCTGGAGAATGAATGCCTGATATTGAATCCCTGCTCCTGTCTTATATATCTTCCTAATGCTAGGATTAAAGGTATGTAATCCCAGGTGCTGACATTATCTTTGTGTGAGCTGTTTCTCTTTAGAACTGGACCAATCTTGTGTAGATTTGGGTGGCCTTGGACTTACAGAGGTCTGTCTACCTCTTAATACTGAGTCCTAGGATTAAAGGTGTATACAACAACCTCCTAGCTTCTGGCTTCTGGGATTAAAGGAGTGTGCTGGATTATATGGCTTGTGTCTGACTTTGCTCTCTGAATCCTCAGCAAAGCTTTTATAAATCATAAATAATATATCACCACAGCCATCAGAGGGAGCTTGGCATGTATGAAGCTGTGACCCCTGTTGCCCCTTGAGCTCCAAAGACAATGAAGATTTTGTGTTGATTTTGGCACGGCGTAGTTTTAAGTAAAGCTGTATCTCAAGACAATGATTGTACATTTTAAACAAAATGCAGTTATTTGACTAATTTTTTTCAATTTTTTTGAATGGTAGTAGTCATAGAAACACACACATTTTCTAACTAAATTAAGTCTGAGTCCATGGGCAATTTAGGGGCCTTGTCATCTATTGGTTGAAAAGTTGAATTATTTCTAAAAGTCTGAAGATAACTTTTCTTTTTCTCCTTCTTTCTTTCCTTATTTTCCTTTGATTGATGATATGCTTTTATGCTCCAAAGATATTTTAAGGTCTTGAACCAAACCACCTGCTGATTAGATTGATTAGACTAATAATAACAATAATAAAACTCAAATAACCATGCACAGAAAAGGGTAAAGCCATTTCTGAGCTCACCCCAGCAATGCCACATCACTGTATGGTGCCATGCCCCACAGTCACTTGCCTTTGCCTCTGTAACCCTACTGACCCAACCAGCACTTTCTTCACTGTGCCTCCTTTATCCTTCTAAATCAGAAGTTCTTAATGTTTATGTGGGCTGCTGTACTGATGTGGTGCACACTACTAACACTAGACAACCAGTGAAGCTTAATTTAACCATGTGAGAAAAGTAAGTTTAAGTCCCTGATATATGGGTTTGCAAATGGCACATCACTTATTTAAAATCTTTAAAGCATATGTGTCTTTTTGTTGACATGTACATAAACAGACGCTCACATGTATATTGTGTGCACATATAAATACATAAGCATATTAATGTGTCCATAGACATATAGTAGTATGCATGTTTATGTTGTTGCAAATTTAAACACTAAGAATTATTAATATTAAAATGCATTTAAGCACCCCAAATGAAAGTACTTTTAAATACTTAACATCAACTTTCTGGCATCCACACATTTATGTTCCGTCACATGTGCACACATAAATATATACACATATATACACATGCATATACCACACACACACACACATACACAGGCCAACAACTCCTAGTATGTTTGTGGAACTGACTAGTTTCTTTAATTATGTCCATTGTTGGTTCACTTTTTATTCTTTAGAACATGTGACAAACATGCTGATACATCCCTTTTGGTCCCTGGCTCTTGTTATTTATGACTTCATATAAGTTCTTATCTCTCTGATAATAGTGGGATCTTGTAAATTTCTTTTAAACAAATGCAATTCTTTTAAACAAGTGTAAATCACAAATAATATGGAATTATGTGACTCCAGAAATTTTAAACTCATCTCTCTAGAAATTATATTTCTTTTGATGACTTTAGAAGTAAGCTGCCATGAATCCAGATATATTAAAAAATGGATTTTGCCCCATTTCTATGGGAGAGTGAAAGCACACACTTCTTCCTCTGTGAGCTCTTGGTGCAAACCTGGCTCCAGACAAGCCTTGTTGCAGCTGAACTCCTGAGGAGAGGATCAGCTTATGGATTCACTTGGGCTCCTGATCTACAGAAATGAAGATTTCATTTTCACTCTTGACTGCTTCCCAGCTGCCTCCCTTATATCCTCACTGCATTTCTAGTATCCATCTTAGTGTTTAAGTACCAAGATCTTCTTCCTCTGTTTTACCTTGTTGGGACTTTTGAGTTTGTGCATTACCTACTTGGCTCAGTGTTGTCTTTGCTGGCATTCCAATAATAAATGAAGATAAAACATGGAGAAAACTAAAGTCCGTTTTTATGTGTTTTATGTTTTACTAGTCTAAGGCATGCAGTTGGTAAATAAACATATATAAAATTATGATAAGTAATATAATCAGTCTAGAAAAACAAATCAAGAAATGGTTCACAACTTAAAAAGAATGTGAGTATTCTGAAGCATAAACAGGGATTTTCTCATATTATGCCTCTTTGCCCACAACTGAAAGGTTTAATAGATTTACTTCAATGAGGTACCTGCCCAATATTGGATAGCACAAGGCTCAGTAACTGTTGGTTAAATGTATTATTTCATGTAGTCTCAAAAATAATCATCCGTATTAGGCACCATTATTCTACCAGTTTTGAGTATGATAAGCACAACATTTCTGACAATTGAAATATTATGTTCTGTAGCAGCCTTTAAAAAAAGCAAGATTTCAAGGCATGTCTGTCTGGTTTCAGTGAACCTGTATTACTAACCTGTGGGTTATTGAGTGTATTTAATTCTAGATATTTTCTTACACCTTCTAGTAAGTAACACATTGCTATTTGATGGGGAAAAATAAGATCAGTACTGAAATCTATTGTATTTTAGATGCTTGTAAGACATTCAGTTGCTTGGCAGGTTGCAAGGAGGTTATACAAAATGCCATTTGAAATATTATTTGGGGACTGGAGAGACAGCTCAGTGCTTAAGAGGACCAAGGTTTGATTCTTAGCACCCACATAGTAGTGCACAACTGTCGATAACTCCAGTTCTAGGCAGTTCTAGGGCATCTAAAGCTCCTTTCTGATTTCCATGGGAATCAGGCTCACTCATGGTACACATACATACATACAAGTGAAACATTCATACACATAAAAATAAAATAAATTATTAAAATCATCATTATTTGGAACTCAAAATGCCATGTGAACATTATGAAGAAATTCAGTCATTAGCATAAAAAACAACCAGCAATATATTAGCTATGGTAGATCCAAGTAAAATAACTTATTTCTAAAGTGGTTAACATGAGAAAGGGAGAGAAAATTCTCCCCTTCATATAATTTCATGAGAGGTACTTTAAGGAACACATCACATGCTCAGCAGAGAAATGCTTTAAGGTCCACCCTTCATGCTGAAGAACACAGCTTCTTTTCCCTCTGAAATGAAATTTCCACTTAGTTTTGATAAAAAGATATTTTTTAGTTTGTATTTCCTTGAACGATCTACAGTTTGTGAAAAACTAAACACTGACCCTAAAATACATCATTTAATTACCCTACATTTGCCTTTCAGGTTTAGTTTCAAAACTTTCCCAGTTGTTTAACTCCATGTGTAATCTGTACTGCATAAACAGGGCTGGAGTGATTCTATAATCTATAGCCTGGAGAAAAAGGCAATTGGAAAAAAAAGGCCCGCCATTTATTGGGGGCGAGTTTGACTATAGTAAAACTCTTGACCTTTTCAGTAATGGGTACAGAGGAAATTGCAAGTCAGATAACCGTTGTTCTAAACAGAACTAAAGCTAACACATGTAATTAAGTTATGACCTGAGGCACAGGCTAATTCGGTATGGCAGAACAGACATAGCAGAATTCACATATATGGTGCAGCCGGTCTGATCTTAGAGCAGCAGCTCTCTGAGGGTCTTGGGGGAAGCATTGCTTTTTGATCAATACCGTAGCTGTTTATTTGTTTGTTTGCTTGCTTGTTTAGAAAGTACAAGTGCCAACATGTGTAACTAGGTGTTCCTGAGAAATAATAATCAATGACTGCTTATACAGGTAAACTACAAAAGTATTCTGATGCCCATTCGTCTACAGCATGGCTGGTCTGTTCTAAAACTGAAGGATTACATACAATCGACTGCCCACGGAGTTGTCACTGCGTTACTTAATTCTTTCATTTCTGTAACAAAATACTTTATGTAAGCAGATTAAGAGAAAAGGTTACTTCGGCTGTTTAAGAAATGGTGTATCCTATTATGACAGGAAGGCACAGTGTGGACACAAGGGGCAGCTGGTCATAGTATCCCCCGATTCTGATGCACTGGAAGATGAATGCCAGTCCTCGGGCTCCTTTCTCACTTGCTTTTACTTTTTATTCAGTCTAGGACACCAACCAGTGGGATGAGGGTAGGATTTCCCTACTCATTTAAACTTCTCTGGAAACATACTGTAAGATAAACTCAGTGATACATCTTCAAGGTTACTCCAAATTCACACAAATTGACAATGAAGATTAACCATTACAAGTCTAGGTCTTGCAAACATGATATACAATGTATCAGTTTTCAACAACAGCATTCCACCTCTGGTTCCATGAGGCTCAATCCTCCTTCATAAAGCTAAACATGTTGTATCACACCTTCAAAAGTCCCCATGGTATTTTTGTTTCAGGAGTGTTAAAAAATAGTCTCTTCTGAGATGCAAGATGCTCTATTATTCATGAGTCCTTCTATAATCAAGGAAATAACATATACTTCAAATACTGACAGCTCATGACTGGGAGAGATATCTCAGTGGTTAAGAACACGAATTGTTCTTACAGAAGTTATTCATAGAAAACAAATGTCGTCGGGTGTTGGTGGCGCATGCCTTTAATCCCAGCACTTGGGAGGCAGAGGCAGGCAGATCTCTGTGAGTTCGAGACCAGCCTGGTCTACAAGAGCTAGTTCCAGGACAGCCTCCAAAGCCGCAGAGAAACCCTGTCTCGGAAAAAAAAGGAAACAAATGTCATTCTTAGATGTCAGATAAAATGCATCCACACCCTTGGCCTGTTTTAGAAACTTCTACGGAGGTGTTGAAATGCAGGTTCAGTCACAAACAATCACATAATGTTCCAGAGGATATATTGCCTTCTTCTGATTGCTGAGGGCTCCTCAATGTATATAGGACAATATATACACTAAGGCACACACATGTGTGCGTGAACACACACAAACACAGATTTATATATATTAGCACAAAATAAATGTTCTCATTACAAACAGGAGTAATTAAGGCATAGAAGGAGTAATTAAGGCATTGCCAAAACAATGTTGATACCCATCAGGAAAATGCTGTCTTTTGAAACTCCATTAACTGAATCTATGGTCTTGGTGGCATTAGCCTTGAATAGCTCTACCACTCAAGTTCTGCCATCTGAAAGATATATAACCTCTCAATTTCGCTGGCCCCATTACCAGACTTTAGATCTTGTTGGAAGATGTTCTTGTTGTCTTGGCATCTCCAACATCCTGGCATCTCCAATACAACTTAGACTTCATCTTTACACATTTATGTAAATGGCTTCACAGGACCTCTTTGGAAGCCACACACTGCCCACTGTCAGTGACTTTGTGATTCTGTAATGCTTGCAGTTTTCATGCCAGCAATGCAAGTGTCATGTAGACAAGGCCACTAAGTATTACTATGGACCTAAGCTGTTGTCTGTCTTCTTACACTACAGATTTAGTAGGCTCCAGGTGCTTCAGCAGATGAACCTGGAAAAATTCCCAAGATTCTTGTTTTTAAGTAGGAAACCCCATTCAGTGGACATTCTCAGTTCATTATTTTTCCTTTCTAATGAAATTACACTTTCTTTCTACCTAGGATTTTGCCTTCAGGCATCTTTCCTATTTCCTCCAGTGAGGAGCTCCAAGTTCCTCTTTAGTACCATTAATGTCTTCAACAATTTCAATTTCTTACTCTGTGCCTATCTTGTCTGCAATCTTAAATTCACCTGAATACTGTGCCATTATGATCTATGCCACTCAACAATTTAGTCAATTGCTTTTGAATTTAAACTCACCAATGTTTCCATTCAACATGTAGCCAGAGATTTGGCAATAATGTAAGACTAATTGCTTGTTGAGTTCTCATTTCCCTCTGAAACCTTCTGAGCTGGGATTTCAGTATCTACATTTTTACTAGCATTCTCATCTGTTAAATCACCATCAGAACAGGAATTAAGGGTTTCTCTGTACCATTAGTCTAAATTCTTCCAAATTCCATATACAAAGTAACTCCAAATACCTCCATGTCATGTGGTTATATATTCACATGAACAGTCTCTCTTCTCGGTACCACCATTTTACATTAATTATTTTTCTTATTGCTACTCACACACACATGCACACACACACACACACACACACACACACACACACACACACACACACACACCAGTATTACTGAGTCCCTTTAGTACTATGTACTAAGGCATGTCTATTTGTGATTGGACTACTCAAGTTGTACCAAGTAAACCAATCTAAGGAATACCTTTCTAGTGTATGTTAATTCTTTCCATTATTTTCCTCTCTAGAACACTGACTAAGGCAGATGACCATTATGGATGTATTATTGGGCAGTTTTGGAATTTGAAGATATTTCTGTGAAGTGAAAAGGATTTTGAGAAATTGAAATAGATGTGGAGGGCAAATTCAATAAAGACCTTGAAATAGACTCAGAAATGGCAGATTGGCAAGACTCCCCAAGATTCTGTTGAGAGCAAGTGGCTTTCAGAATTTGAACTGTCCATCACATCTGTATCTGGCTCCATAGATAAGTGCTTTTCAGTTTGCACCAACTATTAGGTTAAGGTCCTTGGATTTCTTAAAGTAGAAGCAAGCAACCACAATGCCAAGATTTCTTAAGTTTCAGGTTGGGGCAAATATTCCTCCTGACTGCATTAAATGCACACACTGGAGGGAAAGGCATGTTGACGGTGGAGATATATAGAAATACTTTTTGTCTTAATGTAAGAAACAGGTATATTCTGTAGTGTGAAATCTACCAGAGCTTTCTCTAACCATTTAGAAAACTATCTCTGAAATTCACTCTACTTCTTCTTTTGTAAAAATTGTTTTATTTTTTAAGATTATAATATCATTATGTTATTTCCTCTTTCCCTTTCTTCCCTTTAAACTATAAATTTTCTTCTAGTGACACTACATACATAGTAAATTCTTTTGATATTTCTTTGTTTTTTAGTCCATGGGGACTGAGAATTCTGACTGTTATAGCAATTTATTTCTCCAAACTGTACATTCTAGTAGTTGTGTAGGGATATCTTACATTGTTTTAACTATCTTTTGAGTTTAAGGACAAATAACATTCTATCTGCACATTTGTTAACTGTATTTCCTTTTGCTCATATATTCTTTGAAATTTTCATGTGTGTATAATTAATTAATTTTACGTATATAAGTATTTTGTCTTCATGTACATATGTGGACTGTATGCATTCTTGGTGCCCTCAAGGCAAAAAGACAGCATTAGATTCTGAAGAACTGAAGTTACAGACAGTTGTGAGCTGCCACATAAGTGCTAAGCACTCAATTTAGGTTCTCTGGAAGAGCACCTAGTGCTATTAATCTCATAGCCACCTCCTTAGCTCCTGTACAATGTTTCTTGATCATATAGATGCCACATACCCATTCTTCAAGTGCCCCCCAAATTCCCATGACATCACTCAAATTCATATATTTGATTTTGTAATTTATTTAATTTTAGTTTTGAGTGTTTATGCACAGAGGCAATGCCTATATCAATATCACACCACTAACTAAGGCTTGGGAAACATTGCAGATCTGAAAAGTATCAAGACATTTAATTCCAGTATTGAATGAGAAAGGTTCCTGATGCCCTTCCCACAGCTGAAGAGTCACTAGCAGTTAAGTGATGGCTAAAAGCTGAAGGATTGTGGCCAGTGAAAAGTTATATGCCCCAGTGGATGACCACAGACAGGCCCATTTTCATATAGACATCATTAACTGTGTATCTTCTTTGGTGAAACTTTGTTGAAATAATCTTCCTATAGTTTTTTTTTTACTTTGTTGTTGAAAGTTATCAATTATTTACATATTCTGTTTGTAAGTCCTGTGTTGGGTGTGAGATTGCAAATATGTTCTCCTAGTTTATGGTTTGTTTATTATTTAATTTCATTTTTGGTGTTGTTATTTTGTTTATTATTAAGATAAGATCTCACTTTATAGCCCAAGCTAATCTTAAATGCACAGACCTGTCCTCCCTACCCTGACTTCAGTCTCACAAGTGTTGGGATTATATTCACAGTCCACCACCATATGGCCAGTGGAACTTTTGAATTTTTATGAAGTTCAAGTAAGATTTCTAATGTTTTATATATTTAATCTCATAATCTAAAAACTCAGCTAATACCAGACCAAAGAAGACTTTTCTCCCATATTTTCTTCTAAAAACATTGAATTTTATAGTTAGATTTTGATCCATGTTGACATATAAAAGAAGTAAAAGGTTAATGATTTTTTCGCTGTTTCTGCATATGAATGAACAATCACTTCAACGCAAAATTTTGAAAAGTCATTTTTGGACCTTTGTCAAGAATCAATTGGTCATATTTATATGTGAATATTCTAGGAATGTCTATGCTGTTTCATTGATATGTTTGTCAGGTCATTCATTTATATCAGCCTTAAGTTCAGTACTTTACAACACACTAGGAGGCCAGTGCTGGAGATAACAGAAGCGTTTTCATTGAACAACAGATCTCTTTGGCACTCGCAGGCCTGCTTAATGTTCTCTTGGCTTGCTTGTATGGCATAGGTCCTCAAAGACATGATAAGTCTTTTTAATCCCTATAAAGTTTGTTATATACAAATACAGCTTTCAACGAAGATAAATATTAATATTAAAATTGCTGCTATAAGTGCCTGATATCCAATTCCAAATACTCTTCTTAAATATTTGAAAAGTTTTAGATAATAAATCCAGCATGGTGAAAGTAAGTGGAGTATTTTAAACTAATGTATACAATCTTTTCTGGAGTTACTAATAAAAAATAAGAATCCTCCCTTTAATCTCTTCTTTGCTAAGCTAATGCAAAACTGAAGTATCTTACATTTTATAGAGCAGGGGTTATTAGTATCATTGATTATTCTCTTGAAGGTTGTTTTGAAAGAAGGATCTATAGACTCTTAAAGAAAATTATACAACAGATGCCCTTGAACTATAGAAAGGCAGGGTAAAGAAATCTGTGTAGATTTGAAAATATTATCTTTCAGTTTATAGTATAGGATTTCGATGAGTTTTCAGACATAAACAACCTCAGCTGCAGGATGTCATACTACGGTGAAAATGGAAGTAATCCACGATTATCTGCTGTCAAGCATTCACAAAGGATTCTGGTGATAACTGCCCATGTTTCTTCAATCCAATACCCTTCTCCATCCTGCTAGACCTGTCTCAGAACTGCTAACATATTCAAAACAGTTGAAAGTCTCTGAAGGAGACAGGCGCTTTGATTATTATAGATGGAGTAAATGAAGCAAAGGTAGAATGAAATAGATAAGCCTCAAGAAAGAAGCAGAGCTTTAACCCAAACTCAGAAAATCTGACTCTAGATAATGTTGACTCTTGATGTATAGCTATTATACCAAATAAAGAGAAAACACTATCATGAACCCTAAGTCGGTGAACCAATACCCAAAAGCTCTTCATGGGACATGGCAGAAAATTATAAGGTATGCATTTGAACTTTAAAGTGTTTCATAACAATCATACAAAGGAAAATTCAATAATTAGGATATTATTTATAATTTTTCACATATAAGCACACACCTTTAATATTTTTTAATGTTCTGTGGATATTACTCCCCTTTTGTTCCCAGTCTAATCCTCCCTAACCTCCAATATAGCCTTTCAACTTGTAAAACTTATCATAGTTCCTAGAAAAAGAATTTTACAATGACCTGAAGAATCAAATCTAGGAAAAAATACAGATTAGTCACAAGGTGAAACTTGGGAGAAACATTGCTGAGATTACTGGAGGGAACAAGGTAGTCAGGAAATCAAGTTTAGGTCAACAAGGGATGGTGTCCAAATAATCTAGATGTTCTTAATCCTTAAACAAACACCAGTTTTGACAGAATAAATCCTGAATCTGTCAAACAACTCATTGCTCATGAGATCTGTGTCCAACATAGAAGAGCCCAAAGGACTTGACAAAAATCCAAGATAAGACATTGTTCCCAGCAGAGGAAGAATAAAAATGAGAAAGGACTTGTTAAAGAACCAGCACCTTTTCTGATAAACTGATACTACTTAAAGGGGAGACTAAGTTAAAGGGGAGACAGAGTTTGAGACCTGAACCTTCAAGACAATATGGCAATTTACTAGTCAGCTCGCAGGTTAGGTTTGCACTGATGCTCTTGCCTAAGGGAGGAAAACAGAAATGTTATCACTCCAACATGCCTACCGTATGGGCACTTTTCCTACTGTCAATGAAAAATAGGATTCACCTAATGAAGTATTTCTGGGACCTGAAGTTTCTACTTTGAGAAATATATTTTTGGCAATGTGGAAAATATTCTGAAATAAATTAAGCGGTGCGAATATAATTACTATAAAATTGAGGCCTGGAACCAGATATAAAAATCTGAAAACAATAAAAAATTCAGTGAAGCAGTAACAACAGGCTGAATCAAATCAAGGAGTGAAGTGAATTGGCTTACACCACTGGTCACAAATATTAAGCAATGGTGATAAATGAACAACACCTAAAATAGATACATAACTCATTGAATTGTGAAATCAGTTCCATTAAGACAGCATGGGAATGGGTGTACTCACTTTTAGAGCAGTGAATTTAATAAGAAGGGGCTTAGTATATTTACCTGTGGTTTAGGAAGACTCAAAGCTCTTTGTTTTCCACAATACAAATTTGATTATGTAACTGATAAATACATGCTATACAGTATATGCTTTTCAATCTAACTTTCTTAATGCACCTGTGATAACTAATATATATCACCATAATTGTATCAGAAATCTTGAAATCCCTAGATAACACTAAAAATTATTAAATCATCAAAGAAAACAGAACCCTATATAAGCTGCAGTGATACATAGAAAAAAATAAAAATGTAAGATGAATTTAGGAGCATAAGAAGAAAATCTAGTTTTAAAATTTATAAACTTATAATTTATATAAGATGAATTATAAGATGTAATATAAGACTTTATTATAAGACTTTATTATCAAGCTGGCCATGGTGGTAAATTCCTGGAATCATAGAAGAGTATGTGTTAGAGACAAAACTAAGCTGAATACCAAGACCCTGCCATAACAAAAGAAAAGGAAAAAATACAAAACTACACCGACAGGCAGGCAGGCAGGCAGACAGATAGACACACACACACACACAAACACACACACACACATACACACACACACATACACACACACATATACACACACACAGAGAAAGAGAGAGATAATTTTGTCAGTGAATAATCTTTTTATATAAGAGAATTTTACAGAAATAAAAACACAGTTTGCACTTTATTGTTTAGAAGATTCAGAAGATAATCATAGCTTTATTTCAAGATCACAATTTATAAAAACATTTACTTCATTCTTTTTAAAAAACATTTCTAAGAATTCTTTGAGAATGTCGTACGTCTTTTTATCATATTCATCTCTATTCCACTCTTAGTTCCTCCTAGATGCCTCTTACCTCCATACCCACCCAATTTCATGTTCTATGTTTTTGTTGCTACTGTTGTTTATCATCTGTTAAGTCCATGAGTCCTGTATACTCCTGGATGTGGGGCATCAATTGGAGTATGGATGACT
This sequence comes from Mesocricetus auratus, assembly GCF_017639785.1. Taxonomy (NCBI): domain Eukaryota; kingdom Metazoa; phylum Chordata; class Mammalia; order Rodentia; family Cricetidae; genus Mesocricetus; species Mesocricetus auratus. Next base: position 26,400,400 of record NW_024429190.1, on the reverse strand, counting down.
TACCAGCAACTACATACTTAAAAAAGCCACTCTTGCTTTTCCAGCAGTTATTGTTTCGCCAACAGCTTCTCAGCTATTAGAATCATTTGTTCCTAAGGATCAGTATATATTCAGACAACGTGGCACTGATATGGATCTCCTACATGAGTTAGCACAGTAAACAGTGATGTCATTAATTATATAATTTTCTTGTCAAAGTGTCACTTTTGTGTGACGCTGTATAAATATAGCCTTGAGCCCTTGTATGTGTGTTTATAGGTAGATCTGTGGGCCTACCTCCATATGGCCTGTGTCTTGATCTGTGTGTATACCCATGGATGCCTGTGTGTGGCTCATATGATGTGATGGCATGTACCTGAATGTGTACCAGCAGCCTGGTACATATGCCTCACCATCCCTTCAACCTTCCAGCATCCTGAGACCCTCTTCCATTCCTGGCATTGGAGCATGAACCTCACACAACCTCCACCCTCTATGCTGTTATGTTGTTTGCCTTGATCTTGTGCAGATCTTGTATATGATATCATAACCACTGTGAGTTCAAATGTGCAACTGCCCAATTGTGTTCATAAACACTGTATCCTTCTATTTCCCTATCTCAAGGCACTGTCAGCTCACAGCTTTTAAGTATAAGGAGCTATTTTTGTGACTTGGAGGAATGGAAGTCAGGCAAACGGGTGACATAAAATGATTCCAAGATGAGAAAATCCATTGAAACTGCATGTCAAAACCCACTGGTCAGGTGTGTGTGTCCCTTGCCATACCCCTCCTCATGTGCCCTCACCCTGAATCCAGCATTCTCTTGCTCTTAGCTCCTAATCTTCTTGAAGTCTAACCCCAAAACTTCTGTCACAATGTCCTGTGAGATCTAATCTGGCTGTTTCTAAACATATTTATTTATTTATTTATTTATTTATTTTGGTTTTTCGAGATAGGGTTTCTCTGCATTGTTTTGGAGGCTGTCCTGGAACTCGCTCTGTAGATTAGACTGGCCTTGAACTCACAGAGATCAGCTTGCCTCTGCCTCCTGAGTGCTGGGATTAAAGGCATGTACCACCAACACCCAACGCCCTGCTCTAGACATTTATTAATAAAGAATAGCTTAAAATATGTATAGTTAAAGGGTAATTCTTTTCTATGTTGTTTCTATATTTTCACATACAATTTGTCTATGTGCAAATTCTCTGTGAATTAATAGGAAGCCTATTAACATCACCACTGACTTTATGAACATGTTTTATACATCAATGTAAACATAGTGGTAAATATGATCAAAATCAGGTAACAGAAAGGAAAACAAAACAGTATTGGAGAAGGAAATTAGAATTTCTTGTGTTTCTGCAAAGGCACATTTGATAGGAAGGAAAAAAAGCATGTTCCAAGCCAAACACAAACTTCAAGTCATTCTATATAACATGCACAGATCCCTTCAGTATCAGCTGATCTCAGAGAGTTAGACTAGTCTTAACCTTAGTAAGCAGTGGTACAAACATGGTTGTTTATTTGCTCCCAGAGGCAGTATCCCTTGTGCTTTGCTGCCCACATGTTTACAAACTCTGAAAGTCAGACAACACTGTCAAAGGTGAGTATCTGGCATGTGCCACCAACGCCTGCTCTCTACTATGAGTTTTTATTTAACTATTAACAAAGAAACAATAGTAGATTCTCCCCTATGGTGTACAACTTGACTAGCCACAGGTTCTTGGTCCTAATAATGGTCTCAAGTATGAGTTTAAGTGTCAACATGTGAAATAGGGCTTTAAATTAGACCAAAAAGTGGCTGTTTACTCCCATAATATTAGTGACTCTACTGCATCAGGGGACATATCTTCTCAGGTTGGTCACTAATGTAGCTTGAAGGGAACACCCTTGATTATGATTGGTTCCCATTTTCCTCCAGTAGCATGCATAGCACCTTCCAGTACTGAGTAAACAGCTTGATGTTTTATGACTCAAGTGTGTGTTGTCTTCAGGCAATAGGATCTTATAGTCAGTTTCTAGATGGTAAAAAAAAAAAAACAAAAAACAAAAAAAAACAAAAACGAGCATTCATTGGAGGGTCTAAGGAACCTCACTTTCCAACAATATCCACAGAAGCAACCTTTTCCTGGCCCTGGGCTTTTTGTATTTGTTAGCCTTTCAACTCTTCCTGACCTGTTTCTGAAAATGTTACAGTTTTGGTTGAGGACTTTAAATATGGGGTATTCAAATTAAGGATGGCTCTCCTATAATATGCTGAGTAATGCCATCTTTGTTGACTAGGTTATTTTTATATTTGCCATATATGTCAGTGTAAATTTTACAGACAACAATTTCACCCATGTCGTGCTTTGTCTGAAAAGTAAGTTCACATTAACACATCACAATAATTCATAGGGACTAGGGCAATTTAACATATGTTGAATTTTTGATGATCACCATTAGTTTTCTACCAAAGTTAAGCCTTTGTAGATCTCCTTCCAGTGGGATAGTTCAAGATTTGCCATAGGCTCCTACAACAAAGGGGTGCTGTTGGGTCCTTCAGCTCTGTAAGTCTTTTCAATGTGACTTAAATTCTTGTCCTGCTTTCTCTTGCAGAATTCTTAAAGTGACGTAATTCTATTTAAAATATTAATTTATTCATTTACTCAGTGTGTGTGTGTGCGTGCGTGCGTGTGTGTGTGTGTGTGTGTGTGTGTGTGTGTGTGTGTGTTTATATACAGGATGGTGGGAGTGCTCTACAGTATATATGTGATGAGCAAAGGACAACTTTCAGCAACTTTCAGAAGTCAATTTGCCCCTTCTACCATGTAGGTCCTGGGGATTCAACTCAGATCATCAGGATTGAAAAGAAGTGCTATTATGTATTGAGGCATACAGACGGACCTGAAATCACACAAACCTTAATGCTGTTTTAGTTTGCCCAAGCATATGGTAATGGTAATCATATAAATTTATTCAAGATATAGTTTCAGGTATTACCAGTTGTTTATTTTTGTCAATGTATCTGTTCCATAAGGAGATTCTGGACTATTCCAAGAAGCATGCCAGCAACTTTCATGCAAAAAATGTATATTTGTAACTACTACCACTACCACATACAAAATTCAATTAAAAATAAAGTAAAATAAAAATTTTTATCTACAAGATTGTACATTATAAAAATATATACATGAAGTAAAATGCAGAATTATTTTTCTATCATAATAATTTACTAACTTTCTGTATTAATCCATTTTCTGTCTTAAAGATAAATGCAACTTGAAAATATTTTTCTAGGTGCATATCAATTATCTTCCACATTTTAATGTATTGGTATTTCCCTTACAAGTATGTACTCTTATGTAAAAACGTTAATTTTACCAGAGTATTTTAAACAAACTCCTATAATTGAGCTGCATTGGGTTAAATCTGTTCAAGAGCTGACTATTTCATACTCCTTGAAACCACTATGTTTTGGGGGTTTATTATGTTAACTCAAAATTAAATTATTGGTTAGTTCCTTCCCCTGTTTGGTTTTAAAAACTTCATTAAAATAGCTTCTCTATGACATCTAAGATGAAAATAAGCATCATTTACATTATGAATCATTCCCTGATCTACCCTTTTGTCCAATGCACCAGTTTTTCTGTCAAGTAAAGACACAATCATTGATATGAGTTATAAAAAATCAATTTATCAGTTCCTAGCATTAATAATATGAATTTATTAAGTGGAGTAAAGTACTCTGCAGTGTTGCTACAATACAAAACTGGCACCACAAATCAACTGTTAAAGTAGTTTAATATGTGCCACTCTGTATAAGCCAATAAAAGTTAAGTTAAAAAAATAGTTTACCAAAAACATCAACTTGAAAGTAAAAGCTGGATATTGCTGCTTTTTAATCTTCAGTTTTAGAAATCTAAAACTCCTCCCCACTTTGCAAAGAAGGCTATTTATCTGAAAGATAACGCATATGATTTAGCTCAGCTGTGCTCTGATCATGTGTCCTGTGGCTGAATTAAAGATGCAAGATTACATTTTAATCATTTGAAATGCTTTTAGATTCGCAGAATACAGCTGGAAAAAGATTATGTTGAATTCTACGAAAAGCCTAGATTATTCTCTTCCTGGTACTTAAGGAAAGCCAGGGGAATCAGATTTCAATTTGGGCTCTATAAATCAAAACATGCAAACCTCATGTAGCCTTGTTCTCAAACCCTTCTTGGAAGAATCCTTGTGTTTAAATTTGGATAGCCTGCTGTGTTTTTCCTATCTGGTGTAAGTGGTCAATTTGGCATTTTCCAGAGGTAAATGCTCAGAGATGTGAACTGATAGAGAAATTTCAGTTCAAGCTGTTTCCTAAATGTTTAGAGAAGACATACTTGTAATCTAGTCCAGAGAAAAACATAGGAAAAGCAAAGAGAGACTTCTCCATGTTTGTATTATAAGGATAAAGTCAGAACAGAAAAACCTGACAAGATATCATCAACTTGATCCCCCAAAATTTACTCAAGCCAGAATTCCATTTCTCTTTCCAGAACCTTGCCATTTATTTTGAAATATCCCTTAGAATGCTAGAGTTACTTCTTCCCAATTCAAGTAGCTTTGCTAAGAGACATTTTAAAATTAATAATACATTGACCATTGCAAATAGTCTACACATAAATAAGAGAAATGATCTGCTTAAAATCAGGACCATTTTTGACATTACAATGTGAGATCTGTTTTATAGGAACAATAATGGGACAAAAATGAGTGGGTCCTGATGAAAATATACATAATGATTACATGTAGACTGAATGTCTCTAGATAGCTAATGAAAATGTCAACATTGGACTACTTTCAATCAGAACGTATGAAAACTTTCTCAGAACCTCAAAATATTAATGAAACCAACATTTTGTATTACAAAACACACAACGCTAAGAACTAAAGTACCAAATAGCACACACGACCCCACATTCATAATAATTTTTGAAAATAAATACCAGACTGAAGACCTACAGTGAATTGCTATCTCTAATTCTCACTCTAACTCAGTCTTGCAATTATAACATCTGTCTTGTGGACTGCAGGCCCATGATGGAATGGAAGTATGAATATCCTCTACATTTATTGGTCAAAATGCTATTTTCGCACTAAAAAATAGGTCTCTAAATTTAGATCTGTAAAATAAATATCTAAAATTATTGGTTGAAATTTCATTTTTCACCTATAAAAAAGATCACATTTTAATGCCAAACATGGTCCTGATTTTCAGCAAAACATTCCTCTTATTTATGTGTAGACTATTTGCAATGGTCTGTGAATTATTAATTGAAAAATGTATCTGAGAAAGGCTAATTGTCTTCGGAGGGAATAACTACAGAATTCTGCAGAATCTTTCAAAGATAAATCTATTCAATTCTATTGCTATTAGGAGAAGGGCCTTTGGAGAAGTCATTGGTTTCTGAAGGATTTTCCTTCTTGAATGGATGATCCCCATTGGAGATGCTGAAAAGAGGAGAGTTGTCCTCGTCCGCCATAAGAAAACACAGCTTAAGGCATTATTTTTATGAGTCAGTGAACAGTCCTTCAAAGCCACCGAGTCTATTGGTGTTTCCTCTGAGAAACACCAATTCTTTCACTTTTTCACTGCTTAGTTGCTGCTAACTTCTTCTAGCACCCCAGTAAACACAGATCCTTAAATGCAAATTTTCCCAAAAATAAATTTATGTTTCTTTTCTCTGAAAATAGAACTCTTCTAGGCCATCTCTTGCAGCTGAGGTCATGATTTGTCTGGCCTTCCAATGGAACAGCACAGATCATGTTTTTTGCCATATTCCTCATCAGTTCATCAGCCTTGTTTTCAAATCCATATCCATAGCTGCTCCAAAGTTCAAGTATACCTCATTTCTCAAAGAATTACCAAAATAACCCCTTAATTGAATTCTTGTTTCTAATACCTCTTTGAGCTATCATAATTCAACATAGAGAGTCACATTTTTTAAACTTTTTCCAACAATTTAATAAACCTCTTATTTGCAAATATATAATGTATGGCAAATCCAAACACTAAGGTGTTAGTAATCCAAAAAGATATAAAACCAAACTTAATATTGTAAATTTCCAAAGAATGAAGTTTCCCAGAATTTCAGGAGTACCATAACTCAAGTATTGGTTGCTCAGTTGTTTTATTTCCTAATTTGATGTTTAATCGTGGTGGAGAGAATATTTCTCTTTCAGAAATTGAAGCCACCAATGTACTTTTAACACAAAACTATCCTTTGTGATATATTGAATTCTGTGTTCCATGGTCTTGACATCTTTATAGGACGTCTCCTGATATTTTTGGCCAAAGGGGTCCTATGGAAATTCCCTAAACAACCAAAGCTGTTACCAAGACTATAGAATACTCTCCACAAATTGGTGGCAAGGCCCATTGCTGAAGATAACACCCACAGAATTCACTGAACATAGAGAAGTCAAGCTGGTGCCTACATAGAGACTTCATTCTTACATTCTAGCAAGTACAGTAAGGCAATAAAATTACTTCTGATGACATTGTGCTATACTCCTAGATCAGCCATCCTGAGAGAAACTTCCTCCTGCAGCAGATGAGATCAAATATATAACCCCAAAGTCAGATGTTATGCAAAGAGTTAGAAACATTGGAACACTCAGCTATAAATGGAATGTCTCTATCAAATCCTCCTCTAAGAACTCAGTGAACTAAGATAAACTTTTCCCTACACTGCTGCGATTATTTCCACCTCATAGTTGAGAACACTGAGGTTCTAGTGGCCAAAGTCCTACAATTAATAAATGGTAGTCATACATTCAGTGTATGTCCTTTTAAGTAAGTTATATATAACTAAGTCAAGGGTCAGGTCTTTTTTTTTTTTTTTTTTTTTTTTTTTTTTGGTTTTTTGAGACAGGGTTTCTCTGTGGCTTTGGAGGCTGTCCTGGAACTAGCTCTGTAGACCAGGCTGGTCTCGAACTCACAGAGATCCGCCTGCCTCTGCCTCCCAAGTGCGCAAGTGCTGGGATTGAAGGCGTGTGCCACCAATGCCCGGCAAGGGTCAGGTCTATTCTTTTTTTTTTTTTTTTTTTTTTTTTTTTTTTGGTTTTTCGAGACAGGGTTTCTCTGTATTGTTTTGGAGGCTGTCCTGGAACTCGCTTTGTAGACCAGGCTGGCCTTGAACTCACAGCGATCCACCTGCCTCTGCCTCCCAAGTGCTGGGATTAAAGGTGTGTGTCACCAACGCCTGGCTTAGGTCTATTAAGAGTGTTAGTTTAATTCACTCCCAGAAATGTATGCCAGATGAATGTAATATTGTGGTAGTCACACAACCAGAAAGAATGTGACCTGTATCTGTGTGCTGTGTTATAATAGACAAGGGCAACTTTTGGGATGGGTACAGATAATTTTAATAAGCAGAAAGAAGTTGAGAGTCAGAGGGGATGGAGGACACCAGAAAAAAAAAGCCCCTCGAAGTCAACATGATCAAAGATCTCATGAACTGACAGAGACTGAAGAAGCATACACAGGGCCTTCACAGGTCTACACATATATGCTGTGACTTCCAGTTTAGTGGTTTTCTGGGATTTCTGAGTGTTCAGACTAGTGGGTCTCACTTTCTTGTGCCTTCTCTTGGACTCTTTTCCTTCTGTGTGTTTTGTTCAATTTGATGTGTTAGTTTTTGCTTTATGTATTATATTATATGCCTTTTAGAAGCCTGTTTTTGTTTGTTTTTTTTTCTAATGAGAGATTAAAAAAGGGAATATATCTGGATGGGAGGTAAGGGGCAGGAGAACTTGGAAGAGTAGAGGGAGGGAAAACCTTAATCATAATATACTACGTGAGCAAAAACCCTACTTTGAATAAAAGAAAAAGATAAATTCACAAGGAACATAAGAAAAATCTGAGGAGATTATTCATAAAAATAACTGGCTTAATGTAAAGCAAGATAAATATGTTATTTGCCCCAAATTCCTCCAAAACATGTATATTTTTCTCCTAAATAAATGTAATGGATAAATTAGTAAAGGGGAATAAAGTAGCTCTTGTAACCACTGTTCATCACATACATTATTGATGTTTGTTTATTTGTATATTTTTATTTTTGCTTTTTATTTTGTAAATTTTATTTTATTTTTATAGAAAGAAGGGTTTATGTGGGCTTATAGTTGCCGAGGAGTATGAGTCCATCATGGCAACTTACCACAGTAGCAGGAGCAGGAAGCTGAGAGCTTACATTCTCATCAGCAAGCACAAAGCAGAGACAGAAAACTGGAAGGAGGAGGAGGAGGAGGAGGCTACGGAATCACAAAGCCTGCTCATGGTGACATACTTTCTCCAGCCAGACTATACTCCCTATACCTTCCCAGATAACACCGTCAACTGGAGACCAAGCACTTAAATACCTCAACCTATAGGGAACATTTCTCATTCAAACTACCACAGTGTCTATGGACAGAAAATTGGATAATAAGATGTAGCACATATGAAATTTTATTCATTCACATAAAGCAATGAAATTCTGCCATTTGTTACAATGAGGATTTAATTAAAGTGCATAATTATTTTTTCTCAATATATGTTTTTATTTAAATTAGAAACATAAATGCTTCACATGTCAATCCCAGCTCCCTCTCACACCCTTCCTCCCTTGTCCATCAGCGGCTTCCCCAACCACCCCCCCCCAGCCCCTGGCACAATCCCCATATCATTCCCCAGGGAGGGTGAGGCCTTCCTTGGGGGAATCTCCAGAGTCTGTCATTTCATCCTTCCCCATGGGTGCAGACTGAGAGAGCATGAAGGGGATAATTATTAAGTGAAATAATTCAGTATTACAATATCTCCTTCATGTGTGGAGTTACATATTTATTTATTTTGAAAATAGATACTTTTCTCATACAATGTTTCCTGATGACAGTTTCCCATATTTCAACTCCTCCCAATTCTTCCCTATCCCACTTCTGGTCCCTCAGGAACACAATGGGCTTCTAAGAGATAAAAAGAAACATGACAAAATAAAATATAATAAGATGAAGCAAAAACTTCTTTATGAAAGTTGGACATTACAATCCAACAAGAGGAAAAGAGTCCCAAGAGCAGGCAAAAGAGTCAGAGGCCCATTCATTCGCATAGCCATGAGTCCCATAAAAATAATAAGCTAATAGCTATAACATATAGACAGACAATAAGGTGCAGATCAATGTAGGCTCCTTGCTTGCTGCTTCAGTATCTGTGAAATCATGTGTACCATGCTTAGTTGATTCAGAGTGTCTTGATCTTCTGGTGTCCTCCAGCCACTCTGACTCTTATAATGTTTCTACCTCCTTTTCCAGGAGATTCTATGAGCTTTGAGATGTGGGATTGGATGGAGGCCTCTAATTTAGATGCTCTCTCTTCATAATGTCTGGCTGTGTGTCTCTGCATCTATTCCCGTCTACTGCTGAAAGAAATTAAATAGCATAAATGAGTAGAAAATAATTTAAAAATCTCATAACCACTACTTATCATTTTCATTTTTGAACTTTGTTTATTTGCATTCTTAATTTTCTTTCTATTTAGTAAATTTCAATTCTCTTGGAGATCACCCTTATCAGTATATATAAAGTAAATATATACTTTTAATATATTCTACATTAATTATATATTTTTAACATCTGTAATCAATATGACAATACATAATATATTTCATTTATATATAAACCATATTAATTATTTTTTAAATTACATGTTTTATATGTAATTATAAAAATGTGACTTATTTATACATTATATATGTTCTTGATATTCTTCATTTTGAACTTACTAAATATTGTAAGGCCAACATATAATATAATGCTAACAGTTCAATTAGTTGTAGTTTCTTACTCATCATTCTTAACAAATTGAATAAAATTTCATTTAAAGCTTCTCTAGTCATCATCTTTACAGATTTGCATATTCTTTTAAACATAAGACCATAAACTATCAAACTAAAACATTATCTCTCCAGTTTTCATGATATAAGCTAAAAAATGCAATGTCCCATGTTTGCCTACATTTAATTTATCACCACTGTACTATAAATGTTGGATATTTATTCATTTTTACTTCTTTCTATAAGCTTTATTTCATTAATAAGTGTTTATGACTGAACCAACTGCATACTCACCTACTGTATTTTAAGTTTTTACCCAGCTTTTGCATCATATTTTTGAGTGTGTGAAATATTTGGTTTCTCATGTCAAAATTTCTCACTCCTATGTTGTCTGAAATATTTACTTTCCTACAGATTATATTTTTACTCATAAAAAGAACTGTTTTTCTCAATTAAGAAATTAAAAAATTTAGTTTAATAATGTCCATAAAGGACTATTGGACAGGTTTCTTCCATTAATAATAATTAATTTAAAATGCCACCACCCTAATATTAAAATCTCTTTGGCTAATCTCAAAGTATTAAGGGAGTGTGATTTTAATGTAAACTTTCAGCAAAAACTGACACCATTACCATGCATAGTTAATATCCTAAGAAAAACCTTTGAAAAACAGCCAAAGAAGACAGGCAAAGCCCACTGAAAAGTGCCACTCTTTCTGATATCATCCCTAGCACTTGCAAAACAATTCATAGAAGGTCATGCTTTCTACTGTAATCTTTCTTCCTTTATTTGAAAGCTTATGTGGAAAGCCAGATAGCAACTACATACAATGTTCTGGTGAATAAGTCAGTGTTCATCAACAAGTGAAAAGACCCAAGATATGGGGACTGGGAAGACTGGGAAGGACACAGGATGCAAAGGTCAATACTCTTGCCTGTGTCATTTATTCATGAGAGCTGAAGAGATTGGTTCCTTTGTTAATGGGGAATACTCTCTACTCTGCAAGGACAAGCTTGCTGCAGGTAATTCTAAATCAGGTGAGAATTCAAAACTATCTGCTCCAGCTTGTGTATATATACCATAGATCCCACAGACCAGAGATGCCACAACCACTCCAAATTAAAGTCCAGTACTTGCCTTCTCTGAAAACTGTGAAATAGCAAATACAAGTTTTTTCTTATTCAACCAAGATTTTGCTTAAGAGAGGAATCAAGCAGATACATATCAAAATACGGAACCTCAGCTCCTTTTATAAAAGTAGGGTTATGTTAATTTCTTATTATAGCTGTAAGAAATCATGAAGTCTTATTGGCTTACACCAACCCAAATTTAATAGAGTTCTAGAAGCCAAAACCAAAGCCAAGATGTTCACTAGGCTGTTATACCTCAAAACCTCAGAGAAGTCTGGTTTCTTGCAGAATTTAGCTTTTGGACCTGCCTTGCTGACTTGAGGCCCATGGGCACATGTACATCACACCAACTATTTTTTTTTTTATCTCTGTCTCATCTTGTTCACATGAACACATATCTCCATCCACTTTCTTCTCATAAGGACACTTGTGATGTCATTGACTAACTCAGGTTCTGGAACAACATCTGTTTCAAAATTTTGAGTTTAATGACAACTGAAAGGTGGCTTTCACCATATAGGGTAATAAAATCAAATATATAGGGAATTAGGATATGTATATCTGATGGGAACTATTCAACTTGCTATAAAGTAGAAGAATGAGATTCCATAAATCATCCAAGAGAAGTTTAAAGGCCATACATTTGTCATATTTATAGACCCACTTTTGCAGTAACATGAAAGTTTTGACTGTGTATCATTCTATGTAGGAAATTATAAATTAAAACTACTTTTTATACTCAACATGTAATACTTGTCTGTATGTGCCTACCTTCAAGCAAATGTATATATACTGTGTGTGTACATGTTGACCATAAAATATTTCTCAAAGTTTTCATCTTAAAATTGATAAAAACTTAAAGATAATAGATATCTACCATGATTTGAATGTGACACAATGTATACATGTGTCAAAACACTATATACTACCTATAAATACACACAAGTTCTTATATTTTGTGGATTAAAGTTTTTAAAGTTAATAATTATTAATAATTATTAAGCAGATCAAGAAAAGCTCTTCTATGTAGTAACAGATTACTAAATCCATAACTAAGTTTATATTTTGGCAAGTATATGTTTGAACACTTGGAATCCAAAGAAGTCAGTGGGATTTATATTATTATCACATGGAGTTTCTATTTTATCCTTAGCTGTTACATAGAAGACAGATCTATACCCTCCCACCTGCCTCTCTCCTTTGTCTGATATGGTTTCCTAAGCTCACCTTGACTCATGATACACCAATTTCAGCCTTCCTATATTGTGAGCTCCACCATGCCCATTGCAATAAGAGTTTTCACTGGAGAGATGGGCTATTTGTAACTACTATAGCTAATATATTAGTTAATATCAACATGTTATATTAATTCTATAGTGAATTGCTGAGGTTTTATTAATATATAATGGTGATTTGATTCAAGTTTCATTTGAAGAAACTATATATTAAAATGATCTGAAATCCTATGTGTGTCTAGAAGATTTATTAGTGACTAGTCATTGGGGTTTTTGACATCTTAAGCTTGAAATCAAATCTGAATATATCTGAGCTCCACAAGTTCTATTTTCTGAAGAGTGTTATTATTGAGGCTATTGAAGTATATTTTCAGAATAAACTGGAAATTCAAGTTATGAAAAACAAACTTCATATGGACTACATGACAATAAGCAGTTTCCTCTTGTTTTATGCAAACTATTACATAAATTGAATCCTTAAATTAATTAAAGAGAGCAAGACTTATAATATTATTATAATCTAGGACTTTATACAAACACAATAATATGTACATATATATGTTAATTTCTTATTTCCACATATTATATTGTACCTCAATATAGAAATAATGCTAGATAAATGCAAGTCAAAGAAATTGTGTTAAATAGCATACAAATGCAAAAAAGACTAGGGTTGAAGGCATTATGTAGTCTATTCATCTTCCACAGATATATCAGAATTACCATTTTGCAGTGTGCTTCTAAAAGTCATGTGGTATTGTTACATACCAGCATTATGGACCCTAAGGTTGGAGGGAACTTACCAAAGTGAGTAGGTAGACTGAAAACGATCAGAATAAAAATAAAAGTAAGTCCAAGTACAACCAATGTTCTAATTAGCTGTAAATGTAAAAGGTCAGACATGCTCAAAGAAAGCATAATTCTTCTTCTCTGGCATTAAAAGAGTATCTATAAAGTTTGGTTTCAATGTATTAGTCGAAGAAGAGTTAAGTCCATTGTGGTCATAGCATGCTTGCTGTACAAAATCAACCAAAGAAACTCATTGAGCATAAGTAGCATGAAAAGCATTCTTTAAGTTACAGAGAACTCAGAGAATATAATCATTTATTTTGAGAAACAGAGAGACAGAAATGGAGGAGAAAGAGAGAGAGAGAGAGAAATAGAGAGAGGGTAGGGAGAGACATCATGCAGCAAGACTAGAACCCACAGTTACACAGAAGAAGGGGCAGAACAAGACCTTCAGCAAAGTCTAAGACATACGTGCTATCCAATCTACCAGTTGACTCAGTAAATAGAAACAAACTTTAACACATTACTTTGTTCTACAAAAGAAAGCCTAGTATAGACTCAAGTGGGATATGGTCACATAAGTCAGCCTGATTTGCATAGGTAGATTACCCATCAGAATGTTAATGATTGAATTCCAGTGGAGGTGTGCTGCTGCTCTTCATGTGATGCCGTGGTACAATGACTTGTACAACAAGACATTCACCTAAAGCTGTTAAAGAAAGACTTTCATGAAGAAATATAGTTAATGTAAATTCCAGAGTCATACATCTCCACCTGGACCCAAACTGCACCTAAGACCTCAAGTTCATAATTTAGGGACAACTTAATTCTTGTCATTGTGTAGAGAGAATTAGGATTATTCTCCTTCTAAAGATAGGCAACAGAAAATAGACTTCAGTGGGAAACACCCAAAGACTCTTCTTCAAGTCGTGGCACAGATTCCATATAAATCCAAGCAATTCACTCTGGAGGAAAATTTATTGTACATAGTGTCTGTCAACAAAAGTGACAAATTGATGTGGTTGGGGAAACTTGTTTCTTTTCTGCTAGTAATATATTAAAAACGCCAGGCATGGATTCATCCATCTCCCCCCAACCCCCACCAGATTTTGAGCACATAATTTATTGTAAGCAACTTCACTGCTATGTATGCAAATATATAACCCTATATAGTAACACAGAGATATATAAACTTTAATTATCCTTAAAGCAACTCAGTCTCATTTTATGACATTCTTAGAAACATTTTTCTTGGGGAAAGAGTATGACCTCAATATTAAAAACATGCTGCTTTTCAGTACTAGAATATGTTTCTTTCCCTTTGAAACACATATTTTTCATCATAACACATATGGGGCCTGAAGGTCATCTTGCCTAAGTCCCCACTGCTGTATTTCTGAAGCCAGATGTAGCTCAGAAAATCATAGTAGGGTAGAGACACATATTTGATAACTTTAACTGAGATGTTTCCATTTTGGATGGTTATTTCACATGTATTTTCTTGATTATAATCACAGTTGTAAAAGAGTTATGTTTTAATCATTGAGTACAATTATTAAATACATCCTTTCTAACCACCCAAAATTACAAAGACATCAGGTGTGTGTTTTTCTCTTTTGTAGAAAATGAATCATTATGTTTATATGAATTTATTGTAAGCTTATTTATTATGAGGTTTGAAACGTATTTACACACTAATAAGCCTCTCTGCTGATGCAGCAATCCTAATCAGACTAAATCAAACCAAATCAGAAAAAGCCCACATTTAATGGATGCAGCACTCCCAGCTGGCCTTCCAGGCCCCCAGAGAGGAGACAGGAAAGGGAGACCTGAAAAACCACATGTCTGGTTTCTGGAGGGTAGTTTAAATACACTGTGGGAGTGAGTGGTCTTGAGCATCTTTGGGGGAGGGGTTACCATTTGGTGGGCTTTCTGAGATGCAGCAGGGTTTGGAGGGAGATGGGCAAGCTGGGCTTGGGAGGAACATCCACCATACCAACATTAGCTATTTAACAATGTTTAAAGGGGGGTTGATTGTCTATTTAGAATGGTGCTCAGTCCTTTTGGAGTTCAAATCAGAAATCAAAGGATTATGTTTTCTTGATGTTGTCTGGAGAACAATGACTGACAGCTAATTTACATAAGCTATAGTCATTTGGGAAGGGAGGAGTTCAAGTGAGAATGCCCCAAACAGATTGCCACGTGGGCAAACCTGCAGTGCATTTTCTTGATTGATGATTGATATGGGAGAGCCCAGTTCACTGTGGGTAATGCCACCACAAGAAAGCAGGTTGAGCAAACCAAGAGGAGCAAGCCAGTTAGGAGCACTCCTCCATGACCTCTACGTCAGTTCCTGACCTGACTTTCCTGGATGTTTGATGACAAATGATAAGATGAAATAAATCATTTCCTCCCCAAGTTGCTTTTTATCATGGTGTTTTATCCCAATAATAAAGACTCTAACTAAGACAACAATATTAGAGCAATTAATTCATTTCGATTCTTCATCATGCCACATGAAAATAACATACCGAAATTAATAAGGCTACAGCACCACATACAACTGAGCTTTCATGAAACTATTGAATGAAAATTTTAAACAAAATTACAGTCCACAAATTGGGAAAAGATATTCACAAACCCCACATCTGGCACAGGGCTGATCTCCAAAATTTACAAAGAACTCAAGAAGCAAGTCTCCAGAACACCAAAGGATCCAATTTAAAAATGGGGTACAGAATTAAACAGAAAATTCTCAATAGAGGAGTCCAAAATGGCCAAGAGACACTTGAGAAAGTGCACAACATCTTTAGCCATTAGGGAAATGCAAATCAAAACAACTCTGAGATACCATCTTCCTCCTGTCAGAATGGCTAAAATCAAAAACACGGAAGACAGTTTATGCTGGAGAGGATGTGGAGAGAGGGGAACACTCCTCCACTGCTGGTGGGAGTGCCGACTCATACAGCCTCTTTGGAAATCAGTATGGAGATTCCTCAGGAAAATGGGAATTAATCTACCACTAGACCCAGCAATTCCACTCTTAGGCATATATCCAAATGAGGCAAATTCATACAACAAGGGTATCTGCTCCACTATGTTCATAGAAGCATTATTTGTAATAGCCAGAACCTGGAAAGAACCTAGATGCCCTTCAACTGAAGAGTGGATAGAGAAAATGTGGTACATTTACACATTGGAGTACTACTCAGCAGGCAAAAAAGATGGAATCTTGAAATTCACAGGCAAATGGATGGCACTGGAAGAAACCATCCTGAGTGAGGTAACCCAGTCACAAAAAACAAGCATGGTATGTACTCACTCATTAAGAATTTTAGACATGGAGCAGGCCATTGCCAGCCCACAATCCCACCGCCAGAGAATCTGGGGTGCAGGGAGGACCCTAAGAGAGATATGCATGGTAACCCAGGGAAGAGTTAGGGAATGTGATCTCCTAATTGGATTGGGAGGGGGAAAAGGGGAGGGTAGAAGGAGATGGGAGAAAGAGAGGGAGAAAAGGGGAGGGGAGTGGAGGACATGGGAGAGCAGGAAGGTTGAGCCAGGGTAAGAATAGAGGAGAAAAGGATAGGAGATACCATAAAAGAGGGAGCCAGTTTAAGTTGGAGAATAGATCTGGCACTACTGAGATCTTCACAGATCTACAAGAATGACACTGTGGGAACAAGAGACCTTGGCCAGAGGCCCACTTCTCCATCAGCCTGGGAGCAGGCAGAGTAAGCATGTTTACTAAAAACAATCTGGTGCCCATAAAAAATGTTTCCCGGAGCAATAAGTTCCTGATAGGGGCTCACCCACGGGAACACCCTGACCTTAACTTTCCAATGACTAACTGCCTCTTCCTGACTCCCCCACCCCTGACTCTGGTGTCAGAGTGTATAACCAGCTGGGGTAAGAATAAAAAGAAGCCTTCTTTCACCACCAACTGGTCTCTGTGTCATCAATCACGACACCCTCCACAGATTCTCAGCCTCAGGCTGCACGGGCATGGCATGACACCAACTGGCATTAAGGCTACCTTATATGTCCTCCCATGATAATGAAGATGATAACTACTTTATAAGTCATCCTAGAACTCTCATCTAGTGGCTGATGGAGGCAGAGGCAGACCCCCCACAGCTATGAACCAAATTGAGCTCCTGGAACCCAGTTGCAAAGAAGAGAGATGACCAAAGGAATCAAGATCAGGCTGGAGAAACCCACAGAGGCAGCTGACCTAAACAAAGGAGAACGCATGGATCCCAGACTGATGACTGAGGGCCCAGCATGGGACTGATCCAGACATCCTCCCACCGAACCTGGGTGACAGAGAGGAGGCCTTGGCAATCTGTGGGACCTTGAATAATGGAGCAGTATTTATTCCTGGCATACAGAAGGAACTGGGAACCCATACCATGTGGAGGGATGCTCTCTCAGCCTGGACACATGGGGAAGAACCTGGACCCTTCCCAGGATGATGTGACAGACTCTGAAAATCCCTCATGGAGGCCTTTGCCCTCCCTTGGGAGCAGAGGGAGGATGGACTGAGGGTGAAGGGTTGGTAGGATTGGGGGATGAGGGAGGAGGGGAGGGAGAGGGAGCTGAAAGTGACATGTGTAAAAAGTTAAATTAAATATATATATGAATTATGTCTATGGGAGAGACAGCTTACCTCAGCAAGTGGGAGCTCACTGGTTCCAGACTGGCAGCTGGGGAACATGCACAGGACTGAACTAGGCCCCCTAAATGCAGGTGACAGTTGGGAGGCTTGGGCAGTTTGTGGGGCTGCTGGCAGTGGGACCACTACTTATCCCTAGTGCATGAACTGGCTTTTTGGAACCCATTCCCCATGGAGGGATACCTTGCTCAGCCTAGATGGGGGTGGGGTGGGTCCTGCCCCAAATGATGTGACAGACTTTGGTGATTTTCCATGGGAGACCTCTCTGAGGGGTGGGAGGATGGTGGGAGAAGTGGGAGGATGGAAGGGAGAGGGAACTGGGATTGGCGTGTAATTCTTAATTTTAATATGAATAAAAATATATATAAAAAGAAAAAAGAGAAAATTTTAAACAGCAAGTGTTGCTATTACTCCAAAGGCAGTATTAATATAAATATTAGTATA
This sequence comes from Mesocricetus auratus, assembly GCF_017639785.1. Lineage (NCBI taxonomy): Eukaryota > Metazoa > Chordata > Mammalia > Rodentia > Cricetidae > Mesocricetus > Mesocricetus auratus. The sequence continues at coordinate 26,382,311 of NW_024429190.1, read as the reverse complement.
AAATAACAACATGAATTTATTATTCAGTAGAAAGCACAAAATCTAATTTGGGCTTTAGCTGTGATTTTAGTAATTTCAGAAAAATATTTTCATGCTCAAATATCTCTTCAAAATCAACCTCTAACAAATAAAGTGGAGAGTAAGAATGAAAAGAGGGAAGGATGGCAAAATCATCTAGACATAAGCATGAAGGAAATAAAAAAAGAATGGAAGGAAGGAAGAAGGGAAAAGGGAGTAAGGAAATGAGGGAATGTTCCACAATAACAAATAAGGGTTAAACTGGGCAGGTGTGGTACATGCCTTTAATCCCAGCACCTGGGAAGCCTAGGTAGGCAGACATCTGTGAGTTCTAGGTCAGCCTAATCACAGAGAAACCTTGTCTCAAAAAAAAAAATTAAAAGAAAAAAGTGGCAAAGTTCCATCATTTTGACATTGTGGATCACAATTCTCCAGCACCCTTTTACATTCATTTTAGATGAATCTACTATGTGTTATGGGCACATTCATTTTTGACAATTCTGCTACGTGTTATGGGAGCTCCCTTAAGCCTTTCTTTTCTTTTGGGAAATTTTGTGTGAGTTTCACTGGAGGATGAGGATGTGTACTACAATGGCAGTCCATTAAAACAAAATAATTCTTTTGAAAAAAAGAATCCCTGCCACCATGGAACCATACAGTGTGGTAACACTGCCTACTCCCATACAAGTTAACCCCAAACTACTAGAAAATTTGGATAAGTAACTTATGCTTGATAAAGAAAGTATATTTGATAACTAAGATTCGTTTGGTAAATAAGGCATTTGACAATCATGATTTATAAATTCCTAAGTTCTACTCAGGGTCATAATAATGTCTTTGCTCACTTTAAGCTTTGGCTAGTTGGATAAACCAAGTCATACAAAAAACAACTGCAGTATTTGATAGTGGAGTTTCTGGTCCCCCTTGCAAGTCCCCTTCTCAAGGTCAAGCATTTAAACAAAAGTCCCCATTTCCTCAGGGGCTTGAAGAAAGTTCCTCCTAACAACAAAGGGAGTCATTGTCCTTATCTCTGCCAAGAGGAAATTGTGGTCCTTCTATTAACATATGACTATGGAGCCTATTAACTTGTCAAAGTCTATTTTAGCTTCCTCAATCCCTGTTCACAAGTCCCACCCAGACCCACAAGCCACAACCAGACTCACAAACCCCATTTCTCCCATTCCATTTAATCGTTATGGAACTGTAGAATATAAAAGGTGTAGCCTTTTTTTTTAATTCAGTAGCAGCCATCCTTATTCACCCTTGTCAATCTCCTTCCCTCTGTTGTGCCCTGATTTTGAACCCCCAAATCACCAAAAGACTCTTTCCGATACAAAAGCAAAGAGTCTTTTATTGTTGTTTAACCTTTTAGCTGCATTAACTCGGGGCTCTTTGCCCATTCATCATGGCAGACAATGGGAGAAGGACTCAGGGAAACAATGAGGTAGGGAACTTACTGGGCAGCATAAGGGGGGTGTCTAGGGGCATTCAGCAGTTTCAGGATTGGTTAGCTTCTGGGCTTGGATGGCCCGCCCTGTGTTGACTGGTCAGCTGGTTGTTAGGCCCTCCCAGGGCGGCTGCTATGCTTTGCAAGTCACTGCTGTGCCACTTGTACCTTAAAGCATATCCAGAGTCCCACCAGTTAACTTCTGATTGGCTCATTGTCACAAAGAGGGTATCTGACCTCCTAGTGACTAGGGCTGACTCACCAAGTTCAGACAGGTGTTAAGTCAGTAGTCTACATGTCTTTTTTGCATCCTGCCATGGCTGCTAAAGCAGGGGACTGGTCCCTTCACCTGTAATGCCACACCCACTCTTTGGGAACTGAACCACACTGGAGCTGGACTCCAGCAAATAAGGGTTAATGTTCACTACAAAATGATATACAATTTTGAGATTACAAATTATGTTTTTATTCCTCAAGGAAAAAATTAAAATGCATGACATGTGCAGACAGATTTATGTCAGGAATAAAAGATATTTATGAAAAGCTGTAACTTAAAGTTTCAAATATTGGTACCACCTATTCAACAGATGTGCCTTAGATAAAAGTCCAATAAAAGAAAAATATTAGAGATTCTGCTTGGTTTGAACATCTAGCTTGCCCATGAATAGTTCAGAAAGCCCCATCTCACTCTCTCTCTCTCTCTCTCTGTCTGTCTCTCTCTGTCTGTCTGTCTGTCTGTCTGTCTGTCTGTCTCTCTCTCTCTCTCTCTCTCTCTTTAGCTCTCTGGCTCTCTTTGTCTCTTTCTCCCCTTTCTCTCTCCCTTCCCCCACTCCCTTCCCTTCCCCAGTGAAACTTCCTTCCCATGTAAATTCTGCCTGATGTCTTGTTTGTCCTCAGTCGTGGGATTAACCGTGGTCCCACCTCACACCATATTATTACAATAGTAATGTAAAATAAAAACAGGCAATCCAGAATAAGGTAAAGTTAACAAACAAAAGGAAAATGAACCAAATAAAAAAGTCAACAAACACAGAATAGACATAGAGACACACATGTTCACACACAGACAGAAAATCCCATAAATATACAAAACCAGAAATCATAAAATACTAAGTACTTGTAAGGATTTTTTTTAAATGAAGGGCCCAGGCCCTTACCCAGCCCCCTGCTTTGGCAGCCATCAAAGGCTGCAGAGAAAACCTAGCAAGATGTAAGCTTCTGACTCAGCAACATGTGCTGAGCTCCCAACCTTGCCCAACTTTGCCCTAAACACTAGAAAGCGAGATACCTAGAAGTAGCAAGGAACCAATCAGAAGTTAGCTGGCCAGCTGGGTGTGCTTTCTGGATAACAACGGAATGCAGAGTGTAGCAACTGCCCTGAGTAGCCCTCTAGACATAGTAACCTTCCTGCAGCTGCAGTTGACCAATCAACACAGGAGGGTTGCCCAAGCCCAGAGGTGCGCCAATCCTGAGACTGTTGCTATGCAACTAGCAGACACCCAGACACTCCCCTTGCTCTACTCCAATATAGTCCCTGCCCCACTGCTACTTGAAGTATTGCCTGCTTTACCAGCTGTGTCAGATGGACCAGGAACCCAAGTTAACTTGTAAAATTAAAGACTTTTTGGTTCTGCATCAGATCAGGTCTCTAGGTGATTTGGGGGGTTCAGAGTTTGGGCATTGTGGTATCCAAGAAGGCAGACCCACTAATTGCAAAAGCAAGGTTTTAATTGTACTGATTGTTCATCCATCCATGACAAGGACACTGTCTGGCTAGCTAATACAGCAGCTTCCAGAGGAAGCAAAGTTCCCTGTCTACTGCTAGGTTTTAAAGACAAAAGTTACAGGGTTACATCAGTAGGTATGGGCTGGTTTCTGATTGACATTTGGGAACAATCAGGAGAATTTCTCAAAGTCATATTTTGGCATGAAATATCTGTGTGCCAATTATTTTCATTGGTCAGTGCTGTGAGGGAACATTCTGTGGTTTCTATGGCATTGTCTTGTTACTTGCAGGTGACCTGTTGTACGTAGATACCAATGGTTTTCAGAACTATATCCTGGAGACAACAGGGGAGGTTTTGGTCTCCCCTGGAGTTCTTTTGTGGCCAAACAGTTCCCAGGAACCAAGTATCTAGGAGGCTGGGGGGAGAGCATGGGTAAGTATATTTTCTGTAGTCTGTCATGGCTACTAAAGCAGGGGGCTGAGTGAGGGTCTGGTCCCTTTATTTCTAAATCACTAAAAGTGAAGCCTTTGAGTTTACTTTACCTCTTTCAGGCATAACAAAAGCAAACAAACAAAAAACCATGACAAAGCATTATGAAACAAAGTACCTCTAAAAATGCCACTGTGTTGGCCCTTTGCTTCTGGGTAGCCACAGTCTTTGTGAGTTCATATGTGCATCTATCTGTCTTGCTGTATTTACAAGGCCTTGTTTCCTTGGTGTCTTCCATCCCCACTGCCTTTTAAAATCTTTCACCTCCCCTTCTGCAGGGTTCTCTGATCCCAGAGGACAAGGATTTGATTGAGATCATTGTCTTGCTCAGCAAGCGGAGAGTCTACTGCCTACAATATGTAGGAACAAACATAGAGACCCACAGATGAACAACATAGAGAGTAAGACTTGGGAACACTCTGTCTTTTAAATAGGATGTCTCCACCAAATGCCTTTCAGTTTTTATTCTACTTCCAAAAACTTTAGCAAGCTAAATTTCCAAACAATGACAACAACTAATTTCTTTACTCTGCCCCTCATAAATATCTTTGACTATAATCATCCTATAATTAGGTTCATTCAAAAATTATTTACTGAATGTGATCAAAGTATAAGGCCTTATAATATTCCTGCAGAATTAAAGATGAGTCAGACACAGTCTTTAAATTAATAATTATGCTCTTGAGATAGTTATATAAAGCTATGTAATTGCTATTGCAATGGGAAAATGGTTGAAAACAGTATGGAAACTTTATTGGATGGATTATATTCCCCCCATTTGGATTGCCAGTAACCTTCAATGACACTTGTGTGATTTCCTAGAATGATGAGGATATGTCCAGTAGAAGAAGTTCAGGGGATGATTGATATCTTAGGCAAGAAGGAAGGCATAAAAAGCTCAAAAGTGAAAACTCAGGAGCAAGGCCTGTATAACTTTGAAGAATGGTGTCCTGTATAGAGTACAAACCTAAGAAAGTTGAAAGATGAGTCTACTGGCATATTTCAGATTATTTTAATGAATATATGATAGAGTCATAGTCACCATTCTACTCATGACCCTCTTATTTCCCCATCTCTCTTTCTGGTCTATTTCAACCTTCCTCTTTTCAACACCATACTTGCAGGCTGTTATTTATAAAAAGCCATAGAATGGATAGCTTTATAGTCTATTTCTTTCAGTTCTGAAAGCTGAGAAATCCAAACCAAAGTGCTGGAATATTCTGTGATTGATGAAAGTCTCCCAGTTCTGTCTCCTTTTTTCAACGTGCACGAGCCATACACAGATGTTTTCTAACTCAAGACATGACAACTTCTAAGATTCATCTCCCAGCACCATTATCACTGGCAACCAGATATCAACTCATAATTTAGTCATGGGAAGGCTACACACGTTTGGCCATGGAGAATCAACCCTCCCTTTATTTGCGTGGGATATTTTAGATGTACAGATATGTTAAAATTAATCCTATCTTCCTTTATTGATAGGAACTTCCCCATTTTTGTACCCCTGGAAAGGGAAGAGTCAAACAATCACCTTCAGGCCACATGTGAGTCTGACCTACAGCAATGCCCATGTTGGGTAACTAAACATATCCTTCCCTCAGAGCTTTGCAACTTTAGAGGTATGGAAAGAGGGAGTGAGATCCAAATATTTTATGCATCTGGATTTATAATTTATGAAGTAGATCAGCTTACACATTGTGTAAAAATCATGAATTGATCTGAAAAAGAAGGAGTAATTGAAAAGGAAGAATGTCATTAAGTACAGAGGACTGTATGACACGGAGGCAGAACAGGAGCCTGGAGGGCAGATGTGCAAGGGTCAGAGGCTCTTGCTGCATAGTGTAATTGCTTTCCAAGACTATTATCCAGATGAATCTCCCTGAAGTTCAAGTCTGTTTCCACACTGGAAGTCTGACTTCTTGTCACCCTCAACCAAACTCCTTCCTGTCCTTTCCAGCCTTCTCTTCCCAGCCCCAAGCACCAATGACACACTCTTCATGCACTGATATAAAGCCATAAACAATGAATTATCCAGCCTTTCTTTCTAGAATCATCTGTGTTCTGTTACCCATTCTTATTCATTTATGCCATCAACTCCAGTTCAATTTTCAGGATTCCATTCATAACCACTTTTACTAGAATCTCTTTCATAAACACCAGCAGGGCTTTTCGTTCACACAATGCCACAATTTTTCTTTAGAAATAACCATAGAATATTCACGATCCATAAATATGCTGAGCCTCCATTTGTCTACATAAAGTAGTATGAATATTTAATATGTGGCTCTAGCTCATGCCTGAATTTCTGGTGTGAAGAACAGAGCTATGCAGGTGTATGTTGGTATACACCTCAAATTGGTCAGATAAAGCAGTGTCTGGACAACTATTCATGGTGGACTTTGTTCTTGCTACATAAAACTGAAAACTCACAAAGGTAATAAACATATCTGTTAATTTCCTAGCATTAATACATAATTAAAGTAGATTTTGAACGTGGTTGAATTGGCAACTGATGAAAATAATGTTACTATTCAGTTGTTATTCTTTGGTTGTAAGTGGTTTTATTTAGTTCATTGAATGAATGGATATTTCCATTCAGATTGTTTAAACACTTTAAGCATAGGTAATACAAACTGTGAATAATCTATGTACATTTTTCTGTCAGCTATCACAGTGCTGAGAACAGACATGTAAAATGTGGTGATAGAAAACTTTTAATCCTAACAATCATTTACTCTTTAATGAAGTTATTTTTATGAGTACCTTATATTTCTGTGTGAACTGTAGGAACAGCTATCTTCCTTCTTGTGAAAAGAAGGTAGATTCTACCAGGAATTGCTCTCAATTCTTAGTTTCGTTTTGAAATTATTACCATCTTAGCACTATTTAATCTTCTAACCAGCATGAACTGTCTTTCCATTTAGTTGAGTCACTTTTTCCATGGGGTTTTCTACACATTTAATATATAATCTTCTACATGCTTCGTTAAATTTAATCTTAATTTATTTATTCTTCATGATTCTATTATGAATTAAGATATATATCTAACACCTTTCTGGTTCTTAAAATCCTTAGTGATCCTCAGCTACCATTTAAACATTGTAGTATTAAAACAAAAAGCATCATATATACTTAATTGTATAAAATGAAATATTCAAGCTGCCATAGAAAATAAAGGCAAAGCATCATTATTGCCTTCTTGCAATTGAAAATACAATGTTTTCCATTGGAAAGCCACAATCTACTGAATGTCAGAGCCTCTGACATTCAATAAATATTAGTTGTTGAGTAAATGGATGAAAAGCATTCCAGCAATGATGGAAAGTATGAATTTTGTCTTAGTACAGAGATAGCTGGGCCAATTTTCTCTGTCATGTCCTGCACCTCCTTCCTGTGTCTTCTCAATATGTTGTTCAGAAATTCTAAATCACTTATGTCTCTAGACTATACCCCATTGATAACATTATTTATCAAAGCTTGTGCCACCCTTACCTAATCCTTATTTTTCTGGACTCATTCCAGTTTAACTGTTTTATCTGTTGTGAACCCTTTCCTGGTGATTGGTATAGGAATTAAAGACTGCATTTACCTATGACCTGTGGAGACCACCCTCATCCTGTCATTACTACTGTTGGGCTCACTGGGCTGGGAGCCCTTTAAGGTCATAGACAACTATATGCCATTTTCCTCCTCCTTGTCTCCTCCTGCTCTATCTCCTCCTCCTTCTCTTCCTTTCCTTTCCTCCTTTACTTTTGCTGGTAACTGAACCCAGGGTCCAGCACATGCTAGGTACATGTTATATCTCCAAACCACACTCCTGTACTTTCATAAGAACTTTTTTAAACAGAGTCTGATGAAGGTGACCAGGTGGCTGAACTAAATCTATAACTCATGTACACCTTGAACCTGCGATCGTCTTGCCTCAGACCCCAGAGTAATTGGGATAATTGGCCTACATCATCAGGCTTTGTTTAAAGTCATGGATTTCTGTCCCTTCATTATCTTGAACAAAGGCTGGTATATGCAAGTTTCAGTTCCCCTAAACTGTTCCAACACAAATTGATCAAATTAACAGGAAAGGATGAATATTCTTAGACTTTTGGATTTGTTCCCTGTTCTGATCCTTTTCAGTATCCTTCTTATTCTCACTTTCATATTCCATTTTGGCTTTTTTGTCACAGGTGTCTATGGTTACGCGTTGTTTCCATGATTTAGGCAAGAACTCAGGGAGTTTATAACACAATCTCAGAATCCACTTCACATTCCTACTGTACCAACGTACCAACTATGGTTGGAAAATATAGTGGTTAGCTAATTGTACTTAGTGCTTTATGGTTCTAAATTAGATATAAAGGAATTAGTTTTTAAGTAATATGTGGAGTTTAGTCTGTTCTCAGCTTCTCAGCAGAATCTCCAGACTGTGTATTCGGTCAAAAGTGTAATAGGTGAGACGGCAAGATGTTACTTTACTCCTCTGACTTTTATTTTCCAAAGTAATGATAAATGAAACTTAAGACTCAATTTTCATACTAACAGCAAGCAATGACATTTATAATAACATCTAAGCAGCCCATCAGTGCCCCTTGCATATTAAGTATGTCTAATAATTTAGACTCTCTGAATTCTCCTCACATTTTAGCTAAATAGAGCTATGGCCCCAGTCAAATGTTTAACTATAATAGAGATTCGATTTTTCATTACACATATGGTTGACAGATACTTGGATAATTTATCAACAAAAAAGAAAGTGGTATGTTATAAGAAAAGAACCAACTGATTGTTGATGCTCTTTTTAAAATCTCATTTCAATATCGCTATAAGAGTTATTTAAATCCAAAATCACAAATTATAATGTTCCCTTGGGATATGCTTCATCTACACTCCAGTATATGCACTTCTCACTGACACTGCCTTAATTTGCTCAGAGTTGAATATTTTCCAAAACCCTGAAACCTATTTCCCCTATAAATTATTTTTCTAAATGTTTTTATACTAAAATGCCTACATATTGCATTTCTTTCAGTATAAGGGGCAGTTTTACTATTTCAAAAGACTTATAAATCAACCATAGTGTTGTAAATACTAAGCAATTTGGCTAGAAAAGCAAAGACATGGTTGCTGTCTGACATTTGCATCAGAAAGTCGGCCAAGCTTCTGAGTGCACTGGTCCACAGAAACAAGGGTCCTCTTATGATAAACAAGCACTCTGGGAGACAGGGTATTATCACAAAGAGGATTATTTATGCTAGTTCGAGAAATAAGAAAGAGGAGAAAATGTAATCCCCTTCAGATCTTGAGGCTGCTGATCAAATAAAAATTTCAAAGTAATTTTTTTCTTTCTGCTTCCTTTTTTTTTTTAATTGGCTATGAAGAGTACTTAGGTTTGAATCTGAAAAGCAAGGGGGCAAAATGACCTGTGGATGATGGAATATTGCATAAAAAGTAGAGCTAAAGTTTAATTCTGTGAAAGCAGGATTTTTAATTCTCTTCCAAATCAGCAGCCATTCACACTTACTAAAGACATTGAGAATGACATCTTCTATATAAGAAGAAAATCAAAACAGATTCATACACTTTCCTTGTCATGTGCATTTATTTTGGAAACACAACCAGGAGGACCACAGAGAACTATCTGTGCTCTTGAGAAAACACAAACCCAAAACAATATTTGTGAAGTGATTTTTAATGTTACTGCCTCAGCTGCAGGACCCCAGGTTTCAGGCAAATTCCTAACCTTCCAAAGAATGACCTGTTTTAATTTGACATAGAAAACAACAACAACAACAAAAGACAATAACAAAAACAAACCCCACAAACTTGTTTTGTCATTATGGTTTCTGGAGAAGTACAATTTGCATATTCTTTGGTAATCTTTTATTCAAAGAAATCTCATATGTAAAAATATGGCATTTGGATCTCAAGACAGTGAGGGGCAGTGAAAGAAACAAATTAATTATTTTACCCATTCAGCTAAAGCAAACTGTTAACACTTGACAGTTTTCATCTTTGAGAAAAGTCCAAATCACTTGAGAAATCACCGACTAACAAGTAAAACACGTCACGATTGTAATCTATCAGTTGTGACTTCACACCCCACTCTACCTGCTGTCATAAGCTCCATAGCTCTGGAATGGACATTTACCCTCACTCTGACTCAATTCTGTACCCTTCAATGAGAGAAACAATGATTTAGCATATTTTCTCCTTTTCATATAGCACCAAGCAGTATTTTGCACTCACTCAACTGTCACACCTGCTGTGCAGCCTGCATCCAAGAATGTAGCGAGGTGGTCGGGATAGATGACACAGAGACTGGTCGGTTGTTTTAAGAAAACTTTATGCTTCCCCAGTCAGCTTAGGAGGAGACCCCAAGTCCGCTTAGGAGTGAGAAGTCAAGTCCACTTAGGAGAGAGAAGTCAAGTCCACTTAGGAGAGAGAAGTCTCTCCAAAAAAAAAAAAACACTTCCCTTTTTAAGGACTTCTGCCATCCATCTACATACAATTCTCTCCAGACTTCTCACCCTCCTGGCTGGTGGTTTAATCTCCGGCCCCAGAATCAGGGGAGACACAGCAGGGGGGACAGGAAGAAGCATCTAGCCTTAGGGGGTGTCAAAGTCATGGTGTTTCAGTGAGCAAGCCCTTATCTGAGCCCTATCAAGAGCTTTATAGCACTGAATTGTTTTCAGTAAACATTATCTCACAACTGCCTGCTCCCAGGCTGAAGGGGAAGTGGGTTTCTGCTCAAGGTCTGGTGTCCCCACACTCAACATAGTTATTACACACAAATACAATGTAATATGGTATGATGTAACATAGGCTGACCATCCCTGTCTTAAAGTTAAGAATGCTCTGAAATCCCCAACGTTGAAACACTAACATTACACTCAAGGAGTCCAGGATTTTGCAACATTTCACATGGTACATTTTCCCGATTAGAATACTCATTGGGCAAATTCTGCACAGGTATTCCAAAAACCCAAGGAAAATAAGAATAAATGAATGACTACTGATATCAAAATACTTTAGCTCCAGTCATTTCAGATAAGGACTTCTAAGCTTGTAGTTGCTTCCAGTGATTTATAGATTACATTTACTTCAGTAAAGGTTAATGATATTATTCAAACTGCATCAAATGAGTAATGAGCTAAATCCAAAAGATAAATAATCTAAGAGCAATTATGGACTAATATGATCTTTCATTCCATTGTGTGTTTAACAACAAAATTTCTATGTACTAGAAGAAAGTACTTAATGAGAAGCCACAACAATATAGAAGAGAAAACCACATTGCAGCTAAGAGATGAGCTTTGGGAAGATAACAGGTCTGCAGAAAATCCGAGGAATCTCCTCCTATGGAGTGAAAACTCCAGAGCCAGCAACAGCCAGACTCTCTGATGCTTAGAACTGATGTTACTTACTCTTGGGACACTGCATCACCAGAACGCAGATTTAAAGCAGTATTTCATTTTATGGTCTGTACTTTAATATTTTGGATATATACTAAGGATACACACAGTCTGTTACTGTGAAAGACAAAACAAATCACTAATAATATATACTAAATAACTGACAGGGATCCATGATCAGTGCTTCAAGAGTAAAGAGAATGTAATTAAAGGTGTTGATGGAGGCCAGAAGGCATTGAATTCTGTGGAACTGGTTTTTACTGATGGTTGTGAATCACTTAGCAGAACCAAATTCAAGTCTCTTAAAAGGGTGGTATATACTCTTAACTACTCTGCCAAGTCTCTGGCATCAAGATCTGATAATTCCTTTGCTATTAATATATTTACTCTAAGAAATAAATTGATATTATTTTTGTTAAGTGACTATTTGTATGAATGTATGTATGCATATGATATTTCCTGAAATTTCCATATTCTATGAAATGGGAATTGTTCACTTGAGCCAGGTAATATATACATTACCTAAAATTCTAAATTTTTTATATGTTAGAATATTTAAAACTTACTGTCTTTGCAGCAATCAAAATGTAATACATAAAGCTATAGTCACCATGGTATAGTTGAGCAACTCACAGAATGAATACCATATGATCTCAATTAAACATGGCATTTTACAAAGCTGATCTCAAGCTGGCAAGTTGGCTTGATGGGAAAAAGTATTTACCACCAAGTCTGGTGACAAGACTTTGAGTCCTAGAGTCAACATGGAGAGAACTGACAACTCTAAGTTGTCCTTTGATCTCCATATTTGCTCCTAACATGTGTATGTGTGCCCCTCAGCACACACACACAAACACAAAAAAATAAGTAAATGCAAAAAGAAGGGAAGAAAAGCAGAGCTCGTAGGAGTTAAGAATAGAATGTTAGTTACCTGGTATTGAATCAGGGGGTATGTGTCATTGATATGAGGTGATTCAATGAACACAAAATTTCAATTAGACAGAAGAAACAAGTTCAAAACACCTACTGTACACTACGATTTTTTTAAAGTCATGATGCTTGCAATGTAGGATTATGTATTTTCAGATTCTAGGTTTATACTTGTGGAAATATCATTGCTGTTAGCAGAGACCCCCCTCCAAAATTACTTGTCACCAAAGCATGTAGGCCCTCTACTTCAAAGATGCATGGTATAGTAAACAACAAATTTCAGTCAAGAGAATCCAATTCTGGTTTATATAACAAAAATATAAAAGAATTTTAAATAAAAATACTCTAATGTTTTATTCCCCATGAAATGAAGCAGTAATTGAAAATAGTACTTGAAATCATCTTTAGTTAAGGGCACTCAGGAACTCTACCATGTCTGAGGGGAGAAAGATAAAGACTGTGAGTTGTCAAATATGCTATCATAATATATTATTATGTTCCACAATACCAGTGCTGACATGTCACAGAGCTTTCTCTCCTACTTTTGTTATTAGATTCCTAGAAACAACATTCAAAGTCTTTGTTTCAAGCAATTTTTCTAAACATATGATTATTTACCCCAAGCAATCTTTAAACAATTTCATGGCTCATAAATATCTGACCTCAAATTTGGGCACATCTCTAAGTCTTTGTCTAATCTTTTTGTACCTACATTTGTTTTAATTATCTTGTCATCTCCACAAATTCAAGATCAAGATTGAATTTGTTCTGAGTACAAATTTATATTACTTATGTTCTTAGTTTGTTCTCTCAAATGGAAAATTCACATAAGCTGATGAAGCACACACACACACACACACACACACACACACACACACACAGAGACACACACATAGACACAAATCCTCAGAGGTGTCAATTACCCAGAGCTCTTTGAAGTCTGCATAATCAAGTAATTGAAAACAAATTGTGCTTTTTTTTTCCAAGGGTTTAATTCTAGCTACCATTTTCAGTGATTTAATCTTTCTCCTTTAAATTTACCTCCCACCAAATTGCCTGCATAGCAGAGGCTTCCCATAGCAGAGGAAAGTGTGGCTGCTTGCTTGATGCAGTCAAACCAATATGAAGTAGTTACTTCCTTTTCTTTCTCTTCTACACTGAAAGCCTAGCATGTGGAGTTTTGACTGTAATTACCTTCCTGTGTCCCTCCAAGGTAACTTGTTTTTTAGCAAGTGAGCTCCTATCTGTGAATTTCAACAATCTTTTCTTTAGAATGTAGCCAAAGGATCATCCTTAGAGAGTTGGGGCAATAATAATCACAAGATATCAACTGACAATTATTGTTTAATATCCATTCTTCCTTTTTATGTGTATATATATATATGTGTGTGTGTGTGTATATATATGTGTGTGTGTGTGTGTGTGTGTGTGTGTGTGTGTGTGTGTGTGTGTGTGAACACGTTAGGTAGGTAGGTATGTGTGCACATTCATGTTGCAGTCAAAGGACATCAAGTGACATGTGTAGGATTGCTATCTATCTCGTTTGAGACCCAGTCTCTCACTAGCATGGATCTCATTGAGTAGTCTTTAGGGATCCTGGAGTATCTGCCTTTCCACCACCAAGATAATGAGTTCATGCCCCCATACCCAGCATTTTTTACATGAGTTCTGAGGATCAAACTCAGGTCCTCATGCTTGCAAGGCAACAATGACTGAGCTACCACGCCAGTTTCCATCTTTGTTTTAATAACAGCCTCATTGAAGAAAAGCAAATAGATTGATGGATATAAACTACATTTCTCAGTGACACTTGCAAATAGTACATGATCCCATGACTAATTTTGCCAGTATGATCAAAATACTGTGTTCAAGAATGAATCCTTATGATAAAATTCTCCATTCTTTCTTTACTCTACCCCATAGGTATATACATGGTAGTTAACAATTGTGTCAACTTCCTTGGAGGGCAATAGAAAGGGATAGAAAGGCTCTAGGTACGAATATAAGTAATGAAGTTTACATCTGAAATACTAATTTTTAGTGAAATTTCATATAACAGATAAAAGGCCCTTCTGCAGCAAGCCAGTGAAGCTAGAACCCTTCGGGAGTCAATGGATGAAGCACGTAATACAGATTCTATAGCAGGCAGGAACATGGTGTTTTATCTTATATTCTCTTCTTTTCTTTCATGACCATTTGGGCTGAGCCTCATAGAGGTATGAAAAGAATATGTCTCCAAAAGGCAGGCCACAGAATGGGAAAAGATATTCACTAACCCTACATCTGACAGAGGGCTAATCTCCAACATTTACAAAGAACTCAAGAAACAAGTCTCCAAAACACCAAAGGATCCAATTAAAAGGTGGGACACAGAGCTAAATAGAGAATTCTCAGTAGAGGAGGCTAAAATGACCAAGAGACACTTAAGAAAGTGCTCAACATCCTTAGCCATCAGGGAAATGCAAATCAAAACAACTCTGAGATACCATCTTACTCCTGTCAGAATGGCTAAAATCAAAAACACCGAAGACAATTTATGCTGGAGAGGATGTGGAGAGAGAGGAACACTCCTCCACTGCTGGTGGGAGTGCCGACTCATACAGCCTCTTTGGAAATCAGTATGGAGATTCCTCAGGAAAATGGGAATTAATCTACCACTAGACCCAGAAATTCCACTCTTAGGCATATATCCAAATGAGGCAAATTCATACAACAAGGGCATCTGCTCCACTATGTTCATAGCAGCATTATTTGTAATAGCCAGAACCTGGAAGCAACATAGATGCCCCTCAACTGAAGAATGGATAGAGAAAATGTGGTACATTTACACAATGGAGTATTACTCAGCAGAAAAAAACAATGGAATCTTGAAATTCACAGGGAAATGGATAGCACTGGAAGAAACCATCCTGAGTGAGGTAACCCAGTCGTAAAAAGACAAACATGGTATGTACTCACTCATATATGGATTTTAGACATGGATCAGGATAGTGCCAGTCTGCACTTCCACTGATGGAGAGTCTGGGAAACAGGAAAGAACCTAAAAGATATGCATATATGCATAGTACCCAAGAGAAGAGGATTGAGACAAGATCCTCTGAATGGATGGGGAACACGGCGAGGGGTGGGGGGGGAGTGGGACCTGGGGAGAAGAGTGGGGGTGAAGAGGAAGAGAGTTGGCCATGGGGGAACAGGAAGTTGAGGGGGTGGGGGTAGAATAGGGGAAGAGGGAATCATAGGATAGAAGACAGATCAGGCACCAGAGTGACCTCGAGTGATCTAAAGGGATAACACCAATTGGCAAGCTAAGCAATAGTGGAGAGACCACCTTGAATGCCCATTCCTGATAATGAACTTGATGTCTATAACCATCCGGGAGCCTTCATCCTGTGACTGATGGAAGCAGAGGCAAACACACAATTAATCATTGAACTGAACCCAAGGAACCCAGTGACAGAGAGAGATGAGTGATGAGCAAATTGGCAAAGAATGGGCTGGCAAAACCAGCAGAGACAGCTGATCTGAACAGGGGAGAGCTCTAGGACCCCAGAGCGACAGTGGGGAGGCCAGCATGGGACTGATCTGGACCCCCCCCAAATGTGAGTGTCAGCGAGAAGGCCTGGGCAACCTATGGGGCCCTGAGCTGTGGATCAGTGTCTATCCCTGGTATACAAACAGTCTTCGTGTGCCTATAGCACAAAGAGGGATGCTCTCTCAGCCTAGACTCTTAGGGGAGTGCCTGGACCCTACCCAGAGTAAAATGACAGACTCTAGATATCC
Organism: Mesocricetus auratus; assembly: GCF_017639785.1. Lineage (NCBI taxonomy): Eukaryota > Metazoa > Chordata > Mammalia > Rodentia > Cricetidae > Mesocricetus > Mesocricetus auratus. The sequence goes on along the minus strand of NW_024429190.1, from coordinate 26,366,511 downwards.
CCTATGTGGAAGGATTCGGCAATAGGGTGGGAGGGTGGGGGGGAAAGGGGAGTGTGGAAGGAGGGGAGGGAGAGGGAACTGGGATTGATATGTAAAACAAGCTATTTAAAATTAAAATTAAAAAAAAAGAATATGTCTCCGTGACACTTTTCAAACTCTGAGTTTGGAAACTCATGCATGAACATGGGCATACACACATATATTTTAAAGCCCAAAACTAATCTACTCTTAACTTTTGGCCAGGTGCCTATGTGGGTGTCAATTCAAACACTGCTTTCACTTTGAATTTTTTCTTGAAGTATTCAGCTACTTGATGAGCCAGATTTCCAAATAATGGGTTATAAAAGCTTGTCATCTCTCTTCCTTGAGGAATAACAACCTACTTTCTGTAACCACTAATCTCAAAACCTAACTGGACATAGTTGATGCTCAATAAGAATGTTAAAGCAGATGACTTAAGTCAGCAGTATTTTTTGGTCTTTACAATATACCATCCCCAGGGCTGATCACTTCCTTGAATCCATGTTGTGAGAACGAGTATTATTAGTCCCAGTACAAAAGACTGAGATGTGAATAACTTATTCATGACTGTACAACAAATAGGAATTGAAAAAAAGAATGAAACCAAGGATTTATGGTAGGTGCCCAGTCATTACTGTACTCAAATCTGCAATTAACTGAGGTGACAAACCAGAAATGTTCAGTGTCTACTGTAAGCGTTGCATTGTGGTAGGCAGACAGGATATACAAGTCAATAACTGTGCCCCTCAAAATAAATGGTCTATTTTAAAGGGTGGAAAGAATATACACATGAATACTCAGTGGTGATATAAGAACAGAAAATGATTAAACATGAAAAACATATGACCTACACAGACTCTCTAGCTATTTTGTCTGAACTCATGAAAAAAAATGATAGAGTTCAAAGAATAGTCATGTATAATCTCCTTTCTCCATCCAACACATTTATTTCTAGCCTCCCTAGAATGATGAACTGCTTAGTCATAAAAATAACCAGTTGCTTCTTGAAAAAACATCAGTCTATGAACAGAAATCAGTATAGATTTTAAAGAAACAAATCATGCCAGAAAACACGACTCTTTATGTCATTCCATTTGGAGATAAATTGATAATGGAGACATTGCAGAAGTTTTGAGTTAGATTTGATTTATTCAGCACAAGCTAGCGTCTCAGGAAAACACACTCCCATATTGGGCAAAATTGCCACAGGTGTCGGATGAGCGCTGTCAAGCAGATTGGATAGGAACTGAAAGGTCATAAAACAAAATGTAATTGCAAATTGCCTGGCATTTAGATGGAAATGCCCAAACTTCAAGAGTTTATGAAACAGACATAACACAAAAGTTATGGCTGTGTTAGATATTTCTATGAAGCCAAATATAGAAAAGTATAGCTCATATATATAAGAATATATATGTATACATACATACATGCATATACATACACATATACATACACACTATATATTAACATACGTTATTTTCACGAGTCACTTAAACTATTAAATTGGGGAATAGAAAGAAGAAAAGAGCTTATACACATGGCACTTAATATATGCTGCATTTTGAATTAATTATCTATGCCTTTTCTTATTTAATAAAGAGAATTCAGGCAGCCAGTACTTCTATTACTCTCATGTCCAGAACTATCTTTGCAGTATATTTAGTAAACTTGCTTTCTTTCTTAAAAACTAAAATTAGAATTAAAACTAAATTTTAAAAGACTAGTTTTTCCCCAAAGTCTGACTCATATGTTAGCTCAATAATTTTGACCAAGTCATTTCTGGTTGTCCGTTACCACATGGAATTTCTTAGAAGATGAAATAAGTTAGTGTATATAAAGGTTAGGGATCAAAACCCAGTGTGTGCAAACCTTTGATCACAGCCATTATTTTCTCTGCTTGCTTCATGTAATACCTCTAAGAGGTAGGCACCAAAAGAGCATGTGACTTAGCATGTAGGACTGTATTCACATTTGTACTTTCTGTTTCTATTTTGTAACCCATGGAGAGTTTGTTAAGCTTTTTGGACTTCAGTTCCTTAATAGTGAAATTAGAGTCCATACTTTTCTCTTTAAGATTGTTGTAGGAATTGAAGTTAATTAATTTAATTTGTTGCCAATGTTCTCAGAAAAATGAAAAATCATTACTCAATGAACACTCCTTTGTTACAAAAGCTCACTACCCTGGGAGCTGCCTGCCTCAAATTCAAATTCCAATGATTGTTCAGAAGCTATTTTATTCTTCGATAAAAAAAAATCTGATTGAATACTTACAATCTTCCATGATTAGAATTATGTACATTTATAATCCCCCTGCCCAGAAAACTTACAATCTAAAGCCCTAAGCAAGGTTTTCCTCTCTATTGCTTTTTATACTGCACTATTTATTAGAGACATAGCAGATGTTTGAAGAATGCAAAGGTCATTCAAATTACTGGTCAATGTCAGACATGGTAAATTGTTCAGCCTACACAAACATGTGCTTATGTTTAGAAGGTTTTGAATTATTATTCTTTGCTTAAAAGTCAGAAATAAAAATATTGGATAACACTATCTTAATCAGCATCTTTTATCAGAAAACTTAGAAATAGTATCTGTTTCTACACTAGAAAATATTAACTGGTCTGCTTTTAAGTTTGTTGCCCACTTGAAAATTATTTTATGCTATATGAATTCCATCTATTTTAATTATTGCTTTAATTAAAAGCAATTATCATTTACTGATGATCCACTGGATGCTGATACCTAGGGATAAAGAAACATGAACAGCAAGCTTCTTGCTCTAGAATAATTTGAAATCTATCGGTAAATACCAATCAGATGCTAATTATAATGACCATTAGGGAAGAATCTTGATATAGCTAGCTTTCACACAAAAGTCCTCCAAACTATAGAGTTTAGTGTAATGAAAGCCAGATTAACAATGGATGTTGACTCTGTAAAAATTCTGAAGTAATAAGAGGCCATTCGGTCTTCAGGTCATTTTATCGTTACTCTTTCCATAAGTCATTTTTCAAGTTTAAATATCCTAGTTCTTTTTTTTTCTCTTTACCTGCTTGCCCTTCTGTCTTATTTTACCAATACTACCAGATATTTTGTGGTTAAATAAAAGAATGTGGAGTTTAGCTCAAAGCACTGTAGATTATTTTCAATGATGAGATAGTTGTGGTTTATCAGACAGCTGAGTATTTTCTAAACCAAGGATAAAATATGTAAAAATGGAAAGATCCCTCATGAAGAAAACTTAAATATATGATTAAAGCTAAGCATATATACAGATATTCCATCCAATGGATAGGAGCTTAGATCCAACACACCTTGGCTATATAAATATTCATTCAGTAACTGATCATGTATACTGATAAGGATGACATATTTGAAAGTAGGTTACAGATTATGAAAATGAAGAAAAATATCCTGAATATAACTAAGGCTCCTATCTAAATGACAGTCAGAATGAATGGGTATATTCTCACTATTCTAAACCACCGTCACAGGATTCCAGATGTTTCATGCTCTTAAATTGATCATAAAATGAAGCCGACTCTCTGAGCTCCTCTAGTTTCCATGTATCATGCTAAATAATCTACATATATGTGCTTTTTTATGACCCTCTCTCAATGTAATTCAATAATGCAGAGCACATCTCTTTCATCTTAAAACTAAGAAATTTAATTCAGAAAGTCAATGTTCTTATCTGTCACTTAACTAGCACTGGAAGGATAGACATTAAGGTAAATCACCTTAATATAGTGTATTTTTCCTGTAAGAATCGGTAATCTATTTGCATTTCACACCTACTGGCAAAGGGAAAGTCAGTTCTCTTCAAGAGAGTGCTACAGAGCATATTAACACACTCCAAGGCAGGCTAACACTCAGGAATAGATGGACAACACCAACACAAAAGTAATTCCTTGTGCCATGGTGAGCTTTTGTTTTCTTTTCTTTTTTCTTTCTGTTTTGTTGTTGTTTGTTTGCTTGCTTACTTTGTCATTACTTTTCATTTGTTTCTTTTTGAGACAGACAGAGGAGAGAGAGAGAAAGAGACAGACAGAGAGATAGAGACAGAGAGTTGAGTGGATAGAGGAATATGGAGTACCTGAAGAGTTCAGTGAGTGCGAAAACATGGTCAAAACATCTCATGAAAGCATATTTTCTAAATAAAAAAATAAATAGGAAAATAATTGAAAAAGAGACTATGTCAGCTTCTTTTGAGCATTTTAAGTCACAGGCTACTTATCTATAGTGACACATATGTTATCTTCTAGATAATTCCAGTAGGTAAGTATATCTTATCTTTGCTTCCCAGTTTCTTAGACATTTGTCCCTTAAAGTTGTTGTCAACTCACCTCTCAGACATTTTTTACCTTTTATGTACCTCAACCATATCATTTCTCAGGGCAATTTTTCTACATTGTGTATTTTGTGCATCTCCCTCTTTCTTAAGAACCTCTTTTTTTTTTCAGTTGATGCACTCCAGTATTCCAACAAACTTGTTACACAATATTTTAAAATCCATTGACCTAGGTTCTCTCATTTTTGATGTGGATATGTTCAGCAGTTATGATCCTTACCACCTCTCCACCACTCTGCTAACTCGTTTGTTTCTTATTATAATATCCCAAATCCCTGAAAACTGTATTTAGACAATACTATTTTCACACAGCTAGTAAATATAATTCCATCTTCCTAGCATGCTGGAAGGTGGGTGACCCATTCTCACATTAAATGCATATAAACTATTCTCTGTGGGACTGTGGCTTGTCTTTTATTTAAAAAAAAAGCGAAAGAGAAAAAGGGGATGGAAAAGGAAGAAAGGGAGAGAGAAGGGAAGGGAAGAAGGGAGAAATATAGAGATCTTGGAGTCATAATTTGAACCCAGCTACTTGAAGGTGATCAATTTCTGTGAAGAGACATAATTTTAGACGCACATAAAATGATGGTTAATTTTGATTGTCATCTTGATGGACTATGGTAATTAACTAAAAGATATGCCTTTCGGGAGTCCAATGAGGGTGTTTCCAGATAGCCTTGACTGAGGTGTGCAAGACCCTTCTCAGAGTGAGTAGCATCTTCTCATTGATTGTCCAGATATGAAGAGGCCCAAGAAACAAGCAGTGCTTGTAGGCCTACTACTGCTTCTTGCTGAGTGTACCTGCTTGTGCTACAAGCTGCTTTATCCAGCAGATACTGCTCTGCCATCCTTTAGCAATATCTGAATCCTGATTCTTGAGTTCTTCTCCATGGACTTAAGACTAGCTGTTCTCCCAAAGTTTTCCATGACTTCTGTGTCACATTGGAACTACGGAAGAATGCAGTCTCATTCACTGAGTAACTACTGCATTTATAGTCTTTCCGGTATGCAGAAAATCTTGGCCTACTACAAGAAACCTCTAGATTGAAACTCAAAACTCTATTCTGTGAGTTTAATTGGATGGTTTAGAACTCAATTAAATTAGAACTCACAATTGTTATGTAAATACAGCCTATGCAAATATTGCCAGAAATAATATTTTAATCTATTTATGTATTCAAATAGAATAAAGTAATTCATTATTTTTATGTAGAGATTATTGTATTAGGTTCTTCATATTCAAAGGAGGTCATACATTAGTGAGAGAGACTGATCAGAATAACAACTGCAAACCCATCAGGTTAGTATGCTAATATGATTCAAAGAAGGATCAAGAACTGTGTTTGATGCAACCAAAGGTGGATTGAGAATCAAGACAGAGGAATGCTCCAAACAGTCTGCCACTGCCAGAGCACTTAGATGATTAAAGGGGGTGACTCTTGCTGTGACTGCACTTTCACCTAAACCAAGTCTCCTCATTCAGTATTATGCCAGCTTGCCAAAAATCACACTTCCCAATTATTCGTTGCAAATGCTTGAATTGTTAAGAGAATAGAGGAGAGATGCAGAAGGAGTAAGTAAGCAACAGGGTCAGGGATGACCCTACAGTTGGTGCAGACACATCATATCTGATTCAGAGCTACTTCAGATACAAGGACCAACGTTTCAGGAAAATAGCCTAAACTTTTAAAGAATAGGACAGAGATTTATTTTAAGGATATGGAAATTTCTTCCAAATTGTGACTAGTAACAGGGCATGCCCAGAGTTCACAAAGCTAAGGAAACAAAAATGAAACAGCTAAGGCCAATCTGCCCATCTCTTTGGGACCACAAGATACCAGTGATGTTAGTTTCTCTTTTGATTTATTTCACACCACTCAGAAGACACCACTGTTGAGTGCCTCACTGCCACAAGGACACTAACTATAATGCTTTCTTGAATGCTCAGGTCTAGTCTACCTATTTAATGATTACTATCTCTGTATCTACCTTTAAGCCATGATTTTCTTAGAGAAAACTTGTCTATACCAAGTAATGTATTGGGTATTGAATGGCAACGTGAGAGGTTTTTATTCACACAAAGCATTCATGTTTATCAGCACAACACCACCTAATAAATGACACATTAGAATAACTAGTGATTCTTTCTTTATTTCTTACTGAGCACCCAATTAAAAACCTCACAGTGATGAATCCAAAATAGAAAAAGAACCATGCTCATTGAGGGTTAGAGTTAGTCACTGAGATTTGGGCCAGACTTTAGTCAAGTATTGACACAAACATGAACTGAAATTAGAACAAGTGCTGCAACAGAATTTGAATCACTCATAGAACATTCGACATACATGAACTTAAGTAATTGCACAGTGTTTTAAAGATTGGGCACTTGAACTGAAGTAGGAAGAATTCATAGAGGGAAAGGAAGAATATTGACATAGAAGGGAAAGTTTGCAAAAGCACCATAACAGAACAGGATTTCAACTAAAGAACAGTCTCCTGATACTAGTCCACAGAGTATAAAAATGTCAGAAATGAAGTCACAACAGCATCATAGTTACTACAGTTTACACAATACACAGCATCTATCATGGAACAAATGCAGAACTAGGAAGACAGCATTTTGAATGACTTGAATGAAGAAAAATAACATGAGGTTCTTGTATAGAAATCAAAACTCTAGCTGCAGTATAAAAAATGGATTAGGGAGAACTGTGGGGATGATGGTTAAATTTCATGTGATCATTTGTCTAAATTATGGTTGCTAGAGCAAACAATAGTTTAGATAGTACAATAAAGGTATTTTTCAGTTACATTTAACAATATTAAAACAAAAGATGCTAACCTTAGTAACATGGGTGGGTGAGTCTCCAGCAATCTGCTGAAGGCTTTCTGGAGAATAATAAGTAGTGATTCAAGACTATAACACAGAAATTCTGCTTAGGTTTCAAACCCATTGATCTTCCCATAGATTTCAAACTTAAGATTTCAACATAAACTCTATCGTGAGCTTCCAGCTGGAAACTGCCAGCTAGCCATACCCATAAATTTCGGGCTTTCATCCCCCATAATCCTATGACGCCATTCTTGAAATAAATCACTTTATATAGAGATAAATATAAAAGTTTGCAATCAAACCAGGAAGAGTTTGTTATCATTTGAATAAGATATTTGGTGAAGGAGATGGAGGAGAGCTGCTAGATTACAGAAATATTTAAATGAATCAGTAGACTTGGTGATAGAATTCATGTGGAGGGAACTTATGGAGACTGTGTTAAATATGGAGTTTTTGGTTAAGCAGACTGGGCACTCATCAAAATGAATTCTGAGATTCTTCTAAAAAAACTTTATGACAGTGACCTATATTAGCCTCCAGGGAAGAATGCTGTCTAAAATCAGGGCAAGTATAAATTCTTACTTTATTTGCATGTAGCCTATGATTGACAATATTGATGCAAAGGAGCCAACTATGTAGAAATCAAACAAGGAACAAGAAGGAAGTCTTGAATCGAGTTCAGGAAATTTCTAACAGTGAGGGATCTTATATCTTGTACTCATACAAGTTCACTTGTTGTGGAAACTGTGGAAAATACAGACTCCTTCCCAAGTGTCACATGACAGTCAGGACAGATTCATCCAAAAGGGAGAAGCAATTGTGTTAGACAAACTGGCTAAGAGCCAGTTTTACTCTGGTCTCACATTTTCTTCTCCCCAAGGATGCTTCACAGGCAAACTCTATGGTTCCATCTGTCTGTAATGAGGTCCTTACTGAGAACTGGCTTCTTACATCAGTCTTCCTTTGTTGAACATGTAACTATATATCAGAAAACATAAATTTTGCCTGTCTTCCTCTTGGAGTGGAGTTTTGTGCCCTAAAAATTGATTGAAACATTTAGGCATTTAGGCATTTAATTATTATAAATATAGAAGTCAATCACTGGAGTGGATTCAAGATCAGAGGTTCTCTCAACCTTCCTAATGTTGCTACCCTTTAATACAGCTCTTCATGTTGTGGTAAAGCCCAACCATAAAATCATTTTGTTTCCACTTCATAACTGTTTTTTTCTATGATTTTTAATCATAATGTAAATATCTGATATGCAGTATATCTGATAGTTGAGCCTCTGGGGGGTCATGCCCCAAAGGATGAGAATCACTACTCTAGCTGATTAAAACTTGTGTGGAACAACAAATGTATGGAATTCTAGAAGTGTTATTGATCTCACCATAGCTCTTAGCCATAGTTGTAGGAAACACACGCATTTGGGTAGCTCTTAAAATCCCTCCTCCAAAACTTCAGTGTGCATGACATTTTAGACAAAGTATTGAGGAGCTATAAACCTGCAGTCAACTCATGTAATTTCCTCATGCTATGTTCTCATCAATAATATTTTAATCAGTGTTTTATGGATCCTTTCAAGAAAGTCATTTGCTCCTGATCTTAGCTATCTATCTCCCGTGCAACAAGAAATGTGTGTAAATAGCTCAGTTGCATCAGAGAGCCAGAAGGCAAGAATTTGAGGATGAAGATGATCATGAAAAAGATAGGCATTAAGCTCCATGTCACTCTGTCACCATCCAAGGAGAGTTAAGGGGAAGGCCTTTGTAATGTTTTCAGCCACTGAGATCAGCATTAAGTATTTTACAGCTCTGCCCCAAAGTGACCTCCACTAACAACTTTTCCTCAGTCTGTCAGGTTATACACTTCAAAACCAGAATTGTGCATTCTACATTTCTTCTCAAGGTTATTGAAAATCCTCTTTTTAAAGTATATTGGTGGTTAAAAAAATGCACAGGAAGAAAAATTCTGAAACATTCATTTTCTAAGGAAAACAAAATTAAAGGGCTTCCTCTCTGTTTTAAAGGCAGAATCAGCTTTGATGTGATGGGTGCACTGAACATGTCAGGCAGAATGTTATCAAAAGAAACAGTTTCAAACCATTCCTAGGGAGAAATACATTCTGATGTCCAACTATCCTTGTCTTTACATGAAAGTATTTGGTTTACAGAAAATTTTTCTTTGACACAGAAATGGCAAACATATGCAATTAATATAAAAACAACAAATCTGAGCTTCAGAATGGAAACTTTGAACTCTTTGATTAAAGTCAGTTCAAACAACATGACCAGATACTACTTTCTTATTAAGTTCCAATTTGTTAGCTGAGAATAAAATTGTTTCACTGGGTCTCCTGAGAAAATGGCAATGCTAGAAATTCAATTATGAGTGTATTTTGGTTGCTAGAAGACCCTAAAATCTATTGTATCAGCAATGGCAAATACTAGCTCTTCCCCTGAATGAAAATTTAAGCAATTAAATAAACCAACTTATCTCTCCTTTGTTTTCTCTGTCACTTCCTCTCTTCTTAATAAAAAGTTGGCTAGAAAATAACTGCCAAATAAATCTTGTTTAGCGAGCTGAGATAATGGCATTCTAAGAATTTACTCCATTCTTTTTTGTTTTACCTGAAGCTAAAGCCAACTGTGGGAAAGGTTGTGATAAACCAGTCTACCACCATCTTAGGTCTAAAAGCCATCTTATAATAAAGACAAACTAGATTAATTCCTGCTTTTGGTTAAATCTATTTCTCAAGGATTGGACTATGACCCCACCTGTAAAATTAACTGTAAATGGTTCTTTATTGTCTGTTCTAGGAAACAATACCACACCTTTGTTTTAAAAGGTTATTATAACCACCTTGTTATGACTGCCTTTTCATGACCACCATGCAACTCTTGACTTTTTTTTTATGAGGTTGTTATGGCTGACTTGTTATACTTATGTTCTGCTACTTTAACCCTGCTTATTTGCCTGCCAAATCCCCTATTTGGAAACTCCCAACTCCTGAATTATAAAACCCCTATGTTTCATGTATCCAGTAATGATCTCTTGAATTCTAGCTTTTAGGGACAGACCATGTACGAATAAAAGAGTTTGCTCTAATTAATTAGTTATGATGATTTGAATCAATGGTATTTTTCATTGAATCTGTGTGATCAACAGTTGTATACACACTGTGTTCTTACAATCCTTAAACAAAATCAAAATTTCACCTTTGAGATTTAGCTGTGGTTCAACAAATATATCCTTATGGTGAATGAGACCATCCAATCTCCCGCAAGCTCTCTATGTGATTCTCTTTCTATAGATGAAAATGAAACCATGACTTAAACTCAGCCCTATGGCTGTACCCTGGAAAATCAGACTGGAGTGTGTTGCCCAAAGCTTACTCTACTAAGGAAAGCTCCCCTGCATCAAACTAAATGGACAGAAACTCAACGCAATTCCTCTAAAATCAGGAACAAAACAAGGCTGTCCACTCTCTCCATACCTTTTCGACATGGTACTTGAAGTTCTAGCCATTGCCATATGACAACAAAAGGAAATCAAGGGTATACAAATTGGGAAGCAATAGGTCAAACTTTCACTGTTTGCAGATAATATGATAGTTTACATCAATAACCCAAAGAACTCTACCAGGGAACTCTTACACCTGATTAACACCTTCAGCAAAGTGGCAGGCTACAAGATCAACTCAAGAAAATGAGTAGCCCTGCTATAAACAGATGATAAAGGGGCTGAGAAAGAAATTACAGAAACATCACCCTTTACAATTGCCACAAACAACATAAAATACCTTGGGGTAACGCTAACCAAACAAGTGAAAGACCTGTATCACAAGAACTTGGAATCTTTAAAGAAAGAAATTAAAGAAGCCATCAGAAAATGGAAAAATCTCCCATGCTCTTGGATAGGTAGGATCAATTTAGTAAAAATGGCAATCCTGCCAATAGCAATCTACAGTTTCAATGCAATCCCCATTAAAATCTCAGCACAATTCTTCACAGACCTTGAAAGAACAATAATCAATTTTGTATGGAAAAACAAAAGACCCAGGAGAGCCAAAACAACCCTGTTCAACAAGACAACGTCTGGAGGCATCACCATCCCTGACATCAAGCTCTATTATAGAGCTAGAGTCCTGAAAACAGCTTGGTATTGGCACAAAAATAGAGGTAGACCAATGGAACCGAATTGAAAACCTGGATATTAACCCACACGGGTATGAACATCTGATCTTTGACCAAGAAGCTAAAAATATACAATGGAATAAAGAAAGCATCTTCAACAAATGGTGCTGGCATAACTGGAGGCTGGCATGTAGAAGAATGCAGATTGATCCATGTTTATCGCCATGCACAAAACTTAAGTCCAGATGGATCAAATACCTCAACATAAATCCAGCCACACTGAACCTCTTAGAAGAGAAATTGGGTGGTACCCTTGAACGAATTGGTACAGGAGACGGCTTCCTGAACATAACACCACTAGCACAGACAGTGAGATCAACAATTAATAAATGGGACCTGTTGGCTTTACAGACGCTGTAACGATATGCGACACACAATTACTGAAAATAAGGCTAAGTATTTTATATAGAAAATTACTCACAAGATACCAAACCCCGAGAAGCCCAGCAGATCTCAGCTAGCGACTGGACCGGAAGCCGAACTCCAGGAAAAGAGAGCGAGACTTCCTGTGCGCTGTCTTTTATGCCTTCCCCCGTAACGCCCCTAGCCATGCCCAAAAGTGGGCTTGGCTAGTGACGTAGTTCCGCCTACGTATGTATACGTCTTTACGTCCAGCCGTATACGTCTTTAGTCCTGCCTAAAGTGGGTGTGGTTAGCGGTGTGGTAAACAGCCCTTTTATTACCTCATCTGTATGCGCCTCTAGTAAGTCACATGTTTAATGGCGGCATAGACTTAGTAAGTCACATGTTTAATGGCGGCATCAGACTTCCTCCTACAGGACCTCCTGAAACTGAGAAGCTTCTGTAAGGCAAAGGACACAGTCAGCAAGACAAAAAGGCAGCCCACAGAATGGGAAAAAATATTCACTAACCCCACATCTGACAGAGGGTTGATCTCCAAAATTTATAAAGAACTCAAAAAGCAAGTCTCTAAAACACCAAAGGATCCAATTAAAAAGTGGGCTGCAGAACTAAATAGAGAATTGTCAATAGAGGAGTCTAAAATGGCTGAGAGGCACTTGAGAAAGTGCTCAACATCCTTAGCCATCCAGGAAATGCAAATCAAAACAACTCTGAGATGCCATCTCACTCCTGTCAGAATGGCTAAAATCAAAAACACCAATGACAATTTATGCTGGAGAGGATGTGGTGCAAGGGGAACACTCTTCCGTTGATGGTGGGAGTGCCAACTTGTTCAGCCACTTTGGAAATCAGTATGGAGATTCCTCAGAAAAATGGGAATAAACATACCACAAGATCCAGCAACTCCACTCTTAGGCATATATCCAAAAGATGCCCATTCATACAACAAGGATGTCTGTTCCACTATGTTCATAGCAGCTTTATTTGTAATAGCCAGAACTTGGAAGCAACCTAGATGCCCCTCAATCGAAGAGTGGATAGAGAAAATGTGGTATATTTACACAATGGAGTACTATTCAGCAGAAAAAAAAAACAATGGAATCCTGAGATTTGCAGGCAAATGGATGACACTAGAAGAAACCATCCTGAGTGAAGTAACACAGTAACAAAAGAAAAACATGGCATGTACTCTCTCATATATGGATTTTAGACATAGATCTGGGGAGTGCCAGCCTACAATCCCGTGGCCAGAGAGTCTGGGAAACAGAAACTTGATTCAGTGGCTGATGGAAAAAGAGGCAGACTCCCATGGCTAAGCACTGAGCTGAACGCAAGAAGGCCAGTAACAGAGAAGGAGGACTGATGACCAAAAGGATTAAGACTGGGCTGGTTTAACCCCCAGAAACAGCTGACCTGCCAAAGGTTAACTCTTGAATCTCAGGCATCAGCCTGGGAATCCAGCATGGGACCGATCAAGACCCCCTGAATGTGGGTGTCAGTGAGGAGGTCTAGGTAATCTATTGAGCCTTGAGAAGTAAATCAGTACTCATCCCGAGTATACACATGGATTTTAGACTCCCATCCAACAATGTGAGATGCACTCTCACCCTGAACTCTTGGGGAAGGGTCTAGGCCCTGCCCTGGATGAAATGACAGACTATGGACACCCCCATGGAGGGCCTCACCCTCCCTGGGGAAATGAGGGGATAATGGGGGGGTTGGGGGGAGGGCATGGGAGGAGGGGAGGGAAAGGGAGAGGGACCTGGAACTGACTTGTGAAGCCACCTTGTTTCTGATCTAAATTTAAACATAAAAGTAAATAATAATAATAAAAAAGAAAGCTCCCCTGCTCTGACCTTTCTGTGCTTTCTTTTCTTCAGAGTAGATTCCTGCACATCTCTCTTCAGCTTGGAGGCATTTTTTTTACCTGGTCAGAAGCCATATATTCAAAGAGAAAGAAGTCAGGAATGAAGACCAACCATTTTACCTAGGAAGAGTTGTAAAGGGAAAACTTTTCCTTGAGAAAAGCTTTCCTGCCAGCCTGTTTCTAGAGCCGCATCAGTCCCAAATAAACACACAGGAGGCTATATTAATTATGAAGCTGTTGGCCTTGCTTGTTTCTTACTGGCTAGCTCTGACTTAAGTATTTACCCCATAATTGCTAATCTAAGTATTTCTCTTATCAGGGAAGTTTCCGGGCTTCCTACCCCATGGCGTTACATCTTGACTCTCTGTGTTTCTCCTTCCCAGAGTCCTCCTGGACTCCTAGTCCCACCTATCTATATTCCTATTGGCCAGCAGTGCTTTATTGACATATACACAGGACTTCCCCAACAAAGTGTCCAGAAGAAGAAATGGAAAAGATCTAGAGATAAGGGAGTAGAAAAGAAATTTCCAGCTTTGCTTAGACAAAGCTGCTGGCATACAGAATACAGAAGCCTCCAGTGGGGACTCCTGGGTACTTTCTTGACTGGTGTGGGAGGGCATGTTGCAGGACCAGGATATGACTAATTGTTATATTTGTTTTTAATGAAAAACAAGGCTCATCAAGGAAAAAGGGAAATTCAGAGTGTGAGAATACTTATCTATTCCTTATTCTGTTCAGGTTTTACATTAGTTTATGGTTGAATACAATGAAAAAGGTCAACCCGTCTGCATTTTGACAGTTCCCAGCTCTGCCTGCTGTGACTCACTGTAAACCAGGATGGATTTCCCACCATATATGAACACTTCAAGGTTTGTTTCACATAGTGCATGACATACTTTATAGGATTATGAAAACAGTCACTTCCATATTTCCATGTTAAAAGTAAGGTTAGAATGAGATATCTGCCCCCACTACCCTCAGAACAGAGATTGCAGGTGTATTGGAACTTTATTTTCAGGTAGAATCCAAGGAAGGGAACCTCAAAAGTTGGGGAAACTGGGTCTGCAGGCTTCCTGCTTTGCACGTCCAGACTTTCCATGCTTCTCACCACTCTGAATGACCCAAACCAAATAACAGGTCAACATCAATCAGTAAAGTCAAAGACATCCCTGCAGTAGATAGTGGGGTTTCATGAAGGATAGCCCTCAATCCTGCTCAGTGTCACAAAGAATATACTCATCGTAGAATTGAAGTGACAACCAACCAGAGATGCAGGTTGCCCCCCGCCCCACATCTGAGATATTCCCTTTATAGACACCATCAAAACATATAGCATAAGAAAGAGCTAGTAATGTGGGGATGGGAAAGTTATTTACAAATGCTTCCTTAAAGTCTGCAATATTGACTTAATTAGATCCATTCATATATATAATGATGCCCAGTCTAGTCTGCAAATGTGGCCTCTATGGCTTGGCCACTGTGCTAATGCTCCCTGGGAGAAGCTACTTGGAGAAGCACTGGCCACCTGGACTCTGAATGTCACTGGTTCACTCATAACTGAACACCTTATACATATATTTTGTAACCTGTAAGAGAGATAGCTATAGTGTTTTGAGATTAGGATTGTCAGGACTAATTGTTTCTGTTCCTGTGAAAATATCAATATAGATGACAGGTGCATAATAAGTATTTGCCACGCATCATCTTAATAGTACCTATTTGTTCCCATCGAAGATTTAGGTCATATCCCCAAGTATTCTAAATGGCCCTGAAACTTCTGTCAGTGAAGGAGATTGCCTAGGCTATGTAAATTGTAAATAAATATGTACAGGTTCAAATTCAAGTGCGTCTGATTTGAGCATCTTCTATCCTATACTGATAACTTCTATTGTTTTACACTATGCTGCCCCTGAAAACGTTAGAATGGACTTTAAAAAGTCAGCAATACACAATTTGTGTTTTTTTTACAAGATAGGAAGATTAAAAAGCCTAGCAATTGACTTTAGTTTCTCATCAGTTCCCCTGTTGTCCCTCTGTCTTTCTCCACCTCTTTCCTCTTTATCCTTGTAATGAATGATTAAATGATTTGGCATAACACAAAATGCAAATTATGTTCTATTGCCCTAAATTGTTCCAGTTCATTTAACTCACCATGAGCATTCATTATAGCTAATTATTGTAACAGATTTTTATTATTCATAATTATTTTTTCATGTTTTAATGACCATAAATTTTAAAATTTCTGGCCATCATGAGTTACCATTCATGCATGCATGTCAGGGGTACTTTTTTTCTTAAGGAACTTCAGATGCTCATTATCATCAATACATTTGTAGCTTGTTATTATTCATATCCAATAAAGCTCTTTTGGGGTATTCAAAATGAAATAATTCTCAAGACTAACGATAAAGTAACACTCTGCTTAATTTTAGAAAATCAAATTAACTACCTCAGATTAGATGTGTGGCAGATTTTACTGTGCTAATTGTGTCAGGTTTGTGACCCCAGGCAAGAAAGATGCATTCTTAACTCACTGACTTGCAATAATGTCTATTTTTAAAGATTACCCTCCAAGGTACACCAATAATGTAGTAAGCTTTGTATCAGTATTCACAGAGATCACCTCCCTAAACTAGCAAATGAGACAAATACCAGAATTCCCTAAGAATGAAAAAGAGAGAAGTACTCACTCATAGCATTCGTCAAAAAAGTAAGTTTATACCATCTCAGAGTAGAATTAGGACATCCCTGACACAAATCTCATGTCCTGAGAAACAGATCGTATTTTGTTACTTTCTTCATATAGTTCAGTTTTGATTGACTACTCATTCCTTGTTATATTCATGAAAATATCATTTATTCATGACACATTCTTGAACTCTAAACACAATGGAAGGGTATAGTCTGCCTATTGCATTTGTGCTAAGAACCGGTACATATTCACTGTCAAAGCAGCATACTGAGTGTAAGTCTCAGTGTCTGGTAAGTATCTGACACCTGTGACTGTCACTCCCACTCTTCAACAAGATTAAAGCACTCCTTTATCCACCTCCAATGTGCTCAATGAGGGGCAAGTACTTCTTGGCATTTTTGCCTTAAGGATTATTTTTAGCTCTAGGGCATTAAGTAAATACTGAATTCTCATGTTTCTTAAATGCGAAAAATGGTTTCTGAGCTACTTTCTGAGCATTAGACTCTATACCTTCTATATACCCTTTCTTGCATAACCAATAAATATTCCACACTCTGCAAACCTCAACAAGAACAGTGTTACTCATTTCCAGTTACTCACTGACTTGAGCAACAAGAATCTTCCCTATTTAACGCTTTCTCTTTGTGACTCTTTAAATTATCTTACCAAATCCTCTCATTTATACCTCTATATTCTACATTCATCATAGTTGGTGTTCTGGGTTACATCAGCATCTAACACCTAGGTACTGCTAGCATCTACTCTTAACTCACCACAAGGCACAAAGAACTTTTTCTAAAAGGTAAGTCAGTGTTGCATATGAACTCCAAACTCTTCAGGAATTTTTGACTATTTTTAGACCTTTAGAATCCAAACTGTCCTCACCACATGACTGTGAATGAATGACCCCCTAACTTACAAATACTCCTCCCTCCACTGTATGCACAAGACTCAAGCCATGCAGCTGGTCTTCTGATTCTTAGCATTTATTTGACTATTACTATTCATTGGCCAAGTGCTACAATTGCACACTCTACCCACATATTTTTCTTTTAAACCTAAAAATACCTTTAAAATTAGGTATTATTAATATGCAATTCTACATATGAAAAATAGAACAGAAGCCCAGAAAGCATAAGCTTTTTGAAGAACATCAGAGTGAGAAAAATAAGAGAAGGCAAAGATGATACACTGCTGTATGGGGCTTAATGCCACTGTTTCTTTCAAGTCAAGTACACTCAAATCTATTAAAGTATCATGCAGGAAATAATACATACCCACACTCACTCTATGACAGCTGCTTTTATCTACCCTGAACATCATTTTTGTCAATTAGAAATTGTCATGTCCAAGATCCTTGATTGAAATTACAGCAAAACTAGTGGGGGTGAGGACATTATTTCAAGCTATTTTCTTTTTTGCTAAAAATTTAAATGTTATTGAGAGAATAATAAGATCTATACTTGTTAGGTTTTGTTTAATTAATTTTTTTATACTCATGTCAAAGTGACAACAAGGAAATCTAGTGTATGGAGTCTAAAGATGCCAGTGAACATTTACCTGTGTATATACAACCCCCAGAACATGAAAATAATTACAAAAATAATTGTCCAAGCTAAATTTCAATATTCCTGATTTTGAAAGTTTACTACTTATGATAAATGTTTGTCTTAACAAAATACATATTTAAGAATAAGATTTCATTGCATGGAGACACAGTTTAGAGATATAGAAAAAAATCTTTCCTGGAGATATAAAATAATAGATTTAAAGGTAGAGAAAATATGATTTTTCTTTTTGTAAAACAAAATATTCTGTAGAAACGAATAACCAAAAATTGAGAACCAGTATTTGCTGTGTACTAACATTACAACTGTTATTTCATTAAGTGATCCTTTCCTTATTATTTATTGAATGAATACTCATCACTTTTGTAGCTAGCTAAGGTCCATTCGAAACGCTTTTAATTTATATCTTGAGTATTGGTTAGAAGGCAACTAGGAGAAACTATCCTCTTTGTCCTGCTAGATGCTGACTTATTTTGTTGAAATATCAGGGCCAGATGTTTCTGAGATTAGAACCTAGACCACACCTCTTATCTCTATATCCTTTTGATATTTGACTTATGTCCACGAAGTTTGCTAGGTGCACATGCTACAAAATAGTATGTATGCAGACAATTATACAAACAAGTGGGAATGGAACTGAAAGGATATGGAAAGTAAATGTTTGGAAAATTGAGAAAAGAAAACTCCTAATTCAATCAGTTTCATGCTCAGAGACAATCGTGCAGTGTCACATGCATGAATCACTTGAGGTGGAATGAGGACAGATGAAAGAGTGGAGATTCAGGGCCACTCCAGATATTGAAGATGACGTTTGCAAAAATTTGTTGATAAGTAACAAGAATGTGTGTGCAGAGAAACTCCTAGTCTACAGTTGATTCATGAATACTACATTCACGAAGTATTCCTGAGGCTGTCATTAACTTAATCTTCAACACAAGTCCTTTTCTTGCTCACAGTACTCTAAGTCAATTACAAAATGTTTGTGAGCACAGTTTAACTATGAATATCATGATCTGAATGGAAGCTTGCCTACCTTTTCCTGGAATCATATGAATTCTCACCAATTCCACTGTTTGTTTAGGTTTGGGCCCCAGAAGGATTACCAGCTTCTCATCTCTAGCTTTATCTTGTTCAAATTAAAGCAGTACCTGGCTGGGCAACTTGCTCTTCTCTGGACTCCTTCCCAACACCACTCATTTTAAGAGAACTATATCTGGAGAAGGAGCAGTGGTTCTCAAATCTCAGAATGCGACCATGCAGTACAATCATCTTTTGATACTTGTTTTCAGGTTATTCTTCATGCCTACTAAACTAGAATTATGCATGGGATCAGAAGTCTATGGTTCAGCAAATATTCTCTAGTTGTTTCCAAATCATGTTAAAATTCAGGAGACACTGATAGAGAAGATGGACCGGTAACTCCTTAATTACTAGTAGGAATTCTGAACCCAGGACACAGTGCAATTCCTTGGAGAAATTCATTTGATTGGGAAAAGGTATAGAAGATGTTCCACACATAGTAGGTGTATACCATTTGGGTTCCTTCCCCTAAAACTTTGTCCTACACTATTCTGAATAGTAGTATTGGCACCTTTACTTCCACTATTCTGTGTAAATAGCCATTTAAACATCATTGGCATTGGTTATCCTTTATTCACATACCAGAGTTACTATTCCTTACTTATATACACATGCTTTTATTACTTATAGATTGACTTTATACCAATTCTATTTAAGAAACTTCTCAATGTGCTACAACTCTAGTGTATACATAAAGAATAGAGTAAAATGTCATAATATTATAGCTAGATGCTGTTGGTGACAAAAGAAATCCTGAGCCCATCATTCCACTTGGAGAAAAATCAAATGCACTGGATTCAGGAGCGTTAAATATCTGTATTTGAACCAAACACCCTCTAAAATAGTAGTACTAGAAAAATTAGACAGGAAAGAGAATTATCATTCTTATACTATTATGTACAGCCCAATCCCTGAAAAATCAAAGTATTTTAACTTACTACTTTAAAAAGAACCCTTGTATCCCTGTCAACATCCCATGGGAATTGCTGCTTTAGCATATCTGAAGTAAGCTTAAATCATATGGCACTTGCAAGAATGGCATTCTCACTCCTCATTAAAAAAAAATTAGGGGACCGCGGCTTCTTGGCCTAAGACACAGCCATGTGAGATAATGCCTAGGGAAATGTTGTGAGTAGCAAGAGAACAGGTGGGACAAACCTGATAAGCAGGACATGCTCTGGAAAAGCATGAGTGAGACAAGGAGGGAAAAGAGATGGTAGTGTCTTCCACTGAACTTAGTGCACAGTGGCAGATTCAAAACATCAGAGGTAGTGAGGAATATTAGCTGAGCATTTAGAGAAGACAAAGGCCTCTGTGGTTTGGAGTGATTAACAGGAGACTCAACACTTCAGTATGAGCAGTTAATGACAGCTGGTTATGGTGATGCAGGGCCCAAACCATAAAACACACATATATAAGTATTACAGTCTGTCTCCTTCAGAAGTGCCTACCTATCCTGTGAAACAATGCTTAGCTGAAAATTGACAGATGTCTTCACCAAGGGCCTCCAGCTGTTGCAATTTCATGATTTTCTATGTAAAAGTAACTTCAAAAAAGTGTAACTCTCACTTCTTTATACTGTTTACAAAACAAAATGGTTTTCATTGGAATCACTTATGATTCTCAATTAGACCTTGTCTAACCTCTAGTCTTACTCTAGTGTAGTGATATTCATTGCATAATCATGTGTCACAGCTACTCAGAGCAGTTTATTAAGCTCTTTTGGAATGCATTAGGGAGAAAGATGAGGGGAAGGGAAAGGAGGGGAAGAGGAGGAAATAAGGAGGTGAAAGGCTCAGATGAACCCTTTCTTATCTGTACTAGTAAAGGGTAGTATTCATGTTCCCATACACACAGGGATGCAGCATGCTGACAAAACTTGATGTGGCAGGATCTGCCAAATGTGAAAGCAAAACCAAAGTGGTCACTGTCATCCACAGTAATAATGTTTGATCAACAATAGAATTCTTTATACACCCTGCAGTCCTGGCCCAAGACAATCATTCCAGATTCCATCTCTCCAAATTCAAAATTGATTTGTCAGATTTTATGATGTCTGTGTAATGTTCTCCAGTCTCTGAAAACAACAACAACAACAACAACAACAACAACAACAACAAAATATACCACCAGCCTTCTCCATGAAAAATAACTGCCAAGCTGAACTGATGAAGTGTTCTAGGTATTTGGTAGGTGGGTCTCTGGTTTGGTTTTGCTTCTTAGGTATTTGTTCTCTGAATTCATATGTCAAAGAAATTAGCCTCACAGAGAAAAAGTCTAAAGGATGTCATCTGTATGTCCTTTCCAAAGGGAGGTTAAAAATCACTAACCACAATACCAAACACTTTCTTAAGCATGATACACATGCTGACTAGTTTTATTTTCTCAGACGCACAATCAACCCCATTTTACAGAACTGATTCATACAGTGGCTCCTTCATTCAGCACAAAGCAACAACCAGTGCCTGATGGAGTCATATACCATTGACTGCCACATAGGCCCTCAGACATCATGCCAACATTCTTCTGCCTCAGCAACTAATTTCATGTTCAGAGGTGTGAAAGAACTAGCCAACCAGTGATCTCTGAGCCCAGCAATGCCCAAGTAAGTGAGATAATCTTGGGGAAGGGTACCAGTTAGATGCTGAAGAAGAGGACCAGTGAATCATGTTGCTTTCCTCCAAGATTGACAAAATCATTATTAAGGAAATGAACACAATTAACTGTGTTTTGACAGAAAGCCAAAATAGACTGAATGATGGAAATTGAGTGTGGTGTTTCACTCATTTTCTAGTGCTTATTTCTTCTATATTTTATGGAAAAAATGGTATGAGTTAATAGTTAATAATAAATAGCTAAGAGGATGGCCACCAAAATCAAGCATATGTGGGCGTGACAATGTCCATACTTTGATACTTAGTAGCTGCAGTTGTCATGGGAATGGTAGAGAGACTCTCTTGTTTGTTTCCTTTCAGCCTTTGAAATTATCATGGAGCTGAATGTACCTCCTAGCAATCGACAATTAAGTAAAATTATATATGTAATAGACAAAGCAAATATCTGCTCTAAACATTAATTTTATTAACATTGGTTTGTGTGAACAATTAAGGAGATAAGATATTTAAGACATGACTTGTTCTGGGGAGATAGAAATTATAGCACTACACATTGTAATGAAGGCTGTGTAGTACTGTGAGAATACATAAAGGAGGCACAGAATTCAAAGACAATAGTGAATGTTCCAGTAAGACATTAACATATCTTAGATGCTGATTATATAATTTGCTTAGTGAAGAAGGGAAGCAAATGTATTAGTGGCAGCTTGTGAAAATTCAGAAACATATCTTTGTAAAGATTAGTATGGATACCAGTCAATAGTTTTGGTCAGATAAAGTGATAAATAAGGAAAATAACTTTAGACATTTATAGAGCCAACAAGAAGAACCAACAGCTAAAGACGCATGCCACTAAAGAATGAAGACCTGACATAGGAAAGGCATCAGCCCTTCCTGGCCCCAACCTCCGGCGATCCCAGCTTCAAGAAAAGGCATCAGCCCTTCCAGGCCCCAACCTCCAGCAACCCCAGGTTCAGGTGATCTTGGGTCTCCGTGGGGCCACTCCCCATCCCTGCCCACCACCCATCCCCACAATCTTCCGAGAGCCCGCTCCTGGCATCCAGAAGACCCGTCCACACAGGAAAGGCATCAGCCCTTCCTGGCCCCAACCTCAAGCAACCCCAGCTTCAACTTCAGCTTCAGTGTCAGCGTCCCCAGCTTCAGATTCAAGAAAGAAAGAGACCAGTGGAGATGGAAAGACCCCACCAGCACCCACTGGAAGAAGAGATGGGAAGAAGACAGAATAAGAGCTCACTCAGCAATAGAAAGACCAACATGACTCCACCAGAATCTAGAGAACCAACGCCAGCAAGACCTGAAAAGCACTACATAGATGAAGCAGAGGAGACAGATCTGAAAAATTATTTTATGAAGATGATAGAGAACATCAAAGAGGAAACGAGGAAATCCCTTAAAGAAATAGAAGAAAAAACAAACAAAAAATCCATGAAATGGGGGAAAAATTTAAGAAATAAACAAATCTCTCAAAGAATCTAAAGAGTATCAAGAAAAAAACAACCAAACAAATGAAGAAAACAACTCAAACAGTTGAAGGATTGAAAGCTGAAATAGAAACAATAAAGAAAGCACAGAACAAGGGGATGCTGGAAATAGAAAAGCTGGGAAAACGAACAGGAACTACAGATGCAAGTATCACCAATACAATACAAGAGATAGAAGAAAGAATCTCAGGTGTTGAAGAATCATTAGAGGATATACCATCACGAACCAAAGAAGTTGATTCCAGGAAGCATGTTAGGACAATAGGGCGAGGAGACAATGATGTACTTTCTCACATTACTAGGCATGAAAAGAAGTCTGAAGGTGTGAACACAAGAGTGTAAAATGAGAATTTGGCAGGAACAGGCCCACAGAGGTATGCTGCTGTGGCAGGGGTAGTAACTGGATGGACGCAGGTTGAAGTGAAGGAGGATAATAAGAAAGAACTCCCTGCAGTTATTAGAACAGATCCATGGGACTGGAGTACAAAAGGAATATGAAACCTATGGATGATTTTTTTTCCTTTTTCTGGCCTTTCCTTCTTTAGATGAAAACAACTACAACATATTTATATGCTGACATAAATAATACATGAAAGAGGAAATAATACTGCAGGAAAGGCAGGGCTAGGTTGCTAAAACAGTCTTTGCAGGAGATGGAAAGAAACATATTAGAGTTACAGGGACTAAGGAGAGTGTGGTGTTAGCCTCAGAGAGGAGGAGAATATCTCATCCAATAGATAATGGAGGGAATGTAGAAGAATATAGGCATACATCTAGGAAGCACTGGAATGGGAATCTTCTTTTCTAATTCTTCCAATGGTTAAAAAACAACAGAGAGCAAAGATAATAGAAAGAACTTGGCAAGGGTGAAGAGCATATGTAGAAGACTTGAGGACAAAGAGTGGTACCAAATAGTTGTTTACAATAAGAGACTGGACCTTCTTTTCTGTATTGCTTTGGAATCTGTCGTGGAACTCACTCTGTAGACCACACTGGCCTTGAACTCACAGAGATCTGACAGTCTCTGCCTCCTGAGTGCTGGGATTAAAGCCATGCAATACCAATGCTCAGCTGACATTGGATCATTTAAAGCTTGAGAATCAAACCAAAGTTTGTGGTCCAAACTTAGATTATGGACTATTTCTGTAAATAATTTTGTTGGAAGGAAGCCACACCCATTCATTTGAATTGAGTCTATCTTGTTTTGTTTGTTTTTTTTGTTTTTGTTTTTTCTTATTAAAGAATTTTTTATTTAAATTAGAAACAAGCTTGCTTCACATGTTAATCCCAGCTCCTTCTCCCTCCCCTCCTCCCCCTTCCCCTATCCCCCCATGTCATCCCCCCAGCCACCCAGCCAATCCCCACTTCATTTCCCAGAGAGGGTGAGGCCCTCCATGGAGGTATCCAGAGTCTGTAATTTCTTTCAGTGCAGGGCTTAGGCCCTGCCTTAAGAGACCAGGCTGAGAGAGCATCCCTCATTGTAGGATGGGCACCCAACGTCTATTTGTATGCCAGGGAAAAATACTGATCTGCTACCCAAGGCCCCATAGATTGCATAGACCTCCTCACGACACCCATATTCAGGGAGTCTGGATCAGTCCCATGCTGGCTTCCCAGTCATAAGTTTGTGGTCCAATAGCTTACTCTTGTTCAGGCCAGGAGTTTCTGTGGATTGAACCAGCCCAGTCTTGACCCCTTTGCTCAGCAGTCCTTCCTCTCTGTCACTAGTTTCCAGGAGATCAGTTCAGTGTTTAATTGTGGGTGTCTGCCTCTGCTTCCATCATTCACTGGATGAAAGTTCTAGGAAGGCATATAAGAAAGTCTTCAAACTCATTATCAGGGAAGGGCATTTAAGGTAGTTTCTCCACTATTGCTTAGTTTGCCAGTTGGTGTCATCCTTGTAGATCTCTGGAAATACCGCTAATGCTAGATCTCTCCTCAAACCTATATTGCCTCCCTCTATTATGGTATCTTTCCTCCTCCTCTCCTCTATTCTTCCCTGACTCAAATTTCCTGCTCCCCCATGTCCTCCTCTCCCTCATCTTCCCCCCTCTCATTTTCCTGGCTCCCTCTCCCCCCCATGCTCCCTATCTGCTAAGGAGATCTTGCCTTATTCCTTTTCATGGGGTACCTTGCATATATCTCTTAGAGTCCTACCTGTTTCCAAGACTCTCTGGCAGTGGGATTGTAGGCTGGTACTCCTCTGATCCATGTCTAAAAGCCATATATGAGTGAGTATATACCATGTTTGTCTTTTGGTGACTGGATTACCTCAGTCAGTATGGTTTCTTCTAGTGCCATCCATTTGCCTGCAAATTTCAATATTCCATTGTTTTTTTCTGCTGAATAGTACTCTATTGGGTAAATGTTCATTTTCTCTAGCTACTCCAGTTGAGGGGCATCTAGGTTGGTTCCAAGTTCTGTCTATTATGAATAATGCTGCTATGAATATAGTGGAACAGAAGTCCTTGTATGAATGTTCAACTTTTGGGTGTATGCCTAAGAGTGGAATTGCTGGGTGGTGTGGTAGTATGATTCTCATTTTCCTGAGGAATCTCCAAAGTGACTATACAAGTCGGCATTCCCACCAACAGTGGAGGAGTGTTCCCCTTTCTCCACACTCCTTCCAGCATAAACTGTCATTGGTGTTTTTTATTTTAGCCATTCTGAGAGGAGTAAGATGGTGTCTCAGAGTTGTTTTGATTTGAATTTCCCTGATGGCTAGGGCCATTGATCACTTTCTTAAGTTTCTTGCAGCCATTTGTAGACTCATCTATTGAGAATTCACTATTTAGTTCTGTACCCCACTTTTGAATCCTTTTGTATTTTGGAGACTTGCTACTTGTGTTCTTTGTAAATTTTGGAGATCAGCCCTCAGTCAGATGTAGTGTTGGTGAACATCTTTTCCCAGTCTGTGGGCTGCCTTTTTGTCTTATTGACTGTGTCCTTTGCCTTACAGAAGCTTTTCAGTTTCGGTATGTCCCATTTATTTATTGTCAATCTCAGTGTCTGTGTTACTTGTGTTGTGTTCAGGAAGAGGGTTACTGTACCAATTCATTCAAGGGTACTTCCCACTTTCTCTTCTAAGAGATTCAGTGATGCTGGATTTATGCAGAGGTCTTTGATTCATTTGGACTTAAGTTTTGTGCATGGCGATAGACATGGTTCTGTCTGCAGTCTTCTACATGCCAGCTTCCACTTATGCCAGCACCATTTGTTGAAGATGCTTTCTTTTTTCCATTGTATAATTTTAGATTCTTTGTCAAAGATCAGTTTTTCATGTGTGTATGAGCTAATATCAGGGTGCTCAATTTGATTACATTGGTCTACAGTCTATTTTTGTGCCAATACCAAGCTGTTTTCATGACTATAGCTCTATAGTAGAGCTTGAAGTCAGGAATGTTGATGCCTCAGGACATTGTTTGTTGAACAGGGTTGTTTTGGCTATCATGGGTCTTTTATTTTTCCATATAAAGTTGAGAATTGTTCTTTTAAGGTCTCTGAAGAATTGTGCTTGGATTTTAATGGGAATTGTATTGAATCTGTAGATTGCTTTTTGCCAAGATTGCCATTTTTACTATGTTGATCCTACCTATCCAACAGCTTGGGAGATCTTTCCATTTTCTGGTATCTTCTTTAACCTCTTTATTTAAAGACTCAAAGTTCTTGCCATACAAGTCTTTCACTTGTTTGGTTAGTGTTATCCCCAGATATTTTATGTTGTTTGGGCCTATTGAGTGGGGTGATGCTTCTCAGCCCATTTATCGTCCATATGTAATATTGCTACTGATTTTTTTTTACTTAATCTTGTATCCTGCCACTTTGCTGAAGGTGTTTATCAGCTGTAGGAGTTCCCTGGTAGAATTTTTTGGGTCCCTTATATAAAATATCAAATCATCTGCAAAGAGTGAAAGTTTGACCTCTTCCTTTCTAATTTGTATCCCCTTGATCTTCTTTGTTGTCTTATTGCTCTAGCTAGAACTTCAAGTACTAAATTGAAGAGGTATGGAGAGAGTGGACAACCTTGTCTTGTTCTTCATTTTAGAAGAATCGTGTTGAGCTTCTGTCCATTTAGTTTGATGTTGGCTGTTGGTTTGCTGTATATAGCTTTTGTTATGTTTAGGTATGTTCCTGTTATCCTGGATCTCTCCAAGACCATTATCATGAAGGGTTATTGAATATTGTCAAAGGCTTTTTCAGCATCTAGTGAGATGATCATGTGATTTTTGTATCTCAACTTGTTTATATGGTGGATTACATTGATGGATTTCCATATATTGAATCACCCCTGCATCCCTGGGATGAAACCTACTTGATTGTGATTGATGATTTTTCTGATGTGTTCTTGGAACCGATTTGCCAGTATTTTATTGAATATTTTTGCATCAATGTTCATGAGGGATATTGGTTTGAAGTTCTCTTTCTTAGTTGTGTCTTTGTGTGACTTGGATATCAAGGTTATTGAAGCCTCATAAAAATAATTTGGCAAAGGCCCTTCTGCTTCTATTGCATGGAATACTTTAAGGAGGATTGGTATAAGCTGTTCTTTGAATTTCTGGTAGAATTCTGCACTGAGACCATGTGGATCTTTGTTTTTGTTTGTTTGTTTGTTCTTTTGGATGGGAGACTTTTGATGACTGCTCCTATTTCCTTAGGGGTTATAGGTCTATTTAAATTGCTTATCTGTTCTTAATTTAATTTTGGTAAGTGATAGCTATCCAGAAAATTGTCCAGGTTTTCAAAGTGTCACCTTGGGATTCTCTGGATTTCCTCAGTGTCTGGTGTTATGTTGCCCTTTTCATTTCTGATTTGTTAATTTAAATGTTCACACTCTGCTGCTTGGTAAGTTTGGATAAAGGTTTGTCTATCTTGCTGATTTTCTGTGCTACATTGATTCTTTATATTGTTTTCCTGGATTCTACTTTATTGATTTCACCCCTCAATCTGAATATTTCTTGGCATCTACTCCTCTGGGGTGAGTTTCCTTCTTTTTGTTCTAGAGCTTTCAGTTGTGCTATTAATTCTCTAGTGTGACTATTCTCCAGCTTCTTCATGTGGGCACATAGTGCTATGAACTTTCCTCTTAGCACTGCTTTCAAAGTGTCCCATTCATTTGGGTATGTTGTGTCTTCATTCTCATTGAATTCTTGGAAGTGTTTAATTTCTTTTTTTTTATCACTACTTTGAGCCAGGAATGGTGCAATTGCACATTATTCAATTTCCATGAGTTTGTAAGGTTTCTGCAATTTGTGTTGTTGTTGAATTCTAACTTTGAAGCATGGTGGTCTGATAAGGTGCATGGAGTTATTCCAGTTTTTGTGTACCTTTTGAGGTTTGGTATGTTGTCAAGTATGTGGTTGATTTTTGAGAAGGTTCCATGTGGCACTGAGAAAGTATTGTCTTTTGTCTTTGGATGGAATATTCTATAGATTTCTGTTAAACCCAATTGTGTCATAACTTCTATTGGTTCTTTTGCTTCTTTGTTAAGTTTCTGTCTGGTAGTCCTGTCTAGTGGTGAGAGTGTGTTGTTGAAGTCTACCACTATAATTGTGTGATATTTTATGTGTGATTTGAGTTTTAGTAGTGTTTCTTTTACAAACTTGGATGCCTTTGAATTTGGGGCATATATTTTCAGAATTGAGAATTCATCTTGGTGGATTTCTCCTGTGATGTGTATGAAATGGGCTCCTTCATCTCTTTTCATTGATTTTGGTTTAACATATAATTTGTTAGATATTAGGACTGGTACACCAGCTTGTTTCCTGGGTCCATTTGACTGGAAAATCTTTTCCCAACCCTTAACTCTGAAGTAATATCTGTCTTTGAGGCTGAGGTATATTTCTTGTATGCAGAAGAAGGATGGATTCTGTCTTTGAAACCATTCTGTTACCCTGTGTCTTTTTATGGGTGAATTAAGACCATTAATATTGAGAGATATTAATGACCATTAATTGCTAATTCTGGTTTGTTTTGGAGTTGTTTTTAGTGGTGGAATTGTGTGTGGATTTTCAACCCATTTTCTTTAGGCTGTTGGTAAAGTAGGATTATCTATTGCCTATGTTTTTCTGGTAGCAGTTAACTTCCTTGGATTGGAGTTGTTCTTCCAGAACTTTCTGTAGGTCTGGGTTAGTGGACATATGTTGTTTAAATATGATTTTGTCTTGTTTTATCCATCTATAGTGACTGAAAGTTTTGCTGAGTATAGTAGTTTGGACTGGCATCTTCAGCCTCTTCATGTTGGCAGAATATCTATCCAGGACCTTCTTGCTTTCAGAGTTTCCATGGAGATGTCAGGTGTTACACGACCTTTTTCCTTAGCTGCTCCTAATATTCTTTCTTTCTTTATTCTGTATGTTTGGAGTCTTGATTAAAATGTGGCTAGGGACGCCGGGTGTTGGTGGCACACGCCTTTAATCCCAGCACTTGGGAGGCAGAGGCAGGCAGATCTCTGTGAGTTCGAGGCCAGCCTGGTCTACAAGAGTTAGTTCCAGGACAGCCTCCAAAGCCACAGAGAAACCCTGTCTCGAAAAACCAAAAAAACAAGTGGCTAGGGATTTTTTTGTCCTTTCTATTTGGTGTTCTGTAAGCTTGTACCTTCTTTAGCATTTCTTTCTTTAGGTTGGGAAAGTTTTCTTCTATGATTTTGTTGAATATATTTTCTGCCCCTTTGAGGTTATTTTCTTCACCTTCTTCTATACCTATTATTCTTAGGTTTATTGTTTTCACAGTGTCCCTTATTTCCTGCATATTTTATGTTAGGGATTTATTGGACTTAAGATTTTCTTTGGTCGATGAATCTTATTTCTCCCAGTGTACCTTCAACACTGGAGGTTCTCTCTTCCATCTCTTATATTCTGTTGATTATCTTTTCATCTGTAGTGCCTGACATTTTGCCCAGCTTTTGTACTTCTAGCTTTCCTTTAGACTATGTTTTTTTTCTCTATTTCATCTTTCAAACCTTGCACTGTTTGAATTGTTTCTTGCAAGTTTTGCTTCACCTTTTCCTCCATTTCTTGCATTTTTTTTGGTTTGTTTTTTCTTTCATTTCTTTAAGGGATTTCCCATATCCTCTTTGATGGCCTCTATCATTTTCATGAGGTTGTCTTTAAGGTCATTCTCTTCTGCTTCATTTGTATTGGAATGTTCAAGTCTTGCTGGTGTAGACTCTCTTGATTCTGGCCGTGTCATATTTGTTTTTCTGTTGCTGAGTGTGGTTTGTATTGTCTCCTTCCCATCCCTTTTTCCAGTGGGTACAGAAAGAGCCTCTTTTCTCCTGGTGGGTAGGGGACCAGGGTTCCCTTTTGGTGGGTGTAAGCAAGTCCAACACTCTGGTAGTTCTCCTCTTCTTGGACCTAGTCCTATTTCCTTGGGTAGAGAAGAAGACTAGGATGCTAGGGTGCTATGGATCTGGCCTGGATGAGAGCTGCAGTAGCACCTTTTAGGCACAGGAATGCACCCTGGAGACAGGCTCGAGTTTACCTGGTCCCATTTGGGGATAAGGAGACCAGGATGCTGGGGTGTGTTGGCTCCTGCCAGTAGGGGAGACTGTGTGGCAGTCCCCAGGCACTGGATCATGGTTCCAGAAACAAGCCCTGGTTTGCCTGGGCACATGTGTGGATTGTTTTTTGTTTTTGTTTTTTCTATGATGGCTGAATGTTAAAGAAAACATATGGCTGCAAAGCTCATATTACTTACTCTATGGGCAGTTACAGACAACAATTGTCATGGCTATCCTGGGGGGAGATAAATAGGGGACAGGAGAAGCAGAGAATGAGAGTAAGACAAACTGGCTGATCAAGCTCTGTTTACTGAGAATTTCATACGAGCTTATAGGGAATCTTGGCATTGCATGTGGCAGAGGAATGTCAGAGGTTGTAGACAGTCCTGGCTTTGAGGAATGAGGCAGAGGACTGTTAGAAGCAGGATATGTTTGATAAGTGATGAGCAGAAGATTCCACCAGGGTGTTCAGGCATTAACAAAACATTGTTAAGCGATGGATTATTGCTATGGTACCAGGCCATCTGTGGGAAGGCGCCTGAGCTTTGGGAAATGCCTTGGGCTGAGAAACAGAGGTTTACTGTGACCTGGTCCTCAACAATGCACCTTCAGCTATTCAAGTCTGTGTGTCATAAGGAAGGGAGTCGGAATTAATCAGAGTCAATGTTCAGTCAGGCTAGCACAATCCAAGGGTAGAACCACAGAAGCATCAAGGGAATGTGAAATAGCATGAGCAACATACATGGAAATTGTTGCAAATTAAATGAAGTCATGAAACAAAGAGTGGCACTGACATTAAGGGCCAGTGGATTTAAGTTTTAATGGGATTCAGAAAATATTGAATTGGATATAAGAAGAAGTAAACACTACAACATGGGATGACAGTTGAAATGAAGAGTGGGGGGTTGCACTTCAGATCAACAGGAAGGCAGATACGTCCCTATAGTGAGGTACAAATAAAATAAAGGAAGGAATAAGTGTTCTTTAGAAGGAATATTCCACAGAAATCCAAGAGAACATTCCTGTCTATTAGATCTAAGTTTCACACATGGTCTAGAAATTCAATTTACAGAGCAAATTTGGAAAGCATGAGCAACGAAGGTCTTCTCTCCTTTGTCTGCTTCCAAAGAAACCCGTGAAATTGCATTAAGAAGGAAAAATCAAAACCAGGCAGGAGAAAGTCCATGCACTTTCAAATGTAGGTCCTGTTAATAACTCCATCTCTCAAGGGAAATGTCTCCAACTGAAAGACACTGCCCAGAGTTACTGTCCCTGGAATGGTGTAGACGACAGACACAAACCAGGAACTGCAGATTTCATTATTCTCCACACTGCTGGTGAAATGGAGTACAGGGTGAGTTATGTGAGGTTTTTCAGGTCTTTCCAAACTAAACACGCTTTGTCAGTTTTTGAAATCATAAGAATAACCCATCTTCCTACTCTTAGCCTTGACCTCACTCACATAGATTTTTCCCCCTTTTTAAATTATTGTGTCTCTTACATCAAACACTTTAAATGGAGAGCATGTTGCTCTGGGTTGACTTTGTCCATGCTTGCCATCCTTCCTGACCCACCTTCAAAGTTATGGATGCATTCCAAACTGATTAAATGGGTCACAGCCTTGCAGACGGGCCAAAGCCAGCTGGTTCCAGTCAATTGTGTTTCTTCCAATTGGCAAACGATAAATGGATTTTTGTTCCTAAAGTTGGTGATTGATGACTTGATATTGTGCCTTGCAGACCAGAGTAACATCTCACCCTAAGCCAAAGTCTATGAATCTGTCGGCATTCTTAGATTAGCCTATCTGTACACCACAACACACTGAATTTGAGTTTATTTATAAATTGTAAATCCAGCTCTATTTGAGGATATATACTTTTATATGTTATATATTTTCTATAGTTTTGTCTGTATGTACACTGCATATAATAACCTGTAAGTATATAGTAAACATATATACATACACACACATACATATATATATGCATAGTTTTTGTGAGGAAATAGATAAAATGTACAATTGTTCATGTGAGAGCCTGTGCTGAATAAATAAATGGATTTTTAAAAAGTGGCGATCTTGTTATAAAACTCAATAATCAATATAAGTGAGCATGTGTTTAATACATGTAAATACCTGACTTAAATCCAAAGAGGAAAAAATGAGTGTGACTGAACAGAATAGAAGCAGTCAAACAGAGTCTAAAATTGGCGATCTAAACCTAGAAGTGC
Source organism: Mesocricetus auratus (assembly GCF_017639785.1). Taxonomy (NCBI): domain Eukaryota; kingdom Metazoa; phylum Chordata; class Mammalia; order Rodentia; family Cricetidae; genus Mesocricetus; species Mesocricetus auratus. The sequence goes on along the minus strand of NW_024429190.1, from coordinate 26,333,693 downwards.
TACTCATATTTTAACCTACTAACCTTAAGCTATCAATATCCCTTGAGTGCTTGTTAGAAGTACAGAAATTCATTCCAACCTATGGAATAAGAACCTTCATTTTTTAAACGCTTCAGTGATTCCTACAGTTGTTAGAATTAAGAAACACTGCTCTAATCCACAAAGTATTACAAAATTACTAACATGAACACCATTGATGACCTTCAAAAACACACTGAGCTGGTCAGTACTTTCCTGTTCAGAATCAGAGGTGCTCACAGTCTCATCATTGAACAATTCTCTTCAAATTTGTCCCACATGGTAAATTGGAGATTTATTAGTAATATAAAATACTGTAAACTTTTATAAGATATTTTGGGATAGCACAGAATTGAATGCCACCTTTTATCATAGAATATCCTCTTATGACCCCTAATTCTATTCTAACCTAAATCGTCACTCTCCAAGGTCTCAGAATAACCCAAATGTTTCAGATGCTTGAATACTGAGAAAAAGCAGGCATTACATGAGTGAGCTTTTCAAATCAATTAATCCATATTGCTAATATACTTTATTTGAAACCTCAACCAACTTACAGGCAATGGAGAGAGAATTAGATATAGAAACTAATAGCAGGTACATAGAAAACATTTATGAATTTTCCAATATTGTTTTAATATGTCACATTATCAGTGACTTTTCAGAAAAATTATTATTCTTTCTTACAGCTGACAACATGGAAGTTCTATGTATGAACGCCCAGAGTTGCCGATAAATAAGCAGTCAAGCCTGAATGCAATTCTCCATTATCTGTTGTTCTATTCCTTGCCCCTTGACACTCTAGTTTAAGGTTAGTTCTAAAAAGAAACACATTTGCGCTTCAGTCATATTTCTCTGAAGGCTTCATCATGAAATATCTGAGTCTAGCTTCCCATTTGTAATTTAAAACAGCAATATCTAATCTGCCAGACTATTATGAATCATTGGAATCAAATTTATGAAACTATAACTGTAAATCAGTATGATTATGTCAATTTCAGCCAAAATTAGAGAACAATTTTACCTATAAATTTGATTAAAACCCCTCCTTCATTGCAAATCTATGCAAGATTTTAAATTTTATTGGCAAGAAAATATATCTGTGATGATAGTATCTTAATGGACTTTTAAAAGAACAAGCCAGAGGCAAGCAAGAATACACACTCAGTTTCCAGTCTTTGGTGTAAGGAATAAAATTTCAGTATGTATTACTTATGATTCTCCAGAATAATGAATGGATATATGGCTAAATTCATATAGACAGTGAAGAGAAAGGAAACAATGAGAAAGAGGAGAAGAGAGGAGAGGAGAGGAGAGGAGAGGAGAGGAGAGGAGAGGAGAGGAGAGGGAGAAAACTTGGAATGTAAAAGCATATAATGATTTGGTTCAGTTACAAAGGTTTATGACCAAGAGACTGAATGATAGATAATTAAAGTCCAAGGAGCAAGGTGAGATGTAATAGTTCAGTTAAGCAGAAGAAAAGGGAAAATTTTATGTTTCTATCTATGGTTAGGTACAAAATAAACTATTACACACGAGTTTACACACAATGAGCAATCTGTGACCTGTGTGTAGCAAAGAACAGCTGTATAGGCTTTAGCCTAGTTCTGAAACCATCACAACAATCAAGAGAAATAACAGTTAAAATCATGGCCACATAAACTAGTCTTCCGCATTAGAGAACCACCACCTTGCCTAGTAAAGCAGGCAAAACCATAGGCACACTCTAGTATAAATGCTTGATGCTTAGAAGGAGAACTAGCTACCTGACCTTAAAGAGAAAGTGAAGGACTTAAGAGGGTAGAAGAATCCAGGTTAGGTTTACTAAAGCATAAATCTGTGTAATAAAAAAGAAATAGAAACTTTAATTCAGAATGAAATACTACAGATATTCTTGGAGGAGATATATTGAACAGCATAAATCCCAGGGTTCTTCTAATCCATTCAAGTCATGCTCCAGGGCAATTTCTTTAATATGATTGCCCAGTCCACTGTACATCATATTCCACTGTTGTCAATAGAGAAGAACGACATTTGTAGTTAGAAGATACTCTCTGGAGAGACAACCAAGATTGAAATTTCTGCTCCACAGTCTCTCAACATACTGACTGGCAGTACCTCATTGCTTGCATTTTAAAAATGGTCCTAAATATACTTCCCACCTCATACAGATCCCACAGTCTGACCCATGTGACAGCAAGACTTAGCCTGGGCTCATCATAAGCTCTACACAGAGAGGTTCAAAGTGGCTTTCCATAGCTATTTTGATAAAAACACAATGTATATTAATATGGAATTGTTTCCAGAAATTGTATGTAACAGTTCTTTCTTTGGATTGACAGCTCCTGAATAATGACATGAAGACTTATTAGTAACTCTGAAAGCTTGGTCTTATTCCTAACTAGCTCTTAAAACAAAAATCAACCCATTAATATTAACCTACCTTCTGTCGCATGTTTCATTACTTCTCCTCCATACTTCCTGAGCATCTCACAGGGGAATCTCCACCTCTCCTTCTTCCCATAGGTCCAATCTCTGCTCAGAAGTCCTGCCTATGATCTCCTGCCTAGCTATTGGCCATTCAGATATTTATTAAGCCAATCAGAAGATGCCTTATGTGGGCAAGGTAGGACAAGGACATATCCTCACACTGTGTGATCAAATATCCCACGACAATCGTACACTTTCCAGAAGTAAGGATGTCTATAAAACATCTCTAGAGTGAAATACAAAGATAGTTAAAAAAAAAGAAATTCTGGCTTTAAGCAATAAAAGCTAGTTTGAAAACAGAAAAATACAGTCTATTACTGGGATAAGGTCACTGCACCAGGAGGAATAGTGGGACCTGTCTTTTCCCCAACTCTTTCTCCGATAAATTTTATGGTATTAAAATTATTCCTTTGCATCAAGAGTCAACTTTCTCATCTTTAATACATAATATTGATCTATGAATTGGTTTCTAAGATCTCTTCAGTGCTACAGGTTCATTAATCTGCATTTACATGTAAATTGATGTATTAAGAGTTATTATGACCAATTATTCCATTCTAACAAGGTGTCTTTGGGGGAATAGTTGAAAACATACAATGTCAGAATCAGGAAGTTTAATGTTTGTATGAAAAATAATCATGGTTCTGTTTTATTCAATGATTTATAAATGGGTTTTATCTACTTACCTTTATTTACCTTTGAAAGTGGAGAAAAGAAAAATGTTCCTCTGCATTCATGGGAAAGGAAAATGAATAAAATAAATGAATAACCAAATAAGTATGAATGGTAATGCATGCTGCAGAGGAAACAGTATCAAAGTCAGGTTTCAGTGTTGTAGCTGGGCATTAGGTGGGATAAGGACCAGCCAGAGAAATCTACTTTGAATTAATATTCAACTGAGATCTTAACCAGAATCCTAAGGATAATTCCAAGGAAAAAATTCTAAGGAATAAATTTACTTGTAATTGAAAATAGTCTAACAGAGATATTTGCCTTAGAATTATATTCTTCATTCTTATTATCACATTAAACTTCCTGTTGTACTTAAGTTAGAAGAAAAAGTTTCACACATTTACAATTTGTACTGATATCCTCTGTTCATAGCTCATAGCTATGTAACATAATACTCTGAAATTTGGTGGGTTTAACCAGATCATTTATTTTGCTTATATTTTTGGATGTCAGTTACTGGGGAAATGTTTAAATTCAGATTCCCAGCTAAGGAAGTCACTAATGGAAGACATATTTCCAAGATCTCTTCCGCATTCATATGCTTCAATCCCAGAGTTTTGGAATCCCTTCAGTATAGTGCTCCTGTTATACAGTAACTCCACACAACTCAGGCATGTCATGATATGAGGGGTTCATCATTATTCACCTGTGAGCAGATTCAAAGGAAAGTATCATAAAAGCAAGGGTTCTAAATGTAGTGTCAAAGGTCACAAAGCAACAGCTCTACCACATATCATTAAACAACACTTATTCGAAGGCCATCCCAGATTTAAGAATTGAACAACACACAGTAAGTAAATACCTGAGGATAACCAAGGCTTATAGGCACCAGCTTTAAGCATCAGCTACTGCACACTCACTTCCCAGTGAAATCTGTGTCCTTATTTTCCTCATTACTCCTATGTGTCTCTAAGTTCTTAGCATCACTGTTTTCTCTTCTGTAAGTATTTATTTGCATCTGAAAACCCATTGTACATAGATCTGCCATGACATGTGTTTTGTCCCATTATCGTTTGATTTGCAACCCTGCCTGGGTACTAGACATTGAGTACCTTGAGGGAACTGAGATGTATTCATTCATCTTTAAAGGTAAGGCTTTGGCAAAGACCCTTCTGCTTCTAAGAAAGAGAACTTCAGACCAATATCCCTCATGAACATTGATGCAAAAATACTCAATAAAATACTGGCAAATCGGATCCAAGAACACATCAAAACAATCATTCACCACGATCAAGTAGGTTTCATCCCAGGAATGCAGGGATGGTTCAACATACGAAAATCCATCAACGTAATCCACCATATAAACAAGCTGAAAAACAAAAATCACATGATCATCTCACTAGATGCTGAAAAAGCCTTTGACAAAATCCAACACCCCTTCATGATAAAGGTCTTGGAGAGATCTGGGATAACAGGGACATACTTAAACATAATAAAAGCTATATACAGTAAACCAACAGCCAACATCAAACTAAATGGACAGAAACTCAATGCAATTCCTCTAAAATCAGGAACAAAACAAGGCTGTCCACTCTCTCCAAACCTTTTCAACATGGTACTTGAAGTCCTAGCTATTGCCATACGACAACAAAGGGGGATCAAGGGGATACAAATTGGGAAGGAAGAGGTCAAACTTTCACTGTTTGCAGACGATATGATAGTTTACATCAATGACCCAAAGAACTCTACCAGGGAACTCTTACAGCTGATTAACACCTTCAGCAAAGTGGCAGGCTACAAGATCAACTCAAGAAAATCAGTAGCCCTACTATATACAGATGATAAAAGGGCTGAAAGAGAAATCAGAGAAACATCACCCTTTACAATTGCCACAAACAACATAAAATACCTTGGGGTAGCGCTAACCAAACAAGTGAAAGACCTGTATCGTAAGAACTTTGAATCTTTAAAGAAAGAAATTAAAGAAGCCCTCAGAAAATGGAAAGATCTCCCATGCTCTTGGATAGGTAGGATCAATGTAGTAAAAATGGCAATCCTGCCAAAAGCAATCTACAGATTCAATGCAATCCCCATTAAAATCCCAGCACAGTTCTTCACAGACCTTGAAAGAACAATAATCAATTTTGTATGGAAAAACAAAAGACCCAGGAGAGCCAAAACAACCCTGTTCAACAAGGCAACGTCCGGAGGCATCACCATCCCTGACCTCAAGCTCTATTATAGAGCTATAGTCCTGAAAACAGCTTGGTATTGGCACAAAAATAGACAGGTAGACCAATGGAATCGAATTGAAAACCGGGTATTAACCCACACACGTACGAACATCTGATCTTTGACAAAGAAGCTAAAAATATACAATGGAATAAAGAAAACATCTTCAACAAATGGTGCTGGCATAATTGGAGACTGGCATGTAGAAGAATGCAGATCGATCCATGTCTATCGCCATGCACAAAACTTAAGTCCAAATGGATCAAAGACCTCAACATAAATCCAGCCACACTGAACCTCTTAAAAGAGAAAGTGGGTGGTACCCTTGAACGAATTGGTACAGGAGACAGCTTCCTGAACATAACACCAGTAGCACAGGCAGTAAGATCAACAATTAATAAATGGGACCTACTGAAACTGAGAAGCTTCTGTAAGGCAAAGGACACAGTCAGCAAGACAAAAAGGCAGCCCACAGAATGGGAAAAAATATTCACTAATCCCACATCTGACAGAGGGTTGATCTCCAAAATTTACAAAGAACTCAAGAAGCAAGTCTCCAAAACAGCAAAGGACCCAATTAAGAAGTGGGCTGCAGAACTAAATAGAGAGTTTTCAATAGAGGAGTCTAAAATGGCTGAGAGGCACTTGAGAAAGTGCTCAACATCCTTAGCCATCCGGGAAATGCAAATCAAAACAACTCTCAGATACCATCTCACCCCTGTCAGAATGGCTAAAATCAAAAACACCAATGACAATTTATGCTGGAGAGGATGTGGTGAAAGGGGGACACTCCTCCATTGCTGGTGGGAGTGCCAACTGGTTCAGCCACTTTGGAAATCAGTGTGGAGATTCCTCAGAAAAATGGGAATAAACCTACCACAAGACCCAGCAACTCCACTCTTAGGCATATATCCAAAAGATGCCCATTCATACAACAAAGAGGTCTGTTCCACTACGTTCATAGCAGCTTTATTTGTAATTGCCAGAACGTGGAAGCAACCTAGATGTCCCTCACCCGAAGAGTGGATAGAGAAAATGTGGTATATCTACACAATGGAGTACTATTCAGCAGAAAAAAATAATGGAATCATGAGATTCGCAGGCAAATGGATGACACTAGAAGAAACCATCCTGAGTGAGGTAACCCAGTCACAAAAAGAGAAACATGGCATGTACTCTCTCATATATGGATTTTACACATAGATCTGGGGAGTGCCAGCCTACAATCCTATGGCCAGAGAGTCTGGGAAACAGAAACTTTATTTAGTGGCTGATCGAAGAAGAGGCAGACTCCTTGGTTAAGTACTGAGCTGAACTCAAGAAAGCCAGTAACAGAGAGGGAGGACTGATGATCAAAGGGATTAAGACTGGGCTGGTTTAACCCCCAGAAACAGCTGACCAGACAAAGGTTAACTATTGAATCCCAGGCATTAGCCTGGGAAGCCAGCATGGGACTGATCAAGACCCCCCTGAATCTGGGTGTCAGAGAAGAGGCCTAGGGAATCTATTGAGCCTTGGGCAGCAGATCAGTACCCATCCCAAGTATACACACGGACTTTGGACTCCAATAGAACAATGTGAGGTGCACTCTCACCCAGAACTCTTGGGAAAGGGTCTAGGCCCTGCCCTATATGAAATGACACACTATGGACACCCCCATGGAGGGTCTCACCCTCCCTGGAGAAATGAGAGGATAACGGGGGGGGGGAGGGGAGGGCACGGGAGGAAGGGAGGGAATGGGAGAGGGACCTGGAACTGACTTGTGAAGCAACCTTGATTCTTATCTAAATTTAAACTGGAAAATAAAATTAAAAAAAAAAATAAAGGTAAGGCTTTGAGGGCTGGTGCTGAGTACATGTTAACTGGGTGAGCAAGCATGTGCATGTTAACACATTTACTCCCTAGGCTGAGAAAAACAGCATTAAGTGGATTCAAGTGAATTTCTTGTTTCGAGAGAATTTTTGGGTCAAGGCTGTCAGCATTTATACTATCTCCCTCTACAATATTTTCACGCATAACATCAAGTACTTTCAGGGTATAACAAATAGACTTGCCTTAAAATAGCGAAAGCAACAGATGTCAAATAGTTTTAGGATCTTGTCAACCTGATAAGTTGTTCTTCTATTTCACATACTTCAAGAAGATGTGCGAGCTCATAGATTTATCTTCACAAGAAGGTACCACAGAAAATGATAAAGAAGAAAATATAGCTAAGATTCAACCTGAGGAAAATTTCTTTTGTCTGAATTCTCTAATCTAAACTGACAGTTTATAGTTCTTGTGCCTTGAGTCTTAAATGTCCCTTAAGAAACATATGTTAAAGGCTTGGCCACAAGGCTGTGGTGCTATTGGGAGACGAAGGAACTGTTAGGAGGTGAGATTAAATGGGAGGAAGTTAGGTCATTAGTCGCATGCTCTGGAGGAATAATTGAGACACTGCTTTTTCCTTCATGCTGTAATTGTTTCCCAGCTTCCATGAGATGAGCAGCTCTACTGTTCTTAATCTCCTTAACATAATGCTCTAACTCACTAAAGGCCCTAAAAGAAAGCACCAAGTGACTTTGAACTGTATTTTCTGAAACTGCAAGGAAGACAAAAGCAAAACAAAACTACTTTTCTCCAGAGTCCTTTGCCGTGGTGAAGGAAAGTTGTTTATAACAGTGACATTCACTGAATCTTTATGTTGATGGTGAGCTGTTAGGTGTTTCAGTTGCTGAGCATGTACTATGTAGCTTGCTGCAACATGTAAAACATGTAAAGAAAACACAAACACTTCCCTATGGGTCTCAAGTAGCATAAGTGTGCTTATTGCAATCATCAGAAAGTCAAATTTAAGTTCCCTTTCACTTACATTTCAGAATTAACCATGAGAAATGTCAGTTGAACACTTTATCATTTATCTTTACTTCATTTATTTATTTGTTTGGTTATTTACTATGGATGCAAGTTAAGTCCTTGGGTAGAGAAATGGCAATTAGAACACTTATTTTAGGATATGGGGACAAATTAGAGACCTCACAGCTTTTCAGGACAAGCTTTCTTTTTATTGATTATTTCATACAAGCATATAATATCCTTTCAAAAATTTTTCTCCCCCTTACTCTTTCCTTAAGTTTCCTTCCTACAGTTCCCACTAATTTTCTTTCCCAGCTTTATGTGTTTATTTTTTTACCCACTGAGTCAACTCTATTTTCCCTGTATGTATATTGATACAGGACCATTCACTGGAACATAGGTTGCCTCTCAGAGATTACAACTATGAAGAAATTGAGTTCCTTGTCCTAGCAACCAAAAATTGCTAATAACTCCTGGGTTATGTGTGGAACTTTATGAGCCCTTTCCTAACTCTTGTTGGTATTTTGGCAACACAAACTTTCTTATTATTTCTTTTCTTCCAAAAGAAAAAAAAACTGGTTGACCCAGACTGCTAAACTAATGGTTGAAGTCCTATTACAGCTCAGTATAACAACACACACCATAGGCTAACAGGATGAAATCACAGAACTCCTCAGCAGTAGCCAAACTCACATTGAAACAAAGCTGGAAGTGTAATGAATGGAAAAAGTGTCGAATGAAGCTTAAGTCAAGATGTTGCTGGCACAAGGCAGGGTATACAGGGTAATCCACTGCATGCTTTTCCTGTGGTCACTGCAGCAGGGGGAGTCTCTGTGCTCCCAGACCTACCTGCAGATTCTGAGACAACTGTTTCAGTGTCAGTGACCTACGAGGTAATGTCATCTCTTCCCAACAGAGCTTCACTCATGAAGCTAGCAATGAGGACATGTGCCAAAGACTGTGAAGGGTATAAGCTGCAATTTGTGTCCCCCAAAATATAAGTGAAAGGCTCAGATATAGACCATCGGGTTATGTGCACTTTCTCTGAAGGTCAGTGTTGTATATAATTTGGGATTTGTGGGTTATGCATACTCTAGATCAAGGGCTTATCTGCCTTGTAATCCCGCCCCTCTCACCAAAATCCAAAAGCATGTGTCAGTAAACCACTGTGCTGTGTGTCATTAAAGCTTTGTTTGCTCTTGGAAACTGAATTTTATCAAGTTTTCACATTTGTCACTGGGACATTGCTTTTCATCTCAGTGGGATCTGGAATCTCATAGATCAGACTCAGGATCTATCTGTGAGGGACTATCTCCATTAGGTCAATTGATATGGAAAGAACCCTCTCCCCTTCATACACACACACACACACACACACACACACACACACACACACACACTACAAGTGCTGGTGACACCATTCTACGCACTGAGGTCCTGGACAGAACAAAAAGGAGAAAGTTAAATAGGGGTTACAATTCATGTCTGCTTCAAAGCCCTACAACCAGGACCTCTGAAGAGAGGAAACTTTAGTCTTAGTCTTTCTGTCAACAGAATAGTAGTCACCAAATGATCAGACTTAAAGTGGCCATGAGACAAATCCAGCTTCTCTTAACCCCAAATAATAGTGCTTTCTCTTTCTCTCGCTCCCTGTCCCCCAGCACACACAGAGGTAAATCAATAATACAACAACTTGTTAAAAAACAAATATTTGTTTAGTAAGAACATGACTAAAATTTGTTTCAAAATTGCTGAGATTTTGGTGCTCCGATATAGCTCATAATTGTACTTCAGAGGCTATTCTATTCGTTTTCTACAGGTGCTGAGATAGCTGGTACACTCGCTCATTTACAACAATTTTCTCGGTTGTACTCTTTCCTTGGTAAATTATGTGAATCGGAGTTTGACTGTTCTCATGTAGGGACTAGTTTCCTTCCTTGGCTTGATGCACACGTCTTAAAAATATGTGCACAATGAGGCTCATCAAAACATTTTTGCTTTTATATTTTAATGTTTCAAAATTAGATGCTTCAAGATTAGGCCTTGTCAATCTCACTTGGTTTCACTCTGTTCTTAAACATGAATTTTACAAAGTAACAATAACAACTCCAGTGATTTATTTTCTCAAAATGTTTCAGTGCACAGGAAGAGAATTTTGAGATTATATATTATGCATTATTATTTGAGCTTTCACTCTTTAATTTGTTGAATTTTAACTTTGATTTTTTGACAAATATCAATGACTTCTTATTTAAAAACCATTTTTTAGTAATTGTAACTCAACAAAACTTCAAAACTCTGAAGTTTCATAAGATTTTAGCCATTACCCATTTGATTAAAGAATTTCACTGGAATTTTATTTCATTAAAGAAGCAACCAAATTTGGAAGAATCCAATTACAATACATACATGTCAACAGGAAAATTTCAACACAGGTGCCATGCAATGACTTTTTGGATAGTATTCTAAGGCTAGATTTTTTTTTCTAAAATCAAATCTATGATGCACATCAATGGGTAACAAAATACATTCTGAAACTGTTTTAGAATTTTTTAGGTGTGATAAAATATGTATAATGCTCACCATCCCAACAAGACTTGGGTATAGTTTTGTGCTAACAATTTCACATTGCTTTTCAACCTGTCTGCAAAATTCTTTCCATCTTGAAAGATGGAAACTATTACAAATAAATGAGGATCTGTTCTCATAGTAAAGGAATGAGATATACAATCTTCCAAAGGACAAAAAACATCCAGCAGACCTATCCAGCTATAATGCATTCTAAGCCACAATGAACTTATAGGCAATATAGTCCAAAAGAAGAAACAGTAATCATCAAGACAATCTCCATTTCGACCTAATGTTATGAAGAAATCACTTATCTTGGCCACACAGAACTTCACTTACTGAGTAGATTCATTTGGGTTTTTATTGTTGTTGTTGTAACTGTTTCTGCTGTTAATATTTTGGTGTGTGTGGGGGGGGGGGTTGGGGGGTGGGTGGGTGGGTGGTAAGTATGCAGACATGCACACATCATAGAACAGGCGTGGAGACGAGATAACAACTATCAAGAATCAGTTTTCTCTTTCCACTGTGGGTTCTGAGTATTTGTCTCCGGGTCATTAGGCTTGTATTGTAAGGCCCTGGGGCATCACATCCTTATAAGCCCTTGTTTTGTTGGACTTCTGAACACTGACATTCTCACACATGAGCTGTTAAGAAGACTTTTACTATGATGTAAGTCTTTCAAGCAAAATGCTAATTGCTATTGATACCTTGTTAACAGTTTTTTTCCTAGCGCTCACTAGAACTGTGAAATGGTTTAAATGTCTCATCATCTAAGTTACTGATTATGTGGCTACCACTTTTGCTTTTATTCCATTCTGTTTATAACTCATGTGGTAGTGGTGTCCTGAATGTTTGTAACCAAATAGCTTCAAAATGAAAAGTAAAATTTCCAATTTCTTTTACAGAACTTTAAGTAAGGAATCAAGTCATATTTCCCAAGTAGTAAAGAAAGACTTAAAGTTCAGTGGAGGGGGCAGATTTCATGGCATAGTAGAGATGACATGAACTAGATAAATTATGTCTAAATGAGAATTTATTATGATTAAATGTATACAGATTATGAATCTTTCTTTTAAATAGTACAACTGGAGCTTTTGACTATTAAATGCACTTTTCTAAATGCAAGATCCAATAACTTTATTCACTGACGTAATTAATAGCTTGTTTTCTACACCACTAATACTGCATACTGTTAAAGTAATTATTCAATAGTCACCATTAAATTGTAAAACCAAGTACAGGAATATATTTGATATATTTCATTAAAATAAAATAATATTCCAAGTTAATTAGTTAATTAGTATATCTTATATACCATTTTCTTGATTTTGCTTAATTAATTATACATTATTCTGTCTCATGTATTTGTGATACTATGAAAACCTTCAGGATAATTCAATATTTATTTAGGCTCCATTTCTAGTGAGTTATTTTGTTGTCTTGAATTGTGTCTCTTTCTTTCTTTGCATATTAAAACAAGTCCCTTCTTCAAGTTTTATAGAGCAATACAAGTACAGGGAAAAGCCTCTTCAATCTGCCCAGATCAGAGTTCTCGTGTCCACACTTCCTGGATGGTTTGCAGAGCAATTCTCTGCTTTTCCCTAACACTCACATTTTCCTTAAGTGTAGAGTCTCTCTACTTCTCAGAACCTCAGCAACAGTGTAGAATTTTCCTACTCATGTTATTATGCCCCTAGGTGCCCCTTTCCTATAGAGTCTGCTGCTTTTATATACAGTAGGGCCTATCACTATTTTCAGAAGCCCCAAGCCTGATATACACTCTATGCCACAATTCTCAATAGCATTTGGACTCAATAAGCCCTCAGGCACTTTCTAACAAACTGTAATTTGCAAGTTGACATTATGTTTTTCCTTCTGACCCAAGAAAGGAGTCAGGGATGGATTAACACCATGCTAACATGCTAACCCTTCCTGAATGAAAGGTACTTGAAAAGGAGAAAATGACATACAACTTCTTACCTTCTGGGAGCTTTCTTTTCCTTGTTTAAGTGTTCAGTTGTTGGTTTTTGAGTACTGTCTAAAGCTCCATCAGGGTTACTCTGACCTGTGGGTTACTGTAGTATACCATAATTTATTTGTTCATAGTTATCTCTTATGTTTGTATCATACTGAAAAATAAAGGTGAATTGCTAGTCTATGATTTTCTTAATGCTTAAAGCCTTAGATTTTAACAAACTTAATTTTCTATAAAACCTATATTTTGATTATCAACACAAGAATCTAATTTTATTCAATATCAATCTTCTATATTTGAAATAGTATCCAAGAAAAATTTATCATTATGATAGAACAAGTCAAATAATTTACTTTGAAGTCATTATTTCCATTAAAAATATGAAGACATAGTAGTAATTTAACTGAATTTTTTCTTGTGGAATTAAACAGCACCTATTCTCTACTAGAGGAAGACATCTGTTTTAAAATGTCCTTCTGTTAAGTGGAGTAAAAATATCCATAGCTGTGTTTTATGTGTGTGTGTGTGTTTCCTACCTCCTAAAATAAACTTTTAATTGAAAGGAAAAAATTAAATAGTAACAACTGTTTGATAGTGATAAGAGTCATAATCTTTAAGTGACAGCAAAACACCTGCCCCCTACAAGCTGCAAATTTGTCAATTTAGGAAATGGTTCATTAAAATAAATAGTGACTTTTGAAGTGGCTGCTGATGCTGTTGTACCCTTGGCTTTCTTATGTTCCTAATAATGCTACTATGACTGTGTGATGGATGGTAAATGTCATAGAAACTTTTATGCAAATTAAATTGTTTCAACATCTCTCTCAAGTAACAGAAATGAAGTATTGAAAATCTCACCAAACATGTGCCTTTGTTTTTCTGTGCTCATTATTTCTAAGGGATTTCATTGCTAAATGGAAACCATGGGAAAATAATAAAATAAATATATGTGACAAAGATGACGAACCACAGGAGCAGACATATCAGATCACTTTAAATATGTTCAATGCATGGTCTGCTTAACTGCCGTCTCCAGCCCACACACACTCCTTGTACACATAACCCTAAATTATCCAAGTGTCTTAAGAGTCACTGTCTGGTGCCTTGGCGGCTTTGCTCTTCACAGAACACAGATAAAACTTGGGTAAAGATGGTTGATATTGCATCATGTCAGGTAAAGGCTAGCTGTCTCTAAAGAAGGTGTCACAATGCATTTATTGTTATCAGTCAGTATCAATCAGCAATAGTCAAAGCTGATAGTGTCTCAGAATGACATGTCATCACTAGTAGTCTTGAAATTTTAACTATGTATTAAAGAGAAAATTCAGGTAGTGCATGCACTAGCATGGCAAAAACAGACATGCATATATGCATGCATAACAATTACCAGATGTAAAAGGCCATGATTTTTAAAGGATGGATATATGATAGAGTTGGAGGAAGGAGGAGACTTGTACTAATTATGCTGTAATATCAAGATTGAAATAATAGAAATAATTTCCTTCAAACTCGGATGGAGAAAATCACAAGCCAGAGTGGGTGGCAGTACAACTATAAGCACATACCATCATCACAAAGAAAGGTGAGTATATGGTTATTCTAGTTACATTTATTCATATCTCACTATTCACCTCCAGTTTATAAATAAGGTGGCATATGGTTTTTTATCTTGGGATGTCTCAGCAAATTAGTAAAAGGTGGTCTCATTTTCTGTTTTCCCGATCTAACAACCGAAGAGTAGAAGGTGACAAGGACACTCTCGAAGAGTTTGGAAGGTTTGTGAGAAGAGACCCTGACATCACATTTCTGTTTACCAAGATAAAGAACTTCCAAGATTTAGGAATTAGCTGAAAAATTGCTTATTCTTCAGATAAAGTATTCAGCAGTTTCTTTGAAATATTTAGTTAGCATTCTTTATGGAAATGGAAATGGAATTTGGTGACTGACTTTGCCTTTGGAATATAAAAATTCTAAATTCTTCCTATAAGTATTGTTTCTTCTAGTTCTATCCATTTGCCTGCTAATTTCAATATTTCTTTGGGTTTTTCCACTGAGTAGTATTCCATCATGTAAATGTACCAAATTTTCTTTATCCATTCTTCAGTTGAGGTTGCTTCCAGATTCTGGCAAATAATGTTCCTATTAACATAGTTGAACAAATGTTTTTGTTGCCTGAATGTGTATCCTTTGGGTATGTGCCCAAAAGTGGAGTTACTGGGTCTTGAGGTAGATGGATTCCCATTTTCCTAAGAAACTACATACTGATTTCCAAAGTGCTGTACAAGTTTGCACCAGCTGAGTGTTCCCCTTTCTCCACATCCTCTCAAGCATAAACTGTCATTGGTGTTTTTGATTTTAGCATTCTGGCTGGTGTAAGATGGTATCTCAGAGTAGTTTTGATTTCTATTTCCCTCATGGTTAAGGATGATGAGCACTTTCTTAAGGGTCTTTCAGCCATTTTAGATTCCTCTATTCAGAATTCTCTATTTAGTTCTATACCCCACTTTTTAATTGGATTATTTGGTATTTTGGTGGCTAGCTTCTTGAGTTCTTTGTCTATTTTGGAAATCATCCCTCTGTCAGATGCAGGATTAGTGAAGATCTTTTCCCATTCTGTGGACTCCTGTTTTGCCTACAAGTATTTGTATCTATCCTACAAAGAGAACAAAGACAGTCTGGACTAAGTGAACTTGACTCAAGTATTAGAAAAGGGTGAAGAAAATCTGAGCTAGGGCTTGATCAGACCAAGTGGTAGTTGTATAGTAGAAATAACTTTCTGTGTTTAGTATACAGTAGAAAAGGGGATGATAGAGAAAAAGAATGCCCTGAATACATAAAAAAGATTTGAAGAACTTCAAAGTCTCTATCATAATGTATGTTTGAGAAGACAGATATGTTTACACTGGAATGAATGTTGCATGGTATGTGAATGTATCAAGTATTACATGAAACTCAGAAATAAGTACAAGTATTATGCACCAATGTTTTTTGAATTTAAATGTTACTAACACAATAATGTCTTGTGAAGATTTGGCATCTGTGGCAACTTGAAGGAGTGATGTACTCCATAGTATATTTAAGCACTTGGTACCCAATTGGTGGTTTGCTTGGGAAGGTTATGCATCTTTAGGAATGTGTCACCCACAGGGAATATTCTTGGAGGGCTGATAATATGACCTGACTTCCTGTTTCACTGTGTCTCTACTTCCTATGAGCATGTAAAATGGGATATTTTTGGATCCTGACTGTCAGCATAGGCTGTGCTCCTGACACATGCTTCCAACCTTAAGGAACTCTGCAGTTCTGAACTGTTAACCAAAACAAACCCCTTTCCTCCTCAATTTGTTTTTGTCTGGGTATTTTATCACAGTGACCTAAAGGAAACTGATATAGGACCCAAACAGACAAAGCAAGAACTGAGTGAATAGTTCAGACACTAAAGTCCTAACATTAGACCTGAGGATTTTTTAATTGCTAGAAATGGCTATATATGCAAATGATCAGAGAAACTAGAGAACTTAGCTTAGATATTAATTGAAAAGGAAATACCCATTTATGTAAAACATAGATGAACCAGAAGGTGATTATGGCAAATGAATCAGACCAGTCTGAACAGAAAAAGTATTGCAAGATGGCACTAGTGGAAACCAGTTAAAAGGTCTGTTATGGGGAGAGAATGTTGATTACCAAAGGCCATAATTAGGGGACATGGGTAGTTTTTGTTTGATAGCTATTAAGTTCACGGCATCACTGAAAGATATCTGTAGATTGCCTGCACAATAATGTGAATGCCTTTACCACTACCTAAAGATACATAAAAAGAAATAGCTAAAGGCTGCAGAGACTTCTCAGTGGTTAGAAATGTCCGCTTCTCTTCTAGACAACTTGTGTTTGGTTCTTAGACTCCATGTTGAATGATTCACAGCAACCTGTAACTCCAATTCCACAAGATGTGATGCCCTCTTGTGAATGCTGTGAGTGCCTACATACATGTTACATATAGGCACATGTACACATGTAAAAATAAAAACAAGTATTTTTAAAAACTCAAACAGTTTTAAATTACATGTACTTTTTAATTACAATAAAGGTTGAGAGTTAACCAACATACTGTATGAAACTATGTATACCTATACTATTTTTGCTGTCTATCATGAATTAGATTTTAAGGGAAAACTGGACCTGAGAAGTCCTCAGCCAGCTCTATGGATACATGCCAATATAATAAATGTAACATGTTAAATTACCTTACAGAATTTTCTTAAGCAGTCATGATAAACACCTCAATATGGTGTAAACAGAATTCTTTATGTTTCAAAGATGGGGGGCTTTGAAGGCACAATTAGAATATTTCTGCAGTGTGTAGGCTAAACCCCAGAGTGTCACTTACATTAGCACTTGTGCTTATAATAAACTCAACTTAGTGTAAGTTCATTTCATATATTTCAGTCGGCTTGTGCTTTTTGTTTAGAAACATGTAAAATCATGTGTTTTAGTTTACAAAAGCAGTGTCACATTTCTACACTTTGATATAAAAACATTTATTAATGTTTGAATGGAGCTCTCAAAATTCAAGCAGAATTAATTTGAAACTTATGAATAAAAGATTTGCACTTAGATTATATTTTTCTCTAAGGCACCTGTGCCTTCCATTTTATTGATCATTATGTTACACAAGGAAGTTGTGCTAATTCATTGTGTTGCTACTTTGATTAATGCACACTCACTAAATTTATTCATTCAGAGATGCAGCATTTCTAAACAGGGGGCATTGCTCTAATCTCTTTTTCTTCATTTTTTTTTGGGGGGGAGGGTGGCTGGACATTCTTGCAAATTAAAAACATAAATCCTGTTTAAACCATTTGAATGAATAATTTTGGAATTAGTGTAGACAAAGACAAAAAAAACTCAACCCAATTCCAAGCTGAAATTTAAAATTTCCTAGGTCACCCCAGTCTTGCCCCTCTTCCTCCCTCCACACTCTGCCCTCCCCTTGAGGTGAGTGTGGCCTACTTCCCCAGTCCTTGGAAGAAGGTGAAGAAATACAGCTCAAGGTTACAGAAAACATATTCAACAAAATCATGAAGAAAACTGCCCCAACTTAAAGAATGATAAGCCTATGAAAGTTCAAGAAGGATAAAGAACACCAAAGACTGGACCAAAAATTCAAAAAAGAAGTTCCCTTGCCACATAATAATCAAAACACCAAATTTAAAGAATAAAGAAAGATATTACGGAAACGAAAAAGGCCAAGTAACACATAAAGACAGACCTATCAGAATTACACCTGACCTCTCAATGGAAACTCTGAAATCCAGAAGGTCCTGGATAGATGTTCTACAAATGCTAACAGAACATGGATGCCAGCTCAGACTACTGTACCTAACAAAACTTGCAATCACTATATGTAAAGAGAAGCTTTTAGAAAACAACATATTCCACGGGGAAAAAAACAGATTTAAACAATATATATCCAAAAATCCAGCTCTACAGAAAGTACTGGAAGGAAAGCTCTAACCCAAGGCAGATAGCTACATTCACAAAAACATAGGCAATAGATAATCCAGTTTTACCAAAAACCAAAAGATAAAAGGGGGGAAATCCACACACATTACCACCATCAACAACAAATCCCCCCCCAAAAAGAATTAACAATCAATGGTCATTAATATGCCTCAAAGTCAATAGTGATAATTTGCCTATAAAAAGACTCAGACTAATACAATAGATACAAAGACAGAATATGTTCTTCTGCTGCATACAAGAAACACATCTCAACATCAAAGAAACACATTACCTAAGAGGATAGGGTTGAGAAATGATTTTCCAATCAAATAGACCCAAGAAACAAGCTGGTGTAACAATCCTAATATCTAGTAAATTAGACTTCAAACTAAAATCAATCAAAAAAGATGAAGAATGTGATTTCATATTCATCACAGGAAAAGTTCATCAAGATGAAGACTCAAATCTGAACATCTACACCCCAATACAAAGGCACCAGCATTTATGCTTGATTTAAGTTTTAGTAAGCCTTTGTATTTTAGAAACCTTACTAAAACTTAAATCAAGCACAAAATGCCACACAGTTACAGTGGTAGACTTCTATATGACACCCTCACAACTAGACATGACCACCAGACAGAAACAAAAGAACTAACAGAAGTTATGACCCGAGTGTGATTAATAGACATCTATAAACATCCAAACACAAGAGAATATACTTTATTCTCAGCACCACATGGAACCTTCTCTAAAATCGACCACATACTCGACAACATAGCAAACCTCAACAGATACAAAAGAAATGGAATAACCCTATGGTTTAAAGTTAGAATTCAACAACAACACAAATTGCAGAAACCCTACAAACTCATGGATATTCAACAATGCTCAGCTGCATCACTGCTGGGTCAAGGAAAAAATAAAGAAATCAAAGACTTCTAGAATTCAATGAAAAAAAAAAGGCACAAAATACCCAAACCTATGGGACACTCTGAAACCAATGTTAAGAGGAAAGTTCACAGCACTAAGTGCCCAGATGAAGAAACTGGAGAATAGCCACACTAGAGAAATAATAGAATACCTGAAAGATATAGAACAAGAAGAAGCAAACTCACCCAGGAGGAGTAGAGGCCAGGAAATAATCAAATTGAGGACTGAAATCAATAAAGTCAAAACAAAGAAAACAATACAAAGAATCAATGAAACAAAGAGTTTGTTATTCAAGAAAATCAACAAGATAGACAAACCTTTATCCAAAATTAACCAAAAGACACAGAGAGAGCATGCTCAATTAACAAAATCAGAAATGAAAAGGGGTGCCAGGTGGTGGTGGCACACACCTTTAATCCCAGCATTCGGGAGGCAGAGGTAGGCAGATCTCTGTGAGTTCGAGGCTGGACTGGACCGACAGCCTCCAAAACATTACACAGAAACCCTGTCTCATAAAACCAAAAAAAAAAAAAAAAATGAAAAGGGGTATATAACAATGGACACTGAGGAAATCCAGAGAATCATCTGGTCATACATTGAAAATCTGTACTCCACAAAATTTGGAAATTTAAAGGAAATGGACAACTTTCTGGATATATATCACTTACCAAAATTAAATCAAAAAACATATAAGCAGTTTAAGCAGACTCATAACCCATAATGAAATAGAAGCAGTCATCAAAAGTCTCCC
Organism: Mesocricetus auratus; assembly: GCF_017639785.1. Lineage (NCBI taxonomy): Eukaryota > Metazoa > Chordata > Mammalia > Rodentia > Cricetidae > Mesocricetus > Mesocricetus auratus. Next base: position 26,313,717 of record NW_024429190.1, on the reverse strand, counting down.
AAGCAACAAAAAATCCAGGGCCAGATGGTTTTAGTGCAGTATTCTACCAGAAATTCAAAGAAGAGCTAATCCAGTACTGCTCAAACTGTTCCACACAAGAGAAACAGAAGGGACATTGTCAAACTCTTTTTACAAGGCTATAATTACCTTGGTACTCAAGTCAGGCAAAGACACAACTAAGAAAGAGAACTACAGATCAATATCCCTCAAGAACATTGATGTAAAAGTATTCACTAAATACTGGCAAATCAAATCTAACACACGACAAAAATAATCCACCATGATCAAGTAGGCTTTATCCCAGGGATACAGGGATGGCTCAACATATGGAAATCCATCAATGTAATTCACCATATAAACTAACTGCACAAGAGAAACCAAATGATCACCTCACTAGATGCTGAAAAAGCCTTTGACAAATTCCAGCACCCCTTCATGATAAAGGTCTTGGAGGGTTCAGGAATAATAGGAACTCTACTAAACATAATAAAAGATATATACAACAGACCAACAGCCAATATCAAACTAAATGGAGAGAAACTCATCGCGATTCCTCTAAAATCAGGAACAAGACGAGGATGTCTGCTTCTACATATTTCTTCAATATTGTTCTTCAACTTGAAGTCCTAGCTAGAGCAATAAGACCACAAAAGGAGATCAAGGGCATACAAATTGGAAAGGAAGAAATCAAACTTTCACTATTTGCAGATGATATGGTAGTTTATATAAGTGACCAACCAACTCTACCAGGGAACTCCTACAGCTGATAAACACCTTCAACAAAGTGGCAGGATATGAAATTAACTAAAAAAAAATCAGTAGCCCTGCTATATATAGATGATAAATGGGCTGAGAAAGAAATCAGAGAAACATCACCCTTTACAGTAGCCATGAACAATATAACATATCTAGGGGCAATGCTAACCAAACAAGTGAAAGACCTGTATAGCAAGAACTCTGAGTTTTTAAAGGAAGAAATTAAAGGAGATACCAGAAAATGGAAAGATCTCCCATCTTCTTGGATAGGTAGGATCAACATAGTAAAAACGCAGTCTTGCCAAAAGCAATCTACAGAGTCATTGAAATCCCCCATTAAAATCCCAGCACAATTCTTCACAGGCCTTGAAAAAACAATACTCAACTTTATATGAAAAAAAAACCCAGGATAGCCAAAACAACCCTATACAATAAAGGAACTTTAGGAGACATCACCATCCCTGATTTCAAAGTTCTATTATATAGTCCTGAAAACAGGTTGGTAGGTATTGACACAAAAATATACAGGTAGACCAATGTAATCGAATTAAAAACACTGGTATTAACCCACACACCTACAAACACCTGACTTTTGACACAGAAGCTAAAATCATACAATTAAATAAACAAAGCATCCTTAACAAATGGTGCTGGCACAACTGGAGGCTGGTGTGTAAAAGGCTGCAAATAGACACATATGTATCGCCATGCACAAAAGTTAAGTCCAAATGAATCAAAGATCTCAACATAAATCCAGCCACACTGAAACTTTTAGAAGAGAAAGTGGGAGGTACCCTTTAACGAATTTGTACAGGAGACTCGACTCCTCCCTGAACATAACACCAGTAGCACAGACACTGAGAATGACAATTAATAAATGAGACCTCCTGAAATTGAGAAGCTTAAGTAAGGCAAAGGACACAATCATCAAGACAAAAGATTTTCAACAACACCATATCTGACAGAGGGATGATTTCCAAAACATACAAAGAACTCAAGAATCTAGCCACCTAAACACCAAAAAAAAAAAAAATCCAATTAAAAAGTGGAGTAGAGAACTAACTAGAGAATTCTCTATAAAGGAATATAGAATGACTGAAAGACACTTAAGAAAGTGTCCATCATTCTTAGCCATCAGTGAAATGCAAATCATAACAACTCCGAGATACCATGTTACACCAACCAGAAAATGGCTAATATCAAAAACACCAATGACAGTCTATGTTGGAGAGGATGTGAAGAAAGGGGAACACTCCTCCATTGCTGGTGGGAGTACAAACTTGTGCAGCCACTGTTGAAATCAGTATGGTGGTTTCTCAGGAAAATAGGAATCAGCCTACCTCAAGATCCACTAATTCTACTCTTTGTCATATACCCAAAAAATGCACATTCATACAATGAGGACATATGTTCATCTATGTTCATAGCAGAGTTGTTTGTAGTAGCCAGAACCTGGAAGTAACCTAGATGTCCCTCAACTGAAAAAGGGATTGAGAAAATATGGTACATTTACACAATGGAATATTCCTCAGTAGAACAACAACAACGACAAAACAAATGAAATCCTGAAATTCGCAGGCAAATGGATGGGACTGGAAGAAACCATCCTAAGTGAAGTAATCCAGTCACCGAAAGACAAGCATGGTATGTACTCACTCATATATGGATATTAGACATGGAACAAAGGACTACCAGCCTACAATCCACACCACCAGAGAAACTAGGAAACAAGGAGGACCCTAAGAGAGAAACACATGGTCCCCCAAAGAAAGGGAAAGGGACAAAAACTCCTGAGCAAATTGGGAGCAAGGGATGGGAGGATGAGGGGGGGAAAGGTAGGAAAAAGAGAAGGGGAGAAGAGGAGGGGGAGAACAGGAAGGATCAGGAAGACTAAGGAAGGGCAGGAATAGAAGAGAGCAACAAAAGAGATAACAGTAGAGGAAGCCAGTGTAAGTTTAAAGAGAAATCTGGCACTAGCGAAATGTGCAGAGATCCACAAGGATGACCCCGACTAAGACTGTAGACAGTAGTGGAGAGGCTGCCTTTGATGTCTTTCCCCTATAATGAGTTATTGAGCACTTTAATTGCTATCCTAGAGCTTCATCCAGAAGATGATCGAAGCAGAAGCAGGCAACCACAGCTTAGGACTGAGCCATACTCCTGGAATCTAGTTGTAGAGAGGGAGGAGGCATGAGAAAACGAACGAGACCATGATGGAGAAACCCCCAGAAACAGTTGACTTGACCTAGTGAGAGCAGAGGGATTCCAGTTGTAAAGTTGGGGAACCAGCAATGGACTGAACCAAGCTCTCTGAATGTGGGTGCCAGCAAGGAATACTGGGAAGTCCATGGGTCCTCTAATAGCAGAGCCAGTGTTTATCCCTAGTGCACAAATGGACTTTGGAAGCCCATTCGCTATGGAAGGATACTTTTGCAGCTCAGATACACCGAAGAGGGCCTAGGCTCTCCCTCAAATGATGTGACCGACTTTGATGATTCCCTGTGAAATACCTCACTATCCTTGGGGAGTAAGTGGGGGGTGGGTTGGGGGTTATGTAAGAATGGAAGGGCTAGGGAATGGGGGTATTGATATGTAAAACTGGATTGTTTATAAAATAAAAATAAAAAAATTCCTAGGAATTTTTACCAAAATAGTCCAAGATTTTAACCCTTTTCTGTATGAAATGCTGAGGAACTTGAAAGTTAAATTTAGAGAGAGCCATCAGCCCTAAGAAGTGATGCATGTGTGTGTCTAACCTTAGTATAAAAACTGGGTTTCAAACTCAGGGTCCTTGTTTTTGTTCTGGAAGCTGAAGAAACAAAGTATATTTATATCTGTCCATGTCCTGATAAGTCAGGGCAGACAAAAGATGATTCAAGATGCCACTAAGACTTTCAAAGTATCAAAACACTGAGGCTAGTATTTTCCTTGTCTCTGATTATGGGCTCAACAAAGCTAGATCCTGGAGAACTGTTGGGCAATTATGCATGAAATTCACTGAAATGCAGATTGGAAGATTTTAGTCTCTCATGTGTAGATGGGCAAGGGATTATTCAAAGAGGAAAATTCATATTGTACTAACAATTAAAATTTATATAAAAATTTAAAAATTGTTACAAATGTAGTAAGAAGTCATAATTGACCTAGTCACAATTTTGGTCACATTGTTGCATTTATTTGGAAAATTAGAGATTTTTCGGGATTGGAGAGGGTCTCACAGGATCCCAAGAAATGATTCAAAAAGCACATTTGTCAACTTAAAATGCCTCGGAGACCCATTAACACAAAAATCAGGTCTTTGTTGGTATGAAAGGATTTTCTCAAATTCCACGTGTCAGAAATCTGTTAGCAAAGTGAGAAAGGAAAAACAAAAATGATTGTAATTGGGGCTGGAGAGATTAATGAATTATTAAGCATTCATATTGCTCTCACAGAAGACCCGAGAGTTTCCACAACCACATCAGTCAGCTCACAATTGCCTTAATTCTAGTTCTGGGAAATTCATAACCTCTTCTGGTCTCTGCAGGCACCTGCACTTGTGTGCTCAAACCCAGACCCAGACACCTACATCCACATAATTTAAAAATTAAAATAGTATTTAAAAAAGCATAGTCATGTATATTCCCTGAGTCCTCCTTTTCCTCATGTATGAAATTATATAAACTTGGCACCATGTCTATTACATAATTAAAATGTAGTTGGTGTAAGCTAGCCTTTATAATTTTAGTCATCAGAATTATTTGCACATTCCTTCTAGGCTTCTCTCTTGACTCAACCATTTGTATCAAATATAAACTTTATTTTTTGATTCCTAGAGTTACACTTTTGACTGTCTTCACAACTCTTCTTCCTCTCTATGTATAGCTTGACTTTATAAATGTTCTGATCACAAACTCCCGCTTCTTTGTCATCTTCCATGGAATTTGCACAATTTCCTGGAAATTCTGCCTCCCCAGTATTCATCAAATCAGTCAACACTTGTCCACCTCTATTGCTTAGAGGTGAAAGAATGACCCCAGGCCAGAGCACATTTACCACTCAGGATTTAGTTACTATTTGTCTTCTCATCAGCATCCTTCCGCACCCTGTGTATCAGCCACATCCAGTTATTTTCAACTTTTTGTGAGTCACTAGGTTTATATTTTGCTTCATTACCTCTCTTTGACTGCGTTATGACCACTTTGTTCGAAATTTAATCTAAACTAAGTACAAAAATGTTCACTAGCCAGTAATTACAGCACTGTATTTTTTTCAAAAATATAACCACTTTTTATTGAAATGCCCATAGTAATCAATATTGTGCTTTCAGGTTGACTTCTTTTTCTTTTTTGTTTCTATATATGAGAAATAAGTAATTCTGTGCCTAACTTACCTTACTTGATATGATTTTCTACACTTCTATCAATTGTACCACAAGTGACAGGATGCTATTTTTTCTTTGTGAATATGGAATAGTCCATCATGTGTACATATATGTACATATGAATATATGTCAATATTGATATAATCATTCATTTGATGGATGCCTAGACTGATCTCGTGTCATAACTAATATGAATAGTAACAGAAAAAAAATGTGTGCATTAGTTGTCACACTTGGTATGCTGATGGCCTCCACCAAACTATTCCACATTGGTTGTATGTTTATTTTTCTAAGAACCTCCATACTGTTCTTCATAGTTTCTTGCTGTAGAAATTTAAGTGCCCATCAGCAGTGTGCGTTTCCTTTTCTATACACCACATGTTTATTAGCACTAGTGTGTGTGGGAAGGAGATGTGTGAGGAGAGAAAGGTGTGTGTGTGTGTGTGTGTGTGTGTGTGTGTGTGTGTATGTGTGTGTGTAGACTAGTCATCATTATAACTGAGCTATGAAGTTGGTTTTGAACTGCATATGCTCTCTAGTAGAGTCCCCTGACATTTTCTTTTGTTGTTGCTCTTGTTTGTTTGTTTGTTTCCAAGACAGGTTTTCTGTTTGTATGTTTGACTGTCCTGGAACTCACTCTGTTAACCAGGCTGTGCCTTTAACTCATGGAGATCTATCTGCCTGCCGACACCTCTCAAGTGCTGAGATTGAAGGTGTTCACCATGCCTGGCCACCTGACATTTTCAAATGCCTGCATTTATGTGTTCCCCGCCAGCATCAAAATACAGAAGAAAGTCATTCACTCAGGAAACCCCTCTTCCCCTTTAGCATCAAACTTCCTACCTAGCCCAGCCTCATCTTAATTCCAGGGTCTCTTATAAAGACTCATGCAATACAGGCCAGAGTGTAGCTTCTTTCACTCATCCCAATGCACTGGAAACCCATCCATTCAATTTTGCACATCAGTTACTTGCCAGTTTCTGTTAAGTAGCAAATCATTATAGTACACATAGAAAATTGTTTATTCATGCTGAGAGAAAAATAAAACTCCCATAGGGTGAATGGGGAAGGGTTTGTTCACAGACTTCCTTTAAGACAGGTGGACTGACACCATCCTCCTCACCACGGTGTATCATATCAATGGATGTGTATCTCGGTCGCTCTACGTTGACTTCCTATCTCATACCTACTGTGTATGCTGTGTCCTACAAAAGCTGCAGCCCTCATCCCATGAGGCAAAGGAAAATGGCTGTGAACCAGGACTGAGGGCTCACATTTAACCATAGTTATAAGTGATTGAAATCAAATTTAAGAGTATCTCACTTTTGGTTTCTTAGGCTTGTTTTATGTCAACAACTGTATTCTTTTTTTAAAATTTTTTTTATTTTAATTTTAAATAGCTTGTTTTACATGTCAATCCCAGTTCCCTCTCTCTCCCCTCCTCCCGCACTCCCCATCCCCCCCAGCTCCCCACCCTATTGCCAATTCCTTCCACATATGGGATATCTAGAGTCTGTCATTTCACTCAGGGTAGGGTCCAGGCACTTCCCTAAGAGTCCAGGCAGAGAGAGCATCCCTCTTTGTGCTATGGGCACACGATGACTGTTTGTATTCCAGGGATAGACACTGATCCACAACTCAGGGCCCCATAGGTTGCCCAGGCCTTCTCACTGACACTCACATTCAGGGGGTCCAGATCAGTCCTATGCTGGCCTCCCTGCTGTCGGTCTGGGGTCCAAGAGCTCTTCCCTGTTCAGATCAGCTGTCTCTGCTGGTTTTGCCAGCCCATTCATTGGCAATTTCCTCATCACTCCTCTCTCTCTGTCACTGGGTTCCTTGGGTTCATTTCAGTGCTTAATTGTGTGTGTTTGCCTCTGCTTCCATCAGTCACTGGATGAAGGTTCCCGGATGGTTATAGACATCAAGTTCATTATCAGGAATGGGCATTCGAGGTGGTCTCTCCACTATTGCTTAGCTTGCCAATTGGTGTCATCCCTTTAGATCACTAGAGGTCACTCTGGTGCCTGATCTGACTTCTAACCTACAATTCCCTCTTCCCCCTATTCTACCCCCACCCACTCAAACTTCCTGTTCCCCCATGACCTACTCTCTCTTCCTCTTCTCCCCCTCTCTTCTTCCCAGCTCCCACTCCCCCCCACTCCTCTCCGTGTTCCCCATCTGTTCAGAGGATCTTGTCTCAATCCTCTTCTCTTGGGTACTATGCATATACGCATAACTTTGAGGTTCATTCCTGTTTCCCAGACTATCAGTGGAAGTGCAGACTGGCACTATCCTGATCCATGTCTAAAATCCATATATTAGTGAGTACATACCATGTTTGCCTTTTTGTGACTGGGTTACCTCACTCAGGATGGTTTCTTCCAGTGCTATCCATTTACCTGAGAATTTCAAGATTCCATTGTTTTTTTTCTGCTGAGTAACACTTCATTGTGTAAATGTACCGCATTTTCTCTATCCACTCTTCAGTTGAGGGACATCTAGGTTGCTTCCAGGTTCTGGCTATTACAAATAATGCTGCTATGAACATAGTGGAGCAGATGCCCTTGTTGTATGAATTTGCCTCCTTTGGATATATGCCTAAGAGTGGAATTGCTGGGTCTTGTGGTAGACTGATTCCCATTTTCCTGAGGAATTTCCATACTGATTTCCAAAGTGGCTGTATGAGTTGGCACTCCCACCAGCAGTGGAGGAGTGTTCCCCTCTCTCCACATCCTCTCCAGCATAAATTGTCTTCAGTGTTTTTGATTTTAGCCATTCTGACAGGAGTAAGATGGTATCTCAGAGTTGTTTTGATATGCATTTCCCTGATGGCTAAGGATGTTGAGCACTTTCTTAAGTGTCTCTTGGCATTTTTAGCCTCCTCTGTTGAGAATTCTCTATTTAGTTCTGTACTCCACCTTAAAATTGGATCCTTTGGTGTTTTGGAGACTTGCTTCTTGAGTTCTTTGTAAATTTTGGAGATTAGCCCTCTGTCAGATGTGGGGTTAGTGAATATCTTTTCCCATTCTGTGGACTGCCTTTTTGTCTTGTTGACTGTGTCCTTTACCATAGGAAAAGAAGAAGTCAAGCTTTCACTGTTTGCAGATGATATGATAGTTTTGCATAAGTGACCCAAAAAACTCTGCAAGGAAACTCCTAGAGCTGATAAACACCTTCAGCAATGTGGCAGGATACAAGGTAAACTCAAAAAAAATCAGTGGCCCTATTATATACAGATGATGAAGTGACTGAGAAAGAAATCAGAGAAACATCACTCTTTACAATAGCCATAAACAGCATCAAATATCTGGGGATAATGTTAACCAAGGAAGTAAAAGACTTGTATATCAAGAACTTTGAGTCTTTAAAGAAAGAAATCAAAGAGGATACCAGAAAATGGAAAGATCTCCCATGCTCTTGGATTGGTAGGATCAACATAATAAAAATGGCAATCTTGCCAAAAGCTGTCTACAGATTCAATGCAATCCCTATCAAAATTCCATCACAATTCTTCAAGGACCTGGAAAGAACATTAATCAACCTTATATAAAAACAAAAGGCCCAGGATAGCCAAAACAACCCTATACAATAAAGGAACTTCAGGAGGCATCACCATACCTGACTTCAAGCTCTATTATAGAGCTATAGTCCTGAAAACAGCTTGGTATTGGCACAAAAATAGGCAGGTAGACCAATGGAACCGAATTGAAAACCCTGATTGTAACCCACAAACCTATGAACACTTGATTTTTGACAAAGAAGCTAAAACTGTACAATGGAAAAAAGAAAGCATCTTCAACAAATGGTGCTGGCATTACTGGGTACTGGTATGCAGAAGACTGCAGATAGATCCATGTTTATTGCCTTGTACAAAACTTAAGTCCAAATGGATCAAAGATCTAAACATAAATCCAGCCACACTGAAACTTTTAGAAGAGAAAGTGGGAGATACTCTTCAACGAGTTGGAGAGGAGTCCACTTCCTAAACATCATACCAGTGGCACAGACACTGAGATCGACAATTAACAAATGGGACCTCCTGAAACTAGAAAACAACTGTATTCTAAATGTGGTGAAAATTTAAAAATAGGTACACAGAATACTATTAAAATCTGGAGGGAAAAAGTGAATGTCCACAGAAAGTGTTTGGGGTTCTTTAGTTTTGTTAATAAAAGACAGTTAATGGTAAAAAAAAAAAGAAAATTGTTTATCCACTTACCTATTAAACAATTTAGTTGTTTTGGGTCTTTGTCATTAAAACTGCTACAAATATTTGTCTATATAATTTTCATTTAAAGGTGTTCACTTCAGGTAAGTAAACCCTTAGGAGTAGCACTGTTAGTAAACACATATTCAAATCTTTAAGACATTGCAAATGTATTTACCAGAGTTGATGCACCAATTTAATTTTCTATAGGAAATTAGGAGAGTTACAATGGATCTACAACCTCACAAACTAACTACAACTTACTAAAAATTTGCCATGAAAATATTATCTTACAAGGGTAAGATAATACTATTTATTTTAGACAGCCCAAGCAAGACTCAAACTTATAAGCTTCCCATTGCAGCTCAAGATTTCATCTAGCTCTTATGCTAAAACTTCAGTGAACATAATGAATCTGTAGCTCTATTTTGGGCTTTTCTATTTGGTCATGTTTATCTTCATATCTCCAATGCCCTGGTAGTGTGGTTGTTGGGTGATATAGCCATACAGTACTGTGAGGCAAGGCAGAGTTTAAAAAACAAAATGGTCATCCTCATCTTACTGACACTGCAAAAACTTTGAAACCAGGTTGTAGATTCTTAGAATCTGAGATCTGATATAGAATGAGTTAAAGTTAAAGATCAGTTTCATAAAACTGACATTTTACAAACATTGTTTTCCAGTCCATACATTCATATACTTCCACAATTTAAAACAATCATTTGGCCTCCAAAACAATACAGAGAAACCCTGTCTCGTAAAACCAAAACCAAAACAAAACAAAAAAACAATCATTTGACTCTTTCTTGTTCCTTTAGTGTACAGCATACTAAAATTACGCATATCTTATTACCTATGTACTCATTTGGTATTTTAGATGTTACTATAATAGTATTTTAAGAGTTTATTTTATTTTTAATTACGTGTATGTCTTTTTGGGGGTACATGCCTATTAGTGCAGGTGCCTACAGAGACAAGAAGGGTTAAGTACCCATAGAGATAGAATTAAAGCCTCTTCTAAGCTGTGAAACATGACAGCTGAGTATTGAACTTGAGTCCTCTCGAGGAGCAATAGCTATGTTTGACTACAAAGCCATCTTCCTGGACCCTAATAATTTTTTAAAATGACAAACCATAAATGTATTTGGAATGCCTTTTAGAATAACTGGAATATTCTGATACAAAACACTGAGAATATGATGTAATTAAATAAAACTAATTGACATATTTTTCATTGACAGATTTGTCACTTGACATATTCCTAGTGATTCAGTTGAAATTTATTCAGTTATTTTTAAATAGAAAATGCATCATTGATTACAGTTACCCACCCATGCAGCAGCCCTCAAGACTACCTAAACTAAGTACTCTTTAATTAGTGATTTTTCAGATCCTTGCTTTTTCTGCTCCCAACCTCTGGAAACTGTCATTCTCTTCTCTTCTGTGATAACAGCATGTTTTCCATTCCACATACAAGTGAAATGATGCAGTATCTGTGACTTTCATTACACTAACCATAATGTCTTTTGAATGCATCCATACGGTCTCAAAATTTTTCTCTCTTTAAGGCTCAATAGTATTAGTTGTACACGTACATATACAGCACATTTTCTTTTCCATTCATCCATTGATAGACACTTAGGTTGAGTCTATACATTAGCTATTATAAATAGTGATGCGACCAACATACAAGTTGATTTTGATTCTTATGAACATATTCAAAGAGGTGCTATAGAGATAGCACACAACAGTTGTATTTTTCAGTTTTTTTGAGGAATCTATATTAAGTTTGTCACTTACATTCTGTACTCACATTCTCAAGCAATGTACAGAGATTGCTTTCTCTCTCTCCTCCCTGACATTGTCTTTAATCCTTTTAGCAAAAGAAATTTTAACAATTATGAGAAAATACATATGTGTTGTCTTAAATTGCATTTTCCAGAGATTAGCAAAACTGAGCAATTTACATCTGTTTGAATGTCCCTTTCTGAGAAGAATCTCTCCATGTATTTCTGACGTTCTTCAGTCAGGTTGTTTTATGGCTACTGAGTTGTTTGAATTCCTTTTTTTATTTTGAAGTTACCCCTTCTAGCTTGTATAATTTCCAAATATCACTGTTAGTTCTATGTAATCTCTGCCTACATCACCTTTCCCTTGCTGTACAGAAGCTTTGTAGTGTCATGGAATTTAAATGCTTACATTTGCTTTTGCCATCTTAGATTCTCCTCCAAGCTAATGTAATGAAATGTGACCCATAGGTTTTTGTCCCGTAGACTGATTGTTAGAACTCTTACTTGTATAAGTGTTCATTCTGAGTTGAACTGCATGCATCATTTTAAATAAGGGCCTTTCATTCTAAGAATAAGCATGTTTCCCAGAATCATTTATTGAATTGCTGTTCATTCTCTACCCTATGTTCTTGATATCTTTGCCAAAAATCCATTGTTGATAAATGTGTGAGGTTATTCTAAGATTTCTGGCCTGTTCTGTCACTCATTATGCCTGTCCTTAAACCAGTAGCAAGCATTTTTTCTATGATTTCTTCATAATATTTTATATCAGGAATTGTAATATTCTCTTTTTTGTTGCCTAAGATTGTTTTGACTATTCATGATCTGTTGTAAATCCATACAAATTTATGAGTTCCCTATTTCTGTAAGAAAACAACATTGGGACTTTGGCAGGGGTTCTGTTGAATATGTAGATTACTTTGGTTTGTGAGAACACTTGATATTAAATCTTACAGTCTGTGAGCATGACATAGCTTCAATTTATTTGTTTTCTTTAATTTATGTCATCATCCGGTTTTCAGTATAATAATCTTCCATGTACTTAGTTAAATTTGCACCTGAGTGCTTTATTTTCTGTTTTCATTGTAAGGATGATATTTAAAATTATCTTTTCAGATAAATTATGACTAGTATACAGAGCATTGATTTTTTTTAGTTTAATTTATATCCTGCTGAGTTTGTTTATTAGTATCAATCAGTTGTTGTTTTTTTTTTTGCTGGAGTCTTCAGGATTCTCTGTACATAAGATGCGTTGTCAGACATAGTAATTTGACTTGCTATTAGAATGACTTCCTGTGTTCATCATTTGATTCAGCTACCAAAGCAAAGCTAAAGAAGGGAAGGTCACCACTCATAAGTACACATTGAAAATGATAATACAGATTGTGCACTGACTTATGTTAGCATTAAGAAAAATGTGTAAGAAAGCTAGAGAGATAGCTCGGTGGTTAAGAGTGTGTATTCTTCCTGCAGAGGACCTGAGTTTGGTTCCCAGACCATATATATGTGACTGCTGTTTTCCTCTAGAAAGAAAGAAACAATCTTGGTGTCTTGGTATACATTATCAAAGCACAAATAACATGTAGTGACTATTCCATTCAGAGCCCAGCATTGTACTGAGATCTTTATGTGTACATAGCTATATATACATATATATATATATATAAACACTAAGAAACTCAAACTTAACTCTTCTTTTAAAACTTTTATCTTTTCAAAAGTTCATGAACACACAGGAAAACACTTAACAATCACAAAAGTGAAACAGCATATAAAATTTAACATAAAATATAGTCAGATTTAAAATAAAAAATATTCACAGGAGAACATCCAGGAGTCTATAAGATAAGGGGGAATCTAGAGGTGTTTTGCAATAATAAATGGTTTTTTAACTTCAAAAATGGGTTCTGTTTGTTCTAGAAATAAAAATCAGAGAATCTGAAGTAGAGAGCTGTTCTCTTTAGAAATGGAATATTTCTCAATACCACAATTGTATATACTTGGACAACATAGACATCTTATAAGAATGATGGGCATGCACACATAATTGTTCTTTGTTTTCTTGATTTCTGGGGCAGTCAGGAATACTTACAGAGGTTATAATAATGGGCATTTTCTGTAATACCTAGGTCAGGACCACCTTCAGATACATGTGAAAAAAAATACTGCTCAAGGTAATGTGGAATTTTTTCCTATCTCTGTGGTTGTAAGGATGTAGAAAATCATATTTAGCAATATCTAGAGTCACAACAAATCAATGGAAATAGGGTACCACACCATTACCTAAAACAGCTTTGACAGCAAGAGATGACTAGAGAGGTTAAGTGTGTAGTCTTCGGTGTGTGGTTGATCAATGAGAAACAGTCAAGGTGAACACATATGCTCACAGAGACCTTTAGGATGCTTTAGAGTTGTACAAAGAAAAAAGATACTGTCCATATATTTTAAAAACCAATATTGACTATAGCACCATCTGTCTTAGGGCTCTGCAAGGATCTGTTGCTATTTCCTACTTTGGGAGGCTTATGACTGCACAATCACCCCAGTTAATACCTTCCAGCTAATTACTATCATGTCTAGAGCCATGTTTTTGTTTTCATAACACATGTTCCCTTTTAAACTTAATATTTTGAAGTGTTCTTGATATTTGAGACAATATAAGACAATCTTGGCTGTTGTTGGTGTGTACAAACAGGGATGAAAAAGAGGACAGGGAAAATGTTGTGTTATATAGTACTTTGAAAAGTTTCATTTATCTAATAAGAAAGTAGATAGTTTACAAACCTCAGACTTGCTGTCGGCTTTGTGTTTAATGAAGTAAAGGGTATGCAATGGTTTTTCAGAGCAAAGCACAGCTGGAGTAAAATGAACCAAGGATTAGAATTTACATGCTCTATATGCATGCTCTCTGTATGTTTGTTCTGAGTAACTAAACAATGCATTTAAGGCAAAAGACATGAAACAAAGAAGAACAGATCATCCTTGGTTTCTCTATATATTTATCACCCTCAAACTTACATATATGAGCCTTCTAACAAGAGCTGGACTGTCTCATGTTAGCATCACTGTGAAGTCTGATCTTACAGCTGTTGCTACTTTGCTCTTTCCTTATCCTCTACTAACCAGAAAAATTGAAACTTTCAAATGTAACTTACTCTTTCATAGAACCTTAACTCAACAAACATTACCATGGTAGATACAGCATGAACCATATCTTAACCTCTGCAAGAAAATATCAAAATAATGTTTTTATAGAAGAGAATAGATAGCTAAAACAAACAGACAAAACCCTTACTTCTACATGGTTTTCTGGTCACAGCAATGGATGAATGTGATGTGTTCTTGACATATGGATCAAGAGATGATTTTGCCGTTATATATGAGTTGAATTTTTCAAAGAATGGAAATTCCCTCACAAATACTTCAATGGAAAAGATTCAACAGGCAGAGAGCCTCTAGCTTTGACCATTGAAGAAGCTCATTGTGACTGTCAACTGAACATCCTGTTATTGGGAGGAAAAGAGGTAGGCCATTTTTACTGAGACCAATGCACAGGTAGATAATGGAAAGATCAGGAAGGCTGCACATGCACTGCTAAAACCCTTATCATTTAATTGAGTTTGTCGAGAATTTCTGGGTTTTGTTAGCTTGTAATCAGAGGACAGTTCTATCAGATGAAGTTACACAAAATAAGAAAGATAAGCAGGATGAAGAGGAGAAATAGGAAGGGAGGAAAAATGGAGAGAGGGAAGCAAAGAGAGAGAGAGGGAGAGACAGAGGGAGGGAGAGAGGGAGGGAGGGAGAAAGGGAGGGAGGGAGGGAGACTGAGACTGAGACGGAGACGGAGACAGAGACAGAGATGGAGACACAGTGAGTTACATGGAGGCTACACTAAATTGAGACAAGTCTAGAAGCTGGGTATCACTCACTGAAGATGCCCACTGAGGTGAAAGTGACTAAGTTTAGAAATGTGGGGATAAACAGAAATAGTCTCCAAAGTCCAGACGGTAAGAAGGGTTATAACATAGTAGGAAAAACATTCCCACATTTTCTGAGATTTCTCACTCATTCTTCTCTCGAGAAGAAATTACACTGTCTATGTTATTAAAAAATGAATCAGTCTATGTGCCCACTAGAAACACTGTATCACCAGTAACTACATTAGAAATGCCAATGGCTCTGCTCCTTCATGATGCTTCTGGTGGGAAGACTCATAAGAGTCAAAGAAGTGTTTAGAAATACAACATAATCAATGTTAATGTGCTATAATTTCTATATATACTTTATCAATGAATGTGCTTCTCTCCCAGCCATCCCTGACATCTCTATTTCTGGTTTTGCTCATGCTTGGAAGTTAAATAAAAGTAGCCTAAGAGAATAGTGTCAAAATTTAGAAATGAGCATCATTTTTTTCCAGGACTAAAATGTGAGTCTCATTAAACTGTTGAAATGGTTCACACTCCACTTACTGTAGTTCCAATATGGTATGTGCCTGCTTCGTGCTGCATCAGACAAAAACACTTACAAACAATAGACCCCACAGTACTTGAACTTACATCTATTTTCTCTGTACAGTTCTCATTTCGATAATACCAATGGCGGCAGTGTCCTACTGTGAGCCTCTTTATTATAAACGCCACCATTGTAAATAGAGCAGAAAAGAGAAGTGTAGCTTCCAATGTGATCGTGAAAGGATGGAAAACCTTGTTCCTAATTAGGCTCTTGAGTTTGAAAAACTCCATTCTTTCCATGAGAGGAAATACTTCAGACCGAGCATCAGGAAAAAGAGATGGCCCATAAGAGCTGGGAATGAGAGATTGACACACTAAAGGGGAATATCCAATTTGTTGCATTTTTGAATAGGGTTTTTCAGTGTTGTGCCTGAGATTGTTTCCCACTCACTATCTGCTGTTTTTTCCCCCACTTTATTTCCCCCTTGCAATTGCAGCTGTGGGAGTGGTAGCTTGCTCAGTCCATGTCTCCCCTCAATTTATTAATCTCTTTCTCTATTCTTTGAAGATGATAGGCTTTTATAGGGGCATGCTACTGTCTCTTCTCTCATGCAAGCAACATGAAAATAAAGATGCCTGGAGGGAAAAAAAGTAAAGATGCCCGGAGAGGGAAAAAAAGGAAGGAGAAGCATAAGAGGGCAACACTTGGGATAAAGAATAGATGATGAGAGTCTCCTGTTGAGCTCCTACACAGGCTGGTAAGAGCCAGGCAGTGCTAAGAAAGCAACTGACAATAAAGACAGCACAATAACTGCCACTTAGCATCTTTGAAAGGAGGAGAAAAAAATTACACCCTTTCTATTCCCATGAAGGAAAAACAGGACCACCCAAGAGGGACAAGAAGAGGTCAGAGAGACACAGACAGACAGACAGACAGACAGAGGGACAGAGACAGAGACAAAGAGAGACAGAGAGAGGAGAAATAGAGACATTACAAAATGTTCTTTCTGATTACATAAATGGGAATTGTTGAAATGGTTTCAAAGCATGCACTGTGCAAGAAACTGGTTTCAAATGAGCGTGGCTTTCCTCTACACTCTGGAGACCCTGGCAATGACTGGAAGATCAGAGGACTATCTTCAAAATGATATTTTATTTTGCTTATTCTTTGGTGTCTTAGTGAGGATGCATGGGAAGTCAAAGTCAGAAACTATATCCATTTTACTTAAGTTATGAGTTCTACATGGGGTTTTATATAGCCCTGGCTGGTCACTAACTTGATCTGAACCTTAGAATAACCCTGAACTTCTGATCACCTTGCTTTCATCTTTTGAGCCTTAGGATTATAGACATGTTCTGGTACACTCAGTTTGATATGGTGCTGAGGACTAAACCCAAGTTTATGTACATGCTAGGCCAGCATACTAGCAACTGAGGTACCCTCCCATTTTTTTGCTAATTTTTATTTATCAGACTAGCAGCTGAAGTGATGTGGTTGAACTTTAAGTCCATGGTAATGAGAAGTAACTTCTCACTGATAACACAGAACTCCTACATTCACACAGTGACAGAAGAGCTGAGGCTGAATTCACCAGGGACTGTTGGTACTTGGGATCCTTATATTCATTCTTTCCCAGCACTGGCTTGTATGAGGCATGTGCATCTCCATGTCACAACCCTCCAAGCATATTGAGGAAGCTGCCTCATCAATCCTCACAGTCATAAGAGAGTTGGGTTTTGAACAACAGACATGCAGATTATGTATTCTTGCTTTCCAATAATCAGTCCAGTGTTTGATGACACAGTATCTCCCATCATTTTTCTACTTCTAAAATCCACATCTATTGCCTTTGAAGTTTGATTCAAAAACTAGACTGAGCACCATTCTTTGTGTGGTACTGTGAAGCTGCCACAGAGGCATGAACATACGTGCCTTAAGTGTGGTCTCTCTGCAGAATCCCATTGCTACTGAAAACATGAGAGTTACATCCTCAACTTAGGAAAGACTAGCATCCTCCTGATTATCACCCTGGGCTCAGGAACCAGAGTTCCTCTGAACATAAAGATAACTAATACAGTTTAGTAAAAATAGCTCAGTTGCTTATCTGCTAGGCAAAGTCAGAACTTTATATGAAGGGATGCAGAAAATTTTAAACGCCACAGAAACATTCAAGACTGGGACCCATCAAAGTAACCCTAATGCTTTTGAAGTAGATTGATTTTTTATAAACAGTGTAATTCTTGTAAACTGTATCTGATATTTTAAACACTAAATGAGTCAGTTCTTTGGTTTTATAAATTTTATAAACTTAAACTTTTCATAGGTATTATGTTTAATGAAATAGGTCAGTGGTTCTATAAAATGTCAGACTATGAAATTGGTTTAATATATATAACATATTTTAATATGTATTCTTTATGCATATAAATTTTATCTAAATATGACTTCCTAGGACTGTTTAGAAACCAAAAATTCTAACTATTTCCTATTAGTTTGTTTCAGATGACTACATCAGTGGAATTCAACTTTAAATCCAGTCAATTTCTTGATCATTATCAATTAGGCTTGCATGCCTCAGAGTGTTAACCAGCCCATGTTCTCAAGCTTAGTCAATTTTTAATATGATCCCCCTCTACTTTATTCTGATTTTCCCATAGCATCATCTTAGTCCAGACTGTGATAGCATCACACCTGAAATGCCCCTTAGCTGCTTACTGACTTCAAAATTCCAAAGTATTTCCATCATTCTTGTTGTGCTTGTCCCATTAGGTTGTAGAATTTTGTTTTAAATAATATTCAGTTGATTAAGAGGGAATTGATTATAAACTAAGAAGTTATGAAGAAAGATGTGTGAATCAATCACACATACACTAAACTAACAACATCACCCTTAAAGCCAATTACTATAGCAAAAAGTCTTCATGTTAAAATTATGCTTTTCATGTTTCCCCTTCTTACAAAATTTTAAAAGACAAAATCCTTCTAGATGTGTTTCTTTTATTTTTACAATTTCTTTCTATTTTTAAGCAAATTACTGAGTTTCTAATTATAGTTAATTTATAAGAAGACTTGCATTATCCCCAATCTGGTAAAATAGGAACTTGGTACAGGACACAACACATAACACTTGTGATAAAGGAAAAAACATGTTATTATAAATGTTGTGACTATACTCCTAGCAAATGTAGAAGGTGTCACAGAAGAACTATTATGACTATTACCAGTAACTGAAGACTGTAAGCTACTCCAACATAAATAGAAAAAAGTCAACAGCCTTCCTATACAGCAGAAAAAGAATTCAGAAAAGATAATGAAAAGAATATTGACAAAGCCATCTTTCTTGTGATGCTCAAACAGTACAAATTTCCTTGTAGAGGATGAACGGTCTCTCCATCAGACTTAAGGGAGGAGTACCAATCTTGCAGCCAAATATTCTTACTCAAATTCCAGTGACCATATACAAATTATATAACCTTGAAAAAGGTAAGTAAACCTATACCTAAGATTACTCCTATTTTAAAAACTCATGTACTTTGGATGTGGTACATTCAACCCCTAAATTTAACTATCTTTTAACCACAGCACTTGGAAAACTGATAGGAGAATTATGAGTACAAGACCAGCTGGGTAACATAGGAAGCCCTTATTTCAAACAAACAGATAAACAGTAAGAACAACAAATAAACTTATTTTGGGAATTATGAATCCATACAGCATATAACACTAACCCATATATGCATATATTATGGACTATAGCCATGTAGTTGACTACATCAGTGAATCACCCAGAACAGTGTGCGTCACATATGAGAAATACAGGATTCATCTTCACTGTGATGTGAACAGGTGATTGACTGAAATGGCATCTGTCTTCTGCCAAGAAGCATAATTTCAAGTATCAAAACTGAGCCGGCTGTGTGTTAAGATTCCATCCAATCTTGAGTTATAGGGCTCATTGAAAATTTTAACATTTTTGTTTGTTTTACATTTCCTCTGTATTTCCTGTTACTTTGAAGACTAGAGGCTTGCTGTTAGTGTGCTCATATTATTTCCTCTAAAACAAATTATATTTAAAAGGTGATAGAACAATTTACAGAAAAGTCTTAAAAGCAGTGGTCTGCTTTCTTTTCTCATGTCCATGGAATTGAGAACTTCTTTGGGGATGATTCGCAGGGACAAACAGAAGGAGAGCAATGGATACATTCATTGAAAGGTTACAATGCTTCAGTCTGCTCTGAGAGAGATTCAGAAGGGTGATGTGTTGTAAAGACTCTGCATTGTGCTCTCCAAGAACCCAGATTGTAATCTGAGTTATTAGGCTTCCCATTCAGAGGCACTTGTTGCCTTTCACTTAAATGTATAGCCTTGCTTTCCTTAGTCAAATAGAAATATGAGTTAAATAATTTGTGCTTTGATTTTTATGAACCTTGACACAAACAGTGACCTCTTGCAACAATCAATGGTAAGATTTGTCATTTACTATGTGCAATCACAAGGAAGCATGGCATAGAGAAAAGGGCAGGAACCTGAGCTACACACAGGGATGCTTCCATGAGCATGAATAGTCTTAGCAAGCTGTTAAATATTCCTGATAGTACCATTAAGCTTTATGAAAGGACTGGAAGAAAGTTGAAAAGAGCTAGAATATTCATTAGATCTAAGGAATTATTTAGCTGATGACTTTCATGCAGCTTTTTCACAATAAAAAATTCTAGGATGGGAGGCTGAATTTGGATCCTTTTTCTGAATGACTAGCCTAATAAGAAGTTCAAACATCCATACAAAGAAAGACCGTGCATTGACCTTTATTTGTCAGAGACATTGTTTTGCTACCCTTCCCACTTCAGGCATAAAATAATTACTTGAGTTCAAAACAGGTGAGTTTCATTATATATATATATATATATATATATATAATATATATATACATATATATCTGAATGCATTTCTTTAACTTCAGACTATGTGATGTCTGTAGAAGAATATAACCAGGCAAAGATGAGTTCGCATCATGCCATAAGCCTCTTACAACAGTTGTGTAGTAACTCTGCTTGGGTTAGAGATTTTCTAGGTGGTTTTATGTGTTATTCTCCACCACCTAGTACTCCAAGTGTGTGATTTATACACACCACATGCTGCCACTCCACTGCTATAAACCCACAGAGGCACTAGAGTGGATAAACTAACTTGCAAAAATTATCATTTCAACATTTACTTTTAAAAGGGATATATGAATGACATGCTATTCAAACCGAATTGGCTAGCATGTTATTTTTTTTTCTTTTTTTTTTATTAATATTTTTTTTATTTTCCATTTTAAATTTAGATAAGAAACAAGGTTGCTTCACAAGTCAGTACGAGGTCCCTCTCCCTTTCCCTCCCCTCCTCCCGTGCCCTCCCCCCATCCCCCCCCCCGTTATCCCCTCATTCCCCCAGGGAGGGTGAGGCCCTCCATGGGGGTGTCCATAGTCTGTCATTTCATATAGGGCAGGGCCTAGACCCTTCCCCAAGAGTTCAGGGTGAGAGTGCACCTCACATTGTTCTATGGGAGTCCAGAGACCGTGTGTATACTTGGGATGGGTACTGATCTGCTGTCCAAGGCTCAATAGATTACCTAGGCCTCCTCACTGACACCCAGATTCAGGGGGTCTTGATCAGTCCCATGCTGGATTCCCAGGCTGATGCCTGGGATTCAAGAGTTAACCTTTGTCTGGTCAGCTGTTTCTGGGGGTTCAACCAGCCCAGTCTTAATCCCTTTGATCATCAGTCCTCCCTCTCTGATACTGGCTTTCTTGAGTTCAGCTCAGTATTTAACCAGCCAGTAAATGAAGTTTCTGTTTCCCAGACTCTCTGGCAATAGGATTGTAGGCTGGCACTCCCCAGATCTATGTCTAAAATCCATATATGAGAGAGTACATGCCATGTTTCTCTTTTTGTGACTGGGTTACCTCACTCAGGATGGTTTCTTCTAGTGTCATCCATTTGCCTGCGAATCTCATGATTCCATTATTTTTTTCTGCTGAATAGTACTCCATTGTGTAGATGTACCACATTTTCTCTATCCATTCTTCAGGTGAGGGACATCTAGGTTGCTTCCAAGTTATGGCTATTACAAATAAAGCTGCTATGAACATAGTGGAACAGACATCTTTGTTATATGAATGGGCATCTTTTGGATATATGCCTAAGAGTGCAGTTGCTGGGTCTTGTGGTAGGTTTATTCCCATTTTTCTGAGGAATCTCCATACTGATTTCCAAAGTGGCTGAACCAGTTGGCACTCCCACCAGCAATGGAGGAGTGTCCCCCCTTTCACCACATCCTCTCCAGCATAAATTGTCATTGGTGTTTTTGATTTTAGCCATTCTGACAGGAGTGAGATGGTATCTCAGAGTTGCTTTGATTTGCCTTTCCCGGATGGCTAAGGATGTTGAGCACTTTCTCAAGTGCCTCTCAGCCATTTTAGACTCCTCTATTGAAAACTCTCTATTTAGTTCTGCAGCCCACTTCTTAATTGGGTCCTTTGCTGTTTTGGAGACTTGCTTCTTGAGTTCTTTGTAAATTTTGGAGATCAACCCTCTGTCAGATGTGGGATTAGTGAATATTTTTTCCCATTCTGTGGGCTGCCTTTTTGTCTTGCTGACTGTGTCCTTTGCCTTACAGAAGCTTCTCAGTTTCAGTAGGTCCCATTTATTAATTGTTGATCTCACTGTCTGTGCTACTGGTGTTATGTTCAGGAAGCTGTCTCCTGTACCAATTCTTTCAAGGATACCACCCACTTTCTCTTCTAAGAGGTTCAGTGTGGCTGGATTTATGTTGAGGTCTTTGATACATTTGGACT
Source organism: Mesocricetus auratus (assembly GCF_017639785.1). NCBI lineage: Eukaryota > Metazoa > Chordata > Mammalia > Rodentia > Cricetidae > Mesocricetus > Mesocricetus auratus. The sequence goes on along the minus strand of NW_024429190.1, from coordinate 26,291,310 downwards.
TAAGTTTTGTGAATGGCGATAAACATGGATCCATCCGCATTTTTCTACGTGCCAGTCTCCAATTATGCCAGCACCATTTGTTGAAGATGCTTTCTTTATTCCATTGTATATTTTTAGCTTCTTTGTCAAAGATCAGATGTTCGTACGTGTGTGGGTTAATACCCGGATTTTCAATTCGATTCCATTGGTCTTCCTGTCTATTTTTGTGCCAATACCAAGCTGTTTTCAGGACTATAGCTCTATAATAGAGCTTGAGGTCAGGGATAGTGATGCCTCCGGATGTTGCCTTGTTGAACAGGGTTGTTTTGGCTATCCTGGGTCTTTTGTTTTTCCATACAAAATTGATTATTGTTCTTTCAAGGTCTGTGAAGAATTGTGCTGGGATTTTAATGGGGATAGCATTGAATCTGTAGATTGCTTTTGGCAGGATTGCCATTTTTACTACATTGATCCTACCTATCCAAGAGCATGGGAGATCTTTCCATTTTCTGAGGGCTTCTTTAATTTCTTTCTTTAAAGATTCAAAGTTCTTACGATACAGGTCTTTCACTTGTTTGGTTAGCGTAACCCCAAGGTATTTTAGGTTGTTTGTGGCAATTGTAAAGGGTGATGTTTCTCTGATTTCTCTTTCAGCCCTTTTATCATCTGTATATAGTAGGGCTACTGACTTTCTTGAGTTGATCTTGTAACCTGCCACTTTGCTGAAGGTGTTAATCAGCTGTAAGAGTTCCCTGGTAGAGTTCTTTGGGTCATTGATGTAAACTATCATATCGTCTGCAAACAGTGAAAGTTTGACTTCTTCCTTCCCAATATGTATCCCCTTGGTCCCCCTTTGTTGTCGTATGGCTATAGCTAGAACTTCAAGTACCATGTTGAAAAGGTATGGAGAGAGTGGACAGCCTTGTTTTGTTCCTGATTTTAGAGGAATTGCGTTGAGTTTCTGTCCATTTAGTTTGATGTTGGCTGTTGGTTTACTGTATATGGCTTTTATTATGTTTAAGTATGTCCCTGTTATCCCTGATCTCTCCAAGACCTTTATCATGAAGGGGTGTTGGATTTTGTCAAAGGCTTTTTCAGCATCTAGCGAGATGATCATGTGATTTTTGTTTTTCAGCTTGTTTATATGGTGGATTACGTTGATGGATTTTCATATGTTGAACCATCCCTGCATCCCTGGGATGAAACCTACTTGATCGTGGTGAATGATTGTTTTGATGTGTTCTTGGATCCGATTTGCCAGTATTTTATTGAGTATTTTTGCATCAATGTTCATGAGGGATATTGGTCTGAAGTTCTCTTTCTTGGTTGTATCTTTGTGTGGCTTGGGGATCAAGGTTATTGAAGCCTCATAGAAAGAGTTTGGCAAAGACCCTTCTGCTTCTATTGTGTGGAACACTTTGAGAAGAATTGGTATAAGCTGTTCTTTGAATTTGTGGTAGAATTCTGCACTGAGGCCATCTGGACCTGGACTTTTTTTGGTTGGGAGACTTTTGATGACAGCTTCTATTTCCATAGGGGTTATAGGTCTATTTAAATTGCTTATCTGTTCTTGATTTAGTTTTGGCAAATGATAGCTGTCCAGGAAGTCATCCATTTCCTTTAAATTTTCGAAGTTTGTGGAGTACAGGTTTTCAAAGTATGACCTAATGATTCTCTGGATTTCCTCAGAGTCTGTTGTTATGTCCCTCTTTTTATTTCTGATTTTGTTAATTTGCGTGTTCACTCTCTGCTGTTTGGTAAGTTTGGACAAAGGTTTGTCTATCTTGTTGATTTTCTCAAAGAGCCAACTCTTCGTTGCATTGATTCTTTGTATTGTTTTCCTGGTTTCTACTTTGTTGATTTCAGCCCTCAATTTGATTATTTCCTGGTGTCTACTCCTCCTGGGGGAGTTTGCTTCTTTGTGTTCTAGAGCTTTTAGCTGTGATGTTAATTCTCTGGTATAACTGTTTTCCTGTTTCTTCATGTGAGCACTTAGTGCTATGAACTTCCCCCGTAGCACTGCTTTCAAAGTGTCCCATAGGTTTGGGTATGTTGTGTCTTCATTCTCATTGAATTCGAGGAAGTCTTTAATTTCTTTTTTTATTTCCTCTTTGACCCAGGGATGGTGCAGTTGAGCATAATTCAATTTCCATGAGTTTGTAGGTTTTCTGCAATTTGTGTTGTTGTTGAATTCTAATTTTAAGGCATGGTGGTCTGATAAGATGCATGGAGTTATTTCAATTTTTTTGTAGTTGCTGAGGTTTGATATGTTGCCAAGTATGTGGTCGATTTTTGAGAAGGTTCCATGTGGTGGTGAGAAGAAGGTATATTCTTTTTTATGTGGATGAAATGTTCTATAGATATCTGTTAATCCCAGTTGGGTCATTACTTCTATTAGACCCTTTGCTTCTTTGTTGAGTTCCTGTCTGGTATTCTTGTCTAGTGGTGAGAGTGGTGTGTTGAAATCTCCCACTATAACTGTGTGGGGCTTTAGATGAGATTTAAGTTCTAATAATGTTTCTTTAACGAATGTGGATGCCTTTGTATTGGGGGCATAGATGTTCAGGATAGACACTTCGTCTTGGTGGGTTTCACCTGTGATGAGTATGTAATGACCTCCTTCATCTCTTTTGATTGATTTTATTTTAAAGTCTAGTTTGTTAGATATTAGGATTGCTACCCCTGCTTGTTTCTTGGGTCCATTTGATTGAAAAATTTTTTCCCAACCTTTAACTCTCAAGTAATGTCTGTCTTTGAGGGTGAGGTGTGTTTCTTGTATGCAGCAAAAGGAAGGGTTCTGTCTTCGAATCCATTCTGCTAGTCTGTGTCTTTTTATGGGTGAGTTAAGGCCGTTAATATTGAGGGATATTAATGACCATTGATTGCTCATCCTTCTTCGATTTGCGATGGTTGTTGTTGGTGGAATTATGGGTGGAATTTCGCCCCTTTGTTCTTTTGGCTGTTGGTAGAGAGGGATTCTCTAATGCTTATGTTTTTCTGGTTGTAGTTAGCTTCCTTGGGTTGGAGTTTTCCTTCCAAAATTTTCTGTAGGGCTGGGTTAGTGGACACATATTGGTTGAATCTAGTTTTGTCATGGAATATCTTGTTTTCTCCGTCTATAGTGATTGAGAGCTTTGCCGGGTATAGTAGTCTGGGCTGGCATCCATGGTCTCTTAGTGTAGGTAGAATATCTATCCAGGACCTTCTGGCTTTCAGAGTTTCCATGGAGAAATCAGGTGTAATTCTGATAGGTCTGCCTTTATATGTTACTTGACCTTTTTCCTTAACTGCTCTTAATATTCTTTCTTTATTCTGTATGTTTGGGGTCTTGATTATTATGTGGCGAGGGGATTTTTTTTGTGGTCCACTCTATTTGGTGTTCTGTAGGCTTCTTGTACCTTCATTGGCATGTCTTTCTTAAGGTTGGGAAAGTTTTCTTCTATGATTTTGTTGAATATGCCTTCTGCCCCTTTGAGGTGGATTTCTTCTCCTTCTTCTATACCTATTATTCTTAGGTTTGGTCTTTTCATGGTGTCCCATAATTCCTGGATGTTTTGTGTTAAGGATTTGTTGGATTTAAGGTTTTCTTTGGTTGATAAATCCATTTCTCCTAATGTATCTTCAACACTTGAGATTCTCTCTTCCATCTCTTCTATTCTGTTGGTAATGCTTGTATTGGTAGTGCCTGACTGTTTGTCCAGCTTTTCTATTTTCTGCCTTTCTTCAGATTGTGTTTTTTTTAGTGTCTCTATTTCAGTTTTCAACCCTTGCAGCGTTTGCATTGCTTCTTGCAATTTTCTGTTTATCTGTTCGTCTGTTTGTTGCCTTTTATGAATTTTTTGGTTTGTTCTTTCTTCCATTTCTTGCATTTTTTGGTTTGCTTTTTGTTCCATTTCTTGCATTTTGTGCTTTGTTTCTTCTTCCATTTCCTGCCTTTTTTGGTTTGTTTCTTCCTCCATTTTTTTCATTTTTTGCTTTGTTTTTTCTACCATTTCTTGCATTTTTTGCTTTGTTTCTTCTTCCATTTCCTGCCTTATTTGGTATGTTTCTTCTTCTAATTCTTGCATTTTTTGCTTTGCTTTTTCTTCCAATTCTTGCATTTTTTGGTTTGTTTTTTCTTCCATTTCTTTGAGGGATTTTCCAATATCCTCTTTTAGGGCCTCTATCATTTTCATGAAAGTGCTTTTAAGGTCGTTCTCTTCTGCTTCCTTCGCGTTGGAATATTGGGGTCTTGCTGGTGTGGAGTCTCTAGAATCTGGCGGTGTCATATTTGTTTTTCTGTTGCTGACTGTGTTTTTGTATTGTCTCTTTCCCATCTCTTCTTTTAGTGGGTGCAGAAAGAGCCCCTTCCTGGTCTGGGGACCAGAGTTCCCTTTTGGTGGGTGCTAGTAAGTCCAGTAATCTGGTGGTTCTTCTATGCCTTGTCCAAATGCTGGTCCATGGGTAGAGAAGAAGAACAGGAATCTGGGGCGCTTAGCCTCCTACCTGGTCCCCTGGACCCTATGCTGGGTCCTGTTGTACCTGATCCGGAACAGCTACTCCCCTGGTCTCCCTGGCTCCTGTAGTTTCCTGGTTTCTTTGGTGGGAGAGAAGATCTGGAGTCTGGGGTGCTTGGCTCCCGCCGGGATTGGGAGCTCTGTGCAGTTCCCAGGTGATCTGCAGGCTCTGGAACACAGGCCGGGAAGCTGGCCTGTTTACCTGATGCTCCCGCCGGGATTGGGAGCTCTGTGCAGTTCCCAGGCGATCTGCAGGCTCTGGAATACAGGCCGGGAAGCTGGCCTGTTTACCTGATGATGCCAGAGGGACAGCTACTTCCCTGTACTCCCAGCCTCCTCTCCTTTCCTGGAATCGTTGGTGGGAGAGAAGATCTGGAGTCTGGGGTGCTTGGCTCCCGCCGGGATTGGGAGCTCTGTGCAGTTCCCAGGTGATCTGCAGGCTCTGGAACACAGGCCGGGAAGCTGGCCTGTTTACCTGATGCTCCTGCCGGGATTGGGAGCTCTGTGCAGTTCCCAGGCGATCTGCAGGCTCTGGAATACAGGCCGGGAAGCTGGCCTGTTTACCTGATGATGCCAGAGGGACAGCTACTTCCCTGTACCACCATGTTATTTTTTTAAGCCGCACTGCAATCCAAAGATGCTGGAGCTCAGCATTTTTTCATATAAGTGCCATGAAATGTATATGGTTGTATTTGACAGAGGCCCTGTGTGAAGGATGGTGTCATACTTACCAACAATCAAAACTATTCTGTAAATTATGTGTTTTATCCACAACTTAAAGAAGAGGAAACAGGATTTATCAGATTCCTAATTTAGTGTCAGTGCTGTGATCTCAGCTAGACTAGATAGCTTAGTTAGGATCACAGCACTGACAATAAATTGAGTTGTACAAGTTAACAATAACTAATAGTTATAATATTATTTTATTCATTTACCAATATTACGGATGCTAATATCGTTAATGTTTTTAATATTAGTAAAGACTATTTTGACCATGATTTGCATACAAATCTTAGCTTCTTGGACAAAAGTAAATTATTGTAAGTATCCCACCAGTAAGTTTCCAATTCCAAAAAATATTTTGAAGAATTTAGCCAAATTTGCTGGACTCATATGCAAGACCTTCTCCAGTTTCTCAAGGAAAATCCTTTAGTTATAACAGCAGTGGTTACCTATATTGTGTTCCTCATTTTAACAATCCTTTGCTCGTTGCCTACGATATACAGAGGCAATTACAGTTTGAAATGCAGACCACAAGGTTTCATTTGCATTTTGGAAGCTGTTATTAGATTTTATACTGCATAGCTGGTTCATTTATTCTGTGCATAAGTTATATTTTATTCATGAAAACTTGCTATGGACTTTATATGGTGATATTAACAGTATTAACAGTGGTTCCATACATTTAACAGAAATGCATGGGGCATCAGGTCTGATTTATTCCCTTTCCTTCCCTCTCTGTGTGGTAGTCAAGTTGGAAAATACAGTACATCAATTGAATACTGGGTAGTAGAGCTTTATTGTGGATGGAAGTGTTTAGGGTTAGGGGAGGATATACTGTGCCCCTTTCAGAACCTAAAATCATAGGCCAGTGGTATCACAGTCATCACTATGTGTCAAGAGGAGAGCTCAAAAGAAAACAAATATATACACTTTACACCTCACAGAATGGGATGGTTTTTTTGGTTCTCACATACATACAAAAGAGAAGAAAATGAAGGAAACAGGACCTCATGCATGCACACTAACCATTACCTCTGTGTAATTAAAAACAATTTAATTAAGATGCCAATCTCCCTTACATTCCAGGTTAAATCCTATACCTCCTCAGGGGCTCAAGCAACTCTGCACCTGCCTCCCTGACCTCCTTCTCAGCCTTCAGGCCATGACAAGTCTAGATCAGCCCTTTGTATCTTCTGCTCTAGTTTCCAGAAACATAAGCCACCAAATTCTTAAGGATGTCATGAAAGTCTTAAAGGAAAAGCTATGTTTTAGAGAGGTTGAAGAAATGGCCCAGAGCTTAAAAACAATCTGCTTTGATGGAAAACCCAGGTTCAGTTCCCAGCCTGCACATATGCAACCATCTGTAACTACAGTTTCAGGAGATCCAGCTAACTCTTCTGGGCTCTGTAGGCATGCACACAGTGTGTATACAAACATGCACGTAAGACACTCATACACATAGAAACAAAAATAAATAAAAATTTTAACTAGTTATATATTTTAGAAAGTTTTATTTTAAATGGTTGAATTTAGTATCCAACCATGTAAAATGCCCCACCACACACATAGTATCTTTGGTCTTCATGGAATTACTAAGTGTGTTTTTTGTTATCAATTCCATTAAATTAGTGATTTTCATGTATTTTAGGCTTTGAGGTATGCTACGACCCTGTTGCTACATCTAAAAGGATGCCTCAGTATTAGGACCCTGCTATTTCTTCTGAGTTTTCACTGTACCACTGAGACTCTATTTTCATTTCTGACTCTACATTAGTACAAAACAGAGCCATACACAGAACAGAAATTGCTATGACTGTATTCCACTCAAATTTTATTTTCAAAATATAATTGAAGGTTAGATTTGCACAGGAGATATAGTTTGCTGACCTGTGTAATAGATCTGAATTCTGAAAACAGAATTCATTTGTGCCCCTCAGCAGTTTCTTTTCTGCAGGTAAAATGGTAACAGCAGGCTCCAAATAAATACATTGTCATGAAAAAATGCCCCCATGCTGAGACCTGATGAAGGCTCTCCTTTTGGAAAACAAACAATGGGAAGAAGATAGATTTACCCCCAAAAGATCTAGAATATAATTTATTCATTTATATTGCAATTAATAAGTATTTTTGAAATCTTATCAATATGAGTTTTCTATCTTGTAGAAACTTTCTTCTAAGTCTCAGCTACCAGAATAAGTTCTGAGTCACAAGCTTTTGCTTAAAAATATTAATTTACTTTGAAAACTAAGCCACTGTAATTTAGGGCTTCTGAGAGATTAATCAAATAGGATGACTAAAGCAGCTGAGATTGGCTTACAACAGTTCTTGTTGGAGTGCAATTATTATGGAACGGAGGGGTAATCGGAGTAAATCTGTTTGATTGTAATTATTTCCTTGGCATTAAGGATAACATTTTAATCTGAGACTGAGTTTTCTCATCCTAAAATGTACTAGATTAGCTAGCAATAATAAAGATGCATAGGTAGTGAATACATCGTATATTATTATACAAGCATAGTCTTGTAAGTGTACTGCATATATCATCCTGGGACTACTCTGTGGAGGTAGGGTTCATCTTACAGGCAGAGAAACAGAGGCAGCAAGGGGCTGAACAGATACAAAGTGTAAGATTCAAAATAGCTATTTGCTGTAGTGACTGTAGACACCCTTCTCCTACACTAGACTACATGATTCCTAAGTTCCCAGTGGGATGAGACTTTTCTCTGAGTCTGCAGGAATGGGTTTGAATACTTAAAACTCCTCAGGCATCCTATAAAACCATATGTAATGCCAACATTGTAAGGTGCTACAGCAACAACTAGCAAAGAGTGTGAACTGCTGCCTTATGGGGAACTGTTACATAGCACATGAGAATAAAAACTGCTGCTGTTCATGAACAGGATGCCAACTACATGAGAGTCTGGCTACTGTAAGTTTTAAGTAGATGTTTACATTTGAATGTAAATAAGGAGGTTTTACACTTTGCATTCTACAAGAAAATTTACACACACACACACACACACACACACACACACACACACACACACACACACACACACACACCCCAAACAGCTTTGGCCCAGAACTCAATTAATTAGATCTAAAGCTCCCAGGGGCTCCCAGAACAATGCCCTTTCCGAAAAACAGCACATTCTTGACATAAGAGGATCCATAAGGGATGTATCCACTTTGCGACTGGGATTGGGTTTGGAATTGCATTTGTGTTCTGAGATTTATGCTAGACATCTCAGATTGATTGTTCCATTATAAGGATGCTGTAAATATGACTATTAAAATAATTTTCACTTACTATTTTATTTCGAGACAGTTTCTCCTTATGTATCCGTGGCTAACCTGGAACTCAAAATGTAGACCAAGCTGGCCTCAAATTCCCAGACAGCCTCTACTTCCCCCGTGCTGAGCTTAAAGGTATGTGATCCCATTCTTGCTTCTATATTGTAGTAATTTTAAAAATAAAGAAACTACACCTGAGAGATTAGGTTGTTATCCAAGGAAACAAAGCTGGTAATTATGGAGAACTTATTTGAAGTCAGGCAATGCTTCTGCAACTGACATTTCTTTAACAGCAATTCGTATAATTTAATATTCAAAAATTATGCCCAACATGCATATTAAAATATAGAAAAATCTCATGCATGCTGGAAGCTTTCTATTCAGACTTTATTGTAGCTTTTAGAGTACATGTAGCAAATATTATAGTTCCTAAACTTCATATTTTTATACTGGGTTTCCTATACTTAATTACGTGAACTTGAAATTCATTGCAAAGGGGAATAAAAAACGTGTGTCTTTTCAGAACAAAAGAAAAAACTAGGATGGCATAAATATTAGAAAAATGAACTGTGCGTTGCTCAGCCCTCATCAGAGAAGCTTCTCCTTGCAGTAGATGATAATTAACACAAAAACTCACAACTGGTCAGTGTGCAGAGAATTAGAAACTCTGCAGTGTTCAGTCCTTCGTGGGATGTCAATGCCATGTCCCTCCCTTGAAGGCGGAAGAAGACAAAGTGGGAAGCAGTGTTTTTCATATATAACAGGACAGATGAATATAAGAACTCACAGGGTTTGTGGCAAGTTACACAAGACCTACACAAGTTTAAGCCAAATAAGCTTGGCAGTAGGGAGGTGGACATGAAGCTACTAGCTCAGGAGCTGTTGTTGCCACTTAATATCTACTAAAAGAAATAGAAACAGAGAAAGTAGTGATCCCTAGTATACCCAACACACCACAGGATATGCCCCATGCCCAAAGATAGTTGGCCAACACAAATTGGACCCCATGGACTTAAGAGGTAGTTAAGCAGCACAATGGTGGGTAGATAAGGAAGACTCAGGGAAACAGATGATCAAAATACACTGTACAGAATCTCAAAGAATTAACAAAACATTGCTTTTTCAAAATCCATGGAAAGGTAGGAAATCTATACTGCTTCTAAGTGATCCATAAATGCATTTAATTTTCTCCCTCCTCAGTTCTACATAACTTATATGAAAATACATGATCTTTATTTTTCTCAAAGGAAAATCATGTAGACACAAATGAATTGGTTTTATTAATTTTATTTAACTATCAGGTTTTATTCTTTAATAATGTTTCTTATATTCCCATATTTTAACTTGCAATTTACTTAATTCTGAAATAAATCATTTATTTATCATTCTATTATACATCAATTACATTTTTGACACGTAGACAAATCTATGTCCTATTTTTTCTAATAGTCATTGCAATTCATGTACTTCAAACCTTAAAATGTATTATCAATTCACAATAAATATTTTACTGGAACCTACATATTTACATTTATGCAAAACTACAACTAAACATGAAGTGATAATTTCCATTTGCATCAGCACTACTCTTGGGTTTGTGTGACTGCCTCTAATCTGCAGGGTCATAGACTAATCTGGAAGAGACTTCTGTGGACAGAGGCAAACCAAGATGATGACAGTTCCATGTGTCTGCTCAATGTGTATTGTGATTAAATCCACTTGGGGATGTCTTTAATACAAGCTGAACATGTTGTGTTGGTTTGCTTTTTTTTTGCTTGTAAAAATTCTCATAAACCTACATAATATAAAGAATGTGTAAATCTTGGAAAGAAGATTTAATGCACAGTATTTCCCAAGCATGTTTGCCAATGGAACACGCCTGTTCCAGCCTCTTTAGAGTTATCCATTAACATATTCCCATGTTAATGCTCCATATTAACTTCATTTTGCAAGATAACTTAGAGAAACGTAGAGCTATGAAAGCAAGCCTTATCTTACTGTGTAATGCAGGATATTAACACACAGGATGTGGTAAATGAGACGAAAGAAAAACCTAGTGGAGGCGTTAAAAACAAGGCAAAGCAGACAGGTGGAAAACACAGGATTCTGCAAAAAGCTGAATCCTACATAGTTGGTATGCTATATCCTTGAATTGTCTACCAGTGGTTCGTGTGCTGGAAGTTTGTTCACTGCAGTAATAAAAGAGGTGGCATGAAATCTCCAAAAGGTAGGGCCTAAAGAGAGGCTATGAGGTCACACTTTAAGGTGTTTTTTGTGAGAACAGCTGTAGAACAACAGTAGAAAAGTGAAAAACAAATTTCCCATTAAAGTTTTTCAAATGAAGGTTATTTCATTTAACTTAACATTTTATTTTCAAAATGAATTCAGCTAAAACACTTCTTTTTGTGAATATAACTAAATTGAGGGAATTCTTTATTATAATTACAAATATATTTTATTTAGAAGCACAAGTATCTAAATGAGCAAAAACTATATTAAATCATCCCAGAATAAAATGTTTGCTGACATCCATCCCTTCCCATCTTTTCTTCTGCATTTAATATAATCAAACTCGAAGAATAAAAGATAATTTTGTTACCTTAATTCTTGTTTCAAATATAATAGAGGTGTTTCCATGTTATTAAAAAAACTCTTCAGAAACATAGTTTTAGCAAGTTGGTAGTATTCATTTGTCTAAATTCACTATAATAATTTGAACCTTTTCTTTACTTTGGGTATTTATGTGTTTTAATGCTTCACTTGTCTCTTACACATAAGTCGTTGTGACTATTTCACATTATTTAATTAAAACATTTCTATAAGGGGACTTCCAAGACATAAAACACAAGTATTTGTATTTCAAATGTATTTCCAAATGGTTTGCAAGCAGTATGCTAATTATTTTTCCTCCCTTAAAGAGGTATGACTATATAAATTTTCTATTAAAATGTTAGATGTTTCTACCAGAAAAAAAAATCAGACATCATGCCACTATCCATCACTTTTTAACCATTAACGTATGACCTGAGTATGGCAGTAGCAGTAATGCATGGTGCTGGGCAATCTTTGAAGGAGATTGAGAGACAGTTCCAAAGGTTGGTCTTAGAAATGCAGGGCTCACATAATGCAAGAAGGTTCAAAACACGTACAGTTGCTAGAAATAATATCTCACCTACAGGTAAATGCATAAATTAGCTATTGTTTTAAATACCCAAGCTATTGTAATAGAATTCATCAAATAATCTCTGGTTCCATTGATATTCCCTTTACCATGGGTAACAATGTCTTCAGGATTCATTTAATTAGGCATCTCTTCTAATTAAAATTAACCATAGAACTCAAAGTCTGTGTTCTTAACAACCTATGTCACCATTATTTCCATTTTATAAACATAGAAATAAAACCTGATTTAACTAATGTTGTAAATCAAAAGGTACCTACCACATTACACACACACACACACACACACACACAAGAAATCCTACCAGTTACTATTATCCAATATTGATCATAAGCACACATGTACTTTTATAACATACATTTCCCCAAAACAGCTTACATTCCTTTTCACTGAGAACATAGAAAGATCATCCTCACAATTATAGATCATGGAAACATTGCTTCACTTTCTACCAAGATCATATCTTTTAAACATTAGAAGAATCTTCGGTCCACGAGAAATTTAGTTAGCATTTTTTTGCACAATTTTTTGAGTCAGTTAAGTGTCCTAGGCTTGGCATAGAAATTATTTGATGGTCCTAATTATAGATGCTTGCTATATTTTATTATTTTGTTGGTAGAGAAGAGAGTTCAATGCAGAAGTTAAATAACACACACATTCTATGAGGTTTTGAGTGAGGCACATAGAAAAACTACCTTTAGTACACAGAATCCAGGTTCTTTCACCATACCTTTATATAGAATATCTAGGTATGTAAATTGCTATCTTAGGTTTCTCTACACTCAGAATAATAGGTATCATTACTATCAGCTTTAGGGAACTAAAAGGTAGACAGATAGATGGAGTGATGTTTGTTTGTTAGAACTCAATTGTCCACATTCAAAGTCTACGACTTTCCAGCCATTGCAAGATAAATAGGCAAATATTTTGATACCACTTGAACATTCATTCCTCTCCCTATGTTCTAAATGTTATACGTGGATCCAATTTAAGTGTCACTGTGAGATGTGGTATTAACTTGTGTTACCTGGGAACTAGAAAAATCTAAATATTTCAAAGCAGCTACACTAAAAATTCTATCCTTCGATGAGTTTTATTATTAAAAACAAACATTCCAGGAATTAACAACTTCATTATATTCATTAGAAATGGTGGATGTGGTCAGAATAACATGTTAAGCAAAACATTCTTAAAGTTCCTGTCATTGTTCAGAGCATTTCCTAAAATACCTTAATTAGATATAGGTTTCAAGTTATAAATATATATGCTTATTTTGGAAACGTGTCCTGTATGAGTTCTTGGTGATCTGTCTGCTTCTTCGCAAGCCATATCCCATCAGAACATCCTTTAGTTTGGCAGCAGATACCAACGTAACCAAGAAGACTCTTGTCTATTGGAAAACATCACAGGGATATGCAGGAGCTTCAGTCATGATGTATAAATAAGTAACACAGTGGGGGCCTCATCTTTCTCTGATTCTTGCAGTGCATTGTATTACTCCCTAGTTTCTTGACAGCTTGAAAGCAATGTTCACAAGAAGATTTTATAAAAAAAGAAGCAGAAGAGAGAAAACCCTAGGAATTTACAGAGGTAGATGTATAGAAATAGAAGACAATTTCAAAGACTGGACTGCAACAAAGCCCATCTATACTTAACTTTCTGACAGGTAAGACTTGAGACTACTGTGTGATTCAGTACTGATACTTTTCAAAGTGACTCATACAAGATCATACTTTATAAAAACAAAAGATGAGCAGGGCAATGGTGTCACACGTCTTTAATCCAGCAGGCAGAGGCAGGCAGATCTCTGTGAGTTGGAGGCCAGCCTAGTCTATGAAGCCACACAGAGAAGCCCTGTCTCAAAAAATCAAAAAGAAAGAAAGAAGGAAGGAAGAAAAGAAAGAAAGAAGGAAGGAAGGAGAGATAAGAATAGATCATTCTACTAGATCAATTATCTATGCACTGTTTAAAGAGATAATGAACAAAAGTAGTATTATATTTTTACAATGGTTTCCTATAATGCAAGCTACGCACCTATGAATTATGGGAAACCTAAGCTGTTATTACTGGTGTCAACTCTTGGAAGAAACACAAATTCTAACAATGAATAATGTCTATCAATGGACCATTCAATGGGAAAAATATTAAAATATAAAACACTTAAATTTTCAAATTAACGTTTAAATATTTCACCATACATACATATTTAAATATACAATGTTTAGTATAAACGTTTGCATCCATTCATGAGAGAAGTTAAATTATCAAGAAAACCAGCAGCTTCAAATTATGCTCAGTATCTTTCTAAAACTGACTGGATGAACTGACCTGAGTCAATTCTCTTTCCTCACATAATAATGAATACACAGTTTGCTGTGGTTGATGCTGGAAGCAAAAAAGTAATGCAAATGTGTGTGGTTATGAAAGATGACAGCTTATTTAAATTATTATGACCACTGAAGCTTTAAGTGGATCCTTCCTTCCTTCCTTCCTTCTTTCCTTTGTCCTTCCCTACTTCCTTCTTCCTTCCTTGTTTCCTTCTCCCTGTCTTCTTTTTTCCTTCCTGCTTCCCTCTCTCACTTTTCCTTCATTTCTTTTTTCCTTCCTGTTTTCATCCTTCCCTCTCTTCTTTTTCCTTCCCATCTCCCTCCCTCCTTCTTTCCTCCTTCACTCTCTCCATCATTTTGTCCTGTCTTTTCCATTAAGATTATTTATCAGTACAGAAACCTCCCTGTCAGATAATGAACTGAAGAAATCTATAAACAACAAAACACAGAACTTGACACTGTTTTGAAGTTCCCAGAGCAGATAAACCAGAATTTGAGTATTGTTCCCTATGTAAATAGATATGCTTAATAGCATATTAAACAGATAGCCACTGAGTGTGTTTGCCAATCCCTATAAAGAGCATTAAAACAGATAAACATAACAGTTGTCATGAAGAATTTTTTATCAGTTGTGGAAGGCACATTATGTAATGACAGTCGAGTTGTATTAATTCACACAACTAAAACATTAGTACTGCTGAACTAAACCAGCTACACATTGTAAACTGGGTCAATGTGTATTGTATCAGGGTCAATAAATACTCTTTTCTCTAATTTATCTTGGTACCACAATAGGTTCCTATTACAGCGTCTTCCAAATAGGCCAAATGTCAACAGAAACATATAGAGAAAAGTGAGAAATGTCATGAAATAAGTGGGAGAGAAAGTGAGGTCGGCTTTTTGCACATTCCTTTCATTTTGTAATTTTCTTTAGTCAAGGATAAAAAATGATAGAGAGAAAAAGAGAAACTATGTTGCATGGCACTATACAAGGGAATGAACAAAGGAGTCAACAGCACATGTCAGAGGAAGTGAAATGTGTTAGCAGTTCAGGGCTTGCCAGGAGGGTATGGCTACAAAAGGAATAAGCAATGTGTTTGTGTGGAAGGAATTTCTCAGGAAAACACACAAGTGGATAAACGTATTCAGAAAGCACAATTTTTATGAAACACCCAAGGAATGAAAGGCTGTCTAGACAGAAGAGCTTGCCAGAGCATTCACATGCTAGCAAAATTGTGGGTTTCAAAGTGTTTAGCATGCAAAGTTTTCCTACAGTATTTGGTTAAGAAAGAGAAATGGGTATCAATGATCACAGCATTTGGAGAAAGTCAATTCTGTGTAAAAGAGAATTTAGAACTAAGAAGGCAGCCTCATTCTAATGTCCTTCTATTTTAAGGCATCATATTTAAACAGAAATTCTTTCCTTCCCAAAACTTGGAAAAATTCCTTACCCTGGGAGAATTTCCCTTCGAATAGGAAAAAAAAATATGTGTTAGATATTTTTGAATAGTGGGAATGCAAAGAATGTGTATTTTTTGAGGTTTGAAGGCTTTTTTTGTCCTTGAAGAACTCAAAGTGTCTTTGTTCTTTTGAATCAAATTTAGCACATTATTAGTACATAATTATGACCATTTGTAGCATCAGACTCTAGTTAAAGTACATTTAAAAATACATAGGAAGGCCGATAATGTAAAGGCTCTCTCTAGTGGTACTAAGCTAGAAAGAAAGTTCTGCTGTTAATGAAAGCATAATGACTCAGAATCTGTTTTGCTGACTTTAAGAATGCAATCCCTATCAAAATTCCATCACAATTCTTCAAGGACCTGGAAAGAACATTAATCAACTTCATATGGAAAAACAAAAGGCCCAGGATAGCCAAAACATCCCTATACAATAAAGGAACTTCAGGAGGCATCATCATACCTGACTTCAAGCTCTATTATAGAGCTATAGTCCTGAAAACAGCTTGGTATTGGCACAAAAATAGGCAGGTAGACCAATGGAACCGAATCAAAAGCCCTATTTTTAACCCACACACCTATGAACACCTGATTTTTGACAAAGAAGCTAAAACTGTACAGTGGAAAAAAGAACGCATCTTCAACAAATGGTGCTGGCATAACTGGGTACTGGTATGCAGAAGACTGCAGATAGATCCATGTTTATCGCCTTGTACAAAACTTAAGTCCAAATGGATCAAAGATCTAAACATAAATCCAGCCACACTGAAACTTTTAGAAGAGAAAGTGGGAGATACTCTTCAACGAGTTGGTACAGGAGACCACTTCCTAAACATAACACCAGTGGCACAGGCACTGAGATCGACAATTAACAAATGGGACCTTCTGAAACTAAAAAGCTTCTGTAAGGCAAAGGACACAGTCAAAAAGACAAAAAGGCAGGCCACAGAATGGGAAAAGATATTCACTAGCCCTACATCTGACAGAGGGCTAATCTCCAAAAATTACAAAGAACTCAAGAAACAAGTCTCCAAAACACCAAAGGATCCACTTGAAAGGTGGGGTACAGAGCTAAATAGAGAATTCTCAGTAGAGGAGGCTAAAATGGCCAAGAGACACTTAAGAAAGTGCTCAACATCCTTAGCCATCAGGGAAATGCAAATCAAAACAACTCTGAGATACCATCTTACTCCTGTCAGAATGGCTAGAATCAAAAACACCGAAGACAATTTATGCTGGAGAGGATGTGGAGAGAGAGGAACACTCCTCCACTGCTGGTGGGAATGCCGACTCATACAGCCTCTTTGGAAATCAGTATGGAGATTCCTCAGGTGTCCCGCGCTACCGTCTCGCCAGCAAGAACGACGCAGAACACTCGGATCCTTCTGCAGTAAAGCTTTAATGCATCTTGAGAGATAGATGATCAGCTTCTTAGAGGGAGACCCCAAGCTAAGAAACCCAGCCCCTTATATAAGCCTAGGAGCTCCGAGTGAGATGTGTAGAGCCGGGATTGGTGGTTTGCACATCACCCCAGATGACGTCACGGGAGAGGCACAGTTTAAACGGTTAACTCCAACTGACAGCGACAGTTAACTCTAACTGACAGCGACAGTTAACTCCAACTGACAGCGACAGTTAACTCCAACTGACAGCGACAGTTAACTCCAACTGACAGTGGATGTCAGCGCCATCTTCTAACGGCAATAGCGATAGCGAGGGCGGCTCCTCACATCCAGGAAAATTGGAATTAATCTACCACTAGACCCAGCAATTCCACTCTTAGGCATTTATCCAAATGAGGCAGGTTCATACAACAAGGGCATCTGCTCCACTATGTTCATAGCAGCATTGTTTGTAATAGCCAGAACCTGGAAGCAACCTAGATGCCCCTCAACTGAAGAGTGGATAGAGAAAATGTGGTACATTTACACAATGGAGTATTACTCAGCAGAAAAAAACAATGGAATCTTGAAATTCGCAGGGAAATGGATAGCACTGGAAGAAACCATCCTGAGTGAAGTAACCCAGTCGCAAAAAGACAAACATGGTATGTACTCACTCATATATGGATTTTAGATATGGATCAGGATAGTGCCAGTCTGCACTTCCACAGATAGAGAGTCTGGGAAACAGGAAAGAACCTAAAAGATATGCATATATGCATAGTACCCAAGAGAAGAGAATGGAGACAAGATCCTCTGAATGGATGGGGAACACGGCGAGGGGTGGGGGGCAGTGGGACCCGGGAAGAATAGAGGGGGTAAAGAGGAAGGGAGTTGGTCATGGGGGAACAGGAAGTTGAGGGGGTGGGGGTAGAATAGGGGGAAGAGGGAATCATAGGATCGAAGACAGATCAGGCACCAGAGTGACCTCGAGTGATCTAAAGGTATAACATCAATTGGCAAGCTAAGCAATAGTGGAGGGACCACCTCGAATGCCCATTCCTGATAATGAACTTGATGTCTATAACCATCCGGGAGCCTTCATCCTGTGACTGATGGAAGCAGAGGCAAACACACAACTAATCACTGAACTGAACCCAAGGAACCCAGTGACAGAGAGAGAGGAGTGATGAGCAAATTGGCAAAGAATGGGCTGGCAAAACCAGCAGAGACAGCTGATCTGAACAGGGGAGTGCTCTTGGACCCCAGACCGACAGTGGGGAGGCCAGCATGGGACTGATCTGGACCCCCCAAATGTGAGTGTCAGTGAGAAGGCCTGGGCAACCTATGGGGCCCTGAGCTGTGGATCAGTGTCTATCCCTGATATACAAACTGTCTTCATGTGCCTATAGCACAAAGAGAGATACTCTCTCAGCCTGGACTCTTAGGGGAGTGCCTTGACCCTACCAAGAGTAAAATGACAGACTCTAGATATCCCCTATGTGGAAGGATTTGGCAATAGGGTGGGAGGGAGGGGGGAAGGGGAATGTGGGAAGAGGGGAGGGAGAGGGAACTGGGATTGACATGTAAAACAAGCTATTTAAAATTAAAATAAAAAATGATAAAAAAAAGAAAGCCATTGCTAGTTCATTTTCCTCTTCAAGCTTTCTTTGACAGTTTACCTGAAGTAAATGGAAGTTTTGAACCAAAGAGTTATAATATAGAAACAAAGAGAAACAAAACTGGATGCTGCCCAGATCTTCTGTCCACAAGCTAGGCAGCACTAGGGAAGTTACTCAGTCTTTCTTTGTCTACTTCCCCTTCCTCTGTCAAAAGTCACCACATTTTGCAGCCAAGGGCAAGGTGATTGTGGCCTCTCAACTTGCTTGAGAAACACAATTAATGCAGAAGGCAGTTCTTTCCTTAATACAGGTTTATGAACTGATAAAACCATTGTAAAGTGAAAATGTTGTCAGGAGAAAATTCATTTAGCAGACCTAACCGACTGAATATCATAGCTTAGCCTAGGTTGCCTTAAACAATCAGAGAACACTTAATATTAGCTCATAGTCAGGCAAAATAATCTAACAAAAGCCTATTTTATAATGAAGTGCTGGTATTGCCATGTCATTAACTGAATACTGTATTACAAGTGAAAACCAGAAAGCTTATATGAGCATGCTCTCCCACCACTGTAGAGCTCAAGGATCTTAATGTATCATAAGCCAGGGACCATCTACATTTGAATAAGCAGAACAGAGCTGTGAAAGCCAGAAAATGCACAGCCAAGTAGAATCAGAGTAGGAAGCCGGGGAGAAGCAGTTTTACCACCTCTATTGCTCAACTGCAGAGAAGCTCTATTCCACCTTCATTTTCTTTAACATCTTTTATATAAAAGCTGGTGAATCAGTGACACCACCACCACCACACCCCTAAACCGTGGTTCTTAAACTGTGGTGCTCATCTGAAGGATCTAAAGAGCTTGATGCATGATAGACCCAACCCTAGTATTTCTGATTGAGCTGGTATAGGGAATGGACCAAAGTTCAGGTCTCCAACCATTGTGTTCCCTAATGCAGTGTCAATGGCAGGACCACACTTGGAGAATAACTCCCTAGTACTTAATACTCAACTTCAAATAAATATAAGCATTAGTTTGGACTTTTTAAAGACTATCATGTTGCTCACATAAATTATCAAATAATTTTTGGGCATTGAAATCAGGCACAGATTCTCATTTCCTCTAGAGATCCTTATGTTGTTCTGGTGTGGTGGGATCCCACGGCACTATGCTGTATCAGCCCGGTGTCCTAAGTTCATCCATTAGAATCCATATAAATGTGAATGGATAGAGCAAACACTACAAACTTATCCACTGATCTACATCAATAGTGTCCTGGCATGTGCACCCCACTGCCCCCCATACACAAACATATGCATACTTGAGAAAAAGAGTTGCAAAACACTGCTTAAGTGGGACACAAATGGTTTTCTGTCTGGTATTCAAGTTTGACTCTCTTAATCTTGGTTCTAAAGACAAGACATCCAGTCGCC
Source organism: Mesocricetus auratus (assembly GCF_017639785.1). NCBI lineage: Eukaryota > Metazoa > Chordata > Mammalia > Rodentia > Cricetidae > Mesocricetus > Mesocricetus auratus. Next base: position 26,271,414 of record NW_024429190.1, on the reverse strand, counting down.
ACAGTTTGCTTTAAGATCATTACCCACAGGACAACTTCACCACAAACAGTTGTTCACTAAATGGTGGCTGAATTCTTACTGAAGCTGGAGTTGGATTATTTAATCTCCACCGCAATAAACACAATGCTTTGTGTTCTTTGGGGTGCAAATTTCCTACTTCATAATTTACATTCTATGTTTTTCTGTTTCTTACTTACCATTATTGACCACCTGCTTGTTGGTTTGCACAGCTTCTTCTCTTTAACTAAATTCTAAGTTTGCTTTTCAATGCCAGAAACTGTACAAGTTACTCTGGTAATGTGAGCATATTAGAATAAGAAAAGCAGAGAGACCACATGTTGAGCTGTGAGACATGGAAATGTGCTATTACCATTATAGAGTGGCACTGACTATACTTCTAGCTGAAGCCAGAAGACACTTGGGGAAGACATGCAAATCATTTTTTTCAGTCAGGGAACAATTCTTGTGGGTTTTGTGACAAATCCCAGTCCTTAAAGAGGGTTAGGAATTTTTAAGTGCAAGGTAGATAGGAGGATAGAAAAGTGAGTTCTTGAACCAGGCAAGCAAGTTGGAAGGGAGTAGAGGAAAAGGACTAAGATGGTGTGGGGAGCATTCATCGGCCAGTTTCCATTAGTGGCTAAACACAAAAACAGCAAGTAGACACCTATAAACACAGATTGGTGAGAGCTTAAGTACTGTGACCCCTTCCTCCTCCATCTTTTGAGCAGTTCACAATTGATTGTAATAAACATTAATGTTTTCTAGGTCACCCCAGTCAAAAAAACTGCTGTGCATCTAATAGTCAGTGGGTCCCAGGACTGCTCACTTTAACATAATTAATTGTGTTGAGAATTGGTGCCACTAATTGATTTCTGTGGGTATCTCATGTTATTCATCCTTTAGGTTTTTGTTGTGAATTCAAAAACAAAGTTCTGTGTGTTTATGGAAAAAAATAGAGTAGTTTTATTTTATTGTCTTAAGAGCTCTAATTAGGGGTGCCCAAACCATAGCCAGTGAGCCACACTCAGCCCAAGGATAGTCATTGTGATAGATATTACTGCTGTTAAATTAACTGCATCTGGAATTAACTAAAACCTAAGGGGCCGGTACACCTGTAAGAATTTTTCTTTCTTAATTAAAACATTTGACGTAGGAAGACCCATTTTAAATATGGATCTTTAGAGGTGGAAAGATAAACCTTTAATTCAGATCTTTTGAGGAGGGAAAATCCACCTTTAATATGGGCCATGTCTTCTGCTGACAGCCTATATAAAGGTCATGGAAGATTGAAGCTTATGCTCTTTGCCTGCTTGCTTTCTCTCTGACTGTGAATCTATTCCTTCACTGACATTATAGGGCACTTCTTTGGGATTCTGGCACATACTGAAGACCACTAGAGACATCTGCTTTGTGGAATGAGAAACTACTAGATTCTTGAACCACTGTCCATAAACCAAACCATTATAATTCTCTCTCTCTCTCTCTTTCTCTCTTTCTCTCTCTCTCTCTCTCTCTCTCTCTCTCTCTCTCTCTCTCTCTCTCTCTCTCTCTCTCTCTCTCTCTGTGTGTGTGTGTGTGTGTGTGTGTAATTTCAAAAGTTCCGTTCCTCTATAGAAGTCTGACTAATAAGTTATGAATAAGGCCCAACACAAAGTCAACTTATACATAAAAAACATAAGCAGTTTTTTATGGTGTTTTGATCAGGGACTTTGTAAATGGCATTGTCCTGTCATAATGTCATACAAAAAATAAGCATATACATACTCTTGCTATTTGTACACAAGTATGGCTTCAGTTTTACCATTGCATGTGTCTTCTGGTATGATAACTTCCAAGATCAGACATTTTTCGTTTTTGTTTTGTTTAGTTTTTTGAGACAGAGTTTCTCTGTGTAGCTTTGTAGACTAGGCAAGCCTTGAACTCACAGATATCTGTCTGCATCTGACTCCTGAGTGCCGGGATTAAAGGCATGTGCCACCACTGCCCAACAAAACCAGACAATGTAATTTGCACCATTAGCTCTTACCCTGCCCGTAGTGACTTGGTGTGTGAAATATAGTGATTATTACTAATATATTAACCTACATATTCAATGTCATTTAGACAGGTAAGAATTCATATTCAGATTTTAAATTAATTTATTTTATATTTATAGGAAGAATGACAAGGTCAGAAGACAACTTGCAGAATAAGTTCTGTTCTTCCACTGTGTTGTTCCAAGGATAAACTCAGGTCATGGACCTTGGAATCTAGCATCTTTCCTATTGAGCATTCCTGTCAGTCCTCTACCTTATCATTAAGTATGCCGTCACACTTTAGGCAGCTTTATGTATTACCCAAATTCACTTCACAATAGAATCCCTGATTTGGGTTACATAGCTATCTAAATGTGGAGGGACTATTAGTCTTCTTGTTAATAATTTTCATAAAAAATACAGTCCCTTGTCTATTACTTTTTAATCTCAGCATGGCTTTATGGATGTATAAAAAAACAAAAGAATGGCCCAAATAAGAAAAAATACAAATGAAAAAAGATTGTTAAATGAAAACGGCACAGACTACCTTTTTGTCATGGCTAAAGGTTTTCAGCTTAATTTGTAGATATCTGTGCAACTTTTCAAAGACTATAATTTGAAACACTATATGCAAAAGCATGTTGCGAAGTTTGTTGGATAAAATATTGTATTTTAAAGAAATAGTCTTCTTACTAAATTTTTTATTTAAAGAGTTACAACTCAACTATATAACAGTTGTGTTGTTGAATATTTTATAGTAAAAAAAGTTATTGATGCTGTTAATTTGAAAAATGTATGGTCAGGAGGCCTGTAAAAAGGTGAACTATTACTGAAACCAATTTGTCTCACCAGATTATAGTAAGGCAAATGAAAGACATTGGAAAAAATCTGTAAAAAGAAGTTTGGAGAGTAGAGCCACTAATTTTATAATTTGTGATTTGTTGACAGATAACAACTTTGATCTCACAAATCTGCCTCAACCTGCCACTTTAGAGGTGTTAATCATATATATAGTGTCACTGAAAGATGGCCTCTCTAGTTCCATTAAAAGATACAACAAAATCATGAGATTTACATAAAGCAGTTAAAAATTTTTACAGTAATTTTCTTCATCCATTAAAAGAAGTTAAAGCAATTGTTGAAGCATCATTGTCTAGAACATTCAGAAAATATATTCACAAAATTATCAAAAGAGATAATATCATGCCAGTCATCATCAATGATTGAATTTATGAAGAGTCATGGGTTTAAATCCTGGCTACTTCCAGGAAATCCTTTTTAGTGTTGGTATTGGCTACAGCTGCATCATTGATTTTCTGGAAGTAAGATGGCTAAGTCAAGGCCAAATGTTAAAGAGATTTTATGATTCATGGCATGGTGACTTATTATCATTTTTATGGTATTGAAAGAAAATTTTAGCAAGAACTGTATAACAAAAATTGCATATAGTTTTATTGTTTTGAGTGGACTGGAGAGGAGGGGAGGGAGAGGGAGCTGGGATTGACATGTGAAGCAAACTTGTTTCTAATTTAAATTAAATAAACAATAAAAAACTAAACATAAGTCTCCAAGGTGAAAATCAGCTTATTTATACAATATTTCAAATTACATCAGCATTCCAAATGAAATGCAATTTACAGCAGATACAATATAAGGGGAACAGTTTTATGCATTACAACCCACTGGCCAAATATAGTTCTGTGAAGAGTGAATGTATGCAGCAATGCTTTTCATTTTGATATCATAATTTAAAAATAGGAATCAAGTTTGTTCAGAAAACACTATTTTGGTATATTTGTAACTCTACTTCAGTCAACACAAATATGTTATAGGCCAATTTTCACATGGAACGCATAAAGCTTCAATCTAGCACTCAAATTAAAGAAATATTGATGTTCCTTTATTATATAAGTCCTATCTTCTCAGAGATAAATATCTGTCAGTACAACCTCATGCATGACATTGCTTTTGGGCAGCACCAACATCTGTGAGCAACTATCTGCAAGTATGAAACCCCATAAAGTGTTATTAGAAGGGAACACTTGAGAGCTCACTGAGAAAACAACGTTCATCACAAAATCAGATATGATGCATTTTTCTCTAACAGTGTTAATTATTCCATGAGTTTTAGGTTGCCTTTTATTTTATAACAAACAAAATTTAGAAAATCACTGAGGATTTATGACTCAGATATATTCTTTCCTTATTAGTGATTACAAACTTGAAAATTGCTTGATTTTAAAAGACTCTCCAAGTGTGGTGCCACAGTGCTGGGGTTGTTATGTGAGGGATATTTTTCTTATCTACAGAGTGAATGTCATGAAAAAAATTACACACAGATTCTTGTTGTGGAATATTATTTTCAGACGTGTTACATTTGTTTATGCTATGGAACATTTGTTTTAATGATGCAAAGATGTGTTGAATTCTTTTTTATATATTTTTTATTTTTCAATTTAAATTTAAATTAGAAACAAGGTTGCTTCACATGTCAATTCCAGGTCCCTCTCTGTTTCCCTCCCCTCCTCCCGTGCCCTCCCACCAACCCCTCCAATATCCCACAATTCTTTTATATTGCATCTGTTCAGCTATGTGAATCTGTGTTACTGTGCCTGTCTAGAACACCTGATTGGTCTAATAAAGAGCTGAACAGCAGTCAGAGAGAATAAATAGAAGACAAAAATGAGAGGGGAAAAAGAACATCAAGAAGCTAGAGGATGAGGACTCCAGGGGCAAGCCACCCAGCTACAGAACTAGTCACAGAATAAACAGGAAAGATATACAGAAATAGAAAAAGGTAAAAAGCCCAGAGGAAAAAGGGCAACAGGATAATTTAAGAAAAGCTTGCAAGAAACAAACATGGCATTCGTAGGAAAGAAAAAGTTTCTGTGCGTGATTTATGTAGGAGCTGAGTAGAAGTCCCCTAAAGAGCAATGGTGAAAAGAACCCAAAGTGTTAAAACAGCCAACTTCAGATTCCACTGTTGCTCATCATCTTGCATTATTTTTTATATATTTAATGTGTAGGGCAATTTTTTATTTAATGTGTTCCAGAGACACCAAAACCTTAAAGACTCTGTCTGCTCTGTTACTTTTAGAGACACTGACTCATCATATCTGCTAAACCCTGAAGAGTCTGATCTACTTTTACTTTAAAAATGAAAATATTGGAGCAGTGGGAAAATACAAATCTTCAGATTAATTCCCACATAATAGAAATATTTTGAAACCTATAATCCACCAAAATAATGCCGTGTATTTTGTCTTCAACTGTATCATTAAACAATGTTTAGGAGGAAAGAGTCCAATAATTCATGGAGTTGTATCACAGTACAAGAGATAGAAATCCGCCAGATCAAAGATCATTTGCAAGAAGCTAAAAACTCATAGAAGTGATGGGGCAGCAGGGAATCCTTGAAGGAGGACACAAAGTAGCATTCTACTGTATAATATATCCAATGACCTATAAATGGAACTAAGTTATCTCAATATGCTGACCCTTATAAATAATTGAATGAACATAAGAACGCAAATGTTACTTACTGACTGTGACTTTAAATTTTCTGAATATTTACTCATGAAGAGTTACTGCTTAATGGCACCATAGTTCTATATTTAGTATATCAAGAGTGTTATAGACCATTTTGGATACAGACAGATTTTATGTTTTATCTTAGAGAATTCATGAGTTCAAATCTCACCAAACTTATTTAAGTACTGGAACTAATCTCACTAACAATAGTGAGAAATGCTATTACCTTGTGATATTAATTTGTGTTTCCCTATTGGATAGTAATATTTTGAACATTTTTGTGTGCCTGTTGACCACAAGTTAAATTTAAGCTGATATTCTTTGGCCATGTTATTATTTGGATTGGTTTTGTTACTACATGGCAGGAATTTTTAACTATTATCAGCTATACGGTTTGCAGCGGTTCTGTTTTTCCCCACTGGAGAAGCTGCCTTTAAATTTTGGTGATTGTTTCCTTTACTATACATAAGTATTTTAATACCGTGTAGTCCTGTCTGTCTACATTCACTTTTTGCTGACTAAGCATTCAGTATGACATCTGAGAAATCATTGCTAGAACCAGTCTTAGAAAGCTTACCTTTTTTATCAGAGTATTATTGTTGAGATCTTTTATATACTTGAATATTTAATGTTTTTTGAGTTGATTTTTCCATATGATGACAGGGAAGATTGAAGATGATAAAAAATGAGAGAGAGACAAAGCCACATCAATTACTGAATTCAAAGTTTTTCCCTTCCATTTAATCCAATTACTAAAATATGCTGGATTTAAGTTCGATTATTCAATTTCTCTTGCCAATAAACTCCTATTCGTTCCACTGCTAGACATCCTGCTAAGTGAAAAACTGAGATTTTTGGAAGGTATGTTGAAGGCCTTATGAACGGAATTCATATAAGTGTTTATTAAGTGTCCAGCATGTGCATGAAAAATTACTAAATGAATTAAGGAGTTCACAGTCTCCTGGAGGGTATAAATAGCACATAATTACATTATATTGGAATAAGGGCTGTGAGGCAAGACTATGTAGCAATACTATGAGACAGAACTTAACCTCTAGGTGAAGAATTAATAGAAATTCATCCAGTACAAGTTTATATTTGAGCTACATCATGAAAGAAAAATGTATAGTTCACAAAATAAAAAGAGGCACTTTCAAACAGGGTAAAAATGTACAAAATAGAATAGTGGCAAATAATAATGCAAATGCAGAATTATATGCAAATAGAATAGCCCCCTGTTTATTTTTAGAAAAGGACATATATGTAGGTATGGATGTTAATATAAGTAAATTTTTTTTTGGTTTTTCGAGACAGGGTTTCTCTGTATTGTTTTGGAGGCTGTCCTGGAACTCACTTTATAGACCAGGCTGGCCTCGAACTCACAGAGATCCGCCTGCCTCTGCCTCCAGAGTGCTGGGATTAAAGGCGTGAGCCACCAATGCCCGGATAATATAAGTAATTTTATATTACTAAGAATGTGCTTTAAAATATTGGTGAACCATGCTTTCTAATTCTGAGAATAGAGGCATTTGAGGAGGGAGACAAATGGTGAATATTTCCATTCTGCTCTGCATAACCTCACCATTGAGTTTAAAATAATTAGAAGGTTTTTATTTATTACTTAACTACAAATAAAGGTTATAACATATGCTTTATGGCACAATCCACATGTGTTCCTAAATGTGACTGGAGAAAAATGCACACACGCAATGCTGGCAAGAGAAAGAAGTCTTCACATTGCATCACTAATGGTCAAATCCTGCAGGAACAACTTTTGCTCTCCAAGCATATGGACTATAGATTTCACACCATGAACTTACGGGAACTCGAAGTCACCAAAGAAAGTGAGTATAATGAGGCATCTGCAGAGAAAGACCAATAGTTAGTAACAAAGCAGAGAGTTGATTGAAACTGTGTGTGTGTGTGGGGGGGTGTATCAGTCACATGAACAATTACAAAATAAATTAGGATGAGCTAAGGTATTTTATGGTAAGTGTTTACTGATGTTATAAATATTGTCCTTATTTGAGCTAACCCATAGAAGATTATTGACAGGACATCTGGAGCACATCTGACCTCAAAGATTACAGGCCAAAATAAAAGGTCTATTAAGGTAATATATGACTAATGAGAGAATGGTAGGACAAAAAGAAGGGAAATCTTAATACAGTGATGTCAAAGATAGGAAGGAATTAAAATGGCAATTTCTCTACTCATGTCTAGCTTGATAACTGGTGAATGTGTATCATGGGGGGTAGGTTTTACCTGATGTAATGCACACCTATTACTTCCATATGCAAAAGAAAGGCCAAATTACTTCCCTAGGGTCACTAGCATTGAGAAGGATGTGAGTGCTTGGGAACTTATTGGTGATGTGAGTGGAAGTAGCATGAAAACCAAGAAAGGGCCACAGCATACATACCAACCATGGCATGACTTGATTCTCTAAATGATGGCATACTACTAGGCAACTTGCATCATAATCATTGATGACATTTTAATGTTTTAGTTTGGTAAGTAGCTTGAGATGGCCATAAACTCCATATGTGCCTTACTTGTGTATGGGACAGAGTCACCAGATAAGATTCTTAATGATAGGTCTGTAGACACAGTACACTTAAATACTAACAAGCTGTGGAACAGAAAGAATGGAGGTAATCATAGAAAAAGAAGGGAACAAGGAATTAAAGGTTTCATGAAACCAATCAAGGGAAGCAAGAAAACTGTCAGCTGTTAGGATGCATAACACATCTTGGACCAATTCCCCTGTTTGGAGAGATCTTTGCAACCTCACTGGAATTGTGTCAGTCAGTTGAAGGCAAGGATAAGAAAATGTGTAAGCCAGAAAGCAGTGAAACCATCTGTGACTATAACAAAAGCTTTCGTCAAGTTTGGCCTTGTTGTATAGGAAACAGAGATAAAATATTCTTCATACTTTTCCTCTACTCCAAAGCAGTCTTCATACACATGAGTACTACTGGCATTTTACAGGATGGGGATGTTTTGAGGGATGAGATGCAATATATTATGAGGTGCACAAGTCTAATACAGTGTTTATAAACTAGGAAGAAAGAGGAAAGACAGTAATGTCCATTGCAAGAAAGAAACAAAAGCATGTACGTCTGGTTGGATAATGTATGATACATGGGGAGCAGTAATTTAATAATATACCTAAGAGTCAATACTGTGTTCCCTTTCTTTAAGCAGAGAAAGAACTGGAAAAAAGAATGAATGTTTTCATTCTGTTACACACATTTCAAAATGGCAACAATTCTTTTTTCTCCCTGCCAAAAACATTAAATTTTTTATAAATGTACATTTAAAAGACAGCAAGGGGAATGTCCATAATAAATAACTGTGGAAACCGTCAGGTTCTGATTATGCCCCAAATCAGGATCTGTTTAGCAGGCATTTCCTTTCTTCTACACATTATATCTGCTAGATATGCATTTGTCAATGTAGTTCATTTCCTATTTATTCTTCTGAACAAATAAAAATGTGACAGTCATTTCCATCATCTTGCAAATCAAGCATGGGTGGGGTGTTAAGAGCAAAAGCTGAAGAGCTCAGTATTAACAATCTGGTCTCTTATGCTAAAACTCACATTGTAAGTACTGGGATTACTTTCTACCTTTGCACATTAAAACATGATGCCCACAGAGTATTGACACAATGGAGAAAACTGGTATTAGTTGCCATGTTTCCAACACAAAAGCTGTCCATTAGTCAAGCAACAAGTTTGACAGCATGGTTTGCTTTATTTTTAAAATAACCTCTTCCATGTGGTCTACATGGCTCACTATACCCACTTTATCCCAAAAGACAACTTCTAAACACTTCCAAGTTTGTACTGGGAGTTGTAAATGTTCACCCATGATTATGCTTTATTTCTTGTTTGACACACTACTTGGACTTTATAACTAAGTCTCATATGATGAAGTACACACAGAATGATTCATAAATTATTGTGCCTATCCCCCAAAACTGTTCATAAGTCTCCACAGAAAATTGTGTATAATAGTCACATGGCAAGAATCAAGTAAAGACCTTAGGTACCCACAATATTCCTGCAAAAAGCATGAGACAGTGAATGATTTATGAGGCAATGCTATTCTTCTAATTAGCACTATAAACTGATGTGAGAAAGAAATATATATTGAATTCAAACATTAAAAGTTGAGGATGTCATTAAAATTGTTATAGCTGCCACTGTTACTTACACTGGGTAAAAAAGCAATCTAAAAGAGTAATCATTCTTGAGGAATTTCAAAAAGAAAGAATTTCCAATATGCTATTCTCATGATACATTGATTCTGTGATTTAAAATAGTGCATTTTCTTTGTTGATGCACTTAACATATAAAAAATGGTTCTTAGTTTTATGTGAACATGCAAAAAAGCCACAGTAATAAAAACATTGTTGAGGAAAGTTGGAAGGACTGACACTACCTGACTTCAAAGCTTACTATACAGGTAGAGTAATCAGAAAAGTATGGGATTAGTAGAAAAACAGATTAATAGAGCAGAATATAATACAAGTAAAAAGAAAGACAGATGCACATAGTCTATGTGCTTTTGACAAAAGACCCTAGGCAGGGCAATGAAGAGCGTATCCTCCTTCCAACAGATGCTGCTAGAAATAAAAGTCACTTACACATTCATAAAAGCTTGACTCAGACAAATCCTTGTATCCTTTAAGAGTTCGCTCATAAATGAAATGGGTTATAGGTTTAAATACAAATTCAAAAACTGTCAAATGGAAGATGGCATTAACAAAATCTACATGTCCTCAGATTTAGGGGTATTTAGCAATGCAACATCAAAGATTTGACCCATGTGAAAAATAGTGAACTAACTGGATTTGCTTCAGATAGATGTACTCCATGAAAGATACTGTCAGAAAAATGAAGACAAGCTACTCGCCTGGAGAGCAATAGTTGCCCTCCAAAAAATGTTGTTAAGGATCCTCAAATATACAAGGATTGTTAGGACTCATCAATAATAACATAGAAAAACTTATTGAAAAGTTAGTTTGCACCCATTTATTCTTACAGTTGTTGAATCTAAAAGGATAACCATCTAGAAAAAACATAGTGTTGACACCAAAAGAGGTTGTATTGATTGAAAATAAAGTTTAAGAATCTTTCCCTCTCTTTATTCCCAGTGAGTTATCAAGAAATACTATAAAAACATTGTTCCTCCAAATAATGGAATGGCAAAAATGAAAGAAATTAGATTAGATTGCTCCAAGATTACTTTTAATAGCTTTTTTCTTCTCTATGTCCCCAAATTTTCCTGACTTTCACTTCAGTCTCCACAAACACACACACACACACACACACACACACACAAATTGTATTAAAAATGAGGAAGTAGGAAGATTGATCAGAGGAAGGATAAAGGAGAACAAGAAAAGTGATACCATAATAGAGGGAGCCATTATAGATTTAAAGAGAAATGTGGCTCTAGAGAAATGTCCAGAGATCTACAAGGATGACCACAACTAACGATCTAAGAAATAGTGCAGAGGCTACCTTAGATGCCCTTCTCTGATAATGAAACTGATATCTACCTTATATGCCATCCTAGAGCCTTCATCCAGTAGCTGATGGAAGCAGAAGCAAAAACCAACAGCTAAACACTGAGCTGAACTCCTGGAATCCAGTTGTAGAAAGGGAGGAGTGATGAGCAAAGGGATCAATACCAGCCTGGAGAAACCCACAGAAACAACTGACCTGAACTAGGGGGAGCTCATGGACCCCATCGGGATAGCTGGGAAACCAGCAGAGGACTGATCCAGACCCCCTGAATGTGGGTGTTAGTTAGGAGGCTTGGGCAATGTATGGGGCCTCTGGTAGTGGATCAGTATTTATTCCTAGAATATGCATGGACTTTGGGAGCCTATTCCACATAGAGGGATATTCTTTCAGCCTAGATATGTTGGGGGAAGGCTTAGGCCCTGCTCTAAATGATGTGACAGACTTGGAAAATCTCCCATGGAAGGCCTCACCCTCCCTGGGAAGCAGAAAGTGGATGGGATAGGGGGTTGGTGGGGAGCAGGGAAGGAGGGAAGGCAGAGGGAAATGGGATTGACATGTAAAACAAGCTTGTTTCTAATTTAAAAAAAATCACCATTGAAAACAAAACCTTTGAATCTATATTATAAACATTCTGAAATCCTCCTTGAATTTACTCTTTTCTTTGATTGCTTCCATGAAGCAGCTAGTCATAGTAGCAACACTCAAGTGTTCAGGAAGTGAAGGGTTGATATTCTTCAGCTAATAGTCATTCTTGAAGTATGACTTAACAACCAAAGGAACATAATTTTGCAAACAACCATGTGTGTAAGTTCGGAAGCAGATCCCACTGCATTTCAGTCTTTATACAGGGTCTCACCCTAGTTGGGATCTTGGGTGGTGTTAGGAAAGCACCTGAACCAGAGAGCCGAGATCTGTGTTAATCCTCATTTAAAATTCCTTTAAAACCTAACCATGTGATACATTATGGCCCAAAGTTTCCTGAAATTTTATGCAGAAATTAATAACTTATACAAATGTTTCTAACTTCCTTTGTGCCAGCTCTCTACCCAAAGCTTAATGTTGTGCTTTTCTGGATTATATTAATATTATTATGTCAGAGAAGCTCAAGGAAAACTGTATAATAATCAAACATGCACATATGGAAAGATTGAGAAATCTGTCCAGATTGAATAAGAATCTTGTACTTTCTGGTTCACTCTAGGTAATCACAGCCATTGTCATACACTTCTTGGCTGCATACCACAATTTCATCATTAATAACCAGCTTTATTAAGCATTAACAGTTGTTAACATCTGAGTTATCTTAAACTGGTTACCTAGTTTCTTGGCTATGGAAAGTGTTTAGGTGTTTAGTAGTGCTAACTTTTATCATAAGAGCCAGAGAACCCGCAATTCTACTACAGACATGTAGAAAGGAAAGTGTGGATTAATAAATACATTCGATTTTTGGAGAGTTTGGAAAAGAGGTAGATGGGAAGGGCTGGAGGTAGAATGGGGAGGCAAAGTGACACAATTGTATTTTAATTTAAAATATATTTTAACTTAATGTATTTTGAAAAAAATAAAATAAATTCCAGCTCCTTGATTTACCAATTTGAACCAGTAGGCAAATTCAATGTTGTAAATCCAAGACTCTTTTCCCACGATGCCACTTCAATCTGATTTAACTAACATTACTTGTGACCCTCAAATAAACCAGGAAAATTTAATAATTCACCAAAAAAGTTTTCCAAGTATTTGTAATTAAATATCCCCACAGAACTATAAAAACTATAAAGTGCATGCTCTAGCCAGCCAAAAGGGTTAGTGAAAACCTGATCTTCAAATCTTCACCTAACTAAATTAAGTAAATACATCTTATTGTCCCCACAATATGAAAACATAAACTGCAAATCAAGGAGGTCTTTTACTTTTTGAGTAGAGGCCTGCCCCCAAAACAAGGCATGTTGAAGAGCTCAGAGAAATATTAAATTCTACATAGTCCCTTGAAATTAAAAAAAAAGAGTGATTTATTTTCAGTGTAGAAATTCCTGTTTATCAAAAATATATGAGGGAAAGTCATTATTGAACGATTATACATTATCTTTCTATATTGATGATTGCCTTTATGCTCACTTCATCAAGTCACAATATTACATCTTTTCTAAATAAACACCTAAAAAAGATTCCTGAGTGTGTATTACTCCATATAGTATCCTCTAGAGAAACTTCTTGCTAAAAAAAGATGCTTATAAGAAACATGCACTTAGGGTAACATAAACAAATAAAAATTGAATATGAAAATTTCCATTTTATTAAAATATAATAGTAAAAATAGATGCGATTTGGGTCACACTTCTATCTCTGTGCCAACTTCTGTTTTAGCTGTCTTCTCACACTCAAAAATTCCTACAAGTTATAAATATACATATATATAAAATTTCCATCTTCTTTTCACAAGCAATCTCATCCCATTGGCAATTGATGGTTGCTAGGGAAGGGAGAATCATTTTCTTCTACGTTACAGTAGACGGCCTTGTATCTTATGCTTACTGACAGAACTAAATGAACTCGGTGGCTTTAAATAAACAACACAAGAAGATGGGGTGGAAGAGTAGTGAGGAGAGGGAGTAAGGGAGGATCTGGTCAAAATGCATTATACGCACATAACAGGTTCTCAAACAATGAAAAAAAAAGTTCTTAAGTAAAAAACCAATAGAAACCAATTCATTCACAGTTGTAGAGAGCAGAAGTCTGAAATGAATATTTTCAGACATATAATTTCTCAAAAAGGCAATAAGGAGGAATCCAGGCTTGAGTCCTTTAGCTTCTAAAGCCTCCATGCTCAGTAGTTACTGATACTAAGTTCCATCTCCAGCTTTATCTAACCTCTTTTAAATGTTTGAATCTACCTTGTGTGTATCTTCTAAAGACATATGGTATTCAATTTAGGAGAAAATCTAACTTCAATATGTCTCATGTTGAAATCTTCATCGTAATTATGTTCATGTGCCACGCCCACTGCACAACCTGTATCTGAGAATGTGGCGAGGGTGTCGGGATTGATGACACAGAGACCAGTCGGTTGCGTTAAGAAATTTTGATGCTCTCCAAGAAGGCTCAGGAGAACTTCCCAAGAAACACTTCCCTCCAGAAAAGCTTCTGCCATACATATACCCACACAGGCACACCCCCTTCCTCCTCCTGGCTGGTGGTTAAATTCCTGACACCAGAGTCAGCAGCAGCAGCAGGGGGCAGGAAGAGGTGGCTAGCCATTGGAAAGATCAAAGTCAGGGTGGTTCAGTGAGCTAGCCCTTATCGAACTTACAGCTCCAGTGAACATTTCCTAGGGCACTGGATTGTTTTTAGTAAACATGTTTCCAGTAAACATTGTCTCATAGCTGCCTGCTCCCAGGCTGATGGAGAAGTGGGTTTCTGACCAAGGTCTATTGTTCCCACATTCATGAAGACTTTTTTTTACCCCCAGATAAAAGCACATTCATCAATTTAGGAAGTTAAGACATATATTTTGGGCTCTACCATTCTGACAACTACAGGTGCATGAGATCACAGCCTCCAGAATTGGGGACACTTGAGTGAAAATCTGATCTCTATTCAGGAGCAAAATGAACCCGATTGCTTGTTTTCATTTTCTTGGAGAGCTGTGGTTGTAGCTAGTAAGCATCACATTTACCTGCATGTGAGACCTAAAGCACCTCCATAACTTCCTCTCTCTCTCTCCCTCCCTCTGTTCCTCGCTCCCTCCCTCTCTGTCTCTGTCTCTGTCTCTGTCTCTGTCTCTCTCTCTCTCTCTCTCACACATTCATGAAGAAAGGTAACTCAACTGTTTAGTGCAGCTGGTAATATCATAACTTGTAACACAATAAAAAAGACCCAGACAGATATTGGGGTTCAAGATTCTAGTTGAAGATCAGATAAGCAAAGTAGCTGGCCATTTGTTCATACCACTACCTAAGGCTGAAAGGGCTGATCCTGCTGCCACTTCTCAGTATGGCTGGAGAACTCTGAGACTTAATGTCTCCATTTCCTCAATGTGACTGGAGAATGAATGCCTGAAACTGACTACTGAAGACCCTGCTCCTATCTTTTATATCCCTCTAGTACTGGGATTAAAGGCTGTTATCCCAGGTGCTGAGATCATCTTTAAACTGTTTCTCTTTAAAACTGGATCCGTCTTGTGTAGATCTCGGTGGCCTTGTACTCACAAAGATTGGTCTATTTCTTAATCGTGATTAAGAAATAGGATTAAAGGTGTGTACCAACACCTTCTAGTTTATGGAGACTCTGAATAAAGGTGTGCATCACCACTACCTGATCTCTACATCTTGAGGCTGACTTTGCTTTCTGTATCCTCCGGCAAGCTTTAATAAATCACAAATAATATATGACCATGAGAATTTATGTTCTGGATTTGAAAAAAAATCATGAAATTGGGACACTCCATATATGACCTATAGAACATGTCTATCATAAATGTCCCCATCATTTCCTCCACACTCACATTATTGGAGACAGATGAGCCTCAACCTCAATTAAGACCAGCAGGCCAGGATTCTGCCAGATAAAGGCTGAGATGTGAACATAAGTGACCTTTACTAATTGAAATACTTTTGTGAGATAAAATATTAAATATTTCAGGAAAACTGAAGATTATCTAAGTGAATTCACCTGACTTTACAAGAGATAAAAGTAATATCAAGGATAATGTTTTATCTGTAACTATAGAGAACTTTGGGCATATTGGCAACCAGAACACAAGTATGCTCCTTAGTTACTTCCTATTTCTGCATATTATTACCTATTAGATAAATATTTGTTCATATATATACATATATATTTACATATATATAGAGAGGGGGGTATTCATTTCAAACTGATCCTATGTGACAGTTAATGTGTTTCAGCTCCCAGTATAAATGTTGTAAGGGATTCTATTTGTGCTCTAGAGGAAACTCTTATATCCTGTAGCTATAGAGATGAAAATACTGTAAACAAGATGTAGAATTTCATTCTATAAATAGCTGACTTACAGCAATGGCAAAAACAAAATGAATCTTACAGCCTCACAAGGTGTTTACTGTTGATGTAAGGACACTTAGAAAGAAAATGATTATGTAATTTGCAAATAGGATGTAAAAGAAATCTCCTGTGAAGGCAGAGACATTGCACCCCTAAATTTTATAGTTATTTGCCATTGAATCAACTTCCCACACAAACAAAATTCATCATTGCACTCCAGTAGTAAAACAGTGGAGTTAACACTATGAGATCTTTACTTACAATGATATTGGTTTGTACTAGCTAATCTGTGCAGTGTAATTTTGTGCTTCTTAAGGATACTGATGATCTCTTGAACAGAATTAACATGAGAGACAACACTGATTCTCCTCTGTACTTATTCCCACCATCTCTCATTACCTGCAGAATTAGAACTAAGGGGAAAGTTGCAGCAATTCCCTCAATATGAGGGACAGAGTATTACCATAAAGAGACATATTAAACTTCAGATGTACCTCCCTTTTCTAATCTATGTGGACAAAAGTCTCAAGAACAGGTGTGGAAATAGACACTCATTTTGTGTTATAATGATGTAATGCACACAGAATTAGATCAGTCTGAATTTTTTATGTCAACTTACTAAAAAGAAATTAAGTGTTTCAAGTGGCAAATCAGAGGTTTGGAGAGTGTCTTTGGTTGGGAGAAGACCAAAAGTTGACTCAGTACTAGCAAAATGAAAATGTCCTAAGTAGAAGTTAGAAAAAAAAATTGGAAGAGTATACTACAAAAATATAAGCATTATTGCCATGAATGTATCATTAAGGGCAATTCCAGGACGAGTTCAAAAATGAAAGGAATAGAGATACTATGAAAATTTTTGAAATTACTTATAATTTAAAGATAATGATCAGAATGCCACTAGGGCTGGATGTAATCAAAACCATTCTGATGAAATTTCAGTTAGAAGTAAGAAATCATTAGAAACTGAAAGATACCATCCTCATTTCCAAGGATATCACAAAGTTCTCTGCTGAAGTGTTTCTAGGCCCATGAACTTCATCGGGTAGAATTTAAGAGCCAAATCAAAGATATAGAACTGAAGAAAAGTCTATGTAACAAAGCATTGAAAGTGATGCATGGTTTATTTTAACTATATGTAGTAAAATTCAAAAGGGGAAAATGATTTTAAGATAGAATTTATAGTTATAAGTTAATAGGGGAAAAATCTGGAAAGTTCTGTGTCTGGTCATTTGCAGAATTAAAATAAGGTTTTTTTAGACAAGAAAATTAAGAATATGGTCAACTTTGTGTGAACAGACAAAAGCAATGTGATCTTTGTGGAAAGAGTGAGAATGAGTACTGAAGCATTTCAGAGAGTTCAGGGGCTGCCTCTTGAACCACAGGTCCAGAGTTACCAATACAAAAATATTTGTGCCTTCCCTTCATCCCTCCCCTTCCTTCTTCCAATCAGTGCTATATACTTCTCCCTGCTCTTCTTCAAATTCATTGCCTTTTTTTTTCACTATTTGCTTTTGCGTGTGTGTGTGTGTGTGTATGTGTGTGTGTGTATGTATGTATGTATGTATGTGTGTGTGTACATACATATTCCTAAATGTAATGATTGTACTGCATAATGTTTCTTATGTGTGTATTTTAAGGGCTGAATGTTTGATGCTGGACTAATTGGTGTGTTCTTCAAGGTCTTGATACAGAGGTTTCCAGAGATACACTGTAGGACCGTATTTCATTTGCTCCTACCAACATCAAGTGTCTGCTCCCTGCATTCCAGTGCAGTGCTTCTTGGCACCCCAGGTATATCTCAAAGTACCCTATGATACAGCTATGACTACTGTCCCAGAAGGCACAAGCTATAAATAAACCTGAGTTGCATCCACATGGTGCTATCTGTGTAGATGCACTGAGTACATGAGGTTCAGAAGCAAGTCATCCTCTGCCTACATTTCAAAGAATACAGCAGACAGTCTGGGGACCTAGGCACAAACCTATTTCAGTCCTTAAAAGATGGGAAAAGTAAGGCCTCAGCCATGTAAACAGACATGTAGAACAAGAGTGTGCAGTTTTAGCCTGGGAAGGATGCAGGCACAGGAATCCAACCCATGAGAATTCCTGTACTCGCTGTTCCTGTCAAACTTGTGCCCACGAAATGGAACATGATAACATGGAAGATTATTCTGGAGTTTTAATGTTTGATGATATTTGGACTTACTTAACACCAGCAAACCCTTTGTTGCCTATTTCTCCCTTTTAGGATGAGAATATAAATCATCTCCTTGTCCCATATGTTTGGAAGATTCTAAGTCTGTAACCCACTTCTTCCAAACACAGATGTGGTCATCCTCCACTTACTCTTAATGGACCTAAAGTGTTTTTTTTTTTCTGACACTACAGGTTTTAGCTCTTGGGTTGAAGGTAATATAAGCTACTTTAGTATAAATGTAATTTATGCCACTAGTTTTGTGACTAGACAAAATTTCATGAGTGTAACCAAAAGTATTATTTGGACAAAGCTAACTTGTTTGAATTTCACAGGCTTCCAGGAAAATCTACCTCAGGAGGACCCATGCTTTGTATCACACTTGTATTTTATTACATTACATAAGAAATTGATAGCCCAGCGGTGGTGGCACACACCTTTAATCCCAGCACTCGGGAAGCAGAGGCAGGTGTATCTCTGTGAGTTTGAGACCAACCTGGTCTACAAGAACTAGTTCCAGGACAGTCTCCCAAACCACAGAGAAACCCTGTCTCAAAAAAACAAAAACAAACAAACAAAAAAAAACATAAGAATTTTATTCTTGGACTTTTAAGTTGATGATAGAATAGTTAAAAATGGGAAAAGATGATTAAAAATGAAATATTTTACCTTATATGGAAGAGTATGAGTTTTCAAAATGTTATAGTTTCACTAATTTTGTTTCTTTATCCGTCTATAAATGTATTTGCAATTATGACGTTTTAAGGAGGTAAGGCCTTTAGAGATGTTTAATTCAGAGTGGACAGGTCCATGATCACAGATCTGGGTCTATTACTTCCAGAAAAGTTCAAAAGACTACCTGTGTTTCTGCTTTCTTTAGTGCTTACTCTCACCCCTACCCCTACATAGTCTTTCCCCAATTTGCCTTCACTTCCACATGTGTGTATGCTATATTTAAAACCTATCAAATTCAATAACATACAAGTTTATTAAAATCATAGCTTATTTAATATAATTATCTCATCTCCCTTCAAGAAGTCATACAAAGTCCTTGAAAACTAAAAAGAATATCTTATAATGGCACATTATGCAGAAAAAGATAATGGAGAAAAGAATTAATAATAAACAACAAAATAAGCATTGTTCTTAACTTATCTTCAATGAATATACATTAAATCAGGCATTTAGAAGATTGGCTGTTCAAAAACTTAGTTTTGTGTGTATGACAAATATTCAAGTTGTATGCTTAGTAAATACACAACTTAAGAGAATTTGGAAGATTGTGAGCCTGTAACTTGACTTCAGTTGAGGTTTGATTAACCTCATCTTAAATTACCTTGATGGTCCTAAAGTCACTCTGATATTACAGGATGTAGTTCCAGACTTGAAGTTAATATAAGGGGATCTGGCTACAAAAATCACTTACAGTCATAGCCTGGTGGTTGGACATAATTTCAATACTGTGCCAAAATCTTTTTAACAAAATCCATTACTTGGCATGGACTACTGTGGCTTGCTGATGGCTTCTAGGACAAACAGCCAGCATGCCACTAAACTAGTTGCTGCTGAGTACCAGTCAAGGATTTGATTAAATGAAGCAGATGTAACCCAACACAAAGCAATCTAGAAAGTAAGCCCTGTTTGCTCTAGGGTACAATATGCCAATTTACCTTTAGGAAACATTACAAACAAGACTCATAGGAGGAAACTGGGTGACTTAGTTGAGGACAGCTGTAATCAAGTACCATAAACCAAGTGGCTTAAACAAACAAACTAAAAAGTTTATCGAGTCATAGCTAGGAAATTAAAGGTCAAGACATTGTCAGGGAGTGTTCCCTCTGAAGTCTGCATGAAGCCCCCAATGAGTGTCAGTGTGTGTGGCTGTCTTTTCCATAGAGATAAAGTCACAGCAGATTAGGGCCTAACCCTTCTCTGCTGTGAGTTTATGTCCAGCAAGTGCATATGCAGAAATATTGCTTTCAATCAGGAGACATTCAGAGATAGTAAGGGCTGTGACTGTAGAGGCATGAAAATTACAGTTTCACTGTCCTTATGGGCACACACAGTACAAAGCAATAGGATCAGTGAGAGAAAAGTGTAGAACAAGCAGGCCTTTATCAAAGGGCAAGCTGGCAAGGCAAGGTTCTCTTGTTGCATGCTCTGACAACCTGACATGTAGATCAGTTCAAATGCTTTGAAAGCTGAAGGCAATCCCCAATACAAAATTCAGAAAGACACACTGTCCCCTTCACTCCAGCGGCAGCCTGCTGAGCTGAAGCAGAGGACCCCAGCCAACCAAGCAAAGTGTGAAAAAGTAGGCATAGGGTCATGTCTGAGCTTATCGCCAGGACAACTTGACTGACATTAAAGAGCTGGGCTTGAAGGGTGCCAAAAAACAGTGGATAAATGAGTCTGTCAGGCCAACAGCTAGGTATATTTTTGGAGGAAAGACATCATTCAATTATCTTTCCTCAATCCAGTTCTGTTTTCTCTTGGCAGCCCAACACTACATATTTAGGACTTTGACATGAAGCACTTAACAGGAAAGTTAATGTCACTTCAAACGGAAAGACACATGGCACTACTTTCCATCCCACCTTGCCTTGCTGTGGCCACTTTCCAATATTAATAAAAAGTTCAGTTCGTACAAAAATAACTTCAGACTCTGTTCTCTCTTCTGAACTCTGAAGGTTTGGTGACAAACTTGGCATACTTGTTTTATAGACAAAAATCAATGTTGATCACAAGAGAAAACTCCATATCCAATGGTAATACAGGGGCATGATTATTGTTAGACTGTGATTTTTTAGCATGGAACAACCGTGAAAATCTGCTGCCACTTCTAGAAGATTCATTTTTATGCAAAAACACTTTAAAAACAAGCTCAGAAAGCATTATTAGTTTGAAATAAAATTATGTTACTTAGTTTTCAAAGATAGTAAATCCACCAACACTAGAAAAATTAAATATTTGAAGTCTGAAGTTGACATATATAAAAATGCCAGGAAAAATGAAAGTTTTCAAAAGCTCTATGAACATTCTAGATTAACTATATATTGGCTACCAAAAGCTACTCATTCAATGATAAAATGTCCATTGAATTTGTTATGTTAAAGACAAATACACACTCCTGTGAGATTGGCTATATGTAACCACTGTAAGTTTTTGTGTATACCCTGAATAATCAGGTCAGACTCTTAACTTTTTATATGCATGTGTGTGATCATCCACTTTACCACTATTATCAATTTTAGTATACTTGGAGTTTACAGAAACATCTTGGTCATTAATATCATGTTCCATGACAGTAGGAACTGAATTATTCATATGCCATTTGATCAATAGATATTTAAAGTGTTTAATAAAGAAGCAAAATTTCAGCTCACTACCTCTGGCATAACACACGATATTAAAATTTATTAGTAAAAATTACTAACATGCCTGGTGCATGATTTTGACTCTAGCACTAAGGCCTATTTATGGGCCCACATTCCAGTGCCTAGAGACTGCCACTGAGTCTCCCCTCCAGGCAGGAGCATATGAACCCCAGCATCCTAGTCTCCTGCTCCACCCATGAGACCAGGACTAGAACCAGGAAGAGAAGAACTAACAGGGTATTGGACTTACTTGCACCCACCAGGGAACTCTGGTGGCCTAACCACCAGGCCAGGAAGAGGTTCTTTCTGTACCCATTAAATGAAGGGACAGGAAAGAGACAATACAAAAACACACTCACCAACAGAAAAACAAATACGACACAGCCAGATTCTAGAGACTCTACACAAGCAAGACTTGAACACTTCAATGCAAATGAAGCAGAAGTGAATGACCTTAAACAAAACTTCATGAAAATGACAGAGGCCTTCAAAAAGGATATGAGAAAATCCCTTAAAGAAATTGAAGAAAGCAGAAAGCAAAAAATGCAAGAAATGGAAGAAAAGGCAAACCAAAAAATGCAACAAATGGAGGAAAAGACAAAGCAAAAATTGCAAGAAACAATTCAAACAGTGCAAGGGTTGAAAACTAAAATAGAGACAATAAAAAAAACACAGTCAGAAGGAAGGCTGGGAATAGAAAATCTGGGCAAAGAGTCAGGTACTACATTAATGGTATTAACTGGCCCATAAAAAGTTATGACACAGGCTAAGAGAATGGATTAGAAGACAGAACCCATCCTTCTGCTGCATACAAGAAACACACATCAGTATCAAAGATAGACACTACCTCAGAGTTAAGGGTTGGAAAAAGATTTTCCATTCAAATGGATCCAAGAAACAAACAGTGGTAGAAATCCTAACATCTAACAAAATAGACTTTAAAATAAATCAGTCAATAGAAATGAAGGAGGTCATTTCATACTCATCACAAGAGAAATTCACCAAGATGAAGTTTCAACTCTGAATATATATGCCCCAAATACAAAGGCATCCACATTCATAAAGAAAAATAACTAAAATTCAAATCACATGTAAAGCCCCACACAATTATAGTGGGAGACTTCAATGCCCCACTCTCATCATTAGACCAGAATACCAGACAGAAACTTAACAAAGAAGCAAAGGAACTGATAGAAGTTATGACCCAATTGGGATTAACAGACATCTTTAGGACTGTAGGCTTCAACGGACGCTGTAACGATATGCGACACACAATTACTGACAGTAAAGCTAAGTATTTAATGTAGAAAATTACTCACAAGGTACCAAACCCAGAGGAGCCAAGCAGTTCTCAGCTAGCTGCCGGACCGGAAGCTGAACTCCAGGAAAAGAGACCGAGACTTCCTGTGTGCTGTCTTTTATGCCTTCCCCCGTAACGCCCCCTAGCCATTCTCAAAGTGGGCATGGCTAGTGACGTAGTTCCGCCTACGTACGTATACGTCTTTTCGTCTAGCCATATACGTCTTTAGTCCTGCCTAAAATGGGTGTGGTAAACCGCCCTTTTATTACCTCATCTGTATGCGACTCTAATAAGTCACATGTTTAATGGCGGCATCAGACTTCCTCCTACATAGGACATTCCACCCAAATAAAAAAGAATATACCTTCTTCTCAGCATCACAAGGAATATTTTGAAAAATCGACCACATACTTGGCAACATATCAAACCTCAACAGGTACAAAAATTTGGAATAAGTCCATGTATCATATCAGACTGCCATATGTTAAAATTAGAATTCAACAACAACACAAATTACAGAAACACTACAAAATCATGGAAATTGAATAATGCACAATTGCACCATTCCTGGGTCAAAGAAGAAATAAAAAAAGAAGTTAAAGACCTCCTAGAATTTAATAAGAATGAAGACACAACATACCCAAAATTGTGGGACACATTGAAAGCAGTGATAAGAAGGAAGTTCATAGCACTAAGTGCCGATGTGAATAAACTGGAGAATAGTTACACTGAAAGCTCTAGAATTCAAAGCAGCAAACTCACCCAGGATTTTACCAGGGAATAATCAAACTGAGAACTGAAATCAATAAAGTAGAAACTAGGAAAACAATACAAAAAAGCAATGTAACAAAGAGTTGGTGCTTTGAGAAAATCAACAAGATAGCAAACCTTTATCCAAACTTATGAGGTGGCAGAGTGTGACATGCAAATTAAGAAAATCAAAAATGAAAAGGAAGACATAACAATGGACACTGTGGAAATTCAGAGAATCATCAGGTCATGCTTTGAAAACCTGTACTTCACAAAACTCAAAAATTTAAAGGAAATGGACAATTTTGTGGATAGCTATCACTTACCAAAATTAAGTCAAGAACAGATAAGTAATGTAAATAGACCTAAAACCCCTATGGAAAAAGAAGTAGTCATCGAAAGTCTCCCAACCAAAAGAATCCCAGGTCCAGAAGGCCTCCATTCTTATACCAATTCTCCTCAAAGTTTTCCACACAATAGAAACAGAAGAGTCTTTGCCAAACTCTTTTTATGAGGATTCAATAACCTTAATACCCAAGCCACACAAAGACACAACTAAGAAAGAGAACTTCAGAACAATATCCCTTATTAATATTGATGTGAAAATACTCAATAAAATACTGACAAATCTGACCCAAGAACACATGAAAACAATTATCCATCATGATCAAGTAGGTTTAATCCCAGGGATGCAGGGATGGTTCAAAATACAAAGATCCATCTATGTAATCCACCATATAAACAAACTGAGAAACAAAAATCACATGATCATTCACTAATGCTGAAAACGCCTTTGACAAAATCCAACACACATTCGTGATAAAGAGAGATCCGGGATAACAGGAAAATACCTAAACATAATAAAACCTATCTACTGCAAACAAACAACCGGCATCAAACTAAATGGACAGAAACTTAATGCAATTACTCTAAAATCAGGAACAAGACAAGGCGGTCTACTCTTTCCATACCTTTCAATATTGTCCTTGAAGTTATAGCTAGAGCAATAAGACGAAAAAAAAAAAAACGGAGATAAAGGGAATACAAATTGGAAAGGAAGAAGTTCAACTTTCACTATTCGCAGATGACACAATAGTTTATGTAAGTGACCAAAAAAAAAAAAAAAAACTCTATCAGAGAACTTCTACAGCTGATAAATACTTTCAGCAAAGAGGCAGGAAACAAGATCAACTCAAGAAAATCAGTAACCCTACTATATACAGAAAATTAAAGGGCTGAGAAATAAATCAGAGAAGCATCACCCTTCACAATAGCTACAAATAACATAAAATACCTTAGGGTAACACCAACCAAACAAGTGAAAGAGTTGTATTGCAAGAACTTTTAGTCTTTAAAAAAAGAAATTAAAGAAGACATCATTAAATGGAAAGATCTCCCATGCTCTTGGATAGGTAGAATCAATGTAGTAAAAATGGCAATCTTGCCAAATCAATCTACAGATTCAACGCAATCCCCATTAAAATCCCTGCACAATTCTTCACAGAACTTCAAAGAAAAATAATCAACTTTACACAGAAAAACAAAAGACCCAGGATAGCCAAAACAACACTATTCAACAAAGCAACATCTGGAGGCATCACCATCCCTGATTTCAAGCTCTATTATAGAGCTTGAGTAATGAAAACAGCTTGGTATTGGCACAAAAATAGACAGGGAGAACAATGGAATTAAATTGAACACCCTGATATTAACCCATACATGTATGAACATCTGATCCTCGACTAAGAACCTAAAAATATACAATGGAAAAAAGAAAGCATCTTCAACAAATGGTACTGGCATAACTGGATGCTGGCATGTAGAAGAATGTAGATAGATCCATGTCTATCACCATGCACAAAACTTAAGTCCAAATGGATCAAAGACATCAACATAAATCCAGCCACACTGAACCTGTTAGAAGAGAAAGTGGGACATACCCTTGAATGAATTCATACAGGACACCACTTACTGAATACAACACCAGTAGCACAGACACTGAGATTAACAATTAATACATGGGACCTCCTGAAACTAAGCAGCTTCTGTAAGGCAAAGGACACAGTCAACAAGACAAAAAGGCAGTCCACAGAATGGGAAAAGATATTCACTAACCCCACATCTGACAGAGGGCTAATCTCCAAAATCTACAAAGAACTCAAAAAGCAAGTCTCCAAAACACCAAAGTATCCAATTAAAAGGTGGGGTACAGAACTAAATAGAGAATTCTCAATAAAGGAGGCTAAAATGGCCAAGAGACACTTTAGAAAGTGTTCAACATCCTTAGCCATAAGGGAAATGCAAATAAAAAAAAAACTCTGAGATACCATCTTATTCCTGTCAGAATGGCTAAAATCAACAACACCGATGACAGTTTATGGTGGAGAGGATGTGGAGAAAGGGGAACCACTTTGTAAATCAGTGTGGAGATTCCTCAGTTCCACTCTTAGGCATATATATACCCAAAAGATGCATATTCATACAACAAGGACGTCTCTTCCACTATATAGCAGCGTTATTTGTAATAGCCAGAACCTGGAAGCAATCTAGATGCCCCTCAGCTGAAGAGTAGGTAGAGAAAATGTGGTACATTTACACAATGGAGTACTATTCAGTGGGAAAAAAAAAAACCACTGGAATCTTGAAATTTGCAGGCAAATGGATGACACTAGAAGAAACCACCCTGAGTTAGGTAACCCAGACAAATCCTTATACTGTTATGGTCCAGCTTCAACAGTTCAAACATAATTTAGAAAATAAAAAAGGGGGAGTAATGTCCCCAGTCCCCACATGACTCATCAAATAATACACTCCTCATTTAAAAATTTTAAAATGTAAATGCCAGTGAGCAATCTGCTTCAGACAGATTCTGGCATGATGGAACTTGAGCAACTATTGCTCAGATCAAATGGAGACATCCATGCACTAGACAGTGAAGATGACCCTAATTTGGGGTCAAGGGCATGTTTGTGTTTTCTTGCAGGAAAAGAATAAAGCTTGGACAGCTGTCAGCCCATTTGGTGAAATGCATGGAGCAGAGAAAAACTGGACCTGAGACCATGGGAGCCTACCTAAGCCAGTATGAGTGAGATCTCCTAAATCTGTGTTCCTGACCCTTGATGTCATCAAATCTACAGCCCAAGAAAGAAAGAAAACAGTCCGTTCGAGATTTCCAGTTTCTCAACAGGCCTGCTGCATCAACCTGCTGGACCCGTGTGTTTTCATCCCGAAGCCAACAAAACTGGAAAGATTAACAGTCTGCCCTTGACACACCTTGAAACAACAGAATTCATTTTGCCAGTTTTTCCCTTTGGGGGAAAAAAAGGACCCATTTAAAACGTTTGGACATTGGTATGGACTGTGATGAGATGAGTGGCAAAAGCCTCTTTTCAGTATTTGAACAGGACAGGGTCACTTGAAATATCAGACTTGGTGGTTCCTGTTTCTGGAATCACGCCTATGCCAGTGTATTTTTCTGGAGAAATGCAACTTTTCCTAATTCGACAAAAAGGAGACTTTGGCTCAAGTCATATATTCAGCTGAGGCTACTGACGTTAAATCAACAAACTGCATCACCACAGGAACAAATTGGTTCTCTGTGGATAGTACAACAAGCTTCTTGTTCATATTTTTTATAATGCTACATGTGTAACATCAATGATTTTACCTAATGTATCTGTGCAAGTGCACTTTCTAAATGCTTTCCTGAGTAGATCTTGGAACGATTGTTAACTTTATCGATGTTTTGACCATCAAATTGTAACTGTAAATTACATGTGGGTTACCCTTGTAACAGAGGAAAGACAGGTAGAATGTTATGGACCAGATCTGGTGATGGGTATGGTGATGGAGAGGCTATGTCAATGGGGGTTCTGGAAATAGTGGCAGTGGGGGTAGGCATTTTGGCTTTATGTCGAGCTCAAACGTGCCTTGTTCCAGAGGCAAGAGATCCATAACCAAGTATTGCTTAGTTTAGCCCATGGCAATCCCAGTAGCCATGAAGTCTGGTTACAGATGATTCAAGGATGAGGTTCTTCCGATGACGGACAACCTGTGAGGAAGAGACCTCCCACCTAAGACAGGGGTCACAAAGTCCCCCAAAGACGGACAAGGGAGGGTGACGCTACTTGACTTAAGCCAGGAATGCCTCATTAGAAAATAAAAAAGGGGGAATTGTGGGGACAACAGACCTTGGCCAGAAACCCACTTCCCGATCAGCCTGGGACCAGGCAGCTGTAAGACAATGTTTACTAAAAACATGTTTACTAAAAACAAAACAATGCCTGGGGCAATAAGTTCCTGAACAGGGTGTGCCCATGGGAACTGCCCTGACCTCGACCTTTTCCAAAGACTAACAGTCTCTACTGACACACCCAAGCAGAACCAGCCAGGGGTAAGGCAGGGAGCAGAAGCTTTTCTGGAGGGAAGCCTTTCTTGGGAAGTTTTCTTGAGCCTTTTGGAGCCTGCTTAAAGTTTTCTTTACATCGTTGACTGGTCTCTGTGTTGTCAATCCCCGACACCCTCTGCACATTCTCTGACACAGGCTGCTCAGCAGGCATGGCATTCTTACTTTAACAAAAAGCTTTTGAATCACCTCTCTGATCATTCACTTTCTATCTTCATCACTCTTTTGGTTACTTTTCCCAATTACTGTGAACAAATCCCTGCTAGAAAGCACTTCAAGGGAGGAAAGATTATTTCTGACCCACAGTTCTTCAGCAGGAGGTAACTCTTTGTCCATAGTAAGGGGAAGAGGCCCATGGTGAAAACTGCCAGGAACTCACATATATTACAGTAACAACATAAGCTGAGATTAAAAGGAAGTTTAAGAGTTAATAGAACAAGGTTTGGAACAGAAGAAAATGACTAAGGAAACTCAGAGTTGGATACAAGATACTAGGCTATACAGATAAGAAGTAGAAGGAGTCTATTAGGTAGTGATTGCTCGTTGGTTGCTGTCCGACCACCATAGCCCCAGAAGCACTGGTGGGAACATATTAGAGTAGGGAACAATGTAACCTGCTGTCCTTTCTGATTTTCATGCTTCTAATGCAGATTTGTAACAGACTGCATTATAGGAAATGATGGCTTCTAAGATAATGTTTTCAACTAGGAGACCACCCAAGACCACCCATTAACAAGGATCTAAACATGAGAAGGTTCAGCTACATCTAGGTGGTTGCAATAGAATCAACTCTCTGCCATAGTAAAACCACAATCAGATCATGAAAATTTGAGGACAAAGACATTTTAGTGTAATTAATAGTATTTGAGACACCTACAAGGTTAAAGAAGCAACACTGGTCAGAGTATTCATCAATTTCTATTGCTATGACAAAATACTGAAACACCTTAATATGATGTATGTTGACTCATACCTTCAGTTCATTTTTGTGAGAAAGTGAGAAAAAACATCCATCATGGTGGAAAACACATGTTAGAAAAGAACAGATTATGATGGGCAAGAGGGTTTGAAATAGGTAAAGGAGGAGGAATAGAGGGAGAAAAAGGAGAGGGAAACAGAGATAGAGACAGGGGGGACGAGAGATTCCCTTCAAAGTCATATCCATAATACTCAGTTCTTCTAGTTGGGAACTATGAATTCATCAATCAGTTAATCCCTTGATGGAGTCACCAATCTCATGATACAATCATCTCTCAGCAGCAATAGGAGATAGGAGCCAAGCCTTCAACACATGATCCTTCTGGAAGGACATTTCACAATGAAACCATAAACCCTTCCAAGTATATTGACTCTAAATTAGCTGGTTCTTTCAAACAAAGCAGAGAAAATGAATCAGTATATGAAGAATTTAGATGAGACAACCTTGTAAGTTAGCAGATCTAGGAACCTAGTTCACAAGGCTATTATCTTTCCTTCTGACAACTAGAATAATCCACATCAAGAATTTAAATGCCGATGAGAGAAGGAGGAAACATTGTCAGAAAGGGTCTCCTCTTAACACCTGTGGTGGAAAAATCAGAATAAACTCTGCTGCCAAATTCTTTCATCTCTGAAACAGAGGAATAATATCCAACAATTTTTAAAGAATTTTTGTTTGTTCTTCGAGAAGATCACGTGTATACTTTACTAAAGACTTTGTCACCCAAAGTTGCTCTGAGTAAGCAAACATTACTGTGTATTACCAAGATTGGAAAGTTGAGTAAAGAAACAGAAAGATGAATTATTGTTTGACCATGGCCTGCTTTGGCTTCCCAGAAACTCTGATGTATGGAAATGAAGCAATTGAAACCAACATGAATTGGGTCTGATGGCTATCATCTTCTCCCCTACCAGGAGTCCACTGTGTTTTTATAGGTCTCATAAAAGGGTTTATGAAGCTTTGATGGGAAGTTGGCAACCATGGTTGCCTACAGTGACCTGATGAAAAGCAGCTCTCCACAGTTTCAGGGGAGGGTTATGGCTGTGGTTGCTTCCTCAGAGCCAAGGCAAGGAGGGCCGGTAGAGTCAGAATGAAAGTTGAGAGGAGAATCTATGTTTCAAGTGTGACAACACCTGAAACTGAGAAAGGTAGCAGCTTACGGCAGAAATCCTGCATTGGAATCCCCAGCAGTCTGGGAAGATAGTCCATCCTGCAAACTTATAGCAGCTTTATAACCTTTGCCAAGTCTTCCCCTCACTTCACATCAGGACATGCCGAGTCTGCTGACTAAGCACATGAGCTGGAAAGATACAGAGCCTGCCTTTAAATGTCCCTTCAAGACTCCCAAGCTGTGTAACTTCAAGTAAGCTTGTTGGGAGTGCATTAATTTACTTTATTTGCGTGTGTGTGTGTGTGTGTGTGTGTGTGTGTGTGTGTGTGTGGTGTGTGTGTGTGTGTGCGTGCGTGCGTGTGTGTGTGTGCCACACATGTATGAGTGTCTGATTCCCTGAAACTGGATTTACAGATGGTTTTAAGCCACTTGACATGGTTGCTGAGAATAAAATTTGGGTCCTCTGGAAGAGCAGCAAGTGCTCTTAATTTGTAGCCTTCTGTCTAGCCTCTGGGTAAGGTATTTATCTCACTTTTCTGATTTCTGTTTCTTGCTGTTTGTTGAGAGCAATTAAATGAGATATTTTTAAAATACTATTCACAAAACAATAACTATATGGAAATCAATGGCTATTCACCAATACTTGAATTCAAGACTCATTTCTACCACTAAAAGGAAAATCAATTAATTTACCAGATTCTAAGCTTCCTGACAATTTGCAGGCAGTGGAGGAGAGGCATAAAAAAATGATATTGTACAGAAACACAATTTGCATGTCAAAATTGAATACTGTGCATTTTCTTTTTATGCAGGCTCTCACTGTGGAGTCCTGGATGGCTTCAAGCTCCTGCCCCAGCTTCTAAAGTGCTAGAGTTACAAGCATGCATCATGATATCTAGCTAAAGGGGAATGCAGATTTTAAAGGGACTATGGAACTCCTCAAAATATATTACTGAGTAATATTAATAATAATAAATGCAAGACATTTATATACCATATGCCACATGTCAAGGCCTATTTTAAACATTTTGCACATGTTTATGTATAGCCATCACTATAATGCTCTTAGTTACTACTTCAGTGAAAAGAAAAGAAACTGAGGCACACAGAGATGTCATAACTTGGCTAAACTAGGGCAAATATTAGAGCTCAGGAAATTCAACTCATGCATATATCCTCAATATATTAAATTTATCATTTCTATAAGTGCTGAAGATTTTAGATATGCGTGTCAAACATGCGCAATTGCTTTTTCCCTTAGTAAAACAGATGGCTGTATCTACATATGTAGAAAGTGTAGTTTTATCTAATTTCACAGAAAGAAAAAATGTGGGGCTTATCAAGTTTATGTATATTTTTTCTCGTTCACTTTACAAATATTGACTGAGTGCTTGCAGTGAAGCAGGTAGCATGGCAGATGCCAGCAGAGGAGCATTGGCACATTTGTAAAATGCTTCATTATGGTCTCTGCATCTACTCCTTACACCCTCTAGTCACTGTGTCACCCTTTCTTCAATCTGCTTTCCGTCATAATCAGCTCAAACACATTCTGGAAAATCACACTGTCATCACTTACCACAGTGGTTGTGTGTACGTACACACACAGTGTTTGGCTGCATATATATATGTGCAATAATTGCATGTACACATACATGCATAGTGTCTGTGTGTATATATGCACACACTTTCCAGAAAAATCACACTCTCGTCACTTGCCACAATGTTCATGTGCACAAATGCATGCAAAATGATTATGTGTTCAGTTAAATGCACATACCTGATAGATAAGTGTCTTCTTTTGAAGATTTTTTCCACTTTATAAAATACTGTTAATTTCTACAACTAGTAAACTTTTAAGGAAATGATTATATTACATGTACATATGTATGATTATTTCTGGCAACAATGGATTGAAATGTTGCTTATCCATGTTTGCATTAACTACATCCCTGCACATCTCCAGTGTCTACTTCCTATGCGTCTGCTTCCTCTGAACTGAACTATTAAATAGAGGAGCTCTGGATATTTGCAAGACTATTCTTTACCTTTCCATTGGTACCTAATATCAAATGTACAATAATTCTTCAAACAATTACAAATTTAAAAGGAAATGTTGCATCATTCCCATAGTAATTTTATAGTTACTTGGAATAAAGAGGAGTTCAGATCTATCAAGAAGTTGTTTTAGAGGAAATTTTGAAAATGTTTTTTAGGGTAAAAAAGGAAATAGCATCTGCTAATCATCCCTACCAAGTCTAAATTGCTAGAAGTGTGTGAGAGACTATAAATTACATATGTGTGGTCCATTTTTTATGGTACACATACCTATAAACATTCTTTAAGGGAGCAAAAAATGCCAAAAAAATGAAGAATGCGGTAGAAATAGACTGAACTCATTTAAAAATATAGTTTTTCTATTCATGTGCCAAAAGACAAAGAGGTGGAGTTTTTATGATATTTATCACTTCCATGCTGGTGAACCCAACACTATGTACTGTCAGTAGGAACAGAGAGCAACGGTATGGTAGATTATCAGAATGCATGTTTCTTTTTAACATGTACATCATTTTGTCAGGTTTTACTCACCCTAAATTTTGCTATTTGATGATGGACAAAAATCAAAAAATAAAGCAAAATAAACTTTGTGTTTTTCACACAAACATGCTTAAAGATGTCTATCAGAGTATGACTTACAAAGCATATTTGACTTATCTTCACTCCTGTCTCAAGAGCATGTGAAAAGAGTTGAAGAGTTGAGGAGAGTAGAGTTCTATAATTTATCAACTTGCAAGGGCAGATGTCTCCTTTGCAAACAAGGATCAGTAATGACTATGACCAGAAGGAAGTAACTAGACAGTCAACATGAGGTCAGTGGAGGTTCCCTGAGTTTTGAGGGATTTGGTTGGTCTGGATTTGAAGGTGTGGTTAAAAAGAATAGTTTTTTTTCTTTTTTAATAGTTCAGTGTTCATGATGTGCATTTTACAAATGTCACACTGTGGGGGAAATATTTTCCTCTGTTTTATAAATAGGATAGCAGAAGACTGAATGTTAGAAATAACCAGCCTAAGATCATTCAGTTAACAATTCAGAAAAGCACAATTTGAGTCCAATAGGTCTCTTTCAACACAGTACCTTAATACACTTGTGTTTTGCCATACCCTTTGTTTCATCAGTTGCTATGCATTTCTGTCTAAAATGTGATTTATTTTATATACCTAATTATTTTCCCATTGCAACCATAAATACAAAGATTGAAGCCTTTAAATTTTACTCATATAAATAAACAAATGGGACATCAGAAAAATTTAAATATTTTATTCAAAGTAATTTGCTAAGCATAATTCCTAAGGCATGTATTTGTCTTTCTGTTTCTGGAGACAGCTTTTCTTGCAGTAGAACATTCTGTGTTTTACTAAGCCACATTTGAAACAAAATACCATGCATGGTTGCATTCTTTGAAATGTTATTCCAACTTAAAATAACTCTAGAATTGCGTATGCACATCGCACTATACAATAGTCCTAGTAAATATAAAGCATTGAAATGGGCAATTTTCCCTCAACACAAAGAATCCCTGTCAGTTATTCTAATGTAACATGACTAGATGAAGAATACAGAAATTCACCCAGCCAACTAAAATTATGCAAACACACAAAAAATACTGATAGCTTTACTCTGTAATAGCAATAGAAATTTGAACTTGTCTTTGCTTAATTAGACTGAACCAGCATTTTAATTAAATAACGTTCATTTGACATTTAGCTAAAAACTATTTCATAGAACCAAGTTCCATGATAAACTGAGGGTCTGTGTTATAATGATTGAAACAATAGCTATGAGAAGGGTGTTTCTTATGTTATCCTCTCTATAACTACACCAAACCCTTCTCTACGATTTGTTTTCCTGTTCCTGATTGAACATGACATTAAGTGGACACAAGAGACATTCTAAAAGACATTACCCTAAGAAACACCATTGTCTTCCAATCTTCAAAACACACTGAACTGCATAAATTTTTACTTATATCTACCAGGAAAAGATAGGTATCATTTCCCTTAAATGAAAGAGAAAGACAATGAAAGTCAGCTGTGTCCATTGACTTTCCCAAAGTTGCTCACAAGCCAGTAGCTGAGTTGAGAGCTGGATTCAAAGTTCTTCATGTTCCACATAGTCTCACTTCCTTACATTGAAACTTAATTTTATTTATCTCAATCTAGAAAACATTAGAAGCTCCATGAATTCCAAGTAAGTTGTGATTTTTAAGAGTTTTATTTTAGAATTCATTCCAGTTTTTTTCTAACATAAAAATCATTTATTCTTTCAATATATGCTCATTAGAGCTGAAGGAAACTATAAAGAACACTCAATAAACAAATGTTATTTTGTTATATTAGTGGCAATACCATACTTGGTTCCTGAGATACAAAAACCCATGGGTTATAATCAGTGACAGTAAATAACTGGTTAAAATGTTTGTTATCGGCATCTGAAGAAGAAATGATTTACTAGAACTTTCAGTGTACAAGTGCATGAAACTTCTGGGGAATAAGTGATTAACACACTGCAGATTTGGGGAAAGATATAAGCAGGAGGAAGCATCATATTTGAATTTGTTTTGTTTGTTTGTTTGTTTGTTTTTCAAGACAAGGTTTCTCTGCATAGTCTTGGTTGTCCTGTAACTCATTCTGTAGACCAGGCTAGCCTCAGACTCAGAAATCTGCCTGCCTCTGTTTCCTAAGTGCTGGCACTGGCCAGCCATAGTTGATTTTTTTAAGTGAGTACGTATTTGCCAATGGAGAGAAAAAGAAAGGTATGGTTGAATAAAGGAATAATATAACTGAAGATTTGGGAAAAAAACAAATACTATCATGGTACTTGTGACTCTAAATGATGACCAAGAGGAGGGAATTGCTGACTCATATAACTTCTATGTCAAGTGACTCAAAAGAGTGTGCCCATAACTGAAGCAGATACTTGCAGTGACACACCTTTATACTAGCTGCTGTGTGAAGGACAGAACTAAAAACAAGAAAAAAGGTGGAAGATACCATAGTGAGTCAAAGTTAACCTGACAATGCTATTCATTTTTATAGGCACTTTCCTGTTCTCTCAAGATGAGAAGCCAAAGGAAACTAGTTGAGAATAATTTGCATTCATTTTTGCACCTGTTTCACATGTTAATTCTCTATTGACTTCCTTTTCTCTAAGTTTTATGGTCAGAATGAGAAACTATCCTGATATGGACATAAATTCTTGTGGCAGTATCAAAACCAATTCTTGTCTTCAAAATAAGCCCCTCATTTTTCTGGTCACTGAGACTCCTGTAATAATTGGAGTCTAGAATGCAGTTGATCACACTCACTTCTTTCAGGTATCCTACTTCAAACATACATTCAATAAGTATTTATTGGGCAAGTGTTCTATAACTGCAATTATATCATAATCTTCAAACACAAAAAATCTCTCCTCGGGGTTTTGTTGTTGTTGTTGTTTGTTTATTTTTGCTAACTGTGGTTGTACAAATTAAGATACATGGGACTGGGATGATATAGATTATTGGGAAGAAATCACTTGCATGAGAAACCCAGAAGCCAGGACCAGCTGCCCTCTGTGACCTGACCAGAACCCAAGAAAGTGCAAACCTGTCCCTGACTCCAGACCATATCCCATATGCTGGCATAGGCACCTGTGACCAAACCCAAATGGGCGTGCTCAGCATCACAGGTGCATCTGATAGACCCCTCACTACAGCTAACATTTGACATTTGTCTATAAATCTCTGCGCCATAGCTTCCAGACTTTAATTCCCAAAGTTTCTATCCCTGTGACCTCCTCATCAGAAACTGGGCCATTATCTGTACATCAGATCTCTCAAAATTCTTGTGTTTCCCTAGACAGAGTTTGAAGGTTCCAGGATGCCTTCTTCAGTTGTGGATCAGAGGCATGTACCACAAACTCAGTGTAGAGGATAATGATACTATCCAAATGCAGAGATGAATTTCCACTGGCCTTGTGGAAATAGGTAGGGCATAACCTCTTCTGAAGGAAGGTAAGTGGGAAGCAGCACTAGACATCTGCCACTTGCCATTTAGCTTTTGTCTGTGTGACTCCCAAGTCATAAGGCCTCATGATTACATGCTTCCCCTTTCCTCTCTTCTATTCTCTATGATCCCATATCTTACCTTAATCGCATGATCTTTCCTTGACAATAATGTCATGTATCTATTCAAGTGGAAATATATTAAGAAGTATTATAAAAATTTTGTTCATAAAACAATGGTCAAGTTTCAAGTTAATCAGAGCTGATTTAACATGGCCATGAATGAGGTATTTAAAATACACACTCCAGGACTCCATATGCAATTTCTAGTGCAATTGTAATGCCACAAATAGAAAAACTACTTATGAGCAATGGAAGGGACAGTGGTTTACTCCTAGCTGTAGACAACATAGAAATATTGCTTAAATGCTAGCCACATATTTCTATGTTGGCCTAGAAATATCTCAGGATATTGGAAAGATGGTATCTGTCTACATTTCAAAATCTGTACTGAGCATCCATCTGTATATATAAATCATAAATCCAGATTATACTTATAGTACTTATCTGAAACCATGGTGGTAATCCTCTTACTCAACACTACTCTCCTACTACCAACAACTCATCTTACTGACACAAAGTGTGATTTCAGAGAAATTTGCTTTTCAACAAGGTCAAAAGTGAAGTTTCTGCTTTCTTCACCCCCAATCCAGCAATGAGATCCATGATAAGTTAGAAGATTACAGTTTAGATGGAAAGCAATGAAAAATGAAGCAGAATCTAGACATTTCAGCTAAAGCATTAAAGACAGACATATTACACATGTGAGAGAATTTTTAAGTTAAACTCCTTCTGGATGAAGTGTGATGTGTGTTTCCCGAAGCACCTGCCACATTCAGTTGTCATTAGAGTGAATTCATTAAAGAGAAGAACAATCCCCAGGGCAAGAGACTCTTTGCATGAATTAGGTGTGATGAATGAAATACACATATGAGAAATATCCATCATACAGCATCGAAATATGAAGTTACTGCAGTTGTTTGAGGGAGAAAGATCCTGTAAGAATCTGTGACTCTGTTTCTATGTCCTAAAGAAAACACCTGCACATGGGAATATCAGTAGTCCAGAGGTGAATACCAGCTAAGTCCTCCACTGGCTAGTAAATGCTTAAGCAAACCGTTATCTAAAAAGCAGTCCCCAAAGTAATCCTTGAATTTTCTTCAGAATGATTGATCAAAGCACAATTTAACCAGCTGATTGCCCTGACAACCCAAACTATCCACCCCCATAGATTCATAGACTGGGACTGTTTTCCCACTATGGTTTTAATAATAATTATTTCTTTTTTATTAAATTATTTCAAATGGTCTTCTGGGAAGTTGGTTCTGTAATTTTAAGAGCTTTCAAACTAAGGGCACTAGGAATTTTGACAAGTAACACAAAGGATGTTGTTCCATCTCTTTCTCCCCCATAGGACAAGATTATTGTAGCCCTGTATGCCCCAGCCTAGTGTCTCAATTTCCCATGTTGTCAATACCAAGTTCAGATATCCTAGATCATTTAAAAACATTAACTGTAAAAAGTAGCTAATCCTAACTTATGTCCTGAGTT
The DNA here is from genome assembly GCF_017639785.1 of Mesocricetus auratus. Lineage (NCBI taxonomy): Eukaryota > Metazoa > Chordata > Mammalia > Rodentia > Cricetidae > Mesocricetus > Mesocricetus auratus. Next base: position 26,233,542 of record NW_024429190.1, on the reverse strand, counting down.
TTAAAAATGGTCTATTTTCTGTGGAATATAACATTTTCTCCAAAAAAGGCTTAAAAATAAAGATATCCACTGTGGTCCTGAACCCTCATTTCAGTTAACCCTACAAAAAATATGTTTATCATTCTCAGCTCCACTAGTAATCTTTTATTAGGTTCCAGACACTACACCTAGATATGCAAAGAAATACTCCTAAAACACATAAATATTACTCTCTCCTGAGGCTTACAGCCCAGGGTGGATATAGAAATTAAAAAAAAAAGAATTGGATTGCCATGTACGTATCTAGATGATGGTAGCAACGCATGTACAATGAAGTTCTGAGAAAGAGAAAGGCATTATAGAGATGGGGATGCTCAAACGAACCTCAGTGGAGGAATGGGCCATTGAAGCAGAGGAGTATCTCTTAGAATACTAGCAACAAAATTACAACAGGTACCATCTGTCCACAGGTTTGGGTATTTTACTTTGAGCAGTTATAACAATATATCATAATGAAGGTAATTTATGAATGATAGAAATTGATGCTCTGTGTTTGGGAACCTGGAAGTCTGAGGTTAGGGTATCAGCATGGCTGGCTCTCAACACTGTCTTCTTTCTGGTAGCAGACCACTGACTTCTCATTGCAATCTCAGATGGTAAGATGAGGATCAGAGAAATCAGTGCGGTAATTTTTATTACTTTTACAAGTCTGACAAAATGTCTGATAGAATCACTTTATAAAAGGAAAGTTGTTTTTCAGTTCATGTTTTAAAAGGTCAGTCCACCACTACTTAAGTGGTGAATGAGATTGCAAAACAACTCATATTATGATAGTACAGAAAACAGAAAGGAAGGACAGAAGTGTTTGGGATGTTACACACTAAGGACCTACCCTCAGTGGCCTACTTCCTCCAGTCATTGTCTACCTCCAAAAAGTTTCTGGAACCTCTCAGAAACAGGACCACTTTCTGAGATCCACACTTCAAAATGAAATCTTGTAAGCAAACATCCCTCATTCAAACCAAAACTACTCATGATCTCATTTGCAGGATGTCTACACTCAAACTAATAACATCCCAAAGGACTCACCTCTGGCTACTATCATATTGAGGGCTAAGGACTTTAACACTGGAATTTCAAGAGAGCTGAAGTTCCGTTGCAGCACAATCAACACTGGATCTTGGCCTGTCCTCCCTAAGCCCCAATAAATTTTTCACCCAGACCTGTCTTATACATGGGTTCCCCTGCAAGGAAGCACTGGTATGGATAAGTCTAACATGTTTAAGAGTTCAAAGCTCAAATTGCTGTTGTCTTAGTTAGTCTTCAACCTAATCCCACTCTTTCTTCAGGGGCAACTGCTCTCAGTTCTTATGGCTGAATATAATTATCTTTACCTTTATGTTGAGCTTTCTCTATTTCTAGGATATTGTTTATATCTGGTCTTCTCCATGGATATACTATTTTTGGTTCAATTCTCAGCACAGGTCTCCAACACACAATTATATCAAACATAAACACAAAGATAAACACACAAATAAACACACCTGCATATGTCATTACTCTCTTCTTTCCAACATAAGTAAGCATATTACATTATTATAGCTACGATAACGCTATACATAGATTGTAATAACCTGGGTAGCAGTTATTAGTTATCTTTTCCTGAAAAAAATGTTAACTTAGGTAGAAGATTCAAAAAGATCATCTCAAACTGGCTAGAGCTTGCACATATACATATGAACATATATACAATGTATGTTGAGCAAATCCATATGGCAGTTGTTTTAGTGTTTCTATTGCTATGAAGAGACACCATGACTATGGCAACTCATTCATAAAAACATTTCATTGGAGGGGGAGGTTTACATTTCCAGAGGTTTAGTCCATGACAGTATATAGGCAGATAAAGTGTTGGAGAAGGACCTGAGAGTATTACATCTTGATCTACAGGCAACAGGAAGTGAAATGAGTCCCACATTAGGTATAGCTTGAGCAAGAGTACTCAAATGCCTCCCACACAGTGACATACTTCCTTCAACAAGGCTACACCTCCTGAAAGTGCTACTCCCTATATGCCAAGCATTCAAATACATGAGTCTATGGAAGCCATAGCTTTCAAACCACCATAGTGGCTTCCACTCCATTCTAACTTCTCCCAGATCCTCCCAAACCACATACCCCTCCAAATTTCATCTCTTTCCATTTTTTAATCACTGAGTACAAGTGATGCTGTGAAATTATACATGGGTATAAGATTATCCACTGGGACCGTGAGGGACCTACCTTGAAGTATATAAGTATGAATGTTATGGGTAAAAAACTAACTAAAACAACCAAGTAAATCATTTAACACCTACTATCTAGGACAAAAACTCATTTATCTTATACTCTTAACTTCACTACTTATAGATGTGCAAGTGAATGCATTTCCCTGCCACACATGAAGACTATAATGCGACATCTGTTTTCTGTATTATATAAGCACCAAGCCAATACATTTGTAAATCAAACTCAGTTTCCCCCTCTCCTCTTCCTCATATCTTTTGGGACTCCTGTGGACATATGTATAAGCCACAGAAGAATCTCTGTATAACTCAAGTGGCTATCTTAGAGATGTATGCTGTCAGCTCATGATACATAACTCTGCTTTTGTATTCCATCAAGATGTGCTGCCCCCAACTTGGCATAGAAAGTTGTAGACTTTATTTGATTTTGAGACTTCATAAATGCAACAAACTTCAACTCACAGTGGTAAGTTCTGAAAACAGAGTTACAATGGCATCTAAATCTTAGATAATGAATATTTCTTAAAGAAATTGTATTCTAAGAACTCAAATAGCATGAAATCAAGTTTCATGAGATTGGTAGTCTTTCTTCAGAATCTGGATAACACAAGAACCTGCCACATACCCGTAGTTTGTATCTGCCCATTACTTGTGCTTCCTGTGTCATAAAACATACAGTTATACAATACAACAGATCTCCATGCTGCATGCCTAACGCTGTGTACTGCTTTTTGTTGTTCTAGGTTGCACTCAAAGATGGAATGGTCTATGTTGTCCTATCTTCCTTGCTATGATACCATCAGAAAATAAGTAAATGCCAAAACATTCTCCATGTATTCTCCCCTAAGCAGGTAGCCCCAGCCTGATTTGGCCAGTAGATAACACTACTCAGTCTTTCTCCTTTACATTCTATTCTCTCTGCATCTTCATATCTTCTTCTTTCTAATTTAATTAATATCACTTCATTTTATTCAGACATCATTCTTACTAAGGATTCACTCCAATGATTCTACTGATATCTCTCTGCAGAAAAACATATTTCTAAGTAAAGTCACATTCTCTAGTATTGGAACTATAATGTATCTTTTTTTGAGGTGGGGTAATACTCAAATCAACACCAGAGAGATTAAAACATAAAGCCACTTGTCCTTTGCTATGGATATAATATGCAGTTAATCACCTGACAACTCCAAATTGCATGGAAAGGAACAGAAGTCCTAAGACCAACACCAACTTGCCAGTCATGAAAGAGAGAATTTGAGAAGGATCTTCCATCCCTTAGGAAGTCTTCATATTAGACAATTGGAATCAACAGATGACAACAAGCTCTTAAGACAGCTTAAACACTATGGTACATCCAGCTACTCATTCATCTATACTCACAAAAAAACATGAGAGATTTTGCTTTACTTAAGTGTTAGATCACTGTTTTTACAGTGCAAAACAATTAGTACAACTTAGGGTTTTGCTTGCTTGTTTGTTTGTTTGGTTGGATGGTTTTGGTTTTTTGCAACAGGCTTTCTCTGTGTAGCCCTGGCTGTCCTGGCTTACCTTGTAGACAAGGCTAGCCTCAAACTCAGAAATCTGCCCATCTTTGCCTTCCAAGATTCAGATTAAAGACATGTGCCACCACTGCCCAGCTACAACCTAGTTTTGAACTTAAAAAACTCCCACAAAATAGAAAGTTATTTATTTTTCTATTCTGTTGATTATTTTGTTGATACCACATTTCTTCTGTCTTCCTTTGATAAAATTGTTGATAGCATCTTCAAATTTTTTCATAAAAAGAATCCTTTCTTAAATATGCATTATACACATATGCACATATGTATGAATACAAGTATGTGTGTGTTTACACATATTCAGACATTCACTTACTTCTTTTGTCTTTATGTATTTACTTATAGACTCGGGTAATGCTGGGTTATTTGATATTTGGTATTTATAGTATTTACTTATTTTATGTGTATGTATATGTTCTTGTGTAAATGCATGTATAACATGTATAGAAAATACAAATGCCTGAAGAAGACATCAGGATCCCCTGGAACTAGAATTGCAAGAGGTCGTGGGCTTCTGTGCAGGGTACAGAAACAGAATATAGGTCCTCTGAAAGAGCACTAAGCCCTTTTAACTACTTGCCCATCTTTCCAATCTATATCTGATGATATTTTAAGCATGGCATTTAAATTGGGGTAGAGTGTTTTCAGCACATTAGGAAGGAGGTTGCTAATCCTGCTTTGAACCAGTGACAAAACCATTTACAATGTTGGTTAAATTTACGCATGAATAATTATGATCTTAAAGAAAATACAGGCATATAAAAATTACTCAAGCTTATTTTGCAATTTAATTAGAAAGGTTAAGGTGAAAAACTAGAAAAATTTGAAAACTAAAGTAGATGAGAGACTTGTCATGATAAAAGTATTAAGCTATATTAAAAGGAAACAAAATTAAAATAGTTTTAATGTGCTAATAAAAAGATATATCCATGCATCCTAAAATAAATCTACATATAGAATCAAACACATATGGTAATTTAATATATGATAAATTTAGCATTTCAAGTCAAATGGAAATTATGAACTACTTAATAAATTGTATATGTGATAATAGATTGCCATCTGGCAGAAAATAAAGTAAAATCAAACCTCTTGCTCTGCACCAAAATATATTTTATATTAATCAAAATTCTTCGCACAGAAAAAAAAAACATAAAGACTAAGGAACAAAAATAAGTCTCATAGTAAAGACATTTTTAGGGGTTTCTAAAATGCAGAAGCCATAAAAATGCAATAACCACATACATAAAACAAAATGTGCTTAGAAAAAGCCACTATAAATAAAATTGAAAGAAAAATGATAAAGACTAAATGGAGATTTTCAACTTATTCCACAAATAAAGTTCTAGTGTCTTTTCAATAAAGAAAATAAAAACAGCATTCCTATAGAAAACATGGCTGTGGGCTATAAGCTCACTCCATTCACAGAAAAGTAATTCAAAATGCCTCTTGACTGACTAAACAAGAATACATTAACTTCACTCATTATAAGAAAAACTGCAACTATAATAAAAGAAAATCTGCTTTTTTAGAAACCTGCTACATTAGGGAGAATAAAATCAAAATGTATTTTACACAGATACAGGGGATTGAACTTAGGTCCTTACAATTGCAGAACAAGTTATTAAATACTGAGACAGTCCTGTGCCTTCATTTTAACCCAGATTATGTTCTGCACATGCACAGTATATTACATGTTCAGTAGTGTGGATGTAAAAGAGCAAATGTGGAAGAATATCTTTGTAGTCTTATGACAGTAGAAGGACAGCAAGAAATAAACAAAGTCAAACAAGATAGAATTGGGTAAGTCAGTCATGATTCAACAAGTCAAGCCAAAATAGAATGACTAGAATGAGGCCTTGCCATTTTGTAGTAATGTAGATGAACCTGCAATCATTAAACTAAGTAAGCTAGATGTAAGGAGACAAATCTGTAATTTCATACATAAAGGAAACTTAAATGACAGAACTCATAGAAGTAAAGAACAAAATAATAGTTGGCAAAGTCTGAGCAGAATAGAAGATGGATAGATACAGAGGAGGGCTGAGTTCAAAGACACAAAATCATATCCAGAGAAGATGTGATGGGGGAAGTTCTTCTGTGTATATGCTTGTCTAATTGGTTGATAAATAAAGCACCGTTGGCTGATGGGGGAAGTCTGTCTGTGTATATGTAAATAAAGCACTGTTGGTCAGTAGGGAAGAAAGATAGGTGGGACTAGGAATTGAGCAAGATTCTGGGAAATGTAATCAAGAGTGGGGAGTCATCATGTGATCTCCTGGGATGAGAGGACACATCAGGAGGACATCCTCGAAAAGATAAGTCCTTATAAAAATATATATTAGTAATCATAGGTTAATAATTAATTCACAGTAGCCAACGAGAAACCATAGCAAACGGTCAACAACTTCATAATTAATATAGCGTCCTGTGAGTTCATTTGGGACTGAGGCAGCTCTGGGACCAGGCTGGCAGGAAGAATACATTACAGTTGGTCAATATAGAAACAAGACGCGTGGGAGTAGGAGTTGAGGAGGATTATGGGAAATGCAGTCAAGAATAGAGGGTTGCTATATGATCCTAGGAAGAGAGGACACATGAGGCTGTGTACTCAGTAAGATAAGACCTTATAAAAATATATATTAGTAATTATGGGTGAATAATTAAGTCAGAGTTAGCCATTAAGGAACCATAGCAAACAAACAACAGCTTCATAATTATACAGTGTCCCGTGTGTTATTTGGGGGCAGAGACAATGGTGGGATACAGCTTAAAATGGGATTTTAAAAACAAAGGAACAGAGGCAAGCACTGCTTCTTGGTAGCAGCATTTTCTCATAGGGGCTCTGTTTTACTAGAGACAAGCAGAGACTTGTGTGGTAAACTTATGCCCACCATGTTGGAAAGCCAGTGGCTAAAACAGCCCCCAGTTTAATTTTAACAATGTTGTTTAGCATATAAAAGACAAGTGGCTAGAAAAAAATAAACATTTACAGTAAAGACAGATTCAGATGAAGTAAAACATCTTAAAGGTTGACAGTGTGTTTAGAAATATGCGTAGACTTGGGAGAGAAAAAGAAACAAGATAGTGGTAAAGAAAAAAAAACAATGGAGAAACTGGGCTGTGGTGGTGCATTCCTTTAATCCTAGCACTTGGGAGGCAGAGGCAAGTAGATCTCTGTGATTTCAATGCTAGACTCATGTACAGAGGGAGTTCAACAGCAGCCAAAGTACACAGAAAAACCCTGTCTCAAAAAAGTAAAATTAAAAGTAATAAAAAAAAAGCCACATAAAAATGGAAAACACACACAGAGAGAGTCTGGATGCTATTGTGTTGTCTTTCAGTTGTTCAATTGCTAAGGAAGGGACAACAACTGCCAAACTACACTTGTTTATAAATGCTATTAAATTAATCCAACTTATGTATTTTAAAAATGCCTTGACTTCTAAATTTAAATATAAGGACAGGTTAATTGGGAAAAAAGTTTTTATTTGTGTTTCCACAGAAAATGAAAAGCTGTGGATTCCTTCCAGATTTTTATGGTTTGATGAAGCAAGACCCCGAAACAGTATCCCAAGTGATCCAGCATCTAAGACAGCTGAGATGATGCCGTCATGCAGACTACAAAAACGGACCTGGCCAGGTTTCTGTGTTTTTTATGATACCCATGGTATGGACAGTGCTCCCAACCAGCAGGCAGCAGTTTGGAATGAACAACACCCAAATTCCCAAATATTGTTTATAAATTTTTGTTTTCATTTAAATGGGGTTGCTTATAAATGGTAATGATCACAGTCAATCTCTTTCTAAAGGGAAAAAAGGGAATATGATATAGAAATGAATACTTTGTATTGGTATAGATTTTCATTTATTGATACAAAATTAAGATCTATTTCATGATATATATACACACATATATATATATATATACATTTCTCCTCTTGTGTTTATACAGGTCTTTTAAAATGAAATGTATAATTAAGTACAGATTATAGATAATTACCTATAATAATCAAAACTTATAGTTAGGTTAGTTAGGTTTTCTAGATATAAAGAGATATATTTGATATGGATAAATTTTCTTCAAACCTTTCAAAGACCTATAGAATATATCACATTTAAATGGTTTAAGGTTTTTCATGATAGTGAGACACAACTACTCCTGACACACCAATTACTTCAGAAGGGAAGATGGGCATCGAAGAAACTGATTATGGAGTTTGCTTTCAACATGGCAAGATTAGCCATTTGGGCAAGAAACTGCTCTTGCCTGGACTGTTTGAATGTTGCTGTATAAATTGGACATGTAAAACTCACAGAAAAGTGACTGTTAAACATACAAAACAAGATGAACAGTCCTACAGGGTTTGTGCTTCATGGAAGAGTCTGCCAGACATATTGCAAGACACAGAAAAATGACTGACAAACTGCCAATGCAGATGGACAGTTTAAAATTTTGTATCTTTTGATACCAACTCCGAAAGCAGAACTATTTCCCTTCTTTTGCTTCAATAGTAACTGATTTAATTATGTATATGACATACTCAATAAGCATCAATTCTTGACATGTCAGATCATACATAATAAAAGGAAGTTGTAGACTCTTCTTGAAATTTAGTAAATAATACATGCCATACCATAATACATCAATCTTCCCCCTCCCTCCCTCCCTCTCTTCCTCCCTCCTTACCTCCCTCCCTCCATTCCTCACTCTCTCCATTTCTCCCTCCCTTTCTGTTTTCCCTCCCTCCTTCCTTCCTTCCTTCTTCCTTTTCCTCTTACCCTCAATAAATGCTGGCTATTTCTTTTGATTTTCTGGCAGTTTTCAAAGTACTGAGGGTCCTATAGTCTGCCAAGTGTATGTAGCTGATAACAAAATTTACAATAATTAAAACATGTGCTGCATGTTTAGAAGATAAAGAATTCTCCATGTTAATATTTAGGCATTTCTTGGATTATTAGATTAGCGTCTCTTCATGATGGGCTAGTGCTAATTATATAATAAGCTAATTATGTCATAATATTGGGTTCATTGACTATTTACTACTCTTTACTCGCAAAGAGAGAGGAAAGTGAGCCTGTGTATTGACTGTATTAGCAAAATGAAGCATCAAAAGCCAGAGAATTCATCCAGAAGCATGGAAATAAGAGCTCAGGAACCACTCTCATCACCACCCTTCTTGTCTTTTCTCTGTTCCCTATTATCACTTCCCTATAATCTTTAATGTACTTTTGGGGGTACTTCTGCCTCCCTCTATTGAATGATTACATCCTGAACAATTTACAATGTTCTCTTGGGTTCAATGCACCCTAAACAGAAAAAAGGAGGTTCTAAATACTGTGTTCCATTAACAAATAAATATGGTACTCTTTAATAGGATGTAGCAGCATGACTAAAAGCAAGAGGAAAGAAACACAGTCATGGTAAAGTTACCTTTCCTGAGCAGTTTTTCACCAGAAGTGGGAGATGTTGCTCAGTCTCCATGAAAATATCACTGACATAATATCCATCTTAGCCCTGAAAACCAGAACAGAATGTGTCCACAGAGATTTCTATCAGCAGTGAAAAAGTCCAGGTGACAATGATCAGACTTCATTCACTTCATTCAGATGTGAGCACCAAGGTACACTATGAAAGTGACACTACTTCCACAATACAGTGCCTTGTCATCTAGGGAAACAGCAGAAGCAGGAAAGCCTCCCCCCCCCACAGATGCAGGTTGTTCCTGTAGAAGTGGAGCATCACAAGAAAAGCACCCTTGCCCCTTTTCCCAGGGAACAGATCATTATACCTAGAAAAGCCACCTTTCCCTGATCACCTGAAGACCTCTGTGTGACAGGTATCCTGACCTGTATGCAATGGTATGTACCAGAGAGAGGTCAAGAGGAATATGAACATATATGTCTTTCCCCAAGTTTATTGCCTTTAGAATGTAACCTTTTGTTTCAGGGTTGTACTTTCACAGGACTCTCAGAAAAATATAATCATCCTGTTTCCTTTTGTTCTTCATTCTTAAACTCTGATTTGTTTATCTAGGTAATCTCTTTTGCTAGGTATCCACCATAAAATCTGTGGTTTGGTGAGAAAAAGTATGTTTTCTTTTCCACAGAACCAAAAAATTTTCAGAACATTTCAATGAGCAGGAAGAGTGAAAACCTCTTTCTGTCACTTTTTTTAAGCATGAAGTTGCAGTATCATATCTGGTCTATCACTGGCCCAAAACTAATCACATCACTCAAGTCACTGAGAGGAGAGCTGGTAGACATTGTTTGTAATGGAAAATTGTGTGTACAATAGAAAATGAGGAAGCTAACGAAGGAAAGAACTAACCATAAATGTTACAGGACAGTTTGGGCAGAGTCACATTCATGAAAATGTAGTAAAATTTGCTATATAGGGATGAATTATTACGTTCTTGGAAAACTGGAGGAGAACTTCAGGAAACTACTTAGAATATTGAGTCTAGTATATAGGTTAGGATGGGTAAGGTACTCTAAAGGACCCTACTGGATGTGTTGACACCAGGGATGCCAGAGGCCAGAGAGATAAAAGAAAAATTTCAGAGCAATATCTGTAGGTGTCAGAAAGGGAGAAATATATAGAAAACCCTCAGGGAGTCTCAGCAAAGTGACAGAGAAGTTAGTTGGCCCAGAGGAAGTGATGGGAGGAGGTTACTTTTAATCACTGCTGTCTCCCAGCATCTTACTCAATGCTGTGTCTCAGAAATGGCTAAGGAGATGTGGAGTAAATTAAAACTTTGCTCTGTCCCTTCTCTTACGTCTGTGAGATTCAGACGGGAAGCCTCATTGAAAGGCTTTCTTTCATCCTGTGGATGCTCACAAAGCAGCAAAGCCCATCTTTGTAGGGATGCGTGAAAGGGAAACTTCAGGCATATAAAAGATACTGTGCTTCGAGAGAGATCAGCCCGAGGAAACTGCAAAGGCTTGTCAAGAGAACGAGATTGCTGGAAGAAAGTACATTAGAAAAAATACCGAACAATATTCTTAGGGAATACACACCACAATGACTAGGAAAGGCAGAATTATCTAAGATCAGAAAAGTATCCAAGAAAAGGACGTCTAAGATTGGGAAATTATATCTAAGAATTAGACATTTGCTGAATTAAAAACTACAGCATAAATAGTAACTAAGTGCATTAGAAGAAAAGAATGAAAAGGCAAAGTCATCTAATCGTCTATTTCCAGACAAAATAATGAAGAAATGAAAGAGATACAAGTGCAGATGAGAGGTAGATGTGTCCACTATAATGCTTTAGTTGTGAAAAGCACTCTAAAGATTAGTTTTATTAAAAAAACTATTTAAAAGTGAGAGATAATCTCAGACATAGCATCAATAACAGTTTTCACGGCTGAAAACTCAAGAAGAAACACCTCATCAAAATTAGGAGGATGAGAAAGAAAGACAGCAGGGAACAGATAAGACATCTTTTAGATGGGAGGGCAAACTACACTCAGGCAAGGTTGGCCTGGGTGTCCAGGGGATAGTCTGAGAAAAGCTGAAAAACAACTGTCAGAAAAGCACAGGACACCTTAAGCCTCCTGGGGAATGACTAGAGCCAAGGCAGTAGTGGCAGCGCAGGATAAGCTAGGAAAACCCATCTCCTCTTGGCAAGGGCTGCTTGGCACTGGCAGTGACTGAGCAGCGATGTCATTTCAAAACTTGAAATGATTAACTTTTTAAGGAGGGAGGGATGGGGAGGTGAGTAGAGGGAGACTCTTGCTACATGGTGACTTTGGAGCACCAGATATTCAGAGTCACACTCTAGGAAACGGGTGAGGGACTATGGTCTGACACCTGAAAAACAGAACTAACAGTTTACGGGTGTGGAAAAGGAACCTTGCAACAGGTCTGAAAAGCAATCTGATAGGAACTAAAGTTCACATTAGAAATTTCAAGCAGACTCCAAGCAGTGTCCTAGATACTTGCAAAAGCTAAACAGACACAGCCAGCTTCTTCCACAATTAGAACCCAGAAGGAATTCTCCGAAATGTGACCAAATATGAGACTACTCCTGTGAAAGACACTGTCTACTGACCGGGATAACACACAAAATCTGATCTATTAAAGGAAGGCCCAGAAAGGACAAGAGTTTCCATTGCAGGGAAACCCCAAACTTTGTGGAAGGAATGTGAGCTTCTGAACCATGACCAGTAAACAAGTCAATTAGTGCTGGCATCAGTCGTCAGAGAAGCTCTGTTTGCAGTGGGTTTCAGTCATTACAGACCTGAAGCTGGTGTGAGTTCAGAAAACAAACGAGTCTTTACGGATCAGCCCTAAAGGGTGACAGGAAGTAAATGCAAGGCAGCCTCACTCTATAAACAGCTAGTCACAGATACAGGCTCAAGGAAAACAAAAACATCCATACATGTTGTGGAACCTGTAGCTATCTACAGGAATGCAGAGGTTTTGCAATACATTTCACACAGCCTGTAAATGTACTTTACAAATCACTGACTTATCAGGATGCTGGATGGGTGTCAGCCATTGTTCTTTTACTGCCTCCTCCCCGCAGGAAATTTTTGGTCCTCCTTTCTCTTACCGTGGGCTCTATCCTGAGCCAGTGATCTTTCACATGATTCATCATCAACCAATCATAATTCCTTACTATGTTCAAGTTAACCAACCATATTTCTCCCAGCTGAGTGAACCATTTATACATGGGCAGGATTGAGATGGCTCAGTTCCAAGACATGAAAGTCCCTACTCCAAAATGCCACCTGGTAAATTGTTTCTGAGCCTCCTCCTGGCTGCCTGGAGCTGTTTTCTTTACTTCTTAGTAAACGTTGCTTGCTTCTTCTATTGTCTTTTAACATCATTCTTCTTCATCCTGGATCCTGAGACAAAGAACTAGGCTCTGACGCAAGAAAATGGCACCAGGACTGTCTGTTTCACTCCCAGCAAAGCTCACTGAACATCCCAGACATGCGTGGGGAGGGGAGGCAAACAAATGTAAAAGGCAGACTGTAAGGTGGAAGGCTGTAAAATGCTGTCTTCTGGATGGCATGACTTCTGCACTCATAAACTTCAGCCGCTATGTTTGCCTGAACAAGACATACACAAGGCTGAGCTGATCTACATCCCATCATGGATGGGGGAGGACTCATGAAGCCCCAACCACCTGAGGAGTTACAGGTATCTCATGGCTGATAAACAAGGAGAACTTGTTTTCTTCCTAGGTGTAAAGTCATGTGGCATTTAAGTAAATTATTCCCAATCCACAGTCTTGAAAGAAATATTAATTAAACTCATTGGGTCACAGGAAAAAAAAAACCCTCTTGAAAGAGTGGAATTTTTTTCAGAAGAATGGATTAGGAAGGAAGGGAAAAGAATTATGAAGGTATGGAAAGGTAAAAATGACCTAAATACAATATATACATGTGTGAAGCTATCAAAAAATTAAAGTATTTTTAAAGTACATTGTTAAACCACCAATAAATGCAACTTCAAGAATATCAGAAACTGCAGTCATTTTTAGTCATTGGCAAAACCTGAAAGACATTTAAGTGTTCCATACAAATGTTCAGTGAACAAAATTCCAGTGTTTAAAGCAAGAAATTTTGGGATTAAAACTTTCATAGTAATCCATGCTGTCCTTCAACAGGGCAAGAAAAAGGCAGTGCTATGTATTGTTGTTTTGCTGCAGCTACAGGTGATGTAACACAAATCACAAAACTCAACAAAACCTGCAGTTTATTGGGGAAGGGGAGCAAAGGGAGGAGTGGATGTTGGCCAATCAGGAACCAGATGCAAGGGGAAAGGGGGAAATAGAGATGGGAGGGGCAGGCAGGTTGGAGGTGCTCTCTTAAAAGGGAAGGCTTGCTAAGGATGTTGAGCACTTTCTTAAGTGTCTCTCAGCCATTTTAGTCTCCTCTATTGAGAATTCTCTATTTAGTTTTGTAAACCACTTTTTAATTAGATCCTTTGATGCTTTGGAGATGTGCTTCTTGAAATCTTTGGAGATTTTGGAGATCATCCCTCTATCAGATGTGGCATTAATAAGTATCTTTTCCCATTCGGTGGGCTGCTTTTTTGTCTTGTTGACTGTGTCCTTTGCCTCACAGAAGCTTCTAAGTTTCAGCAGGTCCCATTTATTAATTGTCGATCTCAGTGTCTGTGCTAATAGTGTTATGTTCAGGAAGCAGTCTCCTGTGCCAATTCGTTCAAGGGTACCTCCCACTCTCTCTTTGAAGAGTTTCAGAGTGACTGGATGAGAGATACCATAATAGAGGGATTCATTCTAGGTTTGAGGGGAGATTTGGCACTAGTGAGATCTCCAGAGATCTACAAGGATGACACCAACTGGCAAACTAAGCAGTAGTGGAAAGACTACTTGAATTGCCCCTCTCTGATAATGATTTTGATGACTATCTTATAAACCATCCTAGAACCTCCATCCAGTGACAGACAGAAGTAGAGGCAGACACCCACAGCTAAACACTGAACTGAACTCCTGGAACCCAGTGACAAAGAGGGAGGAGTGATGAGCAAAGGGATCAAGACTGGGCTGGTGAAACCCAGAGAAACAGCTGACCTGAACAAGGGGGAGATCTTGGACCCCAGACTTATGACTGAGAGGCCAGCATGGAATTGATCCAGACCTCCTGAATGTGGATGTCAGTGAGAAGACCTAGGCAATCTATGGGGCTTTGGGTAGTAGATCAGTATTTATCCCTGGCACACAAATGGACTTTAGGTGCCCATCCCACAATGAGGAATGGTCTCTCAACTCGAACACTAGGTCCCCAGAATGAAATGATAGATTCTAGAGATCCCCTATGGAGGGCCTTACCCTCCCTTGGGAATGGAGTAGGGATTGGGTGAGGGGCTGGTGGGGGGCAGAGCAGGCATGGAGGGATGGGAGGGGGAGCTGGGACTGACATGGGAAGCAAGCTCATTTCTAATTTAAATATATAATAAAAAAGTGTTTCCAGAAAAAAAAGGGAAAGCTTACACATTCGTGTGGAGTCTTTACATAGCCACATAACACATGATGTAGCGATGCAACACAGGGCCCTTTGAGCTGTCTAAGTATTTGCCTGAATGCTGGTATGCATATCCTGCCCGTTGTCAGGGGGTGGGGTCAACATAATGCCTGAATCCTTACGTTATATTCAGGTTTTGAAATTGCACTTTGCTTCTAGAATGCCTGCAGGAAACATTGTTAACACACAGGGGAAGGAAGATTAAAGTGTCTCAATCTAGCACTAACTGGATACTCTAACATCATCAGAATAAATTCAAAATATTCTGTAATCTCAAGTTTTTACATGTTAATCAGATTTACTTCTGCTAAATTAATGATCTTAGATGAAGTGGGTAAGTAGTTAAAAAGAAAAACATAAGGAAAGAAGGAAGGGAGAGAAGAAAGAAAAAAGAAAGAAGGAAAGAAAGAAAGAAAGAATGAAACTTTTCATCAATGACTTCTAAAATTGTAAATATACAGTATAATGTGGGACCATTTTGACATTAAGGATGATGAGTGATGAGATTAAAACTAGAGAGTAACTCTAAATGGCTTTCAATTAAAGCTGATGTCACAATACTTGATATAACATAATATGCATAAAATAATATATACTCATACTTGTGTGGTAGTTTGAATGAAAATGGCTCTATAGGAACATAGGGAATAACACTATTGGGAGATCTGGTCTCGTTGGAGTAGGTGTGTCACTGAGCATGGGTTTTGAGGTCTCAGATGCTCAAGCCAGACCAGTGTTCTAATCTCTCTTCCTGCTGCCTACTAATCCAGATGTAGAACACTCAGATCTTTCTCCAACATCATGTCTGCCTGTGTGTTGCCATGATAATCACAGACTAAATCTCTGTGCCATAAGCTAGTCCCATTAAATGTTTTCCT
The DNA here is from genome assembly GCF_017639785.1 of Mesocricetus auratus. Taxonomy (NCBI): domain Eukaryota; kingdom Metazoa; phylum Chordata; class Mammalia; order Rodentia; family Cricetidae; genus Mesocricetus; species Mesocricetus auratus. The sequence continues at coordinate 26,217,834 of NW_024429190.1, read as the reverse complement.
TTGTAAGAGGTGCTGTGGTTATGGTGTCTCTTCACAACAATGGAAACCCTAAGTAAGAAAATGTTCAATGTAATATAAATTCACATTTACTAGAATCCTATTTTGTCTGTTTTATTGAGTACCAGGTCTCATGCCAGCCCAGACAGGTCTGATCCCCATTCTGATCTCAGGCTCACAGCAATTTTAGGACCCAGCCTCCAGTACTGTGATTACAGGAGTGAATCCTGTCCAGCCAGAATGCTGGTTCTTAAATCTCCCAGGTTTAAACCCTAAATTATATCAACAACAACAAAATAAAGAAGAAGTGTGGTATTTGAGTTGAAAGTGGCAGAATAAAGGTTACATTCAAGATTCCAGTAGAACACATGCATGACTTTTTATTGGATATTGGTGATTTCAAAGAAATGTCACATGTAATTGCTTAGAGCAAACTTACAGAGAAAAGTGTGGGCTGAGCTGATGGGTGAAGGGTCCACATCCACACTGAACTCTGGATTCAGGTGCTGCCCCTTTGCTGCTGACTGACACTCCAAAACACCTGCATTGGTAACTGACACCAAATTTGTATCCCTCCACCAGGAGCTATGCAAATAAAGTAGCTGCTTCCTGTTTTGGCCTGTGATTCTCCAGGTGCTTCAAAGACATCTGGGAGGCCGGCCCACTCACATCATCTCTCCCACCAGCCTCTGGAGATCACACCTATCACAATCCATAAGCCCAGGCCATTAGCAGATGTCCTGCATGGAGCTTAGAAATTCAAGTTGTTATTGAAGACCTGAGAGGACACAACCAATCTTGGAACTTTCTAGCCCAACCCCTGGGATTTCCAGCCAGTGTGTACAAACATAGTTAGGAAAAGATCATCTTTCTAGAATTATGCATGGATTATCACTCAGAAGTAATTAGAGGACAGAGGTACATTCAAGGACCTAGTAAGGGTCCAGAATCTGGGAGCCCTCTCTTGGTTTTTAAATGTGTTTAATTTGCAAACGGAGGCACTGGACCAGGGATGCCAGAATTCCTAAACTCCACATCTCACAACAAAGCCACCCTGTGTAGGATCAAGGCAGCAGGACCCCGGACATGTATCTCTGCCTGTTCTCCATCCTGCCCCCTGCACAGAATCCTGCCTCTGGGCTGAGAAATCACTGGGGCCCTGTTGGGAAGCCTCCCCATGTTTGCTTTCTTCTGTTTGCTTTCACACCTTTCCTGCTTTGGGGGAAGTGATAGGATTCCAGGTTCAGAAGAGCCGCTACTGAGCTAGGTCCACAGAGGAGTGAAAGTAAACAGGAAGACAAGAGCCTCACACAAGGCTTTGTAACCTGTATGTTAAATTGTGTCAACAGGATGGGAGAACAAGACTGTGCAGGAAATTCCACAGCCAAATGATGAAACCTCCATGGCACCTGGCTGGCAGAAACGCCGGATGGCGTTTGCTTTGATCTAACCACCTATAAGGAAGATTTCAAAGGGAAAATATAAAATTTAACATACTTTTTTTATTTTACTTTTTTTAAACATACATTTTTAATATGAAATAATCCAATGAGTTATATCATGACTTAAGGGGCAGCTAGACTCAGCGTCTACCTTAACGGCTGAAATCAAGCTGGAGCTTCTAAAGAACAGCCAAAACTTTAAAATCAGATTTTAGCTTTCGCTTTGGGAAAAGGTCGATGTGTTTGTCAGCACTATTTAGGATTTTTTTCCCATTTTCTGGAAAGGGACTGACTTCAGTCTCCAAAGAACATATCCAAGTTAATGAAGAAACATGAGGGGCAATAGCGTTTCATCCCTCCTTCCTGTGCACCTACTCCAGGGACACACTGCCATGTGGCAATGCTTACCCCCCCAGGTCTTTCTCAGAGACATCAAAGGACACTGAATTAGGCTTAATAGTTTACAATCAGAATTTGTCTTTATGGAAACGTACAGCTGGCTGCCTGTGTAATTTATGGAAATTAAGCATGCATACATCTCCATTGTGCTAGGACACATTGTTATACAGTATGATGAGACAGATAGGCAAAAGCCTCATAATGGATCAAAAACACTGTGTGTTCAAACACAACACAGAGCCTGGAGGGAGATTAAAAGTCTACTTTACATCATAGGGGCAGGACTTATTTCAAGAATAAACTAAATTCATTCTTGCTACTGTTGTTTTGAAAGCAGCCAAAATTTCAGAGTGTTTCTTTCATATTTTACCCTAAAGATCACAAGTATGCACACCCCCCAAGGATTCTTTTTAGAGTGTTGAGCTGAATTGCAAATAGAAATACAGGGCTGTATTCCTAGTATGGTGGGATAATTTTATTCATTTACGTTTAAAAACATAGCAATTTCTGGTAAGTTCCGGGAAAGAACAAATCGTGGTAATTCTTCTTTCCCATACTAAACTGTTGCTGGATATGAACTTTTCAAGTGGGGATTTTTTTGCTTCATTAAAACAGTGTCCTCCAGTAGATGTGTAAGAAATACTGTTTTGTTTTTTTACATTTTTTTTTAGTGCTTAAGTGTTGGGAACTGATTCCTTAGAACATTTTAGAAGTACAGAAAGGCCAACTGTAATAACCATGATAACTGATAATAATACAAGTGGTTTTGCCCACGAACTCAACATGTGTTGCCAGAGGTTAATTTGAGTTTGCCTAGTCTATCAAAGTATGTTCCCTTCTCAGGAAATTCACTCCAATTTCCCTTTATGATATTGATTCTCAAGAAGTCACAGTTGGTCGGGGTCGCAATGGTTCTCCACAGCAATGAGTATCCTGTCAAGAATCTAACAGAATTCAGCAGGTGCTCTTTGGCTTTCTCCAACTGTAAAGAAATTCCAGAGATATTCACATTTGTTGAGGGCTTGACAAAGTACTAGACAAACAAAAACAAAAATCACAAACACTTAACGAGTGGTTCTGTAATTTTGTTAGCTAATGACACTGTGGCTATACTTTATATGATTGAAATGAAGAAATAAGAATTAATTTTACTTGGGAAAGAATGTGACCACATACCAAACAACTTCTTTGATCCAGGTTTTAGAAAATTGACTATATCATTAAGAAATATGGACCCCAGTGGTAAATGGGATCAGATGTGTGATATTTATAGCGGCACAAATAAACACATTTCAAATTTTGTTTATTGGAGGCTTGTACTAGTTTGAAGCAAGAGGTTGGGCTCCTTTTGAAATGGGAACCCTGCCATCTAGTGGCAAATTGGGATATCACTCCTTAGATCAATAATGTCGCATGAAAAATGTTGAGTCAGTTTAAGAGTAAAGTATTTTAGATTTTAGAAATGGAAAAGTCGAAGCAAAACAGCTAAAATTTTCTTCCCTAAGGCTCACAGTGAAACAGCTACAATGTTTTAAGTAGTATAAAAATAGCTAGGCTTTCAAACAGGATATTATTCATCAGTGTAAACACACTTAATTGAAAAGGAATAACGTTTTTTAACATTATAAATTGCTGTTTATCCGGTTAAAACCTTTGTGACTTTACACCTACTAATCTATGTAACAAATCCTGCATTCTTTTCTAGTTAATCATTTCTGTGCCTGTAGGTTAAATTTCAAAGGCTCGTGCAAAAGTCTATTTTTGGTTTTGATTTTCTTCTATAAAAGAAAGCATTCAGAAAGAGGCTACAATATTCTCGGAGTCTTCACGCTTCGTTGAGTCTTGAACTTTTGAATTTGTTAAATAACAGTTGACTCAGTTACAAAGAATCTCAGCTCCAGTGCATTAAAATACATTATATAAACCTACATCTTTAAAAAAAAACTGTCACAAAGTGGTGAGGAAATGTTATTTCACTTGGAAAAACCATGCAGATAGGGAAAATATGATTTCTTGTCATGTAAAACAATTATGTTTGGACTCAGAAAACAATGGCACAGTTGGCAAAGGTACTTGCTGGCAAATTTGATGATCTGAATTCCAACCCTGGAATCCACATGGAGGAAGAAGAGAACTGGCCTCCACAAATTCACCTCTCAACTACACACACACACACACACACACACACACACACACACACATAAATAAATACATAAATAAATGGAATTTTAAAAGTATGCTTAATCAAGAGTATCTTACCCTCATTTATTCAACAAATTCAATGTTTATGGGGTCGGGCATAGAGAGTAGGGCACTGAAAAGTGTCTCCTTTCTCTCCAAAATTTCTTAGGCACTAGCATGATAACACATGAGCAGAGAGTAATATATGTTACAGATGCTGCCTCAGTAACATATACACATGAGTCAGTTCTGCTGTGATATAGGTGAGATCCCCATGCCCTTTTCATGTAAAAAAGTAATTCTGGGCATGGAACCCAGACTACTAAGCAATTCTGTGGCTAGTGCCCCAGTCCCAGAACTGTGATGAATCTCTAGTGGATAAATGAGAGGACCAACCAGAGCATGGGTTTAGATGTGGGCATTGTAGACAAGAGGAGGTTGCAGGAACTGGTCCTCATAAAGGCACCATGTAGACAAAAATGAGCTTAAATTCTCTTCTCATCACCACCATCTTTAAGGTTTAGCTTCTCTGGGATGAAAAGAGACAGACTCTATGTCAAAGTAGAAAGAACATTGCACTAGACTATAAGTCAATAGAAAAAGGGGCTGTTTTGGAAGTCAGAATAATAAGTGTCATGTATTATTTTCTATGAGGAGGAATACACTGCATATGTTTGTTCATAAGCACCCTGACAGTAAAAAGAAATTTTTTATATGTAATTCTTATCTAGTTATACATGTTGGTGAATTGTTGTAAAAAAAAAATAAACATACTCAAGTAATCAGAACCCAGATAAAGAAAAAAAATTGGTACTCTATAGACCCCATAGCTTTGCCTACTTGAAGTTTATATACTGAAGCATTTCCACAGTGTCTATAGTTGTTTGAACATACCTTTTTAAATGCTGGACTTTTGGGAGCCCATTCACCATGGAGGGCTACCCTCTCAGCCTAGGCCCTGCCGCAAATGATATGAGAGACTTTGATGATCCCCCATGGAAGGCCTCACCCTCCCTGGAGAGTAAATGAGGGTGGGATGTGGGAGTTGGTTGGGGAAATGGGAGGATGAAAGGTAGAATGAACTGGGATTGATATGTAAAATAAGATTGTTTTTAAATTAAATTTTTAAAAAGGTAAAAAAACAATGCTGGACTTAGCAACACATACTTCTTTCCCAGAATTCTTCTCATTGGGGAAAGTTCAGTGCATAGTGTTCCTCAACTAAGTTCCTAAACTCAAAACCAAAAATAATACTCTCTTCAGCACCCAGGTAGTAAATGCTAGGTTTTCATGTGGAACACTTTCATTCCTGTGCACATGGGATTCCATCTTGGCCTGAAATTAGAATTGTTTTTGGAAAGAGATAGGAGATTTTTTAATTTTTTTCTTCTCATGTAAAATATTACATTTCAGTGTAGACAGATGGCTCAGTGGTTAGAGGTAGAGGTACTGTTGGCAAATTTGATGACCTGAGTTCCCTGATATATATTGTTATCCCCTCATGTTGTACTTTTCAGTTTATCCTTCCAAGTATAGGTGCCCACATGTGTTCTGGGAAGGGCAATATGTTCCCAGAATTGGATATAGTCAATTTTCCAATGAGGAATTAGAGTAGAGATGGCATTCTCTCTTCAAGTAAATTGATAATAATGCATGAGCTGCAGAAGCTCACACTAAGAGCTGCTATGGATAGCCCTGAAAGGACAGGATGGTTCAACCCTGTGTCTGAGCCCACCTGCAGATTTGGAAAAGTCACAAAGTCATGGTGACATCCTGAAATGCAAGCAGTCCTGTCTATCATAGGGTAGGGACTAGTCACCCCTCTTTGGAGAGGAACTTGAAAAAGCCCGGAAGCATAGAGAATATGACAGTGGGTCTTATGTGTGTCATTTTGTCTGATACTTGTGCGCAAATGTAAGATGAAGCATTGGTCAAGATGCCCCTCTAGTACTGTTATTTATATGTAATTCCCACTCAATGAACTTTGAGTTATCCTTCATTATGTGGTTAAACCTTATCCAGTCAGTTAAAGACCTTAAGACCAATACAGACTGAGGTCCCTCCAAAGAAATATTTCTGCCTCCAGACAGTCTTTAGCCTTAAAACAGCACTGTAGACTTTTTCCCTGGCTCTCCACTGGTGTGGAAATTTTATAAATCTCCATTAAAACACGTGTCTCTGGGACTGGAGATATTGCTCAGAGAATAAGAGTAGTGTCTGTTCTTTCAATGACAAAGGTTTGATTTACAGCACCCATGTGGCAGATCACAATTGTAACTCCAGCTCCCAGGGATCCCAGGCTCTCGTCTTGCTTTTGCAGGCATTAGGCAAATATGTGGCACACAGACATGCACGAAGGCAAAATACCTCCACACGCAGAATAAAGATAAAAAGTAAATACCTTTGAGGCTGGAGAGGTAGCTCAGAAATTAAGAATGCAGTTTTGCTCTTGTAGAAGACCTGGGCTCATTTACCAACACTTACACTGGGAAGGTCTCCAGCATGCTTTCTCTTTCTTTCTCTTCCCTCCCCAGTCTTTCTTCCTCTCTCCTTCCCCAATGACAAGCATCACTTTCTTACACTTTCTGTCTGCTCTCATGACAGACATCTAAAGGATCAAGCATCACTTTGTCTCTAGAATGAGAGTAGAGCAAAATTACCTCCCAAGTAGGCTTTCAAGCCACATAAAATGATAGAGCATCTGTAAAATATATGGAAGGTGGAAATGATGTGGGAACTGTCATTATTTAGCAGTTGCTAAGGGATGCTGACAGACAGAACAGAAAGCAAAGGGAAATAAATGATAATAACCTAGGCACTTGAACTATCATCCTATTCCCATTTTTCTCTGCCTTTGTAGATCATCTTCCTCTTTGTGGTAATATGAATCATTTACAGACTCTAAATGTCCAACATGATAGTTATTTATCCCAAAATGATGTAGGTAGGGTTTTTGCAAACACAGGAGCGAGGTCTGCATTTAGGACCTATGTAACTTCAGTCTTGCACTAAATGACACCAAGTTATTAAAAGGGAGCAATGCCCTCATGGCATGCTTCCTGGCCTTGGTATACCTGCTTTTCAAAGGATAACTTCTTTTCTAGGGAGTCTAGAATGAATTCTGAAAAAGGAAACTGAAATTCTACAGTAGTTATTTGTTCATCTGAAACAGTTCAATCAATCATAAATCAAATTAATTCAGACTGTGGCATGGCAGAACTATTTTGAGTTTGGGAAAATATCATGAATTCTTTTCACAAGTGAGAAAGTGTGTGTGTGTGTGTGTGTGTGTGTGTGTGTGTGTGTATGTGTGTATGTGTGTAACCCTACCTATGTAAGAACCTGGGGCATTTTTTTTCTGGAAAATGAATGTTTACATACCACAATCTGAACACACTTCAAGCCAATTCATACTCCAAATGGTACTACAACCATACCATTAATGTGAATCTGCAACAAAAAGAAATACACAATATTGATTCATATAATGACATAGATGGAAAAAGTCAAGTCCATAGATTATGTGTTGCATGGTTCCAATCCCATGATGTACTTAATATCACATAGTTGTAGAGATGGAGAATATATTACAGATTTCCAGCACTTGAAGTTGGCTTGGAACAGCTTTTCTGGTTTAAACAAGGTAGTCCAGGGCCTCCAAGATAGCAATATGAAAAACAGAAGGTATTGATTACCTTACTTGTGATATTGATATATAACACCAATACACTTGCTTGATACAGAGGCTTGCAGAATTATGTACAGGTATATGGAAACACATAAATTAGAAAAAATCATTAAAATTTTAAAGTTGGCACCTTCCTCCAAGCCTGAAAATCTGAATTTCATCTCCAGGATCTACATAGTAGAGGGGAGGACTGATTTTTGCAAGTTATCCTCAGTACACATATGTGCATGCATCAACACAATCAATAAGTAGTGAATATTGATGTAACCAATATTTGATGAGATTACATTCAGTAAATGATGGGTGATAATTGCTTTTGGAACGATGAAAAGAAACAGAAAAATTGACAAGTAAATTTTGGGCTGCTAGAGACATGGGTCAGTGGTTAAGATCACTTGCTACTTTTCCAGAAAATCTAAATTTGGTTCTTGCCCCTTGGTCAGGGTGGGAGGGTCACATATCCACCAGTAACTTCAGCTCCAGTATATTCAAACTCTCTCTGGCATTTGTGGGCATCTACCCTCTCTCTCTCCCTCTCTCTCTCCTCTCTCTCTCTCTCTCTCTCTCTCTCTCTCTCTCTCTCATAAACTATTTTCAAATACACATTTTGTCTTCCACAAATGAAAGATAAAAACATATCTATTCTTTATAAGTTAAGATATACTAACCCAAAATATTATTAATTTATGAGTAAGAAATAGTAAAAATAAGAAAATCTTTTGAACTTTTGTTTATGAAGGAAATAGGCTTATTTTCTAAGTCTTATTTACATTGTTTCAATCATAAACTTATTAAACGCCAATCAAACCTATTAGAATTATTAAACTCTTAAAAGTATAATAAACAAACATGAAATTATCTATGTAATCTCATAAATTTGGAACCTGTTATGGCAATTCCACAGCCTAAACTTAAAAAAATAAATAAATAGATGGAGCAAATACAAAGGCATGGAGATGGTCCTGGGAATGAAACAGAATGAATAGAATCAATTTAAACCTAAATACATGGAGAATTAGGTAAATGATATCTTTTTAATAAAGTCAAAAGACATGAAGCCTGGAAAATATCCACAAAGACCATTTATGTACTAGGAAGGTAATAATAAGATAATAGCATAAAGGTATGTAATTTTTAGGCTTTGAATAAATAAAGTCATAGCACATATATGTACATTGTGGCATTTGTGTACAGAAGAAAAATACTTGAAGGAAATAACAGTTTAATGTCATGTATATATTATAACATACTTCAGTATTTTGTACTGAATTTTGCAGAATTTCCTAATTCCTGACTTCCTTTTTTAATTATAAAAATAAGCTATATTCTTTAACAATGATAAATATCAGTTAGTAAAATTAGGGTGTGGAAGACAAAGTTGGTTCAACTTGGCCTAGAAGTGATTTCACTGGCATACTGGCAGCAATTATATCCAATGGTACCTCTGCAGTGGAACCAATATAGCAGTATGCGGTGAAAGTTTGTTAAATACAACCCACAAGTTCTTCTGTGTATGGATTCCTTAAAAAACCACACAGCTAAGGCCAGAGCTCCTTGCATGATTGTCATCTGAGCGGATATATAACATTGTGGCTCTGTGGTAAGCTATCACTAGATTCTACAAAGCAGAAGGAAATACCTTCATCTATTCTGAAAAAATATACATGTCATATGAGACACTCATTTGTGGTAAAGCAGAGAGTAGCTCTGACCAGACAGTGCCTTAACCACAGGCAATTTCTGGGTCAGTGTGTTAGTCTGTTGATCATGTATAACATCAATGATGTGTGATACAGCAGGGCAAATGGGAATCCTAAAAAGCTCCAGGAAAATGTAATTAAAGCAAAGTGACAGTAGCCTGGAGATACTCTAAAAAAAAAAAAAAACAAGAAATGTCAAGTTCACTGGAGATACAAACTCATGAGGCCCTACCGGGAAAACTAAAGTGATCTAATTTCAAAAGTAAAACATGGTACCATGACATCTCTTAAGTTTCTTAGTCAGAATTCTACTTTGACTAGCCAAGAAAAATGTCATACTTTCCATAATGGTGGCACTTGGCAGGCATGAACAATTATGGTTCCTTGTTTTGAGTAAAGCCAAAGCCAAATAGACTTGTTTAACATGATTCTTCAAGGATGGTTTAGAACTGAAATGTTTTAAAATTTACCCCCTTTGTCTACATCACATATTCCTTCTGTCATTATAAACCAAAGTAAATTTTAAGATCAAAACCCAGAAACAAATTTATAGAATGAGGCAATAGATTTCACCTTTTGTTTTGATTTTTTCTTTGAAGACAGGATCTTGCTATGTAGGCCAGTTAACCTTGAACCAGTATTTGGCTAGGCTAAAAACAACTGTGATACTCCTATCCCAGACTCTTGGTAGCTGGAATTACAGATATGTACCACCACACTCACCTGAAATAACTTCTTGGTGGGATGATTTTACAATGAGCTCACAAAGTAAATTCAGAAACAACTGAGAAATTAAAGCGACTGGACTTATTCTACTTATTCCAAGATTTTGTATTTTTTCCTTCATTATATTTTAACTCATTGTCTGCTTCCAAGGACACATAACACTACTTAACATAGTTTGGGAAAGATGTCTTATGGTGTGTAATGTGTATTATATTGAAAAATTGCCATGTGTTATTTGTTTGTTGGAAATGAACTCTAGGAGTAATGAGAACTCTTCTGATCCAGACTGAAATGTTTATTTCATGGCTTCCAAAACCTCTTGGCTAGGAATTGGTTGTAACTCTGAATCTGTAACTCCAAGGTAGAACAGTAGTGAAACAGATTGAGTGAAAACATCATACCTTCAAAAACAGCTAGAAGGTAAGTTATTGCCGATAGACATCACTGCTATTTACCCCCAATGTAAAAGTGCCTGCTGTGGGAACAGGAAGCTGGATATTCAGACAAGGAAGTTCACCAACAGAAAGGATGGACAACACTCTGATGAAGAATCAATGAGAAACTCAGGTAACTGGAATGACTCGGCTTCTTTAGCAGAACTGATGATGCTATCTATCTGCTGCTATTTGTTCTCTTACTTGGCAGCCTCTCTTTTTTTTTTGTGATTCTTTATATTTTGTTTTTTTTTATTAATATTTTCTTTATTTTCCATTTTAAATTTAGATAAGAAACAAGGTTGCTTCACAAGTCAGTACGAGGTCCCTCTCCCTTTCCCTCCCCTCCTCCAGTGCCCTCCCCCCATCCCCCCCCGTTATCCCCTCATTCCCCCAGGGAGGGTGAGGCCCTCCATGGGGGTGTCCATAGTCTGTCATTTCATATAGGGCAGGGCCTAGACCCTTCCCCAAGAGTTCAGGGTGAGAGTGCACCTCACATTGTTCTATGGGAGTCCAAAGTCCGTGTGTATACTTGGGATGGGTACTGATCTGCTGTCCAAGGCTCAATAGATCACCTAGGCCTCCTCACTGACACCCAGATTCAGGGGGTCTTGATCAGTCCCATGCTGGATTCCCAGGCTGATGCCTGGGATTCAAGAGTTAACCTTTGTCTGGTCAGCTGTTTCTGGGGGTTCAACCAGCCCAGTCTTAATCCCTTTGATCATCAGTCCTCCCTCTCTGATACTGGCTTTCTTGAGTTCAGCTCAGTACTTAACCAGCCAGTAAATGAAGTTTCTGTTTCCCAGACTCTCTGGCAATAGGATTGTAGGCTGGCACTCCCCAGATCTATGTCTAAAATCCATATATCTTGAGATACTTCTCTGTTCCCATCTGGTACTCCAGGAGGAACTCCAGCTGGCTGCTTCAGTGAACATCCCCAGTCAACTTCTAGATGTGGGGAAGCCTGCTACTTGATGATACTATGTTTTGTTTGCTGTATCAAGTGGGTCTCTCCATTTATCCTGCTGGATGTTTTGAGTACCTAATTTGATAATATTTTGTTATCTATATACTTAGCAAACACTTTCAAACAGAAAGCATGGCTTTTGTAAATCATTCGCTGTGTTGTATGCATCAAGGTATATTAGACATGGCATAAAGTACCTACAAAATCCATAATCTTACTAAATGAAATAGATAACAACAACAACACCACACAACGTTGTGCTAGTGTAGATCAACTTGACACTCAAGTTGCTTGAGAAGAAGTAGCTGAAATTGAGGAATGATCTACATCAGATTGGCCCGTGGGCAAGTCTGTGTAGCATTTCCTTGGTTAATGATTGATGTGTGAGGGTCCAGCCCACTGTGGCAATGCCACCTCTGGGGAGATATATAAGAAAACAAGCTTGGCTGTATAAGAAAACAAGCTGAGCAAGCTGTAAACTCAAGCCAGTAAGCATGAGTTCTCTATGCCTTCTGCTTCAACTGTTACCCTGAAATTCTTCAACAATATATAAGCCAAATAAGCCCCTTGCTTATAAATTGGTTTGGTCAGCGTATCTTGTCTTAGCAACATAAAACAAACTAGGACAGAAATATTTGCTGATTGGCTCTTTCCTTAAAATTATTAGAATACTATTCCAATGGGAAAGAAAAGAAATAAAAACGATGACATACTGAGTATTAATTACACATATTACTAAAACACTAACATGCCTAAAAATAATATTGTAATCTCTAATGCCTATTATGGATTAGTCAATTAAGTGTTATGGTTTTGTTACTTGATTCCTTTAATATTATAGTTATTTTCACTGACAGAAACTGTGCCAAGGCACTCTATATGTGCTTACTCCATTTGCCCTTCATAATACTTAGTGGGTTTAGAATATCTTCCTCATGGTTTTTAATAAAAGAAACAAAAATTGAAGAGATTAAGTCACTAGCTAAATAGAAGAATCAGAATTAGAAGGGAATGCTTTAGAATCTAAATTATAACTTATATTTTCATTTGTAGTTGAAAACCATTCTTATTTGACAAAAACACACAGATTAATTATTTATGAGCATATACTGCCCTTTATTTTAAAATACCAGCAATCATTCGTCATCATTCTCACATAAATGGGAACATCCCATTAACACTTGAAAAATATCAAGCCCTAAGAGGTCAGATGACTTGAGCTTCCTGCCAGGTGATGATTTACAGGAGAGCAGGCAGAGGCAGTGGCCTGCTTCTGTGTTCCTGAGTAGGAGGTAACCTTCCTGTCATAGGATCTTAGGGTGGGGAAGTTACTTAAAGATCATCCATTCAGCCATTAGCCAAAAATTGAACTAGTCCTTACTGTCTCAGGGAAGTTGGTGGCTAGGCTTAAATTAATAGTGTATTTAGTCTGGCCCACATACTGTGAGAGACGCTTAATATGCTTCACCCCATTTAATCTTCAGGGCGCCTCTGGGGGATAGGTATTATTTCCATAAGATAAGGAAAATCTAGATCAGTAAGATAAAGTCATTTTCCCAAGGTCACATAACTGGTAAAAGGTAAAATTAAGATTGAGAGCTATGGTACTCAACACTAAAACTTTTCTGGCTTTATCACACATCTCATCAGCAGCCCAGCTGCCCTAAAGTATCGTGGGCCCCCAGCAAGGTCTTGTAGACTCAAAGAGTAATGTAAAGTGTTGGCAATTTAGAATTTTTCTAGTTTGTGGAAACAAATACATTTTCAATAAACATGTATAGCTGGGAAGAGTCTAAAATTCCTCAGTCACTAGTTATTTCAAATAAGTGGTCAACAATGAATCTTCTGCCTTTTTAACAGAAAAGCTGGTCTGCCCATGACATTGATAAAACCAACTAGTTCCAGAGGAAGGACACGAATACTTTATAGATTTCTGATGGCCACCACTCTGGGACCATGTGCCTTTCTATATGTTTTTATGTGGGTAAGGCAATGCTTATGAACAGTTCCACATTTTAATTAAACATATCCTCAAAGCAAAATTTTCCATCTCATCAGCACACATACCCCTCTCTTACAGTTTCATCTCCCAAGCATAATCCTTTCTACCCAATATAGCCAGTGTAATTCCAAATAGTTGAAGGCGGTTAGTGATTGGATATATAAGAAACATGTAGACTAAATAGACTAAAAGTAAATGAGCAGTTGTTGCTGATCAGCCATACTCACTCACTTTAAGTAGCTGCCACGCTGAATGCCATAGGTCAGTGTTTTCCACATGAACATTATACTATGAGACAAGATCTGAACTTGGTAAACACTTTTAAAAAAGAAATAATGCATGTTTCATGAGAACACACACATGTATGCCCACTCATACATACATTAAAAGCATACAACCTCAGTGGCACAGACTTTAGAGTACCAGTACTTTGTTCTGTTGCCATGCAAAGATACTTTCACAGGCTTCCTGCATCCTCTGGCTCTTCCCTAAGGCCTCCCTCATCCTTCTTTCACAAATGCCGATCTGTGCTCAGCAGTCCCTATTCCTCCCCACTTGTAACATTTCCCACTGTAGATTTTTGCCTTTGATTTGCTCTTGCTGGGACCTCAGAGTCTTAGATCGAGCCACACTGTCCAGCTCTACGGCTGTTCCTCGCTTACATACTATACCACGTCAATTTAACACACAGATTTGTGGATTTCTGAAGCCAGCTTTCTTGAGGCATACAATCCCTTTGCTCCTGGGGATTTGAGATGGCGAACGACAGTTGTAGGCAGCGAGTTAGTGCCCATTATGCAAAACACAATCAGGGTGCATCCATCTTTTGTAAGGTTATGTTTTACTTTGACTGTTGAGGAAACCCTAGGTTGGTGTTTTCAATTGGATGTGGTCATCCATGAAGCTGGTTTTACAGCCTTGAGTATTCACTGAGTCAAAAATTATTATGGCTGCATTTTTTGCAAAGGCTGAATAATTTTATTGCTCTCAATGAGATTGGTAGCTGAGGAAGCCGAGGCAATGATGAAAATAATTAAATCATGTGCTTCAGGGCACAAAGCAATCAAATGCAGATGAACAGAGAGACATTTTGCATTCCCCTCCAATCCTTTTGACCTCCTTCGACCACCAGCTGCCCCTCCACCACCCCCAGAGTCTGATACAACCACTGTCTGAGAAGACCAAACAACTGTGTCTTTCACTGGCAACCTAGTGAGTTGCTCTTGCCTTAGCCAAACAGGATTGGATCCAGAAAGCCAGAAGATGAGGTTCTGCCAGAGACAAGCTTTATTTCCTTGGCTCCCTTTCTCCTTTAGCTGACTGTGGAAGGACTTTTACTAGCATTATTTCTTATAATTAATTGTTTCACTTCACTGATCAAAAGCTGCTTCCAAATCTGATCCAAGGACAAACACAGTCCCTGAAATTCATGGATCTTGACATTGCAAGCTCCATAAACCGCCAATGAGGAAAGGCCGGACTTGGGTAGAAATGCCTTTGATGCCCTTTCACAGACCACAATCCACTCTCTGTAGAGCAATGGAAATGTCTGACTGCATCTATGCAGAGGAGACTTCAATGTTCCTGCCTTTGAACTCTCAAATGAATGATGCACCTTACACTCTGGCTATCTGTGTATATAGCTTTTCAGAAAAATGCACCCTTGTCATTGCAATCCATTGTTCATTTATAGGTGGCTTAAAAGAGTAAACAATTCTCCTGGGGACATGAAATGGACTTTTCTACTATGATGTCACATTACAGGAAGGCTTTAAGATAGCCTGTTTTCATTGTAGTTTAAAGACAGTGTGATATTCAGATGATTTACTTCCTGATTCTTACAGAAATACATTTTAAAACATCAAAGCAGTTATTTTCATTAAGAAAACAACCAAATTCAATGGAAGAGAAGATGACTATATTATGGTTTCACAGTAATAACCTTAAAGATAAATTCACTGGTCATACGTTTGTATATTAGGGATCAATATATAGGCTGTACAACTTAAGGTTATTTTGCAATGTTCTTTATCTACACGAGTGCACAGGTCCTCCCAAATCCAATAGATGATAACTGTTAGTTGATCAACTTGATGACTGGACACAGAGGAGTTCTCCTATAGCCTTGTACTCCTAAGAGTTTGTTCTTATTGTTTGTGCTAAACAGCACTACGGTTCTTTCCGACTTGAACACTGTGCTAAATGAAGATTTTGTTCAAGCAGGAGAATCAGAGATTCGATGACAGTAGGGTATGTGTAGAAGAGATGGGGAGGATCAGCAAGCCAACCCCTTAGGGACTTTAGATACCAGTGAAATGTGTATCAACAACATTAGGTTCTTAGGAGAGAGCTTCAGTGACCTACCAGGACCACTCTTCCCACATATCCTTGCTCTGGAAGCCCCTGGAAGTGACCTGAATCATGAATGGCTCTCAGACTAGCATGACTTTTCTTCTTCCATTGACAGATATTTTCTGAGAGAAAAGGCTGTGTAGTTATTATGAATTGCCTCTGAAGTCTATGGATTGTTAAGATAACAGAGGTAGGTGATGGATTGTGATAAAGAATACAGTTACATTTTGTTCAAGTCATCCTTTTGGTATTTGCATTTCTGGGGAAAACGATTATTTAGAGATATAAAAGTTTATTAAATATTTTCTCTAGGATATATAATTTAGAGATAAAGGACTCTATTTGCTTCTTCTCATAAATGTCTGTAAAGAAACAGAGAAATTCTTACAATAATTTATATAGGGAAGACAAATCTAATTCTCACTTGGTTAAATTGTTCTTTATTGAATTTTTAATGTAGATATTTAGAGTGTGGGAAGAAGTAATGCTATAAGGAAGGGAAATTATCTTATTTGCATGGAGTGCTTTATTTTAGGGTGATAAAATATAATGTATAAGCCAACAGATTCCTTTAAAGACCAGTGCTTCTAACAGCCTTAGTCTAAAACAGCAAAAGCATTTATACAGTTTCCCTAGAGGAAAAAATAGAAGTCTTTATTTCTTCAAGTACCTCATGACTACCCAGTTTCTCTTTAGGACAAATTCCATTCAATGATATCTTTCTCCAGAAGGCCTTCCTTTGTGGTTAATAGCCAATGAAGACATACTTCGTTTCTTCTCCCTTCCCTTCTGGGTTAACTATATTACATACTTCACTCTAGAAAATGTCCAAAATTTTCATTAAAAAGGAATTGAAAACTCTTTGCTTTTAAACCCACTACAGCCGTTCACCACCCATCCATATTTTCAACATCCAGTATTCTGGTATGTACATTCCCATTGCTATTGTTATAAACCATAGTGGCTTAAAAATAACACAAATTGGCTCTGTTACAGTTCAGGAGGTTGTGGGAAGGACAGCGTCAGTCTTAGTGGTGGTACCATCAGACCTCTTCTGCTCCTGGGGGCTCCCTGTAGGGATGCAACACACTTATCTTCCCAGCTTACAAGGGCAACCTGCACTCCATAGTGCATGGTCTCCCCTCTGTGTTCAAAGTTCATTATTTTACACTCTGCTTACACCTTCATGTCTGTATTTCTGAGCTTTGACCTCTGACCTCCCACTATATAGACCCTTGCCATTCTACTTGTGTTACCTGGGTAGTCCAGGATAATCTTCTCATTCAAGGCCTCTAGCTCGATCATTGGCAAACTCCCTTACACTATGGAATACAATGTATTTGGGAATCAAGATATGGACATGTTCATAACTCTATTAGTCTATCATTTTGTTTATTTATAATAAAGTAACATGTGACAGACATTAGGTATTCAATTCACGTAAATTTCATTAATCTTAAAATACAGAAAATATTTATCACAGTAAGGTTATAGTTTTATAACAGAATTATAATTCACATAAATCTAAAGTTTTTTCAAATTAATATAATTAAAATCAAATAATTTTTTAGATATTGTATATACATGAAATTCCAATACTCTGTTCTTCGGTGAGGCGATTGTTTCTTTTATAATTCATATTTTGTAAGATGACTTAAAAACGTAGTATCATTTTTGCAAACAAATAATAATAATATTTTTACAAACAAATAATTACTCTCTGGCCAGGCAGTGGTGGTACAAGCCTTTAATCCCCTCATTTGGGAGGCAGAGGCAGGCAGATCTCTGTGAATTGGAGGCTAGTCTGGTCTACAAAGAGCTATTTCCAGGACAGGTTTCAAAGCTACACAAAGAAACCCTGTTGAAAAACCAAAACAAGAATTACTCTCACTAGTTCTGAGTTCAAAATACCTAACACAATATTATATGTATTCATCCCTATTACCATGGTCTGATCCTGTCCTAGAATGATCTCCTTGTACCATAGCCTCCTCCTCTTTTCCTTAGTTTGCATTGCTAGGTGTCTTCTCTCTCCACCATTGGTACATGTGAGTTCAAAGAATGGATAGCATTTCCTCAGTTTATCTATGTATACACAGTCCCTAACAAGCAATAATTCATATTTTTATGAAGCTAGCAGCCAATAAACACAAGTAAATGATTAAATGTACTTATTATTCAGTGTCTGCCAACTCCATACAGGTAAGCATGGTCTGATTTTCTTTACCACTGACCCACACATAATACACATATACATTATAGGTAAATATTTCTAATAAACAATTGACAAGTTAATGAATGACAAAATGAACCCCAAACAGCCTTTTACTTAAAAAACAAGAAGACGTATATCTGTTCCCAATGGGAAAATTACAAATTCTTTTTTTTTCTGTCTAATCTTGGGCTTCAGTAGAATGTTTTCTGTGGAATTAAGGATGCTACAATAATTATGTTGTTCTACAGAGTGTATGCAAGATGTCTTCAGAAGTCCACTCTATACTGAGGTTGAAATTGGGGCAGCACTTGTGTTTGGGGAACAAAGTTTATACAAAAAGAACCTGATATTTGTTTTTTTGTTTGTATGTTTTGTTTTGGTCCTGATAAAAGATTCAAAGCTTTTTCTGATAATGATGTCTTGCCTTTCTGTTTCTCTTTGGATAGATGGATCTCTGTTTTTCATCAGCCTATAATATACATAGAGGACACGACTGGTGGGAAGCATCTAATATTCAAATATTGGCTAAAGGATTGGGGGCATAACTGCAAACTCTACTTGCCTTACCATATGCTAAAGAGCACAAAAGTGTTGGAGGAATTCCATAATGGCCAGCCAAGTCCATCAGGGTGGAAAAGAGAATTAGATGTGGAAAAGAACCTTGGAGGGAAATACACATAATTATTTGTCTTCCTGTATCCTTTGAATATTTACTTAGTGCTTAGACCACTATGGAGGGACTGCTACATTACTGCTTTCTAAATCATTTCTCCACATGTGACTTCACTCCTTTGCAGACCATACTCTACAGCACATTTCAAGTGTAACTGCCCCCAAAGTAAACCTTGTGATTCCGATATTATTCCTAATGGTTTTCAGTGTCTTGTTCTTATTAGTGGAACATCAACCTTAGCAAGGCCTGAAAGGATTCACATCTCTTGTGACTTGCATATTTCCTTCCACATGCTGGGTTCTCATTCTTTTAGGCTTCTTATCACTCCCCAAAATGATGTGTCACTGAGTTTCTTCTACAGTATATTCATCTCACATATTTTTTTAAAAAATTAATTCAGTGAGTGTATGAATGTGTGAGTGAAGGTATTTGCATATCATAGGATACATATGAAAGTAAGAAGGCAACTTCTCTATGACGCTATTCCTGGGGAAATGTGAATAAATACAGAGAACCAACGGCAGACCAAAGGGTACCATCAAAGTCCAACTTGATTAGCCAGCAGCGAGCTGTATTGTGGTTACTTATAGGAGTATGGATGAGGAGCAGAAATTATGTAAAAGCAGCTGCATCACTAATTTCCATTCTAGATAAGATCACAAAAGAGGAATTCTAGACCTTAGTGTGCAGCTGAACTAGTTAGAGCAAGAGCACTGTTTTCTAAATCTGTAGATCTCAACCCCCCTTGAGGACCCTTTCATAGAGGTCACCTAAGACCATAAGAAAACACAGATATTTGCATTATGATTCATAACAGTAGCAAGATTATACTTATGAACTAGCAGTAAAAATAGTTTTATGGTTGGGGGTCACCACAACCTGAGGAAGTGCATGAAAGGGTAGCAACATTAGGAAGGTTCAGAACTACTGAGTTAGAGCTTGTCTTTTTTTTTATCATTTTTTTATTTTAATTTTAAATAGCTTGTTTTACATGTCAATCCCAGTTCCCTCTCCTTCCCCTCCTCCCGCACCCCCTCTTTCCCCCCACCCTCCCACCCTATTGCCGAATCCTTCCACATAGGGGATATCTAGAGTCTGTCATTTCACTCTGGGTAGGGTCCAGGCACTCCCCTAAGAGTCCGGGCTGAGAGAGCATCCCTCTTTGTGCTATAGGCACACGATGACTGTTTGTATTCCAGGGATAGACACTGATCCACAGCTCAGGGCCCCATAGGTTGCCCAGGCCTTCTCGCTGACACTCACATTTGGGGGGTCCAGATCAGTCCAATGCTGGCCTCACCACTGTCGCTCTGGGGTCCAAGAGCTCTCCCCTGTTCAGATCAGCTGTCTCTGCTGGTTTTGCCAGCCCATTCTTTGCCAATTTGCTCATCACTCCTCTCTCTCTGTCACTGGGTTCCTTGGGTTCAGTTCAGTGATTAATTGTGTGTTTGCCTCTGCTTCCATCAGTCACAGGATGAAGGCTCCCGGATGGTTATAGACATCAAGTTCATTATCAGGAATGGGCATTCGAGGTGGTCTCTCCACTATTGCTTAGCTTGCCAATTGGTGTTATCCCTTTAGATCACTCGAGGTCACTCTGGTGCCTGATCTGTCTTCTATCCTATGATTCCCTCTTCCCACTATTCTACCCCCACCCACTCAACTTCCTGTTCCCCCATGACCAACTTTCTTCCTCTTCACCCCCTCTCTTCTTCCCAGCTCCCAATCCCCCCAACCCTCGCCGTGTTCCCCATTCACTCAGAGGATCTTGTCTCAATCCTCTTCTCTTGGGTACTATACATATATGCATATCTTTTAGGTTCTTTCCTGTTTCCCAGACTCTCTATCAGTGGAAGTGCAGACTAGCACTATCCTGATCCAAGTCTAACATCCATATATGAGTGAGTACATACCATGTTTGTCTTTTTGCGACTGGGTTACCTCACTCAGGATGGTTTCTTCCAGTGCTATCCATTTACCTGCGAATTTCAAGATTCCATTGTTTTTTTCTGCTGAGTAATACTCCATTGTGTAAATGTACCACATTTTCTCTATCCACTCTTCAGTTGAGGGGCATCTAGTTCGCTTCCAGGTTCTGGCTATTACAAATAATGCTGCTATGAACATAGTGGAGCAGATGCCCTTGTTGTATGAATTTGCCTCATTTGGGTATATGCCTAAAAGTGGAATTGCTGGGTCTAGTGGTAGATTAATTCCCATTTTCCTGAGGAATCTCCATACTGATTTCCAAAGAGGCTGTATGAGTCGGCACTCCCACCAGCAGTGGAGGAGTGTTCCTCTCTCTCCACATCCTCTCCAGCATAAATTGTCTTCGGTGTTTTTGATTTTAGCCATTCTGACAGGAGTAAGATGGTATCTCAGAGTTGTTTTGATTTGCATTTCCCTGAATGGCTAAGGATGTTGAGCACTTTCTTAAGTGTCTCTTGGCCATTTTAGCCTCCTCTATTGAGAATTCTCTATTTAGTTCTGTACCCCACCTTTTAATTGGATCCTTTGGTGTTTTGGAGACTTGTTTCTTGAGTTCTTTGTAAATTTTGGAGATTAGCCCTCTGTTAGTGAATATCTTTTCCCAGTCTGTGGCCTGCCTTTCTGTCTTTTTGACTGTGTCTTTTGCCTTACAGAAGCTTTTTAATTTCAGAAGGTCCCATTTGTTAATTGTCGATCTCAGTGCCCGTGCCACTGGTGTTATGTTTAGGAAGTGGTCTCCTGTACCAACTCGTTGAAGAGTATCTCCCACTTTCTCTCCTAAAAGTTTCAGTGTGGCTGGATTTATGTTGAGATCTTTGATCCATTTGGACTTAAGTTTTGTACAAGGCGATAAACATGGATCTATCTGCAGTCTTCTGCATACCAGTACCCAGTTATGCCAGCACCATTTGTTGAAGATGCTTTCTTTTTTCCATTGTACAGTTTTAGTTTCTTTGTCAAAAATCAGGTGTTCATAGGTGTGTGGGTTAAAATTAGGGCTTTCAATTCGGTTCCATTGGTCTACCTGCCTATTTTTGTGCCAATACCAAGCTGTTTTCAGGACTATAGCTCTATAATAGAGCTTGAAGTCAGGTATGGTGATGCCTCCTGAAGTTCCTTTATTGTATAGGGTTGTTTTGGCTATCCTGGGCCTTTTGTTTTTCCATATAAAGTTGATTAATGTTCTTTCCAGGTCCTTGAAGAATTGTGATGGAATTTTGATAGGGATTGCATTGAATCTGTAGACAGCTTTTGGCAAGATTGCCATTTTTATTATGTTGATCCTACCAATCCAAGCGCATGGGAGATCTTTCCATTTTCTGGTATCTTCTTTGATTTCTTTCTTTAAAGACTCAAAGTTCTTGATATACAGGTCTTTCACTTCCTTGGTTAACATTATCCCCAGATATTTGATGCTGTTTTTGGCTATTGTAGGGAAAAGGGACCAGTCAAAGAAACACACCCTGAGCAGAGCCAAAGAAACACACTTTGGCCCTACAACCACAACCAAGAAATGTACCCTGACCCTAAAACCAGTGCCAAAGGAACACACTTTGTCCCTGGAATCAGAGTCAGTGAAAGAAATGTGCCCTGGCCCTAAAATTGGAGCCAAAAGGCTAAAAAGGACCAGAGAAAGAAACCCACTTTGGCCCTGAAACCAGAGCCAAATCTGACCCTAATCCTGTGTAAAAAAGTAACCAATCCCGGAGCAGAGCTCTAGCCAATCTGAGATCAGCACTGAAATTGGACCAATCCCTACTCTGGAAAAACTTCCCCAACCCTAAGAATCCCTATATAAACCCTGTGTATGTTCAGCTTGGCTGGTCCAGCTGCCTTCCAATAAACCCCTTTGGATGAGCTTCGGGTGAAGATCTTCTTTTGCGGCGGCTACAGAACAGAGTCGACCCTGGGCAGAGCAGAGCAGAGCAGAGTGAGCAGCACTGTAACACTTCCCTGGGAAACCTTCCTTGGCAGAGCAGAGTTGTTACACTCTGCTCCCAGCTCCCTGCTCTCTGCTCTGCTCTCCAGGAGCAGAGCTGAACTGTAGCAACTTCGCCCGAGAAACCTCCTGTGGAGCAAAACTGCTACACTAGGCGAACATCCCCAGCTGGAAGACCCTGTCCTGCCAGAGTGGAGCTGATACACGGGAGAAGCCTTTCTCTGAGGCAAGGCTGTAAGCTGCCAAGCTTACTGCAACCTGTGGTGGTCCTTGGCTCCCGAGCTCCAGGATACCTTTCTACCTGAGCTGTGTAACACCCAGTATCCTTGGCTCCCGAGCTCCAGGATACCTTTCCACCTGAGCTGTGTAACACTGAGTATTCTGTGACTCCCGAGTGCCAGAATACCTGACCCACTCCTGTTCCATCCTGTCCTGAACCATCCCGACAAATCGCTTACAGCTATTGTAAAGGGTGATGTTTCTCTGATTTCTTTCTCAGTCACTTCATCATTTGTATATAATAGGGCCACTGATTTTTTTGAGTTTACCTTGTATCCTGCCATATTGCTGAAGGTGTTTATCAGCTCTAGGAGTAACCTTGCGGAGTTTTTTGGGTCACTTATGTAAACTATCATATCATCTGCAAATAGTGAAAGTTTGACTTCTTCTTTTCCTATTTGAATCCCCTTTATCTCCTTTTGTTGTCTTATTGCTGTAGCTAGAACTTCAAGTACAATATTGAAGAGATATGGAGAGAGTGGACAGCCTTGTCTTGTTCCTGATTTTAGAAGAATTGCTTTGAGTTTCTCTCCATTTAGTTTGATGTTAGCTGTTGGTTTACTGTATATTGCTTTTATTATATTCAGGTACGTTCCTGTTATCCCTGATCTCTCTAGGACCTTTATCATGAAGGGGTGCTGGATTTGTCAAAGGCTTTTTCAGCATCTAGTGAGATGATCATGTGGTTTTTCTTTCGCAGATTGTTTATATGGTGGATTACATTGATAGATTTTCTAATGTTGAACCATCCCTGCATTCCTGGGATGAAGCCTACTTGATCATGGTGGATGATTTTTCTGATGTGTTCTTGAATCCGGTTTGCGAGTATTTTATTGAGTATTTTTGCATGAATGTTCATGAGGGAAATTGGTCTATAGTTCTCTTTCTTAGTTGTGTCTTTGTGTGGCTTGTGTATCAAGGTAATTGTAGCCTCATAGAAAGAGTTTGGCAGTGAGCCTCCTGCTTCTATTGTGTGGAATACTTTGAAGAGTATTGGAATTAGCTATTCTTTGAATTTCTGGTAGAATTCTGCACTGAAGAAATCTGGGCATGGGCTTTTTTTGTTTGGGAGGCTTTTGCTGACTGCTTCTATTTCATTAGGGGTTATAGGTCTGTTTAGATTGTTTATCTGTTCTTGATTTAGTTTTGGCAAGTGATATCTAGCCAGGAAATTGTTCATTTCCTTTAAATTTTCAAATTTTGTGGAGTACAGATTTTCAAAGTATGCCCTGATGATTCTCTTGATTTCCTCAGAGTCCGTTGTTATGTCCCCTTTTTCATCCCTGATTTTGTTAATTAGCATGCTCTCTCTCTCTCTGTCTTTTGGTTAGTTTGGACAGAGGTTTGTCTATTTTGTTGATTTTCTCAAAGAACCAACTCTTTGTTTCATTGATTCTTCTCAGTGTTTTTCTGGTTTCCACTTGATTGATTTTAGCTCTCAATTTGATTATTTCCTGGTGTCTGCTCCTCCTGGGGGATTTTGCTTCTTT
Source organism: Mesocricetus auratus (assembly GCF_017639785.1). Classification (NCBI taxonomy): domain Eukaryota; kingdom Metazoa; phylum Chordata; class Mammalia; order Rodentia; family Cricetidae; genus Mesocricetus; species Mesocricetus auratus. Next base: position 26,193,361 of record NW_024429190.1, on the reverse strand, counting down.
TTGTTCTAGAACATTCAGCTGTGCTATTAATTCTCTAGTATGACTGTTCTCCAGTTTTTTCATGTGGGAACTTAGTGCTATAAACCTTCCTCTCAGCACTGCCTTCAAAGTGTCCCATAAGTTTGTGTATGTTGTGTCTTCATTCTCATTGAAATCGAGGAAGTCTTTAATTTCTTTTTTTATTTGTTCCTTTACCCAGGGATGGTGCAATTGTGCATTGTTCAATCTCCATGAGTTTGTACGGTTTCTGCGATTTGTGTTATTGTTGAATTCTAATGTTAATGCATGGTGGTCTGATAAGATGCAGGGGGTTATTCCAATTTTTTTGTATCTGTGGAGATTTGCTATGTTTCCTATTATGTGGTCAATTTTAGAGAAGGTTCCATGTGGTGCCGAGAAGAAGGTATATCCCTTTGTATTTGGGTGGAATGTTCTATAGATGTCTGTTAAACCCAGTTGGGTCATAACTTCTATTAGTTCTTTTGTTTCTTTGTTAAGGTTCTGTCTGGAGGTCCTGTCTAGCGGTGAGAGCGGAGTGTTGAAGTCTCCTGCTATTAGTGTGTGAGATTATATGTGCCTTTTGAGCTTTAGTAATGTTTCTTTCACGAATGTAGGTGCCTTTGTATTTGGGGCGTAGATGTTTAAAATTGAGACTTCGTCTTGATGTACTTTTCCTTTGATGAATATGAAGTGTCCTTCTTCATCTCTTTTGATTGATTTTAATTTGAAGTCTAATTTGTTAGATATTAGGATTGCTACACCAGCTTGTTTCTTGGGACCGTTTGATTGGAAGATATTTTCCCAACCCTTTACTCTGAGATAACGTCTGTCTTTGATGTTGAGATGTGTTTCTTGTATGCAGCAGAAGGAAGGGTTCTGTCTTCGTATCCATTCTGCTAGTCTGTGTCTTTTTATAGGCAAGATGAGGCCATTGACATTGAGGGACATTAATGACCATTGATTGGTGATCCTTGTTTGTGTTTGATTTATTGTTAGTGAAGTTATTTTGTGTACTTTCTCCTCCCTTTTTCTTTTGGTGTTTTGTAAAGTGGGATTATATATTGCCTGTGTCTTTGTGAATGTAGTTATCTTCCTTGGATCTAGCTTTTCCTTCTAGCATTTTCTGTAGAGCTGGATTCATGGATTGTTTAAATCTGGCTTTGTCATGGAATATTTTGTTTTCTCCATCTATGGTAATTGAGAGCTTTGCTGGATATAGTAGTCTGGGCTGGCATCCTTGTTCCCTTAGTGTTTGTAGGACATCTGTCCAGGATCTTCTGGCTTTCATCGTTTCCATTGAGAAGTCAGCTGTAATTCGGATAGGTCTGCCTTTGTATGTTACTTGGCATTTTTCTTTAGCTGCTCTTAATATTTTCTCTTTACTCTGTAGGTTTGATGTTTTGATTATTATATGGCGAGGTGACTTCTTTTTCTGGTCGAGCCTATTTGGTGTTCTGTAAGATTCTTGTATTTTCATAGGTATATCTTTCTTTAGGTTAGGGGAGTTTTCTTCTATGATTTTGTTGAATATGTTTTCTGTACCTTTGAGTTGTATTTCTTTGCCTTCTTCTATACCTATTATTCTCAGGTTTGGCTTCTTCATGGTGTCCCATATTTCCTGGATATTTTATTAAGGATTTGTTGGTTTTGAGATTTTCTTTGCTTGATGACTCTATATCCTCTAATGAGTCTTCAACACCTGAGATTCTCTCTTCTATCTCTTGTATTCTATTGGTGATACTTACATCTGTAGTTCCTGATCATTTACCCAGCTTTTCTATTTCCAGCATCCCTTCATTCTGTGTTTTCTTTATCGTTTCTATTTCAGCTTTCAATACTTCAACTGTTTGAGTTGCTTCCTTAATTTTTTTGGTTGTTTTTTCTTGGTGCTCTTTAGATTCTTTGAGAGATTTGTTTATTTCTTGAATTTTTCCCCCATTTCATGGATTTTTTTGTTTGTTTTTTCTTCAATTTCTTTAAGGGATTTCCTCGTTTCTTCTTTGAAGGTCTCCATCATCTTCATGAAATAATTTTTAAGGTCTGTCTCCTCTTCTTCGTCTATGTAGTGCTTTTCGGGGTCTTGCTGGTGTTGGATCCCTAGATTCTGGTGGGGTCATGTTGGTGTTTCTATTGCTGAGTGAGCTCTTATTCTGTCTTCTTCCCATCTCTTCTTCCAGTGCATGCTGGTGGGGTCTTTCCGTCTCCACTGGTCTCCTTCCTTCCTGAAGCTGAAGCTGGGGATGCTGACACCGAGTTTGGGGCCTGGAAGGGCTGATGTCTTTCCTGAAGCTGGACTCGCTGGGGTTGGGGTCTTGGAATTGCTGATGTCTTTGCTGTGTGGGCGGGTCTCCTGAAGCTGTACTCTCTCGGGTTGGGGTCTTGGAAGGGCTCATGTCTTTCCTGTGTGGGCGGGTCTTCTGGATGCCAGGAGCAGCCCCAGAAGATCAAGGGGATGGGCGTTGGGTGGGCGTTCCCCGCCTGAGACCCAATCTCACCTGAGGCTGGACTTGCTGGGGTTGGGATCTTGGAAGGGCCGATGTCTTTCCTGTTTGGGCTGGTCTTCTGGATGCCAGGAGCGGCCCTGGAAGATCAAGGGGATGGGTGTTGGGCGGGCGTTCCCTGCCTGACACCCAATCTCACCTGAAGCTGGACTCGCTGGGGTTGGGGTCCTAGAGCGTGTCTTTTTAAGGTAGCTCAGTTGGTCCAAGCCTCTTCCAGGCCTTCCAAGCAGTTTGTCTTGCCTGAAAGTGTCTCTCAGTAGTACCAACTGGTAATCTAAGGTTGGGTATGGAAGGGCCTAGTACATTTGGTCAATTTCTGGGAATTTGTGGTGGTTTTGAGTTGCTTATTTCTTGAATCTTCATGAGCCTCCCATTAGAATACCTGAGTCCTCAAAGGCTTCCCTCTAAAATGGAATATTCGACCACCAGTGAAATTTCTATATGACTTTGGCTTTCTGAAGTCAGAAGCCTATCCTTCCCTGCCACATTGTGGTACCCAGAGATCAGCCCATCAGACCTGTATGCAAGCCCTGCTTTTTCCAGGAGAGCCATCTTGCCTGTCTGACACCCTTTTTCTAATTATTTATGGACCCAGCTCCCTTATAATCAAGTCTCAGAATATTGGCTCTGTGAAGTTTCATGCCATTGCACCTCAGCACAATAGAAGCTCAGGTCTCCCCTTGCCATGTGCTCTTAGAAATCTGTCCTTCTGCTCTTCAGCATTTACCACAAGTGCAATCAAATCCCTGGTTTGTAGCTGGCTGGTTAAACCTTAGAATGTCTCAGAAACTGATGTGCCAATGCTTTAGATACTAAAAGCATTAATTTCAGAGAATTCCATTTTCATTCAACTCCAGATTCCCTAGGAGCTTTTTCTTACACTGCATAAGCTCAGTAATGATATATTAATAGATAAGCTGCTAATCGTTCTGCAGCTATACATCACTTTCCACATTTGAACGACTTGCTCTTCCTCAGCACTTCTATGTCAGGGCTGCAGTCTTACTGTCCCTCCAAAGAATGTGAAAATCTTAATAGGAAATGTAAGTCTCCTCTTGGTGGTGTTACTATTTAGGTATCCATACTGGCTTGCCCTTGGAGTCCTGACATGATACTCCCTCAGCTGCTGTCACTAAGAGCACAACCAGTGCTTATTTCACTATGTTCCCTTTTTAAAAGGTCCACCCACCTCCTCCCATCCCCCCCTCTCTCTGTCCTTCTGTTCCCCCTCTCTGTCTCTGTCTCTCTCCCTCCCTCTCTCTCTCTCTGTTCTCTCTCTCTCTCTCTCTCTCTCTCTCTCTCTCTCTCTCTCTCTCTGAGTCTCTCTCTGCCTCTTGCCTCTCTCTCACTGCTCCGGGCCCCGGAGGCCAGTCCCCCTCCCCTTACTCCCTCTTTATAATCCTTTTCCCCTAATTAACACATGGCCTCTGAAGTTCTGCTTTCTAAAAATTACAACATCTCATGTTAAGAGGGAAGACATTTGGGGAATCGATAGCACTGTCCTCTTGAGTTGATTAATATGATTTATAAAGATATAGTGGTGACTAGTTTGCATCCTTTTCCACATTGACCCTTCTGCACCAATTAGGAGTCATCTTGGAAGAAAAAAATAGGACCCTGTTCAGACATTGAAATGGTTGGTACCTGATCTTGGAATTCTAGCTTCCAGACCGATGAGAGATAAATTTTGTTACAGCTGCGTAATCTAAAATATTTAGCAATTTCCCTCCAAAATGGTAGTGTTCAAGTGTCCAACTTAAACTCATATATCCCAGCTCCAACTATTGTTTAAGTTTTTGTATTTACACCAATGTAAATTTTCCACTTCTTGTATCTTCCATTCTTCCATTTCTTCTCATCTTAATTTGTACTTTTTCTATCTTCAAATGTTTTATTTATATTTTTATGTATTAAAAATATCACATATGAATATCATATTTAAATCATTAACATGCCTCTCTCTTCCATTCCAAATTCTTCCATGTCACCTCCACCTACTCTCAACTTAATGATGTCTTTCTGTATCTATTATTGCTACATATGCATACACACACACACACACATGCATCTGTGTTTGCATGTCAACTGGTGCTGTCATTCTGCAGATAATATTGATGCAATCACATTGTTGGTATGTCATCGATGCAGCTTTCCTGACATATATAGAAGACACTATTAAGCAGCAGGTGTCCTAGACCTCTGGTGCTTATGATCTTTCTGTCCCCTCTTCTACAATATTCCCTGAGCCTTTAGCCTAGAATTACAACTGGGAGATGAGCACCACAAGGTAATTTATTCTTTGCATTTCATCAGTTACGATCTCTCTTAGAAGCATCCATTTGCTTCAAAGAGAAGTTTCTTTGACTATGGATGAGAGCTTCACTTATCTATCAGTATAAGGATAGCATTTAGAATACAGTTAGAAATTATAGTTGTTTAAGGAAATGGAAGTAGATTCTTCTCTAGGATCTATGTTATCATCCCTAGCTCTAGGGAGGTAGCTGTGTTTACAGTACCACAGTGTGGTGACAGGCATTAATTCTTTCCTGATATGCAAGCTTTAAATCCAATTAAACAACTGTTGCTTAACTCCATGATAAAAGTGCTATTATTGTACCATTAGGGATATCTTACTGTGCTGATTATGGTTGTGGTTCATGGACTTTACAAGTAGGTTGGCCTATTGATTTCTTTCCTCCCATGGCAGCCTGCTTAGCAACACTGACTACTGTGAAAGCGAGTCCTCAGTAGTAGACTTTCAGGTCAGTTCCAGCTTTATTCCTTCAAGTCTATGTCTGCAGTATATGGTGTTTTCACCAACAGAATCTCAGCTTCATGTTCTAATAGGCAACCAAGGGCAATTACAATAGCTTATATGATTTGAGTCGTTTTGTTTGGAAATCCCCAACAAACAACTTGAAGGGAGGTTTCTCATGCTTGGCATTGGGATTTTTGTTAGACTGTCTGTTGCTGTTAGGGATAACAACACCTCATGAATAAAAAACTACATTGTGAGGAGGGTGTTAGTGGCACAGGCCTTTAATCCCAGCACTTTGGAGGCAGAAGCAAGCGTATCTCTGTGAGTTTGAGATCAGTCTGATCTACAGAGTGAGTTCCAGGACATCCTCCAAAACAATACAGAGAAACCCTGTCAAAAACAAAAACAAAAACAAAACAAAACTACATTGTGTGTGTTTACATAAATATAAAATAATATTTTCCTTATGGCTTTTCTAAATATCCTTAGGATCAGTTTTCATCGTTCTCCTTTTATATTACCTCCCCTCTCTCCATTCCATTTGTTCTTGACATATATTTCTGATTTTTCAGTTTTTCATTTCAGGCTACAATTTAGCTATCTTATTTTATTTGTTTATTTGTTTGTTTTCTAGGAAAATGAGTGGGAATGATACTTCTGAAATCCCTACTGCAATGTATTTTATTACAATTCTGCATGTTACACAAGTTGAGGATGCTGAGTGGTTAACTGTGTAAGTCTTAGGTAAATTTTAGTCTTTGGATGTTCTAATTAATAGTTTTCTACTCAAATAAAAAGAAGGGATAAAAGAAGTAAAGCAGGAAGTCAATTGGGGTAGATGAAAAGGAATGGGGAGGAAAATGGAGGTAGAAGAAAAGTTGGGAGGGAAAAGCACTATGAGTATATTAAACATTAAAAATGAGTTTATTTCGTAAAACCTCACACTCTGCAATTACTTAACCATGGCGGTTTCTCCCTAGCATGAGCTGTCTTTGAAGTGGTTGAATACAACATATAGAGACCTGCTCAGAATGTAAAGAGAACTATATCTCCATTGTAGCATGCGTACATATCATGCCTGAACTTTATACACCCATGTTGACTGCAGTTCCTTATTTCACTCAAAACAAAATATTTTCTGTTTTTTTCAAAATCTCACTACCTATAAAATAATTGTAAATAATTTGCTTGAGGAAATCATAGTGATATTATCTAATGTAATAAGTCATTTCCAATAGATACACATGGCGATGTATAACATTTGTGCCAAAGTTCTATTAAAATTACCACAAACTTTCATTTAAAAATTGATCCTTTCATATTCTCATAAAGTTGTTTTCTGTTTTCTCTAAAACTTTCATGCTCACCTACACACTTTGATTTTTCCCCGTGTACATGGTGAAAGTCATAAACACCTAGAATGATTAAAAGGCTCTACCTCTCAATTCAGCAAGACAGATGGGCGACGCCATTAACGGATATTTGAAAGCATAAATCTTGACTCTGAAAGAATGCAGAAGACAATATTTATGAAAGTAAAACCTCTCTCACTTCATGGTCTGTCAACTATGGATCTTGACCCTAGCCATGTAACTGTGGAGGTAGCATTTATCATCTGTGGGTATCAAAACCAGCTTCAGGACTGTACATGTTTCTCACCACCCTCCTAGCATCTATATTGTTTATCAAAAGCATGGAGACAAGGACTTCAAAGGGAATTCCTTCCTCAGATCAGCTCTCAGTGGGAAGCTGAGAGCAACAAGAAACAAGTTTCTGCTTCGTATTTATTGAGTGCCAAGTGTTTCCTCAACACTGTACAATACATAGAGAAAGACATGGTCCATGCCCCATGGGGTTACCCTGTCAATAGGACCAATGAGGTGAGGTGTAATTGGGTGAATTCTTACCCTGTGTTGATGACTTCTCTATGGGAACTCAAATCGTCCTCTGTGGAGACTGGTTCTATTCACCAAGTACTTAACAAGTGCTTTATGTCTTCTGAGAGCCTGGCACAGGGATCCCCATCAGGAGGGAAAGCTCTGTGTTTGTCATAACTGCCTTGCATTCAGGCTGCTCCTCAGACAGGATCTTCAATGGCCTTGACAGCAGTGGGGAGTCAATAGATGGCTTTGTGGATGATCCAGGAGAATCAGGAAGACCCTTATCCCAGAGACAAATGCTCAGCCTAATACTTCCAGAATTTCTCTCCTGGCTGCTGATTTTAGCATATCACTTCAATGATTATAGCTCCCTAGTGGTCCTGTCTTTCTTCAGATCAAATGGACACCTTTGAGTACTGCCACAGACTTGATGCTGCCTTCCTGGTGGCCTGATTATGTCCTTTGTCAACCCTCAAAGACTCTTATTCTGTTGAAACAAGGTACCTCACAAACCTGGAAAATGCTAATCCTTCTTTACCATGTGAGCCCTCTTCCCATTCTGATATGCTTGCCCCAAGGAGTGGAACAAGCTAAACTAATTCTGCAAACTCTAGTCTAATATCTCACAACTTCCTTTTACAGTTTTAGACTTCATCTCTAAACACAGATCTGTTTTCCTTGACTCTGGCATCTGTTTTGTATGAAAATCAGTTCTATATTTGTAGCTAATTGTGTAAATATGGCACAACTTTCTATGGTCAAATTATATGACTCTGTTATTTCCTAAACATTCATAAGAGTTCTAAGGATAGAACAAATACAGAAAAAGTTGGTAGTCTATTGTTGTTATATTCTGATTGCTATCATTTTTTAAAGATTGATTTATTTATCATGTATACAGTTTCTGCCTGCATGTATGCCTGCAAGACAGAAGAGGGCACCAGACCTCATTACAGATAGCTGTCAGGTGCTATGTGGTTGCTGGGAATTGAACTCAGGACCTCTGGAAGAGCAGACAGTGCTCTTAACCCCTGAGCTTCTCACAAACTATGATTGCCATCATTTTATCTCCTATATTTTCTGGATTTTATTTTCTCTTGCTTTTAATTTTTAAAAAAATACTTTTACTACAACATTGCATGTAGTCCAGCATGATCCCAAACTCCCTGAATAATAGAAACTGAACTACTGATCTCCCTAGTTCTCCATTCTAAATGCCAAATTTTCAATCATAAACCACCACATCCTTCTCTATGACTTATCTTAATATCTAAATTCAGTCAAGTAGTATTAATAACTATGGGGTACTATAGACCAATGATGAGGCAAATATGTATTTAGGAGATTGCCCACAGGATATAATGTTTCTGCCTCAGAGGAAATTTCCACATAACAAAAACCTCATTTTGCTAAGAAGTAAGAAAAATACATTCTCTATGAAACACTTTGACCTTATCCAATAACTCTCCAGATTTCACCAGCTTAAGCTCACACAAGAATATATTTGAGTTTATAACTTAGGATTTAACAACCTTTTAAAAATAAATTATGCTCTATAGAAAAATAAATCATGAAAATACATCTCAGAACTTGAAATCATATAATTATCAGATGAGCAACATAAAGTATCTATACTTGAAATGTTTAAAGAAAATCACAGATGGATACAAAAGTATGAATAAGATGCATAAATCTATAGAAATATAGGAAGCATATGTAAAATCTGACTTGTAGAAAATTCAAAATGCCATATCTATAGTTAAAATCAATACACAACTCAAGTAAAAAACTTGTGTGCAACTGAAGAAATGTTAAAGTGAAAGACATTTTTAAAAAATGCACAGTGACTCAACCTTCCTGCTCCCCATACCTTCTTCTCACGTCCTCTTATCCCCCTCTCTTTTTCCTGGCTCCCTCTCCCCTCCCCTGATGTTCCCAATCTGCTCAGGAGTTTTAGGGAGGAGGGGTGGGAGAGGGATCTGGGATTGACATATGAAGCATTCATGTTTCTAATTTAAATAAAAAATTTTTAAAAACTCAGTGAGTAAGAGATGGCTCAGTGGTTAAGAGGATTTGGTGCTCTTGATGAAGATCCAAATTTGGCTTCCAACACCTGCATCAGGTTGATTACTTCTGCCTGTAACTCTAATCCCAGAGGAAATAATTCCAGACTCCACTTCTGGCCTCTGTGCACATAAAGCACACAGAAATACATGGGAATACATGTAATCCAAAATTTAAAATAAATCAAAAACACAGCAAAATTATTCAGAACGCAGTATAGAAAGGGAAAAAATGAAATGCATTAAAGACAACAATGGAAGGGATTCCTCAAAGTTTATCATGTATCCAATGAGCATTATTAAACAGGAAAGAATGGAAGAACAGAGTATTGGCTATTGCGGTGCCTATTCATGGTTGTCAACTTGATGACATCTGGAATTAACTAGAACCCAAGCAACTGGGTATACCTGTGAGGGATTTTTGTTGATTGAATCATTTGAGGTAAGAAGACCACGCCTCTGGAGGCAGCCTGGTTTGCCTGCTTGCCCTCACTCTCACTGGCAAGTTCATTCTATCACTGGTATTAAAGCCTGCTTTTTCATGATTCCAATATATACTGAAGACAAAATGAGACATCCAACCTCATGGACCAAACAACTATTGTATTCTTGGACTTTCTGTTGCAACAATTGAACTACAGACTTGTGAATGTATGTATATATGTATGTATGTATGTATGTATGTATGTATGTGTGTGTATGTATGTATGTATGTATATATTCAGTATTTATAATTTGATATCTTGTGATAAGATATATGTATACATGCATATATATAAATTGTGTGTGTGTATCTGTGAGTGTGTGTGCATGCACACACATGTGCGCACGCACGCATTCACAGGTGCAGTTTTTCAGGATATCTCTTTAGTTTCTTATGTTGTTTTATTATACTGGCAAAGACTTAAAAGATACAATTGTAAACTCGGTCTAAAAGTGTAAATTCGAACAACCTTGCTTGAGAACCTCTAAGGTACCCTCATGCCTGTTATTTCTCCCACTAAAACTGCAGTTTGAGTATCAGGATGAATGAAAAGACAGATTTTCAAGGCCCTATCCTCTTTTCTGGTGAACATGGCTACAAGGGTAGATCTTTGTATGGAATCTGTATTCCAAACTTAGATAAGAATAGCCTGTTTGTTGTTCTTTTCTATTGATTTAGAGGAATAAACTACTTTAGACGGTGAAAGCATGGTTCTTCTTACTTAGTATTTTGTTCTGTTTACTTCACATCATCTTTCTGTTTCTTAGTTTCCACCTATAGAAAATAAGACCCAGGACACATCTTTATGTGAGTGATCACATTTAATGCGATGTCCTTCACTTGCATCCTTTTTCTACAAGTGATAGTCGCTCATTCTTCTTTAAGGCTAAATCATAAATACTTCATTGTATACATATAGCATATTCTCTTTGTTAATTCATTTATAACTGGCACTTACTGTAATCCCACATCATGGCTATTGTGAATGTTGCCACAATAAACACAAGACCACACATGCCTCATTTGTGTGGTGACTCCACTTCCTGATATATACTCAGGAATGAAATAGCTGGGCCCCACAATAGCTCTGTGTTTAATGCTAGATAGAAGGGGGCTCATTAAACTGTACTCTATCATGCCTGTTCTAATTTGCATTGCTACCAACAATGTATTAGAATGCCTTTTTTTCCCACATTCTCATCAACAGTTAGTTGCTAACATACATGTGACCAAATCTCATGTTGCTTTTACTGACATTTCCTTGGTGGCTAAAAAAAAATAACTATTTTCTTTTAAGTGATAGCTATTCAGATCATTTTCATTTTTTAACTGAATTGTTCTCTCATAACTTTCTTGTACTTTATATATTCTGTAGGGTATTAACCCTCTGCACAATGCATAGATGACAAAGGTTCACTGCACAGGCTGGTTTTTAAACTTTAGTGTTTAAGGCATAGAAACTCAGTTCTTACTGCATATACAAATACACATGTTCACACACACATACACAACTTCCTGTCTTAGTTATCACACAGCAAGTCAAAAATCTTTAGGAACATTCTTAGATTTTCTTCATGTACTCACATTCCCGGTACTTACTGTAAATGCTATGTCTTTATCCTACTACTGTAGTCTGTTATTTAAGTAGTCTAGAGGTACCTATGTATTGGCTTCATCTGAAATATTGATATGAAATATTGATATTATTTCCTTCTTCATAGTAGACTAGGTCCATGATTTCAAAGTCCCAATACCAAATTCAAATTCACGTACACACGGTTACTTTACATATCGTCTAATATCTCTGAATAGACACGTAGCTCTGGCAGACCTTGACCTTCCTTCATTTCTTCTGCCTTTCCAAAAACCTTTAGATACATTCTTAAGGCTAGCCAACAAGATCTCTTCCCTTATTTGGTTACTTCCTCCTCCTAAGGCTGACTACCAGGGTTCAGCTATCAAAGTATTGGAGTCCAGCAATCAAAAGTCCCATTTTGACTCCCTTAATTAGCATGCGCATTAAAATTAAATACCTTGTCTCAACACAGGTTTCCATTTTACCTTTATAATCCATCATTTGCCTATGGGCCATATCTGTCTCCTTTTTATCCAGAGAGAGTCCTTTGCTCATATCCCTTCCCACTTTCCCTTCACCTTCTCCCTCTCCCTCTATCCCCAGTCTTTGTCCCTTATCCCTGTACACTGTCTGGGGCAAAGAAATCCCCTTTGTGTTGAGAACTTGGCCTTGAGGCTCCTGAACTTACCTTTTTCTTTTCATCATCTCTACATATTTAGTCATTATGTGCCCCTGAAATTGTACCCAACTTCTATAAACCACAATAAATGACAAGCCCTGAACAATACAAAACTCCTTCAGAGCCCTCTGATATGGAGAATTTTCCATCTTGCTGAGGAGTAGCATCAGCTTTATATGCTGCTCCCATGGCTTCCTCACCTCTATATGGATCTCCCTGGGATATTCCATTCTGCTGTCTCTGGAATATATCTTACTAGGACAGGTTTTCCCTGACATGAAAACCTTCCCTATGCCCCTCAAAATTTGTGTGTCATTGCTTCTCATGACCTTATCTTTCAAATCCAGGACTCTTTTAGCCTAATCACTGGGACTCACATTGGAAAGCACTATAATGGTGTCCATCCTTCCACCCTAGGTTCAGCCCAGCCAAGTCTCTCTACACAATACCAAACTACCTTACTGAAATGATACCACTTCATCACCTTTCTGGCACTTTGAATTGTTCTGTTTCACTGCTAGTTTGTGGGCTACCTTTAAATCCTACCTTCTTTCTTTCTCTTGCAATAACATAACAAGAGTATTTTCAATACAGGAACTCTCCATTGCCTGAAGGGCTTCTGCTCAGCTCCCGTGCTGTCTTCTTTTTAATTAGATTTGAGATTCACATCACCTCCTTAGACACATTTTGTAATACTTGTTTTATGTTTCAGCACTTACATAATTTCCAGTTAGCTGTTTTCTCCCTCCCATGATATATTCTTTTCCCACCAGAGACAAGACCTAGTCTACTTTATTTTGTACTATATCCAGGTGTCTAATACAAGGTAAGATTTAAATATTTGCCATATAAGTAAGAGAATGTAACATCACTGCAAATACAGATGACTCTGATACTAGTATCTAGACACTTGGATCATGAAAAATGGTCTATGTTCATTCCTCTGTTCTAACCTTTGGACTAATTATATAAACAATATTTAGGTTCTAGGTTTATACACTCAAACTCTGCTGATAGATTTTTTTCCCTTTCCAATTCCTTGTTCAAATCATACTGAAAACTGTGCTCAAAACACTCTAAATTCACTTAAACTATGGCTGTCCTATTGTGATGCAATTCCCTGCTCTCTTGTTGATCTTCTCTATCAGACATTGAACTTCTTACAGCAAAGAATATATTTGTCTTCTCTCAGGTGTCTATTATGTGGACAACACTTTTGTACTTGAACTACACTTCCTAGTTTTTGAGTGAAATACACTTTGTTTTTTATTTTCTTACACCAGGTTTAACCATTCTTAAAAGCTTGTACTAGTTTTAATGTTCTGTGATTTATAAGGAAAAATCAAGAAAATGGGACTGAAGGCTCTGAAGGTTTGATGATGATGCATTGGAATAGCTAGTAGCATTAGACATGAAGGGATATAACTGAGGATGGAGATAGTACATCTGTTTCAACATCTGAAATGTTAGGATCACTGACAATCACAGTGATGTGGGGGAACAATAAGGATATCAGAAGGGACACATAAAGGCAAGCATTCATGTTGTGTGTGAGCATTGAACACCAAGGTTTCTTGGTAACTAGTTGGGTATGGGGGGAAGACTAAACACCAGTATGTTAGTCAGCCTCCTGCTACTGAATCAAAAATAGAATTCAAAAAGAGGAAAAGTTTGTTTTGACTTCTTGTGTCAAGGATTTTATTCCATGATTAATTGACTCATTTGTTTGGGTCTGTTAAGGCAAGTTGTGGTGGGACCACATAGTGGTGGAGGATCTCAGAGTAGCCAGGAGACAGAAAGTGAGATAAAAAAGAACCAGTAACCATGATCTCCCCTAAGGTGTCATCTCAATGACCTGAGAACTTCAACAAGGTTTCAGGTCTCTGTGCACTCCACTTCCCATACCTACATTACTTCTCTACTGCAATCACTTGACTACCTTTCAAAATAGAGCTGAGGACCAAACCTACAAGATAAATGCCTATTGTAGAATATTTAAGATCAAGTAGCACTAAAGTCTTCAGCCGAATTCGACTTTTGAAGTAAGACTCAGAAAAGGATGAGAGATAGATGAAACCTTCAAGCCAATAGCAAATTTGTTTGACTCAAAGGGATATTTCACCCTAAGCCTTGGTAGCTTGCCATCCTCCCATTTTCAGTATCCCACAATCTTGTAACATGAAACCCATTTTCATGCTGATTGAAGTTGTATTACTGAGGTTATTCTATTTTTCTTTTAAAATATTTTTGTATTTAAATTAGAAACAATCTTGTTTAATATGTCAATCCCAGCCGGGCGTTGGTGGCGCACGCCTTTAATCCCAGCACTCGGGAGGCAGAGGCAGGCGGATCTCTGTGAGTTCGAGACCAGCCTGGACTACCAAGCGAGTTCCAGGACAGCCTCCAAAGCCACAGAGAAACCCTGTCTCAAAAAAAAACAAAAAAAAATGTCAATCCCAGTTCCCTCTTTCTTCCCTCCTTCTCTGTCCCCCACAACACCCATATCCCATTCCCTTTCTGCTCCCCAGGGTGGGTAAGACCTTTCACGGGGATCCTCAAAATCTGTCACATCATTTGGAGCAGGGCCTAGGCCCACCCCAATGTGTCTAGACTGAGAGAACATCTCTCTATGTGGAATGGGCTCCCAAAGTCCATTCGTACACTATAGATAAATACTGATCCACTACCAGACGTCCCACAGACTTCTCAGGCCTCCTAACTGACACCCACGTTCAGGGGGTCTGGGTCTATTTTTCCAATGACAAATTTATCTTCTAATGCACCTAACTGCAAATATTTTATCTTATAACGACTCAGTGGACCTTTGGTAGTAAGCCAATCAATCACTAGGGATATTCCAGCAAGTACAGTATCTCTGGCCCCATCTAGCACTATAGAATGGCAGTCATGACTGAGGTTTATTTGAGAGGTGTTTCTCTATGGGACTCTTCAGTTTTTCTTTATTGAGACCTGCAGACACTGATTGGTACCAGGAAACTAGATCTCCAGCAACCAGGACACACAGTTATCCTGAGAATTAATTGATCTTCATTCTTTTAGATAACAGCAGAAGTTTATTCTTTCTCCAAGAATAAAAAAAAAAAAAACTGAACATCAGAAATGGGATAAGTATGCATCTTTTGCATGGCCATCATTTTTCTACTTTATATGTGCAAAGCAAATAGAATTAAATAAATAAAACATAGTATACATAAGACCTATCAAATTCAAAATAATTAAAATAATTAGGCTATATAAAATTAGTCTATTTAAATTAATTAAGATAACAAATATGACTCTCAAGATTTCGGCTCTTAAATGCCACTTTTTATGTTATGTTTAAAGAATGTCAAGTCTTAGAATAATTCAGTAAAGTTACACAAAATGAATAAGTAAGATTTTAGACAAAAGAACAAGATAGTCTAAACTTCATAGAAAGCACAGTTTACAACATTTAGCCCGTTGGTTGCTATGTGCTACCTTTATTTTTCCCTTTCTTTATCTCTCACATATGTTTGTGTATATACACAAAATATATAATATATCTTCTATATGTATGCATATTATACATACATGGATGTGACTGTCTCTATTTAATAAAAAACTAGCTCACATTCTTTTCTCCAAATCCAAATTCAGTTTCTGTTGCATTCTTCGATCTGGCGGTACATATGACTGAAACAAGGTATCTCAAGCCATCCCAACTACTTTGGTGCATGACACAGATCAGATAAGTATGTCGCTGCTCTACTTTGTTGATCTTAGCAGCCACTATCCCCTCACCCTCAACTTGCCCCCCAAAGTCACCCTGCAGGGATTGCAGAGCATCTGTTCCCTGTTTCATTCTGCTCAGAGTGCAGCATTCTCTTTCAGTTTTCTGTGTGCTGGATCCAATTGATGATATTTCAGGTGGCTACGGCCCACAGTGATGAGGACCGCAGAAGATGATGGGCTCGTTAAGCACATCTCATTTTAGACAAACTGCAAGTGGCATTTTGTTTATATGGTTCATTTCGCCAACAAATTAGATTTCAAATTGATTGCTTTCCAAAATGGCTTTGTTCATCAATTCTGAGACCAGGAAATTACAATCAGAATCCTAGTAATTAATGGTCTCCTATATTAAAAATGTTTTTTAAACAGCAGGTTAGTCATGAACTTGAGTAGAATATAAAATACTCTCTTTTAGCCTCTCTAAAGCACTTTATGGTATACGAATGAAATAAATGATTTTGCACACACTCATTGTGAAAATAAAATATCTAGCAATTCACAAGAGCACTGGCATACACCTCTTAATTGTAGAATAACCTAAGGCTAGGCAGAGCGCAAACTAAAGTTTAACTCTGGATCAGAGTTGTATTGGGTTTTAAATTTAAAATATTTAGACTATTTTGCTAAAATACAAATAGCAAAAAGAAAAAACAAGATCTATCACATGCCATCTCTATCTTTCATTAGTACATAAAGGTTCTTAATTTTGTAATGTTACTATTCATTCTTCCACTTCATCCTTGAAAGAAAAGTGTTTAAGTTGCCTCTTAGAAATAAAAAAGAAGAGTAAAGAAAACCATGAGGTTTTCTTAAATTTTATTTAGATAATGTACTTAACTGCAGATTTTTCCTGCCACTAGTATTCTCCCAAGTACTTTTAGAATTATCATTACATCTGAAACCTACCTACACCACAATTACCCTGGTGAGAGTTTATATTTTTTACAGCTGTGTGTTGTAAAGTAAACCATAAATTCAGATTATGACATAAATCAAATGCACAGCTTAATTATTAATGAAATTACTCAGGAGAGAAACAACCTTTGTCCCCATTTGAAAAGACCTCATCATCAGCTGCAGCCTTATGCCTGTATCTTTTCCTAAGTTACTGTTAACCTGGCTTATTCAGTAAGGACCTCTCCTTTAAGAAAAGTCAAGTTTCCCAAATAAGTATCCTTAAATTGGATTTAGTGTTTCTCCAGGAACTGAAAAGTTCTTTCATTTTTTCTAGTCCTAATTTAGAAATCTGTGAAGTAAAGATCAGTTATCTGCAAATTGTACTTCTCAGTGGACCACACTGAGCTCAGGTACTTATGTGTAGTCCACTCTAGTCTCATCTACTTACCTATAAGGAGGATGTGGCTTGAGAGAAGACAACAGGAACAAAATAAGACCCCAAAGAACTGGAAGACCTCACGAGTCCTTCATTAAGAGCAATTCAGAATTCAAGCTTGTCTGCAGGCAGAGATAATGGAGAAAATTCACTCCTTCCAGTTAGTTATAAAATTTTGATTCAGAAACCAAAGTTTCCACACTTGCACATTTTAGTGGCACGTTCTAGAACCGGCCTGCTCTCACACTAAGGCTCTGATCTCAGCTCTCGAACTCATAAATAGTTTGACAGTTGGTAAGCTGATTTAAATTTTCAGACATCTAATCTTAGAAAGAATACTAGATGATATATTAATTCAAACTCTCTTTTTTAACCTTGTAAAGATGAAAAAATCCACCCTCAGATAAAGAGAAGTTGATTTTCTTAGCTCAAATCACAGAAACTCAGACCCCTGGGATCTTAAATGCAACTTCTTTTCCAATACTATCAGATTTGTTGCTTTATTATTTCCTTGACCTCAAAGCTTGTGGTAGCTTTTCCTGCTTACTGCATAAAGTACAACATTCATTGCAGGTTTGGGGGATAGATGATGCTCCCTTCCAAATATTTTACATTCTGAAAGACAAAAGTGTTCTGGCAGGCTCCCCTCTGTTTCATGCTCCAGAGGCAGACTACTTTGCTTCAGAGTAGTGAATAAAAGGCTACAAACCAGAGCATATTAGTACTTTGTGATGATGTAGGATTGGGGGTTTTATCGATTGGAGGCAGCAAAGACAGAGGTTTAAAGAAGTTGTTCATCATTAACCTAAGAGAACCATGAAGAGAATGATAATACCAGGAAGGCGTCTATGGAAATAAATGGTGTGACTCGAAGACCAATGATGTTTGCCCATATGGAGTACCACAAGCCCTCTTTTCCCCTCAACCATTTAAACTCCAGAAAGCATGAGTTTCTTGCTTATGTCTTCTATGAACAAGAACTTGAAGGACATATCGAAGAAAAGTTTTCGTTCATGATTTTCATTGCTTAAACCTTCCTTCCCCTCTGCTTTTGTATGAATTGAATGTGTGTGACAACTGCAATTCATGAGTGCCTACCAAATAAGGAAACTTCACTAATTTTTTTTCAGTGAGATTAAGTTGCTTGCTCAAGACTCTTACTGTTAGAAGAAATGGAATACGGGCATGAATGAAAGCAGCCTAACTCCAGAGACTGTACTCTTAATTCTCACACTTATTTGGCTCTTTATATCATGTCGATCAGCTATCATTATTACTATACTTTGTCATCTCAATTATGACACATTTGTATTTTTCTTTACCTTCTATAATGGTTGCTTTAGTGACTTGAAAACTTGGGAAAGATTAGTACCAAGATTTTAAATTTAAGATTATTTCTCTCATTTTAACAAATGAAATTGGATACCATATGTCAACAATTAGAATAATGCCCTGTAACAATAAATAGAATATATAAAAGCACAATTTCTAACCATATATAAAAGCACAACTTCTGACTACAGATGGCATCTGAGGATTGCTTTCATTTGCATTTCCCCAATGACTTTAGATGTTAAACAGTTGTCCACATTTATTAGCCATATGCATCCTTTGAATGCTGTTTATACATTTTTTAGACTATTTGGATTGAGCTATTTGGATTTTTTGGTATCTTATTTTTTAAATGTTTTCTACATTCTAAATATTAACCTGGTTTCAATTGTAGAACTACCAAACATTTTCCCTCATAATGTAGGGTGTCTCTTCACTGGACCTGATTTTTCCTTTGAAGCAAATACCACAGGAAGCAAAGATAGTCAAACTGATAAAGATTAATAGTGCACACTTTCACTTGTGAATGCTAAATATTAGGAAGATGCATAAAATGGATATATTTACTCTATGGAGATACATAAGATCCTAAGTGTATATGACATAAAAAGAGAAGAAAGATTAGGACAATAAAGAGGGCAGGAGTAGGAGAAAAGAAGAATGAGCTTGCCAATGTGATCAAGGTATAAGACATGCCTCTATAAAAATGTCTTTTGGGAGATGTACATTCATACAAGGATGTTTGTTCCACTATGTTCATAACAGCATTATTTGTAGTAGCCAGAAACTGGGAGCAACCTAGATGCCCCTCAAATGAAGAGTGGATACAGAAAATGTGGTACATTTACACAATGGAGTACTATTCAGCAGGGAAAAAACAATGGAATCTTGAAATTTGCAGGCAAATGGATGGATGGCACTAGAAGAAACCATCCTGAGTGAGGTAACCCAGCCAGTAAAAGAGAAACATGGTATGTATTCACTTATATATGGATTTTAGACATGAATCAGGGGAGTACCAGCATACAATCCCATTGCCAGAGATTCTGGGAAAAGGAACCTTCATCCAGCAACTGATGAAAGCAGTGGCATGTACCCACAGATAAACACTGAACTGAACTGGAATCCAGTGTAAGAAAGGGAGAACTGATGGGCAAAGGAGTTAAGACTGGGCTGGTTTAACCCACAGAAACAGTTGACCTGAACAAGGGGGAGCTCTTTGACCCCAGATTGATGGCTGCCTGGAAAGCATGGAACTGACCCAGATCCCCTGAATGTGGGTGCCAGTGAGGAGGTCTAGGTAATCTATGGGACCTTGGGTATTATTTATCCCTGGCATACAAATAGATTTTGAGTGCCCATCCCACAACGAGGGATGCTCTCTCAGCCTGGACTCTTGAAGGAGGGCCTAGACCCTACCCTGGATGACATGACAGACTGGGGGGGGGAGATCCACCATGGAGAGCCTCACTCTACCTGGGGATCAGAGTGGAGATTGACTGGGGGTCTGGGGGGGCCTGGTTGGGAGGGATGGGGAGAAGGGGAGGGAGAGGGAACTGTGAAACAAACTTGTTTCTAACTTAAATAAAAAAGGAAAAATATCTTTGGAGATTATTTTATTTTATTCTTCATTATGTGTATGTATTTGTGTGTGTCTGTGCACTCTTTGTGTGTGAGTGTATGCAGATATTTGCACTTTCCCAGGAAGACTGAAAGCATCAATTCCTCTGAAGCTAAAGTTACAGGCAGTTGTGAGATGCCTGATGAGTGTTCTGGGAACTGAAATCACGTCCTCTCTAGGAGCAGTACATGCTCTTAAATGCTGAGCCACCTCTCCAGCCCCATGAAAATGTTTTCTTGAAACTCATTACTATATACAAAGAATATTTAGCAATGGAAAATTTCAAAATCCATTGCATTTCTAACAAAGCTTTTACAAATTGTCTCAAGTCTAGGAGTCTTATAAATGCCAATAAATTCAATTTAAGATGCTATCATAGCTCAACTTTTTTTACCAATTACATACAATGTTCTATAATAAAGCTTCATGCCAGGAACCTTAAAATTCAGAGTGTAATATTCTATCACTCTATTAGGCAGTATGACATGCAAAACAGTATGGATAATTTTACTATTATTCATTCAAAATTTTGTGGTAAGAATTTTTGTAAACTGCTGGGAATGATACAGTCTGATAGCAAGAGATACTCTCTAGCATGTCTATATTTGTGAAAAGCAGCATTTGTAACTCTGCAAAGACCCTGACTGACAACTGAAAATGTCTGAAAATGTCAAGAGGTTGTAAAGTATGACTGTTCTGTATGAAGCTGTGAATTCCCTAATGCTAGAGATTTGAGACCGAGGCATCCAGGTGACAGCACTCTGGAAATGTCATCAGTGAACTGTATTCTTTGTGCAGAGGAATAGATTACAGATCTTTTCCCTTCCAGCTCTAAAGATTATCATCCTATCAGTCTACCACATAAAGGACAGTTAATATCTTTGGATCGTGACTATTAAATATAACACAAACACACATGCTAATTAGCACTATCTATTGTATTATATTAAAATCTTTATGAGCGTTTTAGTAATGTTAATGATTTAAAATCCTATCTTCAGAAGGATATAAATCCTTTCTATAATTTACATTCAAATCGACACTGTGTGAATTTCTTGTTAGAAATAAGGATTTTCTAACAAAATGATTTTTCATTTGCCCAAATGGCATAAGCTCAAATATTTTCTTCATTTACAAGCAAATTTTGCTCTTTTTTTCTAAACTAATGCTTCCATTTGTATTCAAAGACAATCATGTGACATGAAGAAAGGGAATGCTTATGAGTTTGAATTGGTTTAATGTCCATCACAGTTCCCTCTACTGGGCTTTTAAAGATCTCATGAAACAAAATGCAAATTAAATTGTGTGAAGAAGAGACAAATGTCTCTTCAATTCATAATAAATTGATGCAAAAAGCTTACTGATTATCTGAATGCTACATCTGGGCCTGGTGTTACCAAATGGAAATTCATTATAGAAAATATACTATGCAGATTAGGGTGGCTAATGTAGCATGAAAACTATAATTTCTAGCATGATTTAGAACTATACATTCTAATCTACATGAAGATTGCTCTGACAAGCACTGACATCAGCTTCCTCAGATTCTGACATTTGACTCAAAATATAAAGAGCAAATATTTATATGAAATGCATAGCATGTCAAACCATGTCATCAGGTCACATTATTTCCTAATTTTCAAAGAATTATACCTAGTGAGACACCACATCACCTTATCCAGTAGAGAGCTGAAACATTATCCAGCAATTCATGTTTTTAATCCATATCAAGCAACTATCACTCATGAACTTCTAAAACAATAAATGTTTGCCCCAAATTTTAGCCACACGGAGTTTTGATTGTTGGCATCACTTAAAAAAAAGCAGATGAAAGTCATTTTATAAACAGTTTATTTTACCTGTGATATTCGAAATATGTGGGAATGCTGTTTATATTGTTGACTCTGTGGCCTAATTCCTGCTTGGGATCCAAGCATTGTGACTGTCTACTCCAATGCACTCTTTTCACTTGAATCCAAGGACTCTGGGATGCTGAGTGTGCCATGCTGAGCATGCTTACATTACTGGGTTTAGACTGCTGAGTGTAGCCAGGGAGAGTGTCCAGCCTTTCCATCTTATTTACTCTCCTCATGGCTCACTGTCAGCTCACCCCCTGCTTTGGCTCTGGCACCCTGACAGAAATGACACGGATGACTCGGCCTGCTATAATTATTTTTCTTTGACCACCAAAGTGCACATGAAACAAAGGCAAGATTAATCTCTGCTATAGAACGTACTCAAAAATCAATAGCCATGCTGTTACTGAATTATATGTGAAATGAAGCCATAACTCAACAGAAAGACATATTTCTTTGTATTATATACCAAGTTTTATTGGATTAGACAGTGAATATTCATTTTATGTCTAGCAACTCAATAATACCCATCTCAAGAATTTCCCCTGAGAACCACATTTCCTACACCTTGCATTTTATTCCTAAATCCTCAAATTGCTTCTTGACTCAGTCTTAGGAAAGTCCTCATTATGAAGTTATATTACTATTTTTGACAATCTACCTTCATGAATTTCCAAAGACTGCCATAATAAATTACCACCACATGGGTGAGTTAAAAGAGTGATGAATTTTTTCCTATTCTTTTAAAATCTGAAACCTAAAGCCAAACTTTTGGCAGGACCTCACTGCCTCCAGAGGCTGCATGGGAAGTTCCATTTATGTATCTTTGAGTTTAATATTGCAAGCTGTTTAAAGAATTTACACTTAGAGATTAGAATGGAAAAGATTTAGGTTCTAATCCCAGATTCACATTCTAGCTGTGTAGATTTAGACAAGAGCCTCACCTTTCTGAACTTCAATTTCTTCACTGTAAATTGAGTC
The DNA here is from genome assembly GCF_017639785.1 of Mesocricetus auratus. Classification (NCBI taxonomy): domain Eukaryota; kingdom Metazoa; phylum Chordata; class Mammalia; order Rodentia; family Cricetidae; genus Mesocricetus; species Mesocricetus auratus. The sequence goes on along the minus strand of NW_024429190.1, from coordinate 26,170,523 downwards.
TATAATTGTAGCCACTCACAGAGCTGTTAATGAGTATTAAATGACGGAATGTTTATGGGCTAGTTGGAACAGAGGCTAGCTTCTCATGAGTAAGTTAAAATAATCACCCATGATCTTTATTATTGAAGACATCATGTTTAGAGTTATTTTGTAAAAAAAATGGGCTCCTTGGAACTATATCTGTAATTTGATCTCTATTGTTGTGTCCTGATGCACAAATAAATGCTTAATGTACCACAACTTGTATTAACTGAAACTCATATAATTAGAATTAAATCAGATCTATTTTTAGGATTCAGTGTAAATAAGTTTTATGGAATAGTACCACAAAATTATTAGTCTTTGTTCCCTATAGTATAACTATGCTACATTCTAAAATCACCAAATTCATTAGACATAATTAGCTATACAGTGTGTTCATGGCTGTCTCTGGTGTATATTGTATTGTCCTTGAAGACAGCACTGTAATTCTGTCTCCTTGGTTAATGTGTTAGATTATCATAGTGTCCATAACTCTAGGGACTTCTAAATTTCTTTCACCATATATTTCCAAGCACTCAGAATCTAGCATATGGAGCTGTATTCTAATTTTTTGCTCTGAAAATGTTCACTCCAACCAAAAATTTGAAAGGGGAATATTAATCACTCCAAACTATATGAATTCACCACTTGTTAAAATTTTTATTTTTTTAGAATTTATTTCCTGTTTCACACAATTCATTATTTTATTATTTGCTTTGAGTAAATTGTATATATCACAACATTCCCCCATAAGTAGCACATATCTTCTAAGAACTGGATAATCTTTTAGACAAACAACTTGCTGTTACCGAATTCAGAACTCCAATATTAAGAAATAATACTTTCTGGTTTACTCAAGTTTTACCAGCCTCCCTAATAATGTTAAAGTCCAGGCCAGCATTGCTCACGACTTGCCCTGCACATTTACCTCCTTAAATTCTGAAGCTATTTCCAAGTGTTTCATGGCTCAGAGTACTTTCCATTTCACTCAAGTTTAGAATTATTTCCCAAGTCAATTTTTGTATGGTGGAAGCTAAGTTTTTCAGACACTTCGATACTAGTATGCTTATTCATATATTATGTGTCATATGATTTATACATTTTGTATTAATACTTTCAATAATCATATAAATATCATATAAGTAACAGCATTGAATTTTTCTAACCTTAAGTTGTCAGTCAAGAGTCAGCTAAGTCACTAAATTGTAAAGTCTACAGTTTTACCTAGATGTCTTTCTACTCTATCATTCTGCCTCTAATAGACATTGATTTAAAGTCGTGTGTGTGTGTGTGTGTGTGTGTGTGATCAATTAATGAAAGAAAACAAAGAAGAATATATGTAAGGGTTTCGCAGAAGGGAAGGGAAGGGGAAATGATACATTTATGCTATAATCTCACAAATTAAAGAAATATTTTTAAATCAAAATCATTTGCCTAATAGTATAACCAATCCTGCTCTCTCTGTCTCTCTCTCTGTCTCTCTCTCTCTCTCTCTCTCTGTCTCTCTCTCTCTCTCTCTCTCTCCCTCTCCCTCTCTCTCTCTGTATCTCTCTCTCAATATTTGCAGAAAGCATCCTTTTTGATATTGTTAATTTGAGTGTATTTCTACATTTACATCTAAATTAAGTATCTTATCATGGCATATAGCTGGACCAAGGTTTGCACTTGCTTCTTTTCATGTCTATTGATTAGAGAATGTATTCTACTACCATTTAAAGTGATTGCTGATAAGGAAGAATTCAACTTTTTTCTACTGGTTTATTTATGCTCTATGGTCTTCCAGTCCATTTCCTGAACTAGTGGTATCTCTCTTGCTTTGTTGCTTTTTAAAGAGAACCATTTGCATCTTTACATCCTTTCCTCATTACCATATATATTCTTTCACAATTGTCTTTGGGATTACCATGAGAATATACTTATTATAACATCCTGAAATTCTGAGACTGATCTCTGTTCCTTTAACATCCTTTTATCAGTTCTCTTTTAAAAATTTAATTTAGTTTAATTTTAGTATTTGTGTGCCACAAACATGCAGGGTCCTGTCAAGGCCAGGAAGGTGTTGGATTGCCTGACACTGAGGATACAGACAGTTATGAGCCATTGTATGGGTGAGTGATGGAAATTAAACAATAGTAGTAAGGAATCTTAACTGCTGAGCCATTTCTCCAGTCCCTACTACAACACTTTGGTCACCAAGCCTTGCTTCTTTTAATGGCACAAAATTTCAGCTTTATATATTGTATGTTCAAACATAAATATTTTGATCATTGGAATCTTAAAGTGTGTAGAAAATAAAATAAGGACCTATAATCAAGAGTAATAATAATAATATTAGGTTGTGCATCAAACTTATTTTGGTGACTGAGTTATTCCCTCTTTTGTCTATTAATTGTTTCTTTCATTGGAGGCATTTGCTATGTTTAGGAGGCAGTATCCTGCCAGATCTAAGGTACAGTTTCCTTTCTTAGAATGGAATTTATGGTCAAAATTCTGTCCTGGCCTGTCTGAAGTTCTGGCCAGAAGCTTTAGAACCCACCCCCCACCACACACACAGAGATACAGTGTCTTTTTGTCTTATGGGAGAGCTACTCGGGTTTTCACAGGGTCCACAGCTTCACCTTCCATGAATTTGTAAGTTCCCAAATGTCTGTGCATCTTTACCTGGGTCAGATTCTGTGTCCATCTTGGATCTTAAGCTTCAGCTACTCCTGAGCATCTGTAAACACTGGATAATCTTCCTCCTCCTAAATGGATCTACAGCGTGTTTTCAAGATCTGGGACTTCCTGTGAACCTATGGACATCACCTGGACTCAGATTAGGTCCCTTACCTGGGTCTGCCTACCTCTGAAACCACTGTGAGACATATAACCCTCTTGTACCTCTTATCAATATTTTTTAAAGGGATGAAAAGAATGAACTCATGAGAACAACCACCCTGAAAATTTTAAGTTTAAATGGAATTAAAAGTAGATTAAAATTTTTAAATATATTTTTCTTAAAAAATACTTCTACTCTTTTTTATTTTTATTTTTAAATTTAAATTTAAATTAGAAACAAGGTTGCTTCACATGTCAACCCCAGGTCCCTTTCCCTTTCCCTCCCCTCCTCTCATACACTCCTAACAACACCCTCAATACCCACTCATTTCCCCAGGGATGGTGAGGCCCTCCATGGGGGTATCCATAGTCTGTCATTTCATCCAGGGCAGAGCCTAGACCCTCCACCAAGAGTCCAGGCTAAGAGTGCATCTCTCATTGTTGGATGAGCATCCAAAGTCCATTAGTATGCCCGGGATAAATACTGATCTGCTACCCAAGGCCCAATAGATTGCCTAGGTCTCCTCAGTGACACTCATATTCAGGGGGTCTTGATTAGTTTCATGTTAGATTCCCAGCCATCAGTCTGGGATTCAAGAGTTAACCCTTGTCAGGTCAGCTGTTTCTGGGGGTTAAACCACCCCAGTCTTAACCGCTTTGTGCATCAATCCTCCCTCTCTGTCACTGGGTTCCTTGAGTTCAGCTCCATGTTTAGTTGTGGGAGTCTGCCTCTGCTTCCATCAGCCATTGGATGAGGTTCTGTTTCCCAGACTCTCTGGCAATGGGATTGTGGGCTGGCACTCTCCAGATCTATGTCTAAAATCCATATATGAGAGAGTGCATACCATGTTTGTCTTTTTGTGATGGGGTTACCTCACTCAGGATGGTTTCTTCAAGTGCCATCCATTTACCTGCAAATTTCAGGATTCCATTGTTTTATTCTGCTGAATAGTACATCTTTGTGTAAATGTACTGCATTTTCTCTATCCACTCTTCAGTTGAGGGGTATCTAGGTTGCTTCCAGGTTCTGGCTATTACAAATAATGCTGCTATGAACATAGTGCAATAGATGTCCTTGTTGTATGAATGTGCATCTTTTGGATATATGCCTAAGAGTGGAATTGCTGGGTCTTGTGGTAGGCTGATTGCCATTTTTCTGAGCAATCTCCATACTGATTTTCAAAGTGGCTGTACGAGTTGGCATTCCCACCAGCAGTGGAGGAATGTTCCCCTTTCTTAAAAACCTTTCCAGCATAAACTGTCCTTGGTGTTTTTTATTTTAGCCATTCTGACAGGAGTAAGATGGTATCTCAGAGTTGTTTTGTTTTGCATTGCCCTGATGGCTAGGGATATTGAGCACTTTCTCAAGTGTCTCTCAGTCATTTTAGACTCCTCTATTGAGAATTCTCTATGTAATTCTTTAGCCCACTTTTTAATTGGATCCTTTGGTGTTTTGGAGACTTACTTCTTGAGTTCTTTGTAAATTTTGGAGATCAGCCCTCTGCCAGATGTGGGGTTAGTGAATATCTTTTCCCTTTCTGTGTGTCTTGGTGACTGTGTCCTTTGCCTTACAGAAGGTTCTCAGTTTCAGGAGGTCCCATTTAATAATTGTCGACCTCAGTGTCTGTGCTACTGCAGTTATGTTCAGGAAGCTGTCTCCTGTACCAATTTGTTCAAGGGTACCACACACTTTCTCTTCAAAGAGTTTCAGAGTGGCTGGATTTATGTTGAGGTCTTTGATCCATTTGTACTTAAGTTTTGTGCATGGTGATAGACATGGATCTATCCGCATTATTCTACATGCCAGCCTCAAGTTATGGCAGCACCATTTGTTTAAGATGCTTTCTTTTTTCCATTATATATTTTTAGCTTCTTTGTTAAAGATCAGATGTTCGAACATGTATGGGTTAATATCAGGGTGTTCAACTCAATACCATTGGTCTACCTGTCTATATTTGCAATAATACCAAGCTGTTTTCAGGACTACAGCTCTATAATAGAGCCTGAAGTCAGGGATAGTGATGCCTCCAGATGTTGCTGTGTTGAATAAGGTTATTTTTGCTATCCTGGGTCTTTTGTTTTTCCATACAAAGTTGATTATTGTTCTTTCAAGGTGTGTGAAGAATTGTGCTGGTATTTTAATGGGGATTGCATTGAATCTGTAGATTGATTTTGTCAGGATTGCCATTTTTTACTATGTTGATCCTACCTATCCAAGAGCATTGGAGATCTTCCCATTTTCTAATGTCTTCTATAATTTCTTTCTTTAAAGACTTTCTTTAAAGTTCTTGCAATACAGGGTTTTCACTTGTTTGGTTAGTGTTACCCCCCAGGTATTTAATGTTGTTTTTGGCAATTGTAAAGGGTGATGTTTCTCTGATTTCTTTCTCAACCCTCTTGTTATCTGTATATAGTAGGGCTACTGATTTTCTTGAGTTGATCTTGTATCCTGCCATTTTGCAGAAAGTGTTTTTCAGCTGTAGGAGTTCCCTGGTAGAGCTATTTTGGATCATTTATGTAAACTATCATATAATCTTCAAATAGTGAAAGTTTGACCTCTTCCTTTCCAATTTGTATCCCCTTGATCTCCTTTTGTTGTTGTATTGCTCTAGCAAGAACTTTAAGTACAATATTGAAAAGGTATGGAGAGAGTGGACAGCCTTGTCTTGTTCCTGATTTTAGCAGAATTGCATTGAGTTTCTGTCCATTTAGTTTGATGTTGGCTGTTGGTTTGCTGTATATAACTTTTATTATGTTTAGGTATGTTCCTGTCAACCGGATCTCTCTAAGACCTTTGTCATGAAGGGGTGTTGGATTTTGTCAGCATCTAGTGAGATGATCATGTGATTTTTTGTTTCTCAGCTAGTTTATATGGTGGTTTACATTGATGGATTTTCATATGTTGAAAGATCCCTGCATCCCTGGGATGAAATCTACTTTATCATGGTGAATGACTGTTTTGATGTGTTCTTGGATCTGATTTGCCAGTATTTTATTGAGTATTTTTGCATCAATGTTCATGAGGGATATTAGTCTGAAGTTCTCATTCTTAGTTGTGTCTTTGTGTGACTTGGGGATGAAGGTTATTGAAGCCTCGTTGAAAGAGTTTGACAAAGACCCTTGTGGTTCTATTGCATGGAATACTTTGAGAAGAATTAGTATAAGCTGTTCTTTGAATTTCTGGTAGAATTCTGCACTGAGGCCATCTGGACCTGGGCTTTTTTTGGTTGGGAGACTTTTGATGACTGCTTCTATTTCCATAGTGGTTAAAGGAGTATTTAAATTGCTTACCATGTTCTTGATTTAATTTTGGTAAGTGATAGCTATCCACAAAATTGTCCATTTCCTTTAAATTTTCAAATTTTATGGAGTACAGGTTTTCAAAGTATGACCTGATGATTCTCTGAATTTCCTCAGAGTCCGTTGTTACGTTCCCCTTTTTTTTCTGATTTTGTTAAATTGCATGTTCATGTTCTGCCGTTTGGTAAGTTTGGACAAAGGTTTGTTTATCTTGTTGATTTTCTCAAAGAACCACTTCTTCGTTGCAGTGATTCTTTCTATTGTTTTCCTAGTTTCTACTTTATTGATTTCAGCCCTCAGTTTGACTATTTCCTGGCATCTACTCCTCCTGTGGAAGTTTGCTTCTTTGTGTTTTAGAGCTTTCAGTGTGCTGTTAATTCTCTAGTGTAACTCTTCTTCAGTTTCTTCATGTGGGCACTTAGTGCTATGAACTTCCCTTGTAGCACTGCTTTCAAAGTGTCCTATGGGTTTAGGTATGTTGTGCCTTCATTCTCATTGAATTCTAGGAAGTCTTTAATTTTTTTTATTTCTTCTTTGACCCAGGACTGGTGTAATTGTGCATTATTCAATTTCCATGAGTTTGTAGGGTTTCCGCAATTTGTGTTGTTGAATTCTAATTTTAATGCATGGTGGTCTGATAAGATGCATGGAGTTATTCCAATTATTTTGTACCTGCTGAGGTTTGATATGTTGCCAAGTATGTGGTTGATTTTTGAGGATGTTCCTTGTGGTGCAGAGAAGAAGGTATATTCTTTTTGATTTGGATGGAATGTTCTATAGATGTCTGTTAATCCAAATTGGGTCATAACTTCTATTAGCCCTTTTGCTTCTTTGTTAAATTTCTGTCTGGTATTCCTGTCTAGTGGTGAGAGTGGGGTGTTGAAGTCTCCTACTATAAGTGTGTGGGTCTTTATATGTGATTTGAGTTTTAGTAATGTTTCTTTTACGAATGTAGATGACTTTGTATTTAGGGCATAGATGTTCAGAACTGAAATGTTGTCTTGGTGGATTTCTCCTGTGATGAGTACATATTGACCTACTTTATCTCTTTTGATTGATTTTATTTTAAAATCTAATTTGTTAGATATTAGAATTGCTACCCCTGCTTGTTTCTTGGGTCCATTTGATTTGAAAAATTTTCCCCAACCTTTAACTCTGAGGTAATGCCTGTCTATGAGACTGAGGTGTGTTTCTTGTATGTAGCAGAAGGATGGGTTCTGTCTTTGAGTCTATTCTGTTAGCCTGTGTCTCTTTATGGGCGAATTAAGACCATTAATATTGAGGAATATTAATGACCATTGATTGTTCATTCTTCTTTGATTTGGAATGGTTGTTGGTGGAATTATGTGTGGAATTTCACCCCTTTATTCTTTTTACTATTGGTAAGGTGGGATTATCTAATGCCTATGTTTTTCTGGTTGTTGTTAACTTCCTTGGGTTGGTGTTTTCCTTCCAGGACTTTCTGTAGGGCTGGGTTAGTGGATATGTATTGCTTAAATCTAGTTTTGTCATGGAGTTTTCTCCATCTATAGTAATTGAAAGCTTTGCTGGGTATAGTAGTCTGGGCTGGCATCTGTGATCTCTTAGTGTTGGTAGAATATCTATCCAGGACCTTCTGGCTTTCAGAGTTTCCATGGAGAAGTCAGGCTTCTTTCTGATATGTTTGCCATTATATGTTACTTGACCTTTTTCCTTAGCTGCTCTTAATATTCTTTCTTTATTATGTATATATGGGGTCTTGATTATTATGTGGTGAGGGGACACTTTTGTGTTCCATTCTATGTGGAGTCCTGTAAGCTTCTTGTACCTTCATTGACATGTCTTTCTTTAGGTTGGGAAAGTTTTCTTCTATGATTTGGTTAAATATATTTTCTTCCCCTTTGAGGTGGTTTTCTTCACCTTCTTCTATACCTATTATTCTTAAGTTTGGTCTTTTCATGGTGTCCCATATTTCCTGGATGTTTTGTGTTAGGGATTTGTTGGACTTAAGATTTTCTTTGGTCGATGAATCAATTTCCACTTGTGTATCTTCAACACCTGAGATTTTCTATTCCATCTCTTGTATTCCATTGGTTATGCTTGCATCTGTAGTAACTGACCATTTGCCCAGCTTTTCTATTTCCAGCCTTCTTTCAGATTGTTTTTTTATTGTCTTTATTTCAGTTTTCAACCCTTGCACTGTTTGAATTTTTTCTTGCAATTTTTGCTTTGTCTTTATGTCCATTTGTTTCATTTTTTGGTTTGTTTTTTCTTCCATTTCTTGCATTTTCTGGTTTGTTTTTTCTTCCATTTCTTGCATTTTTTTTGGTTTGTTCTTGCTTCCCTTTCTTCGAGGGATTTTCCTATATCCTCTTTTAGGGCCTCTATCATTTTCATGAAGTTGTTTTTAAGGTCATTCTCTTCTCCTTCATTTGCATTGGAATGCTGAAGTCTTGCTTGTATGGAGTCGCTAGAATCTGGTGATGTTATATTTGTTTTTCTGCTGTTGAGTGTTTTTGTATTGTCTCCTTCCCATCCCTTCTTATAGTGGGTGCAGAAAGAGCCCCTTACTGGTCTGGTGCTTAGTGGACCAGAATTCCCTTCCAGTGGGTACAAGCAAGTCCAATACTCTGGTAATTCTCCTCTTCCTGATCCTAGTCCTGGTCCTGTGGGTGGGGAAGAATACTGAGAATCTGGGGTGGAGTTTCATAGGCTCCCACTGCAGTCTGCAGGCACTGGTCCTAATTCCCTGGTCCTGTTGGTGATAGAGAAGACCAGGAATCTGTGGTGTTTGGCTCCCACAGGAAGGGGAGGCTCTGTGGCAGTCCCCAAGCAGTCCCAAGGTATTGGAAGGCAGGCCTGGATACAGGGCCTGGTTTACCTGGTCACCTGGTCCTGTTGCTTATCCTGTTGGTGGAAAAGCTGCAATTCTTTTTTTAATTATCTGTTTTTCCAATATAATATTTATATTGATTACTTGGAATTTCATACAATTCACCCTGATCATACTCCTTTCCTAATTCCTCCCAAGGCCACCCTCCTACCTCTGCTTTCTCACAGTTTTTTGTAAAAATATACCAAGTACAAATTGTATTACCCATATACTCATTGGAGCATGGTCGAACTCCCACTGGACAGCCAACTTCGGTATCTTTATCACAATTTTAAGGACTCTCTTCAATGGCTTCCTGTCTAGACTGTTTTTTTTTTTTGGAAGTAGAAAGAGAGGTTGGTGTGGAGTCCTCAGTGTCTCTCATTCTCAACTATGAGTCTGGAGTCATCTATATCATTTCAACAGAAGCTTCCTTTCCCATAACATGATGTCTGGGAGCAGCATGAACTGCAGGCATCCACATGGACCCAACATGGATCATGGATGTCAATATGGCCTTCAATGGCAGCAGAGACCACAGAATTCAATATGGTCTCCTGCAGCAACATGGACCGCCGACACCAACAAGAGGTTTTTTTCCTCTTCCTTTCTAAGAATGATATGATGAAAAGGTTAATTTATTATTATAGATTTATTTTTACCAAGACTAATCATAGAGAAAAGAGCTAAATTAGAAGAAAAAAGTCAATAAAATATATTTTTTCTTCCACTATGTAACAATGTATACTTATGCATTTATTCCTGGTATACAAATGAACTTTGGCTGCCCAACTCACAATGAGGGATGCTCGGTCAGTCTGGACTCTTGGGGGAGGGCCTAGGCCCTGTTTTGGATGAAATGACAAACTCTGGAGTTCCTCCATGGAGTGTTTCCCCCTCCCTGGGGATCGGAGTGGAGATTGGGTGGGGGACTGGGGAGCCTGGTTGGGGGGTGATGGAGGATGGGAGGGAGAGGGAGTTGACATTGACATGTGAAGCAAGCTTGTTTCTAACTTAAATTTAAAAAAGGAAGAAAAAGAAAAATGTCTGCTTAAACTTTATGTGAAATAAAATATTTAAAGACTGGTTTCCACAGAAAAACATCAGATTTGCTCCTGAATCTCAGCTTTGCTATATAGTTATTGTGTGAATAAGAGTATTTTCAACCTCTTAAGCCTAGTTTTCCTCATCTCAAAGTTACCTATCCTTAAATTATGCCCATTGGATCTGCTGTGGCAGAAATCCAGAGACAGAGCAATGCATAAGGAGCAGGAAAATTTTTCTCATGATGCCAAGAGACACTAAACTGCAAGGCAACAAGACACAAAGACTGGGGAAGACTGCTCTCTGCTTCCAAGATGACACTCTGCTTCTGAGTCCTCTGGTAAAGATAAGCATTGTGTCTTCACATGGTGGAAAGCATGGAGAGACAAAAGGGGCATTTACAAAGGCCTAAATTACATTCACCATAGAGGAACACAAGGAATTTAATCACGTCCTTAAAAACCTGGAGATTTTAACATGACTTACAGTGATACAAGCATTTAAATTTCACATGCATCATCATCATCCCAACTTCATAGCATTGCTTTAAGAATTAAGTGAGGTATAGGATTTAAAACACACGAGTAGATTGAATATTGGGCAAACTTCTCATGTCTTTGCTTGACTATCTGTATCTTTAACATGTTCTCAGTGTGATGAGAGCATATGCGGTCTTTAGGCTTAGATATCACTGGCTTTAGTCAAATGAAACGAGGCAAATGTGATACCATTCCAAAAATTAACGAGCTATCCTGAGACCTTATTTCTCTGAGCTGTTCTTTTGCATCATTGTCTTGTCATGACAATTTAAACTAGTGGCCAATCAAGGCAATGTCAGAGATGCAAGGAGAAGACTTGCTACTGTCTATCACTGATCTGTAACTTAAAGGCCAGCTGCCAAATGGAAACTAACTAGGATAATAGACTCATTGGAGTAAATGTCTGTCTTAAGACATTTGGTGTTAGGATCATTTCTTAGCTACAGTACATTAAGAGTTAAGTATCCAATACTATAAAATACATAATAATAATTTGACAAATATGAATTTCCTGATAAGATAATAAAGGATCATTGGACATTTTGATTTATTTATACTTTGTCAGACACCAGAGAGAAATATGTATTTTTATTTTATTTTGTTTTAAATAACAATTACTAACATATTTGTGAAATTAAGTATTAGAGAAAATTTTAAGATAAAAGCTTTTGGTCTGATAGGCAATATCAGTTTCTTTATAAGAACTTTTTGTCATTATATTCTCACTAATTCATTAGGATAAAAGATACACAGTATGAAAATAGCATGAACATAGTATGTCATGGAAGTTCTTATAAGCATCAGACACCACAAATCATATAAGAGGGTGGTATACAGTTTCAAGAATTTATGTTTTACATGCATTGTAAATGACATCAGCCAGTGAATACTATAGTATTATCTCCAACCCAAGTGGAATATGAACTATAAGTGGTGGATGTTGGAAGCATGTTACACTGAAATAATCTCACACATGAATCAATATTTTCAAAAATAATTCTTAGGCCTTAAGTGCGGGTTACCTGACCACACAAAATTCTCTATTACTTGTAACTCAACTTTCTTTATTCTACCAATACACTCAATGTAAAGGATTACACCTAGTCCCATGCTCTGAAGACAGGGAAGAAGAATTTCTCTGGAACCCTGATGAAAAAAATGTTTAATTTAGAACTTGAAAGTGCTTTGTATGGGAATTCCCACTTCAGATCTGTAGCAATAGTGGCTATTCTTAAAAGTTTTGCTTTAGTGGCTTAATATGCATACTTTGACAAGTACAAATCAGGGAATCTATGTCTGGGGAAACTCTTTAGGAAGCATTCATTAAAGTTGAATTTATGGCTAGTTTCTTACCAGAAATTGCAAACTGAAAAGCAAACCTACAAGTTTTAAAACTTCTATTACAAGTTTTTCATAAAAGACCTTTACCTAACTTTATATAGACTTTCTTCTGAAAATTAAGGACTTTATTTGCATTTCAATATTTTACCCTTATTAGGTTGAGCCATATCACGGCTGAATCCCTTTGAGCTACTAAAAGAACTTCCAATTTTTGCTCAAATATTAGAACAACTGAAATAAGGAATTATGCGTCATCTATTCCAAACTTTCATTTCTTTCATTCCTTTTTATTTCCACACTAAGAGATAACAATATTTTTTGTAAACTTTACACAAACTGTGATTAGCACAAAGGAGTTTGATATTGATACGGAATCAGAGAAATAAATATACCACAAAATACATGCCATGTACTAAAAAAGAAATTTTGGTAATAATGTAAGAGTATTCTGATAAGAGTGAGACATAGTTGAGTAGTATAGGAAAGGTTTTTGTGTAGAAGACATATTGGAGCTAATATGTAGAAAATGGGACGTTGGACAAGGAGGCATCTTTCAGGTGATGCAAACAGCATATAAAAAGAGAGCTGTTCATCCGAGTAACAGAATGGAGAAGTCTAGAACAGATGAGAGAGGCATGCTGGGGAGGAATTTCCTGAAGTTAAAAAGGAGAGGCTCAGACTAATGTCTCAGGGTTGAGAAACTCTGATTCTGTGGCCATGTGTGGTAAAGTGGCTAGTCTACCCTGTATCCTGAAACTTTGAGAATTATATCAATAGAATTCTTTGTCCTCTCTCTTCAGATCTGTTCACCCAATGGGAGGTACCATTGACCTGGATAATGAGAAGGAAGCAAGAGAAAACTGTATTCCTTCACCTCTTCCCCTGTTAGAGATTGGGTATCTTCTTATTGCAGGTTCTCTCCTCCCTTCCCTCTCTCCTCTCATCTCTCCTTTCCTCCTCCTCTATGCTTCATTTCCAACAATGTTCCTCTCATTAGCATATTTAACTCAGGGAGGTAATAACTTCCTGTTGTTGCTAGCCTCGGGGTGCTTTGTAATTCTTTTCAATTTTCCCTTAACCCAACTCACATTTTTTGAATAGCCTTTTTATTAAACTCTTATTAATTATTTGCTTGAGTGTGCCATCTGTTTTTGTTCAGGTTCTTGAAAGCTGTAGTATTACAGACTATATATTTAAAATAGGCATCCCATCTTAAAATAAACGAAATGTACACATATGTATAACTATACATTGAAAATAAAAAGCATCTTATAATTCAGAATTGTAGAATAAAATTTTCAGTTTGGATGCAAAATATAAATTGGACTAGAGAAGGTAATAATAGATGGAGATTTGATATCTTGGATTAAGTAAGACATGAAATTACCTCAGATAGGAAAATAATGATGGAAACTTAGAGAAGCTGCTGAATTGAAGATGGGGTAAAAGTTTTCGAGGTTGGACTCCAACATTTTGTTTATATAATTAAGGAAAGGGGATCCTTGACTAAGCTCAAGTATCTGGCAAAGTTCCAGCTTTGCAGATGTCAACCAGGCTTCACGCTTGGCCATGCTGAAGTTGAGAGGCCTTGAGATGAGGTCCATGTGGAGATATGAAACAGACAATTGGTTAAGTGATCTGAAACTGTTGGGGGAGGTGGGGATTCGAGGATGTGAGTTTGAGGATTTTGAAGCATATGGTAATGATCAGCACCCCTTCTGTGTGAGGCTTCCACATGGTGAGGATGTGGTCCACACCCAAACCCTAAAGAGCTCTAAAGGATTGGCCACTCAAGGAAAATAAACTGGGAAGATAAAGTGAAAGGAAAGCAGAGGCTGGGGGAGGGGTGACATGTGTGATAACAGGAAATTTGGTGGTGTGGAAGACAAGAGTCAGAGACGATAAACAAGAAGTCACTTACTCTGCTTTACTAGAGGTTGTGAAAAAGTATTTTCCCTACTTTAGGTTCCCTTTGGTCCTATGGACCCATTTTGTTACTTGCCTCCTCTTCATTGTTCTTAACTATGCTGTAAAGTTCAGGGACATCTGTCGCACCTGCTGTGCGGCCTGCATCCAAGAATGTAGCGAGGTGGTCGGGATAGATGACACAGAGACGGGTCAGTTGCTTTAAGAAAACTTTATGTTTCCCAAGTCAGCTTAGGAGGAGACCCCAGTCCACTTAGGAGAGAGCTCTCAGAAGAAATCTCAGGAGAAGTCTCTGGCGAAATCTCTGGAGAAGTCTCTCCAAGAAAAAAGAGCTTCCCTTTTTAAGGACTTTTGCCATCCATTTACATACCGTTCTTTCCACTTCTCACCCTCCTGGCTGGTGGTTTAATCTCCCAGAATCGGGGAGACACCCCAGGGAAACAGGAAGAGGCATCTAGCCGTAGGAGGTGTGAAAGGCATGGTATTTCAGTGAGCCAGCCCTTATCTGAGCCCTATCAAGCTTTAAAGCACTGAATTGTTTCCAGTAAACATTACACAGATGCCTGCTCCCAGGACGAAGGGGAAGTGGGTTTCTGCTCAAGGTCTGGTGTCCCCACAGACATCTCCTCTGGCTTCCATATTACTCCTTTCTCCTAGCAGAATTGATAAGATACATCTGCCACTAAGAATTTTCTTCTAGCTAAATTTTAGTCTAATTTACTTCATGCCAATAGAAAAACAAAACAAATAATGGAGTAAAACAAAACAAGTCTTCTAAGATTGCACAGTGGTGAGTAAGGTACCTGTCCAAGGCCACATGCTTAGTAGATCACAATCAGACTTGAACTAATGTTTTCTGATTTCCAAATGTCCTGTGGTTCTCCACCTGGAGGAAACAGTGCACCAACTCAGAGATACGCTTTTCCTCATCTCCATCTCACAAACCAGATGTAGCACAAAGAAAGGCCCATGAAAACATACATGTTTAAAGCTCAAAATTAATAAACCAAAGAACATCAGCGGTCTAGGATATTTAAAAGTATGTTATGGTGCCATCTTTTCAATACAGTTATTAATTTTTTTCCGAACTCACTGAAGCCAGTCTCATCCTTAGCAGTACAGACTACTTCATGGTCCTCTTAGATATGACTTCTGATAGCAAATAGATGTATCTGCCTCTCCCTTCCCTTGTGGATAGACCTGTTCATCTGCTGAAGAAAGAGAAAAAGACAATCTGGAAACTTAAGTCACACAACACATTTGAATAACTTGCTTGTGTGTCTATTTTAATGAATTATTTACTATGCAGTCAAAGTGTTTCTGTAGCAAGTGTTTTCTTCCTATTAGAGAGGCAAGTACAACATTAGAAAACTCCCTCGACTAAATAATTAATACAGCCTCAGAACAATGAGTTGTGTTTTTAAAACCAACTAAACTGATTGTTATCTGGCCAGCCATGTGAGAGTATGCTCTCCAAAACATTGTAGCAGCTACTTTGTAATTTCATTTCACTGACTGAAGGATAATGATGTACCCAAGAAATACTGTACACACACACACACACACACACACACACACACACACACGCACGCACGCACGCATGCACGCATACACATGCACGCATACACATGCACAGGCGTGCACACACACAGGGACCACTAAAAGCAGGCTGTGGTGAATAGAGTTTTGATAAGTTAAATGAAACCAAAGCAAATAAGATTCTGAAGCTTATGGCAAAGCTAAATGACACAAGTCATCGATGCATTCTAAGTTACTGGGAGAATGCTCTCAGACAGACATCTAGTGGATTGTCTTTGTTTTACTAGACTAGAGATGTTGCCAAGCAAACTAACACTAACCATTCTCTCTCCTTTTCCTTGGAAAATGGTCAAATACAAGGTTGCTCCAAGCCTCCTAGAATTTCATGCCCATCTGTTCTTAATCAATAGGAAAACTCAGGGATTGAATGTACCATGGACCCTTGGACAACCTCAACATGAGGATGAGGCCTCGGCTTCTTGTCTTGTTATAATTCTTCCTTCATCTGTTAGCATAAGAGTCCTGCTAAATTGTCTGCAGGAAACCATAGTAAGAAAGACATACAGCATCAAGGCATAGATTCTAATTTACATGATCATCATCACAAGGAGTGATGTTGATGAATTTGGATGAACTTTGTCAGACAGTGTACTTTTTATTGATCACCGTAAGAAGAAGTGCCTTCTTTTTGTCTTAATACAGGACTCTGAACATGTGGGGATTGAATGTACCATGGAACATCGGTACTTACCAAAGCCCAGTGCCAAACCAGGATGGATTGCTTCTTTTGGAGTTGTTGACCTCACCCTCAAATATTATAATCATTTACCATTGTTCTTGGTTACTCTCCAGAACTTGACGCTAAGATCCTATTGCTGAAATAACCACATATTGAATCACAGATGTTGGCAAAATCAGACTGGTACAGACTTGGAAGTATACTTACTGACTATCTTTTATAGG
This sequence comes from Mesocricetus auratus, assembly GCF_017639785.1. NCBI lineage: Eukaryota > Metazoa > Chordata > Mammalia > Rodentia > Cricetidae > Mesocricetus > Mesocricetus auratus. Next base: position 26,154,182 of record NW_024429190.1, on the reverse strand, counting down.
AAGGATTTACGTAACCCAGCAGGGAAAAGGTAATCATCAGTCATATCCAGCTGTGGACCCTGCAAGCTACAACAATAACTGGTTTGACAAGACATGTCCACTGCTACAACAGTGATGTGAGCATCATGGCAGTGACCCACCACTTTCTGACTTCCAGCTTTACTAGAGAAAAGCTATGCCTGGCACCATTATCTGGCCTAAACTCTATGACTACACATGTTATAGGCTCTAGAGGAGAACTTAAAACTATTATTTTGCAAATGGATATAGTAATAACCTAATTCCTAATACTTATTGTTGTACCCATTTGATCAATGTATCTCTATATTCTCATGTGAGAAGTTTCTATTTGTAGTAGATCATGAATAACACAAAGACTACAACCGGCCAGTGATAAGAATAAAAGACTGTAGAAGGCTCACCCCTAAATGGAATATATGTTGCATTCCCAATCCCAAGGTTTAGGAATCATTTCAGAAGAAAGGGAAGAGTTTAAGAGCCACAAGTGGTGGATTACTACAGGGAAACATCTGGAGGCAGGACAGCTGAAACATGAACTCACAGTAATTGTGATGGCATGTACAAAACCTGTGCAAGCCAAAGGCCAAACAGACATAGAGAGGGGAGTTGTGCACAATCCCATTTCTAGCTATAGAATAAAAGAAAATTATTAGTTTCTGCAATAGGAGGAAATAGTTTTGTATAAAACCACTATAACCCCTGGTAATATAATCATTCTCTGCCAGAAGAGCACACATCTAAGAATATTTGAACAGTGAAAATTGATTTGTAAGATTTAAATTTCTTAAGGTATGTAGTTATATGAGAATGGAAGGGGGGTTCGATCTGGGAGGAGTTGGTGATCAAGCCATAGTGTTTGAAACCAAAACTATTTTAAAATATTCTCTGAAACAAATAACTTGCTCCATTTAATCATCTTGTATCATTTGCCCTCCATGGTAGAGTCAGTCTTTACCCTATGAAAGAGTATCAATAAACAACCTTTAAATATTATAATGCAATTTCAGTTTGAATTTATGAGAAAGTATACAATCACCAATAGCAACTTCTGCAGTTACATGTGGTATTCTTGTGAATACAGAGACCAAAAGATTAAATTAAATGTAGTACATAAAGGAATTTGTCTCTAATGAGCCAGAGTGTTGGGTCTATTTGATTGATTCTAACCTAGAGATTAACAAACATTAGTTTTAAAATGAAGTCACAGAAAGGCTAATAAGAATGCCTCTTCCTACAAACTTGTCTCCAAAAAGCAAGCCCAGAATCACACTATGTCTCTTATTGAATTACTAGGCTATCCTGATGGTCTATTTCCCTTTTCAGTGTCTGGTGCCCAATGAATCTTGGCAGGGAGCTGAAGAAGGCCTAACACCTTCTGGAAAGCTATTCTCCCATTTGCGGATGGATTTGTTTTTGTTTTGACAAACTCAATACCTCACTAATTGCAATCTTCATTCTCTGTGAATCAAAGTCAAGAGATTCCCTTGACAATCTTCAAGATCCTGACTCCTTTCCTCAATGAGCCAAAGGTCAAAGCAAGGTCCTTTCACAGCAATGACTGCATTCAGACACCAAGAACAGCAGGGATTTCCTGATTAGAGACCTGGGCAGCCTGAATTATGTGCTCAGAGATGTAGCCAAATGTGCTGGAATGGAGAGATATTCAGCAAACAAGGCCCCCTGCTAATGTCTCCAGCCTGCTCTCATCACTCTTCCTTCTCAGTCAGCACTGACATGATTGAATTTCATGCAGGTCATTGAGGTTGGCCAGTTACTTTATTCTGTTTCTTATTTGCATTCTCTCCTGCCTCTGGGTCTTGGCACATTCACTCTCAGCTGTTCCTGGTGTGTTAAATACCATGCTTTATATAGAATGTGCCAATATATCCCTCAGACACTGGATAAGCATGCTCTCTTTAAAAGACTGATCACAGGACCGAAGAGATGTCTAAGCAGATAAGAATGTTTTCTGCTTTTGTAGAGGACCCAGGTTTGGTTCTCAACACCCACATCAGGTAACTCACAGCTCTTTGTAATTCCAGTTCCAGCAGGTACAACACCTTCTTTGGGCTTCCACAAGCATCTGCACACACATGGTACACACACATACATACACACACATACACACACACACACACACAAATAAATAAATAAATAAAATACTGGTCTCAACTGCCCCTATTTGCTCCTGTTCAATGTTTCTGTCTCTCAGTGGCCTCCTGAACTTAGATACTCATCAATAACCTCTGGATGCTATATTGCCTGGATATTTTACTATATCCCACACTAGAATTAAAAGTCACCCTGGCTTCTAATTAACTCCTATTAATTGTCAAAATAATGCATTTCATAATGACATTTTATATATGTGTCTGATATACTTAATTCCCTTCAGCTCCATTTCATTCTCTCATCCTTTCTCCTTTCTCCCACTGCTTTCTCTTCTCATATAGTCCTCTTTCCTACTTTTCCTTTTTTAGAAAAATAGTCTAAGATATATACACACACACATATATATACATATATATGAAAGGACAGGTGATATTTGTCAAGTATGCCTTATTTTACATGATAGTCTTCATTCATGTCTGTTTTTCTACACATAGCATCATTTTGTTTACTTGATGACTTAGTGCACTCCCTCATCTGTATATATAACACCTTATCCACTCATATTTTGGTAGACATCTGGGTTGATTTTATACCTTGGATCATTAAATACTGCCACAGTACATCAAAGATTTCCAAACACAAAAAGCTTGCCTTATTTGCTTCTGTAGTCTCAGTACCCAAGATAAGTGTTATCCATTATGGTTTCAATGGCTATATATGAGTATATCATAAACCAGACATGATTTTTGGAAAGAGAAAACCAGTAATGCATTTCCAGCTATGCCACTTACAAGCTTTGCTGACACAATCATGAATGATCACAGTATCTTAAGCCAAAACAGGAAAAATCAAACAACAAACGTTTGTTATTCATACTCTCATTCAGTGAATTCCTAATCCATTTTCTTCCTTGAAAGTTGGGAATGGTTCTCTTTGTTCACCTGCTCCATAGGGATGAGCAATGAATCCTTGTGTATATGCAGGAGTTCTGTGACATATAAACTCTGACCTCAGGAGAAAGGAAAGGGTGTCCCAGTATCTTTAAATGAGACTTTGATTGATTTATTTGTTATTGTAAGCAGAACATGGCACATCCACAAATATCCTCCACTTCCTTCCCCCTCCTCCTCCCATATAGATCATGGTTACTGTAAACACATTGGAGGCTTGTCCTATTCATTTATATTTCATTGAATCCCTTAGTCACTTGAGATATTCTTTACATTCAACAGCTTGTTAGTTGTCCTCCCCCACTTTTGGTGCATGGGCTTTTTATTTAAATAACTTATTTTCATTTATTTTACATGCTGACAACAGTTTTCCCTTCCTCCCACCTCCAGTCTACCAGGATTCCCATCTACCACCCTCCCCTTCTACTTTTCCTCCCTCTCCATTCAGAAAGGGGTTAGCCTCCCATGGACTTGGACAAATCATGACACATCAAGTTGTGCCAGGATCAAGTTCCTCTCTTGCAGCAAGGTAACCCAGCATGGGGAACAGGTTCCATGAAGCCAGCTAAGCAAAAGGGGCATGTCTTGATCTCATTGATAGGAGCCTTACAAAGAAATCAAGCTACACAACTGTCACACACATACAGGGTGCCTAGACACTCCCTAACTGTTGGCCCAGAGCCCATGAGATCCCATGAGTTCAAGTCAGTTGTCTCTGTGTGTTTCCAGACTGAGCTCAGTCCAGTACTTGACTGTGGACCTCTGCATCTGCTTCCATCAGTTATTGCATAGAATATCTCTGATGACAATTAGGGTAGTCACCAGTCTTATAATAATAGATAGCCAGTTCTGGTACACTCTACACTATTGCTAGGAGTCTTAACTGGGATGATCCTTGTGAATTGCAGGGAGTTTCCTGATGCCAGGTTTCTCCCTAACCTCCAAATAGCTCCCCCTGTCTATTTTATTATTCTCCCCCTCTATCCCTCCTTCAACCTGCCTCTCAAGTTTCCATCCCTCTATGTCCCCAGTTTACCCAGGAGAACTCTTCTATTTCCCCTTCCTAGGGGAATCCATGCATGCCTCTTTGGGTCCTCCTTGCTATCTAGTCTCTCTAGGGCTGTAGACTGTAGGTTGGTTATCCTATACTTTACTCCTAATATCCATTTATGATTGAATACGCACCATGTTTGTCTATCTGAGTCTCGGTTACCCCACTCAGAATGATTTTTTTCTACTTCCATCCATTTGACTGCAAATTTCATGAGGTCATTGTTTTTAACAGGTGAGTAATATTCCATTGTGTAAATTTACCACATTTTCCATATCCATTCTTTGGTTGAGGGTCATCTAGGATGTTTCTAGGTTCTAGCTATTACAAATAATGCTGCTATGAACATAGTTGAGCAAGTGTCTTGTTAGTTCTTATATCTGAAACTTTTGTGATTGGGCTTTTTAAAGATTATTTATTTTTATTTATTATTTAAAATTAGCAGTTAAGGAGCTACGGAAAGATGACTCTGTTCCAGAGGTAGTGGTGCACTCCCTTAATCCCAGCACTTGGGAGGCAGAGAAGGTGGATCTCTGTGAGTTCAGGTCAGCCTGGTCTACAGAGCTAGTACCAGGACAGGCTACAAATCTACACAGAGAAACCTTGTCTTGAAAAAATAAAAAAAGAAAGAAAGAAAACATGACCCTGAGTTTAAAGTCATGAACTGCTCCAATAGAGGCTCTAAGTTCAAGTCCCAGGCATCTACATTGAGATGCATACCAGAGCCTGTAACTCCAGCTTCAAGGTCTCTGATGTCGTATTCTGGCCCCCATAGTCATCTTCCCACACAAACATAAATAAAAAATAAAAGTAATCAAGCAAGCAAATAATTCATAAGAATTAGCTAAACATAACACTTCAACATGAACATGTTAGTTTTTCTTGCCAGTGGGTCCCCACTAGTGGGTCAATTTTATTCTCCCCTCATCTCAAACTATCATCCATTCCCTCCCCAAGTATCCAGGATACAGATACTTTTCTCCTTGAATTTTAGTACTTTCTCAGGAAAAGCCGTTACTGGTTTATGGGACAAACATCATTAACAAAATTCCCCAAGTAGAAGAAGAAAGGAAAATGTATCCTTTGTATTTCATTGTTTTCTATCAAAATTAAAGTTTAGTTTTAGTACAATTAGGATAAATTATATCAAATTACATTATGTTTAATCTTTTCTATTAGCTATAGACTAGTCCAAAACTCACTAATGACTACTAAGTTTCAGGATTCTTAAATTTTGCATTGGTAAAGCCAAAGAAGATTTTCTTCTTGTAATCAAGATCTAAATCCTGCCCTTCCTCAAATATCTCTTGGCTGTGCTACAGTGTTCAAGATCACTACAAGTTAGGAAGTTTAATTGTTGCTTTCAGCTGCTCATGAAAATAAGAAGAGCATGCCACAGTGAATTAGAGAAACAACCATTTAGAAACAACCATTTAGAAGCAGCATGACAGATAAATTGTTGACCACACAATCAAGCAGCATAAAACAAGAAATAAAATCAGCCATGAATTAATCTGATGCTAATTATTGAGATACACACACAAACACAGATATGTACATGCACACACTTGGGCAATATACAAACATATAAGAAGAAAAGTCAAAAAATCCTTCCAAATAGTTATTATCTTCCAACTCCTGCTTCCAACAAAATCTATTAGTGTGTGTATAATTTATGTTTCACTAGCAGAGATGGATTTAAATAGAGCAGCCACAATGTAACCTGTAACGGGGGAAAGCCATGCAGAGCAATGAAGACAGTCTGATACTGGCAGGCAGAAAGTCATAGTCCTAGCCCTGGCTTTCAAGTAGCAGCATACACAACATACCTTAGATGGATTGAAGTAAAGATCAAAGTTAAAACGACTTTTGGAGATTCAGCCTTCTCATGCTGTGCTGAAACTACTTATTAAAAACAACAAATAGAATGGACAACACAAATGATTTAGCCTTAAATTCCTTTGCCAGGATATGTGTCATTATTACGTAAATATTTGAGTTGGGACTCCTGATTTAAATTACCTGAGTCTAAATTTCCCAATCCTAAGAAATTGTGGGTGGTGACTTAGTTATTTATAGTTCTACTTTGGGTTTTATAATTACCAAGAAGTCCTGGCAAAGCATGGTCATTCTGGGAAGGAAAATTGTAGTCTTAGTATAATTATCTTGGTCTCTGAGCCAGTGATAAAAATGCATATGGTGTGGAAAGCAAATTCAGTATCTTCCAGTTCATCAGTTTTGTGGTAAATATATTTCATCATGTGGCAAAGAAATCACTGAAAATAAAAAAAACCTGAAATGAAAATTGGCAAGTCATAAACAACCTCACTACAGCTGCAAGTAACCAAATATGAGGAGACAGCAGAACTGTTTCTGTAAATCAGGATATATTGGATGGTTAGCAAACATAGGTCACAACTCTAAAATAGACGAATATAAGAAATCTAAGCATTAGCCCACTTGGGGATGGAATGAGCTTCATGCTGACAACAAGGGCGCCATTTCCCTCTCTGTGTCTGAGCTGTTTCTACAGTGAAGAAATCAGTAAAATGTTTGTTAATTTGAGGCTGCGACAGTCTATAAACGAATAGGTAGTAACAAATACCTTCACCCTGAGTTTTGTTAACCCTGCCTTAGGAAATTCGTCTAATCTGTGTATAAATTCACTCCTAAGGAGCTTTGTGGTCTATGTGGAGTCTAATTGAAAAATTAGTATTGTTTCAAAGAACTCGACATGGTCTCAAAATGAGATGACTTCAGTGTGACATGCATATCTAATTTCTTTCATGGTTGCATAAAGTACAGAAGAAAAACATTCTCAACCACTCCTGACAGCTTTTATCACAAGCTATTCAACAAATGTTTTCCATCCACTTGTCTCAGGAAGTCAATTGAACAAAACAGCCAGTGAAAGTAGAAAGAACATTCATTACCTACCAAGAAAATAAAGCATATTTGAAATGAGTTGACATAAAGTGACTCTTGGAAGAACTGCATACACATATTTTCTTGTAAAATTGGCAGATGTGTGCCAAACTATACCATTAATAACTGGAATTTCCATTGTTTTGCAAGGAGAGTTGTCATTTTTCACCATTGTTAAATGGATCCAGTGCAGGCTCCTAGTGACTACCTTGGTCTTCCTTTGGCAAACTTAGCACATGGTGCTAGGTTATTTTCTAAGTAGATCTCTTGTAGGCTTTAATATTCAGCTTTCAATCTGAAAAGATATCCGAAGCTTGAACTAATCTTTCAGTGAAAAAAATGCCTAAAAGAAACAATGTTAAATGAGGAGAATAGTTTATTTTGGCTTATGGTTTCAGACAGTGCAGTAGCAGATAAGCTGGTACCAGGGAACCTGAAGAAAGACTGACCATCATGGCAGGAGGCACATGTATAGCAAAATTCTCACTCCATAGTGACCAGTGTACAGAGAGAAGAATCAAAAGAGTTCATTATAAGGTCTATCTATTCAGAACACTCCCCTAGTGATGTACTCTCCCCACCTAGGCCATATCTGCCCAGTTATGTCACTTTCCCATGGTTTATTCACTTACTTGAATTTTGATTTCATAAGTGGTTTAACCCAATGATGAAGGTAGATCTCTTGCCATTCAGCCACTTTGAACAAAACTCTACCTCTGAGCAATTCCATTGAGGAACACATTTTCAGTAGAGGAGACACTGGGAGTCAAGTGAACAGAGACATCTCATATCCAAAACTTAACAAAGTCTCTGATATCTGTTAGCCAGTATATTCATTTCAGATGGGATACAGGGATATTAATGAACAACATAGAGAAAGAAAACTCAGTTGCCTGCCACTTCCTTTCCAGCACACAAAGAACCGTGTATGGCATGAGCCTTATATTTATAATTCATTCTTTTATGTCGTAGAATATTCCCTCATCTAGCTGGGCACAACTGTTTTATATAACCATCTTCTGATGTGTTTTGCTTCCTCTTGTCACTGCCAAATTTGAAGTAGGTTCTTGTGTCTTTTTTCTGTTGACAATGTGTTGGGAAGGGATGACTGTTTGCTTTGCATCTTCTGGAAATCACTCCTCATCCAAGCCTGCTCCAATTCTGTGGTTGTTTGTGAGATCAATACAGGTTACCACAAAGTTCTCCACCAATGTCTTTCTGGTTCCAACATGTAGGAATTGAATAGTATCTTTGAAATTAGCTAGTCACCTGCTGTGGGATATCAGTTAAATGAGGATGCCAGGGGCTAGCCACCTAATCACACAGCCAGTAATGGAATAAGAAATAAAGAAAGACATATAGAATGGAGAAAGGTTTAAGCCCAGAGGCAAAAGGTAGATGGGATAATTTAAGTTAAGAAAAGCTGGCTAGAAACAAACTAACCTATGGTCGGGCATTAATAAGTAAGAATAAGTTTCTGCATGATCGTTTGGGAGTAAAGAGTAAAAATAGAAAGAAAGAAAGAAAGAAAGAAAGAAAGAAAGAAAGAAAGAAAGAAAGAAAGAAAGAAAGGCAGAGAGAAAGAGAGAAAGGAAGGAAGAAAGGAAGAAGGAAAGAAAGAAAGGAGAAAAACAACTGCAGTTAGGAGTGAAATCTTTGAATGACCTTTGAAATTTACCACTGAACTGTGAGACAACCAACACTTGCCTGATTTTCACAGGTTGATGCTCTCTTTATTTTTCTTTAGAGTAGAACTAAGTAATTTCCGGAGTTTGCCTGCTGTGATTAGAATCTGAACTTTATCATTGAATTTTCATATTAACTTAGATATGTGTAGCAACAATAAAAGAAAAAGAAGTCATGAATTTGAAAGAGAACAAATAGGCTGACAACAGAAGGAAAATGATACCATTATTTTGTAACCTCAAAAAGTTAAAAATGTGAATTTCTGTGTATTTCAATCTTTTCAGCTATATTAGTTTTTGTTACTTGGAATGAACCTAGAGCTTCATGCATGTTAGGCAAGCATTCCACTCTTGATTTAGCTTCAATGCCCCTTTATAATGTATATGTTTTTAACTATAAAGGACTCCCTAAGCTGCTTTGCCTGGCCTTGAATTCATCTGTAGCTGTTTCTTCTTGCATAAATGATACAGATTTTCTTTGGAATGTAGTAATATACAAGTGAGTACACTAATTGAAAGACTGAAGTTGGCCCAGGTAATCCACTCTTCCTTGCCCTTATTCCCTTGAAATTCTAACTCTAATAATAAGAAAATAATTAACTAGCATTTGTGCATGCCTGTATATAATCATTGCACAAATATCATCTCATTGTTCATCATGATAACAAGAGGAGATCTAACCAATATTTAGGGAAATCTCACAAAGTAATTGTTATTCTGTTGTTGTCCAGCACCATTGATCAGGCCAACCTCATATACTCTTTTTCCATTTTGTGACTTCTCAGTATCACTGAAACCCCACCTTCCCTTAATTTTGTGATCTTTTACCACTGTCTCCTTTATGTCTTTGTCTACATGTCACTCTACTGTTGTTCCTTCACCCTGAATGGTGTTGGGAGTGGTGGGAATAGCTTATTGTTGCTGCTATAAGAATCTTCCAGGTTTGATCCAGGAAATTGTCATTAATTGTCATTCACTTTGTAAAGGGTCCAAACCTCTTTCTCCATTGAATACAATGTATTGAACACTTCTTTAAAATGACTGCTTTCACTCATCTTTTGTTATCTTTTAGCTAATGGAGCCTATTATAAACAGAATTTTGATAACTGCATGATGTATGACCAAATGGGTAAGTAAATAATGATTATATACGTAAAATTATACATCATATCTGAATTGACTCCTAACAGGCTTATTCTACCCTTTTGAAATTACCCAAGACAAGTTAAAAAGTATATTAATTTCACATATTTTAGAAACAGCAAAGGCTTTATGAACCAGGGGGCATTCCAACCATATGCTTTTCATGTCCTGGTTCAGCTAAAACAGTCTGGAAGTAATTGCAGGGCCAGTCTTTCTGGGATGTCAACATACATTTATCAAGGTTTCCAGGCACCAAGATACTCTTTTGAAATTTTAAAAGATGTAACTTTTGGCAGTACTATATAAACATTAGATTATTTTGCTGATTTTTTCCTTAAGAACCATCATTTGATTCATCTGCCATGATAACTTCATAGTGTCCTTGAGGCAATCCATTACAGTAACTATTTGTGTCTCCATGTTTCAAATCCATTACAATAAGAACCCTGAACTTTAAAGGAAGCCAGAACAAACCTTTAGGAAAGCTAAGGGCAGGGCAGAAGGAAAACATTAACTATTGTAGGACAGCATTCTCATTCATTGTAGGGATTTCTTTCTGCTTCTTTTCATCTCTTCTTCCTGTTAGTGAAGTTTTGACTAATCCTTTTTTAAAGACATCAAATGCATTTTTTAGATGTCAACTATAATTCTTAATCATGTGATGACTTGTTTCATAGTGATATACATGGTTTATCTTTAACCACAAACATGTCTTAGCAAAGCCCCACTTTCATTTTAAGGCATAAGACCTTTAGGGCTGTGTTGATAAGACAAGAAATATCCAGGAACAAAATACACTAAACACTATTACAAAGAACAGTACCATCAATGTCTTAATAGAGAATGGACATATCTCAACAGATTTCTTAGGAGTCTGAGCTGTTGAATCCATGAAGTTCTTGGAAGTATATAAAAAGTACAAGTGAGTGAGTCTGTGAGATGCCAAGAAATTCATCTGAATGAATGTAACCTGGCCGTCATTAACCAGGAGTTTAATAAGATGATTCCAAGTTACTTGGGAAAGGAAGAAAGTACTAGTAGTAATAGTAGGCTCAGATGCAAGAGTCTCATCACTCGGGAAAATTGGCAGCCTCTTAGTGACAGAAACAGAAGCAAAGCCTATAGAAGGAACCCAACCATTTCAGTACAAATGAACTTGCAGAAGATCCATGTAGAACTGTTCCAGACTGCCACAATGAAGAAACAGGAAACTGTTAGCAATATGAGCTGTCTGAAGCCTGTCCTTAGCTTAACATATGTGTAATTTTGGTAACATTACTTGTGTCTTGAATATTCCTGTTTTTGTCATTTAGGATATTTCCAGTGACAACTAACAAATTAGAATCAAAAGTAATGCAACTTAGATGAACATTCAAGGAGGGTGAGAACACTGGAATCTTATTGAAAGCATTCTCTATGCTGTGTCTTTATGGGAAAATACCTGTGGCTGTGTCATCTGTGCCTATTTACTATTGTATTGAAATGAAATGGAATACTTTCTTCTGAGACCATACTCTTCATAAAGAATGACTTTGCTTCTTAGAAATTCTCACCCAAAGAAGACCTTGGGCCTGAGTTCAAGAACAAAGCATGATCAAGAACTGAAGTTCTCATTGCACAAATGAGACCTCTCATAGACAGGATGGTATTACTCTCCAGGAAGGAAACTTGGCTGCATTCAAGACAGGCGTCCTGAGACAAAGAAAGAAAGTAAGGAAATGGGCCACCTACATAACTAACAGCAGCCTTAACATAGCTTCTCATCTTGTAAAAGAAGACAATAGTGTCAACCTTGGAAGTTTAGGAGAAGATTAAGTGAGTTAAGAGTGGGTACACAGAACAGCCTCTAGGTCCTAGGATAATAAATTCAAGGTTGTTATCCTTCAATTATTACTGCTATCATTACTACCTTGATTTCTCCACTTGTGTCTTCTATGAATACCTACCTGCTCCATTTATCTATTCTTCTATCTGATTAATCCCTGATGACTGAGTCTTTGAGTATCACTACACTCTCTGAATTGACTTATTTATTTGAACATTGACACTGGATTTGCACATGTATTAGTTCAAGATACTAGCATACCAATGCCATCCTTTAAAGAAGGTTGTGCAAGTTTTATTAAAGCCAACAAACTTAATTGTAGGTCACTGTCTTAATGCTGCAGTTCTTTTAGTTTTGGGAAACTGAATGTCTGTACTCATTTCTCTTTGTTTGAGAGGATTATTCCATGAACCAGATACACAGTGAAGGATGCACAGTGAAATAAGATGAAACCACTTTGCAAAATTTACTGCATTATACCCACCAGTATGGCTACCACATAGGTGGTATTCAATGAGCCTGATTAGTTGAAGCGGCATATAATGAGAATATCATACTAATAAATGGAAAACATTTGTTGTGCATGGAGATATTGATAAAGCTATTTTCAAAGTTGATAAGGTGAAATATAAATATTAACTCAAATTGGAGAGTGATTTGGGAAAGTTTCTCAGAGGAAATGAAATCTGAGATGGGGTGAAGGATCTTGCACAATTTCCAGCCAATGAGTATATATGCTCAATTTCCAACCTCCAGATGTATTCATGTATCCTGTTTGTCTATTCTACACATGAAATTATTTTAGACAGTTAAACTTTATCAATTGTTTGTCTTGGAAGGCTTTCTGATTTTCCTTGGATAAAAATTGGTGTTCAGGGAAGTTTTCACTAAATATCACATATTCTGCCTATTAGGTAATAAGCTCTGCAGCAGAATGCCAGATGAAAGACATCTGAGAGCCAGAATGCAGACTGACTTCCCCACTGCATGGATCTATAATTTCTTGATGAGGCAAGGCAATGTTTGACATAGTTTCCTGTGGTCTTCAGAATTTGCCTTTTCAGGCCACATAACCCTGTTATTTATTATTTCACATTTAGTTTGCCTTTGGTAATAAAAAAAGACTTAAAGATAACACAGAGAATACTTGGGGGTTACAGAAAATCTGGCTTCACTTCTAAGCCAGAAATAACTTGTAGTACAAGTTAGAAATTCAAAGCTGTTAGAGTTTATAAGGGGAAAATCAGCATGGCCCTGTGGTTTTAAGTGACCATTACTGTGAAAACAGCATTGCCACCAACTGGTGTAATGTTTTATCATTCATTATCACACCTGGCCAAGGGCATATTGTACAAATATAGACAACATAGGAACATATTATGCATGGCAGGGGTACTGTGATGCATTTCAGTTCTCCAGACATTCAGTCTTTGTCATATATTTTAGTAACAAAAGACAGAGCCTCTAATTCCAAGCATTCCAAGTATGTTTTCATAAATTTTGTCTCACCATGTACTTCTCAACATTTTAAATAAGAGAGGTGGTAAAAATATCTCTAACATAGAATGACTTCTACAATGTTTTGACACTATTTGTCATAATTCCTATCACATGTGATATTTAAAGTATCCTCATTCTACTATAAAGGTAAAAGCATTCTTCAAGCATCAAAAAAGAAATGTAGTTGAGACCTATCCAGGAAATCTAATCATTCTATTGATATGCCACAATTTGTATTTTACTACTTAAATTTAAACTCAACCCAGCATTTGTAATTGATAAACATAAGCTGATATGGGATAAGCACAACTATGTTACTACAGGTTGCTTTTTTTTCGTTTTTGGTTTTTATAAGACAGGGTTTCTCTGTATTGTTTTGGAGGCTATCGGTCCAGCCCGGCCTCGAACTCACAGAGATCCGCCTGCCTCTACCTCCCGAGTGCTAGGATTAAAGGCGTGCGCCACCACCGCCCAGGTTCCTATTTTTAATTTGTATAAAATAAACACATGCCATAACTAGAAAGAAAGTATAAAAAGTTATGTATCTATGAGATTCCTTGTGTTATATACTCTACATCAAAAATATCAATCTATAATCATTCTAGTATTTTAATAGTTACCATGATAATCCCAACACTGTTAAGGAAACAACTTCAGCTAAATAGTAAGTTCAAGACTAGGCTTGGTTACATGAGATTATTCAAAAGAAAGACAGTGAGAGAGGAGAGAGAGAGAGAGAGAGAGAGAGAGAGAGAGAGAGAGAGAGAGAGAGAGAGAGAAGGATTGAAGGGAATTGAGATTGAATGGGAAGACACAGAGAATGATCACATGCACTAGATACTGTTCTAGAGTACAGGAACATAAGCTATTAAAACAACAAAAAAACTTAGCATTGCTGAAGCACACCATAAAAGGAAGTCAAGTAGTAAACTGAGTATACTGGATAAACATCACAGTATCTCAAAAAGCAATAAAACGCTATAAAATGGAAAGGGGATTAGGAGTGTATGTGTATGATATATGTTAATCAGTTTTCATAAACTTAATGTTTGAACACATGTCCTTGTTCTTATTCTGAACGACCTGCTAATGTGCCTCAATTGTGGTTTGGTTTTTTGTTGTTGTTGTTATTCATTCCCTTCATTGCTCTGTGCCACACCTCCTGAGGAAGTGTTCTCCAAATACACAGGAACCAATGCAAAATTCACTACTTCAATTCCTTTCTTGCTCTAATGTTCTGAGTGGCTGATCACCTGCCTTATATAATCAAGGGTCAAGTGTCAGGCAATTATGAACAAAAACCATGACCTAAATTCTCCTGCAATTATTTTGACTGTATTCTGTATATATTCCTAAACCCCTAAGCAAGTTTATCAATTTTCAAGACTTTTCTTTTTCTCTCTTTGGATTTGTTTCTTTTGTTTGCTTGCTTTTTATTTATTTGTTTTTGCAATTATGTAGACTGAACCCAGGACCTCATATATACAAAAACATACTCTACCAAACCTACCAAACTATACTTGTAACCTCTTTTTGTATTTCCTTTCATGCCGTTATCAATATGCATACAACTTTGATATGTATATGTAAAATTGTATTATACTACACAATTTTAAAGACCATAAAATATCTAAAATAAGTTTTCTATCAACTGCAAAAAAGACCTTTTAATTTTCAAAGTGAATTAGATTGTGGTATCTTCTTGTAAGTGACTTCTAAGTCAATTGCTTTTGAGTGAATGCCACATAGTCTTGGTAGTTTCAAGACTGAAATTTACTGACATCTGTAATGTATTTGGTTTATTAGTATAGATGATTTGTGTCTCTGATCACTTAATTCAGGGTCCTACGCATAACTCTTAGCTAAGGCTTATTAATTGTATTGATTTATTCATCTATATTTATTGATCATTGAGAGATGACAAAAATCATTCACTGCAATAAAGAATTGCTTGATTTCTCCCTATGAGACCATCAATTTTTGTTTTATATAACTCAGAGTTCTGTTCATGATACCACATCATCTACCACTCAATATTTGACTTGAACATGAAATATTTTCTGTTAGTTAACCTTCTTTCTATAACTTTGGGGTCAGAATAAATTCCAAAAATGAAGCAGGAGATGCAGTGTATACTACCAAACCTCACACTATTTCCCTGCATCCAACATGATTTCTTAAAGTTTCCATTTCATTATAGACAAAGTAGAGACATTACTTCAAGGTGAGAGTTAGTATTTTTGTTTCACTCATTGAGCACAGATTACCGATTCAGCATTCAGTACTGTTTTCGTGGACTGGAGTGGGTCTCCAAGGAAGAAAGTACCCTCTTACCCACTATAAAAAAGAGTGTTAGACTGGTGGTGCAATTGAGATTACACATCATGGCATAATCATGTCATGCCTTAGATTCCTAGATTCAAGTCTCACCCATCTTATACACAAGCAATAGTAGACTAATCAATCACCCTTTCTCCCCAAGCCTCATTGGTCACAACACTAAATCAAAGGAAGTCAGAATGCATAGACTAAAGGTATGTCATTTTTTAGAGAAAAGTTTCAGAATACCTCTAGCAGAGCTCTCATTGTTGCACAGGCCCTAAGAGGCATCAATTACTAGTCACAGGTTCATTTTACTATCATCTGTCTTGGTTGAGAGTTAACATGGAGGCAGTGGATGGGAAAAGAAAAAGAAATTCCTGAATTTGTTCATGAAATGTGAAAATTTTGGCATCATCTGTCAGTAAGGTCCCATTGTGTCCTGTCCCATAGTTCCTAGGACTGGCTGAAGACCATTCATAAGTGAAGCCATAGTGTCCACAAGGGGAGTACAAGTAATTTTCCTATATGCTGCTTTACAACAGATTGGAAATCCACTTATTCATACAATATGGATAACAGCATGAAATGTTGTACACATTACCATACTTCTCACAAGGAAGTGACTCAACCAGAGTTCTGTGTTTGATTTTCAGATTTTAAGAGCACTATTTTAATGCTTCTATGTATATCAGAAAAACATTTGATTAAAGAAATGTCAATCTTTCATACATAAAGGGAATATTAAAGTATTCTTTTCAGTATGCAGTTAAAAAATGGCATGGATTGAGTGGCTTAAACAACAGAAATTTACTCCTTACAATGCTGATTACAATCTGAGGTCAGGGTTGGGTTCTAATGAAAGCTTGTTCTGGCTGGAAAACAGGTGCTATGTCTGTGTCCTTACTTGGCTGAAAGACAGAAAAAAAACTTTTTACCTCTTCTCATGATATCACTAATCATACTATAAAGGTTCCCTTATGACCACATTCAACTTTTATTATCTCCCAAAGGCCCTAACACCAAATATCTTCATATTACTGATTAGTGCTTCAACATACAGACATAATTTGTTTAAAAGACATAGTTGAATTCATAGCAGGAACCACATGGTATTACTTACTTCATCCTTTGACCTAAAGAAATATTAAAGCTATATATTTTGTTATATATTTTGTTGTGTATGTTATAGGCCTGACAAAATTCTCAATTTAAATTATTGCTTGTTTGTCTTAAATTCTTGGAGCAAACAACAGAAACCAGCTACAAAGCAAGTTAGGTTAAGACGGAATCATTGAAGTGGGGGATGCTGTGACATGCACAATGTATCCAATGTTCAGTTTAAATACTACTACATAAATTAGAAATATTTGGTAAAAACAAAAATGTTTGTCCTTGCAAGAAATTAATAAAGATATTTGCAGTTTCAATTTCCCTAACTACATTTATTTTTAAGTGAAACACCTATGAAAAGTGGTGATTTACAAAGGAAAAGTAACAAGATCCAGTGTCAATTACTGGTGATTCCATGACCTTGATAAAATGTATAGTAGGCTTTGTTCAGGGGTATGCAGTTGAACTGTGGTAACGAGAGCCTGGGCTGGAACGTGTAGTACTGGGAGGAAGTGGGAAGCCCACTACAGATGCCGTCTTCACTTGTAAATTCCTGTAAGGGTATACCTGTACCCTCTCCTCAGCCTTGTATTAATTTTGCCCCGATAGTAAAGGTATTTTTATATGGCTTCAAATTTCATGTCCCAGTGGTACAGGAAATAACTGCAGAAAATTGTTTGCGTTTGTCTAAGTAGGAGGAATGGGTTGGTGAATTGGTTGTGACAGGAATCTGGGAAGAAAATGACCCTCTTACATATACACAGCTCTTGTTTCTATGACAATCAATTTCAAGCAGTCTATCTGAACACCCCTAAAAGCACATGGGTGTTTGTCAGGTTTTATTTCCTGATTTGTGTTTCAAGTCATTTGGTACCTAACTGTGTCCATTCTTCTGAGGGTTTCAGACAGACTTTTTTTCCTAAAGAATCTAATTCAGGGACTTTCACATACTTGGCACTCAGAAAAATTGTTTGGTTAAAAAGAAATTGAAAATGTATAACCAGAAAGATGTGTGTGAATATGAATATAGTAACCTTTCCTGCTCTCCTCTCTCAGCAAGTGCAGTAAGAGGGTATTCCAGTTTCTGCCCAACTTTATCATTGCCTTGTGCTTTGAAGTCATCCCTTTGAACAAGAAATCAAACTTTATCAAATAATGTCCGCATATAAGTTAGTGAGCAGAGCTCATCTATATTTACACTTTGTACATTCTCTCATTAATCTTTAAAATATTCTGCAAAATTAGAAATTTATTTTCTCATTACAGAAATAAATCTAAGATTAAAAGAGCTATTCAGAGCCAAAATGTATGAATACAGGCTTCTAACTTTAAGGTGATTGCTTCAGTTAAAACTGTCCAGGTCAAGTGCTTTGCAAGGACAGAACCTCATCAGGGAGAAACATAGCCTCATCTACACCAGAACTCAGGGGTCTTAAAGAAAGTAATGCAATGTGTCTACCCATGGGGAAGTAAATGATCTACACACAGTACCTTGGCATAGCCACAAGTCAGTTTCAAAAACAGTCCATTCTGTCTGACAGACCTACAAGTTGATGCAGTCCTTAGTCCCCTAGTGGAGGTTAGGAATCTCTCTTTTCCCACATATTAAACATATACTGGAACACAAATATGCAAGTAATGCAGGTTCTTCTCAATTGATACTTTAGTTGTGAGGAAATACATATACATATAAATTCATATATGTAAGTTCACACAATATGATACAAAATTACAGGAAAAGATTAGAAAACTGTAGTGAAGTATCTTTTTAGTACTCTTGATTAAGACTAAACAAATACATTGGATTTTAGGAATTTCCATATCTAGGAACATAAACCGTCAACAATATTTTTTTTCTTCTAAAGTGGTAGATTTTATTGAAGGTAAATTGTATCTTAATTATTTGATTGAAATTATTTAAAAGTTGTGAAAAATATTGGTCCTAATATACAATAAAATGAATTAACTTAGCAAAAGCAAGGAAATATTGCATAGAAGCAGAAAGCAGATGATTACCAAAAAATACTTTAAATAATGTTCACACTATTATTGCAAAGAAGTTTTATTCTTGGTTAATCATTTTAGGTCCAAGGCAAACATCATTAAATTGATTACCACACAACATGAAAATTCATGTTTATGTCAATTCTTTTCCTAATAGCCTAAGACTCCATTGTTTCAATACTATTACACTTATTAAGTCATTATCTTTCCCACTACTCTTTTGTCGGTATCTTTCCAACTTAGTTAATCACCTTAATACTCATTCTTCAGTCATCTCTCCCTGCTCCTTCAGTTTTTCCAGGGCATAAATCCACCTTAAGACATATTTTGAGACGTTACAAAAAAAGTAATTAAGGTATAGCAATCTAGAAAGGTAACTTTTAAAAAAGAAAAGAAGAGAAAGGATAATACACAAAAATGTGGGGCTGTATATAAAATTCACTGCAAGTAATCTTATGAAAACAACATTGAGTCCAAGTATACTCTAGGAGAAAACCAAATACATACAAGAATTACAAATAAGTGTTGTGTAACCAAGAGCAATTAGGCTAACCACAAAACATACTTGGGTGGTTTGAATAAGAACAGCCCCTAATATTCATATATTGAATGCTTAGTCACCAGAGAATGGAACTATTTGAAATGATTAAAAGGATTAGGAGGTATGACCTTATCGTACTATGTCTGACCTTGTTGGAGGACTCTGATGTTTCAAAATCCCATGCCAGACTAGTGTCTCTGTGTCTGCTGCCTATATTTCAAGGTGTAGCTCTCAAACTGTACGATGTCTGCCTACATGCTGCCATGCTCCCCACCAGGATAATGGACTAATCCTCTAAAACTGCAAGCAAGCTCCCAGGTAAATACTTTTTTTTATAAGAGTTGCCACATTCATGGTGTCTCTTCACAGGAATAGAACACAAATACTGATGTAGAAGCCAAGGAAAGGAACTTGAAAATTATGCTAAGCAAATCTTCAAGCCCTATCTATAGAATCTGTTTCCTTATTTCTTTATTTTTTTAGACTTTTTTAATTATATATTTAAATTAGAAACAAGCTTGCTTCGCATGTGATTCCCAGCTTCCTCTCCTTCCCCTCCATGCCCACTCCCCACCCAAGAGCTCCCCCAGTCCCCCACCCAATCCCCACTCCATTCCCCAGTGAGGGTAAGGCCCTCCATGGGGAATCTTATACAAGCCTGAGCTACATATCTCAAAGCAATGATGTCTTTATTCTTGCCTCTCCCCATCCTCTAAGGATGAAAAGCCCTGTATTTCTTTTATTATTTTTATTTCTTCTTTGGTTTTCTGTTAATAATTATTTGCCTCATCCATCAGTTTCTGCACCCTTGTAAAAAGAGACAATGTCTTATTTGACTTTGCAATCCAGTACCTACCAGTTAGTAGAGAAAATAATTTCTCATTTATTTACTGTAAGTGGGAAATTAATGTTTATCTTCAGCCATTACATTGATCATTACAAAATTATCTTTAACAAAATATTAAATTTCCTTGTAGACTCTGACCTGAGGTGTATTGCTTCTCTTCTCTCAAAATCAAGGCACTGTAAGTTTGGCTTTTGGAACCTCCTAAGGGCCCTGTGAAAAATTAATTTTCTGCCAGAAATTGTCTTAAGCTAAAGGTCGACTCACATACATAGGCACTCATGGGTTTCTCTGAGATCATAACTCCTGCTGTGGGAATATGATTCTCAGGATAACTTCTCTCTGCCAGAGTCTGAGCAGTCATGTCTAGACTTAAACATGGTTTGGGAGAAATCTCTTGAATACTTGATATTTTTTCTCTATTGAAGTTTGTAAATCTGTGAAAGGATCAAGATTTTATGTATTCCCAACTATAATATGAACTGACTTACTTAAGAAACTACAGAATGCCCATAGAGATTTTGATACCTTATCTTTGTTATGACAAATCAACCTAACTACCACCTAAATGAATTTAAAACTGATACCATTGACACCATCCATGGGAGTTTGGCTGTGTTAAGTGGGGCAGAGAACTTGGCACCTTCTCTTGTTTCCCACAGGAAATCCATTCATAAGCCTGTAGCTCTTTTTATATTTTCCTTATGAAGATTGTGTTGTCCTAAGATATGGACAAGATTACCTTTGTCACTGTAGGGGGGAAATGTTGTAATTTCTATTTATATCTCCAGTTTAGAAAGTCACTAGTCACAACAACTTTTTAGAGAACCAGAGACTTCACACCAACACCCCAGTGCTATGACACGGGAGAACTTGTCAGTATGGTGTCACACCTGCTGTGCGGCCTGTATCCAAGAATGTAGCGAGGTGGTCGGGATAGATGACACAGAGACCGGTCGGTTGCTTTAAGAAAACTTTATGCTTCCCAAGTCAGCTTAGGAGGAGACCCCAGTCCGCTTAGGAGAGCTCTCAGGAGAAGTTCCAGGAGAAGTCTCTCTCTGAAAAAGGAGCTTCCCTTTTGAAGGACTTCTGCCATTCATCTACATACCATTCTTTCCTCCTGGCTGGTGGTCTAATCTCCAGCCCCAGAATCGGGGAGACACCACAGGAAAACAGGAAGAGGCATCTAGCCGTAGGGGGTGTGAAAGACATGGTATTTCAGTGAGCAAGCCCTATCTGAGCCCTAAAGCACTAAATTGTTTTCAGTAAACATTACATAGATGCCTGCTCCCAGGCCGAAGGGAAAGTGGGTTTCTGCTCAAGGTCTGGTGTCCCCACAGTATGGCATCATTTGGATAGTGAAATGCAAACACAAGTACAGAAATGCTTCTTAGTCTTTTTGCTTCTATTCTAAATTAGTAAAACAAACACTGAACTTATTCTCCTGAAAATCAGATATCTAAGCATTTACATTATCAAAATTTTGAAATCCATGGTTATTAAAATTAATCTTTGACCTGTATCTCAAGCTTATTTGTCTGCACATAAATTGTTTATGAATCAATAACCATACATAGTAAATAGCTATACTTTAAACCTGTATAAACAATGTATGCTATTTCTGTGTCTCTCTTCCCCTCTCTCTGTCCTACTAGGCTTTTGTCAACAATCTGTAGCCATTTTGCAAAACAAACTATCAATTGAGAAAATGCTCCATAAGACTGACTAATAGGCAAGGTTGTTGACCATTAATGATTGATGTGGGAGGGCCAAGTCACTGTGGACAATGCCATCCTTGGGTTGACGTTCCAACGTTGTATAAGAAGGCAAACTGAGTGAGCATAAATAGCCAGTAAGCAGCATTCCTCCTTAGCTTCTTTTACAATTTTTTACCTCCAGGTTCCTGGCTTGAATTCCTGCCCCGACTTCCCTCAAAGATGGAATATGACCCCAGACCTACAAGTGAAATAAACCCTTTCTTCCCCTAGTTGCCTTTGGTCATGGTGTTATATAACACTATTGTAACTAAGACAGTCCCTTTCCTTTTCCCTTTTCTTCTTCTTTTATTCCTGTCTCTGTATAAGATAAAATAACATATAATAAACAGGGGTGAATAAATTTGTGTAGATATTCATCTTGGACCTTTAAGAATGTATTTCCCCAGATGAGAAACTGTTTTATATGGAATCCAGAAGATTGTGTAGATGGCTATGGGCATATTACTTGCACCTCATGATCCAGAGGAGGTAGGAATAGACTTCCATGAGGCAAAGATGAGCATTGCACACCTAATTGTATTTACTTCGTTGTTTCAGTAGTTCTAGTGGCTGTTGTGTGCTTGTGTGGGAGATTTGAGAGCCCGAGGAAGTATGTACATCTGCCAAAGAACAGCAAATCCTTATTCTTTGCCATTTCCAAGTTGTTCATTAATATATTTTCATCAGCTGTATTATTCTCAAGTTGTGCAAATGACACAGCCAAAACGTCAAATTAAATACAAGAAGCAGGTATTTCTAATGTTTTGATTTTGCAAACAAATTTATATTGAAAATAATTCAGCCAGTGTGTTTAGAGAACAGTGTGTGTGAACATTGGAGAAAGACAGAAAGAAAAAGAAAGAGAGTAGATACCTAAGGAAATGAGTGTTTTCCTATGGAATGAAAGAAAGATGAACATAATGGTGATGAATGAAAAAGAAGAAGCGAATTGTGTCCTAATGGTTCCCCACTGCAGAGCTTGGAGTTTCATTGAGATATTTTCTTCAGCTGAGTTTGATTGTCCAATAATCTAGTTAACAAACTGAGAGAAATACAGGGAGGAAGGATAGAGGAAACAAGTAAGGGAAGAAACTAAAATCCAGTAGATTTTGGGAGATATTTAAGTGTTATTTCCCCCAATGTTTTTTTTTTTGTTTGTTTGTTCATTTGTGACTTTTTTTAAAGATTTATTTCTTTATTATGTACACAATGTTCTGCCTGCATTGCCTGCATGCCAGAAGAGGGCACCAGATCTCATTAGAGATGGTTGTGAGCCACCATATGGTTGCTGGCAATTCAACTCAGGACCTAGGGAAGAGCAGCCAGTGCTTTTAACCACTGACACATTTCTCCAGCCCTGCCCCCAACACTGTAAATCAAAATTTTATCTTTTTCCTTTTTAAAAGTTTTATTCAGCATTAAATTTCAAAGATTCACTCATACACCTGAAAACTGTGCTAAGAATTTATATTTTTGTCCACATTCTTGATTTTTAAGTGGATCTGTGAGGGCAAACCCTAGTAGGCTGGTCAGACAGTTGCATCATTAGTAGTGGGCCAACGAACTTTGCAAAAGTTAAGGTTACAATTACGAAAAATTGCCAGGCGGTGGTGGCGCACGCCTTTAATCCCAGCACTCGGGAGGCAGAGGCAGGTGGATCTCTGTGAGTTTGAGGATGGGCTGGACCGATAGCCTCCAAATCAATACAGAGAAACCCTGTCTCGAAAAACCAAAAAAAGAAAAAAAGAAAAAAAAAGAAAAAAATTACAAAAAATTCTGTTTTCTTAATGGATTCAGGAGTTTTCTCAATCAGGCAGGTAACTCAAATTCCATCACTCCATGGTTTATGGTATTAATTATAAATATTGTAATTATATACTATGATGGGTGGTATTGAATTATAGATACCAAAGTTACCCTTTCGGGAATATTTTATTTTTTGAAAGTTTCGTATATATAATGCATATTGCTCAAATCCACCCTCATTGCCTCCTTTCAGCTGCCATGGCACTCACCAACACATCCCTTCTCTCTCCCCCAATTTAATGACACTTTTTTTCTGTTAAAACCTACGAAGTTTAATTAGTGCTGCCCATAAGCGCATGTGTGAGGAGTCATTCACTGGAGCTCAGGCAACTTGCCCCTCGCCACTCCCCGAGAGATTTATTTCCAGTTGTATCTAAAACTAGTCACTGTTGTTTGCCCACATTGAGGCAAGAAACTGATTTATAAATGAAGGGGAAACGGATGGATGAAAGCTTTAGAATGCAAAGACATTACAAATAGAAACAGTAAAATTTCTCTTCCCTGTGGCATTTAATTAGTTATTTCTTGTAATTTTAGAAGAAGGAAGTGAATGGTTTTTGTAAAGGCTTCAAATATGGAATTTCTTTTATGTTTAAACATAATTCATAAAAGAAAACACCAGCATGGGAACCAATTAGCACAAGAAACAGACACATATTCTGTATACTTATTTGGGGGGAAAGCAAGAGTTCTGTACATCTCAAAGTAAAAAGGAACACTTGATGAAATGCCCATTTGTTCTTTTATTACTAGGAATTCAGTCTTTTAAAAACAGGTTTTACTTTCTTTTTTTATCAAATTAGTATAACATGTTTCTCTGTATCTTTATATTTGGGTTAACCTCTTTGGGCATATTTAGGAGTGGGCATCTATAAACTGTACACATATGACCATAAGCAACTGGTAAGAAGTGGAAGCCAGATTGCTTAGACTGGGTGTATTTTGCGTGTTACTGATCATAATGATGATTTCTATTCAATGTTCTTGAAGCATTATTTCTTCACTATGTTTAGTTAGTGCTCAAAAGAGGCATTTTTCTGTGAAAGTTAGAGGTAAAAGGAACCCTTAAGTCAGAAAATAGAACCCCTACTGCTACTGCTTCTCTGTGCATGCTCTATGTCTTCCATGTCTACTTCCTATATTATAAAACAATATTCAGTCTCTCTGGTCATGAGAAATGCCCTGTTCATACTCTTTTCCTATCCTCTGACACAGGGAGGAAGGCTCAACAGAACAGGAGACTGGTCTCAATAATTCAAACTATGTAACCCTTTTGAAATGAAATAAATTCGCCTAAATCATTCTCTGTATTTGATCAATGAGTTTGGACCAAAGCAGGTCCATGGATATGAGGAACAACAGATTAGCTTGATGGGAAGAAGGAGAAACCTGACCTCAGAATACGCTTTGCAGATAAATATCTGAGCTTCAGTGTTCTCAGGTTGATAAGGCAAATATCTGATTGACCCAATTTTTTATCATTGATTATCCTTTCCTGTTTATTGTTATAAAATGTGTTTACCTTATCACAGGGCTGGGGGGCATTCAGAATCATCTATAGTATACAGTGCTGCCTGTTTCTTTCTCAGATTGTTGAGCTGAACTAGTCTTACTTCACATAACACTTTTCCTCAAACATTTGAAAATCAGATTTTGAACCAGGGCTTGAGAGAGCTGACACTCTGCTATTGTGTCATTCAACAAAACTTTCTCCATTAGGGTGATTTTTAGCCCCTTCTGGGTGCCTAAAAAATACAAAAAACAAAACCCTTCTTTAAATATAAAATTCTTTTCATCACCACAAACAGTTCAGGACCATATTTTTAAATGAAGACAAAGATTCTGTTTTTATGTCAACAAATTTTTTCTAATATATACAAAATAAAGTCCCTGACAGCTAGGCAAATTATACCCAAATTTAGCATGGTCAAAGTCAGCAAACACATGTTTGACGACTGATCTTTTACTCAGACCACCTGGATGTCATTTTTTTTCTTTCAGTTGTTGTTGCTTTTATAAAAGTATCTAGGGGAACAAGGTACTGTTAGAGTGGTTTCTGCCTTGGCAACTGAGTATGCCTTTCAGCATGGTATGAAGACTCTATTAAAAATGCAAAGTTCCTCTCCTTCTCTCCCTTCCACTCTTTCACTCCTCCTTCTTCCCTTCTCTTTCTCCTCTTCCTCCAACTCCTCACCCTCCACTTAATTCTCCTCCTCTCTCTCCCACTTCTCCAACCCTACTCCTTCCCCCTCCTCCTCCCAGTCCTCCTTCTCCTCTCCTTCCTTCCCTCTTCTTTTCTTGAAAAGATGTGTTTCTTTGTTTTTTGTTTTATTTTTGGCCTCTTTGTATCTTTTTTCTCAAGGTCTCAGATCATAGAACTGTGAGGCCTGATTTTTTTTAATTTAAATAGGAAACAATCTTGTTTTACATATCAATCCCAGTTCCCTCTCCCTCCTATCCTCCCATACCCCCCACAAACCCATCATCCCATCTCCCTTCTGCTCCGGAGGGTGAGTGAGGCCTTCCATGGGGGATCATAAAAGTCTGTCACATGCCTCTTGACAGTGCCATTCCAATTCCGACAGGTATACGATGGTATCTCAGAGTTGTTTTGATTTGCATTTCCCTAATCAAAAACACCAATGATAGTTTATGCTTGAGAGGACATGGAGAAAGGGGAATACTCCTCCACTGCTGGTGGGAGTACTAACTCATACAGCCACTTTTGAAATCAGTATGGCGATTCCTCAGGAAAATGGGAAATCAGTCTAACACAAGATCCTGCAATTCCACTTTTAGGCATATACCCAAAAGATGGACATTAATACAACAAGGACATCTGTTCCACTATGTTCATAGCAGCATTATTTACAATAGCCCTAACCTGGAAGCAACCTAGATTCCCCTCAACTGAGGAGTGGATAGAGAAAATGTGGTACATTTACACAATGGAGTACTACTCAGCAGAAAAAAGAAACAATGGAAACTTGAAATTCTCAGGCAAATGGATGACACTAGAAGAAACCATCCTGAGTGAGGTAACCCCATCACCAAAAACAAGAATTGTATGTATTCACTTATATATGGATTTTAGACATGAAGCAGTGGAGTGCCAGCCTACATTCCACATGACCAGAGAGCCTGGAAAACTGTGAGGACCCTAAGAGAGACATACATGATACCCCAGAGAAAAGGAAAGGGACAGGATCTCCTGAGCAAATAAGGAGCATGGGGGGAAGAGAAGGAGCTGAGAGAAGGAAATGGGGAGAAGAGGAGGGGAGAGTAGGACATGGGCAAGCAGGAAGGTTGAGTCAGGGGGAAGAATAGAGGAGAGAAGGATGAGAAATACCATAATAGAGTGAGCCATTATAGGTTTGAGGAGAGATCTGGCACTAGGGAGATTTCCAGAGATCTATAAGGATGACACCAACTGGCAATCTAAACAATAATGAAGAGACTACTTTAAATGCCCTTCCCCAATAATGAGATTGATAACTACCTTATATGCCATCCTAGAGCCTTCATCCAGTGGCTGATGGAAGCAGAGGCAGACACCCACAACTAAACACTGAACTGAACTCCTGGAACCCAGTTGCAGAGAGGGAGGAGTGATGGGTAAGGGGGTCAAGCCGGGCTAGTGAAGCTCACAGAAACAGCTGACCTAAACAAGGGAGAGCTCATGGATCCCAGACTGATGACTGAGAGAACAGCATGGAACTGATCCAGACCTCTGTAATGTAGTTGTCAGTGAGGTGGCCTAGGCCATCCATGGGACCTCTGGTAGTGCATCACTATTTATCCCTGGCATATGAGTGGACTTTGAGAGCCTATTCCACATGGAGAGATGTGCTCTCAGCCTGGTCACATAGGGGAGGACCTGTGCCTTGCCCAGGATGAGATGACAGACTTTGGGGATTCCCCATGGAGTGCCTCACCCTCCCTGGAGAGCCAAGGGAAGATGGGATGAGGGTCTGATAGGGGATGAGAGAGGAGGATAGGGAGAGGGAGTTTGGAATGTTATATGAAGCAGGCTTGTTTCTAATTTAAATAAAAAACTGGTGTGAGGCAGAGGCATAACAATAAGCATTAGTAAATCATCATGCAAAGATTTGGTAATTTGATAGAAAATTTTGAGATGTTTGAGAAAATGGTCATATGTGTTTTTGTACACAGACATTTCCATTGTACACAGACAGGAGAGGATTGCACTGGGCACACATGGGCTATGCAGAGGGCTCTTGCTGGAATCTAGTCACCTAAGGGTGATGACATGGTCTTCAGGGAGCAGCATCAGCACCACCTCTGAACTTGCAAAAATTCAGCAGCTTCAGTAGCACCTTGCAATCACTGAATCCAAATCTTTACCACAAGTTCCTGGAGTGAGGCAGAGACATGGAATTGAGACCTGTAGTGCTCTACAAAGGCTTCTCGATCTTCAGACACAGTGTGTTTGCCTGGAGCATTTCAGCAAAATGCCACTGTTTTTCCTAAATATTCTTCTCCTCAGTCACACTCAAGCTAGGCTTTACTGAATGCTTTCTCAACCAGACCTAAAGTTTGGCATGCCAAGGCTTAAAACAGTAGTACTCTTAAGTTTCTAAAAGTTTCAGGCTATAACCCCAGAGTGACCCTTAAGATTTTGGTGAAGGAAAGGGCTATTAAACAAATTATATTGGCGAGAAGGGATGGTTGACCCAGCACATGATCACCGAACATTTTTTTCTTTTTATTTAGTTATTTTTTCATGCATGTTTCAAATGTCAATCCCAGTACCCCCACTTCTCCCTCCACCAGCCCCATCCCCATCCCCGACTCCCAACTCAATCCCCATATCATTCCTCAGGGAGGGTGAAGCCCTCCTTGGGGGGATCTCCAGAATCTGTCATTTAATCCAGGGTAGGACTTAGGCCCTTCCCCATGTGTTCAGGCTGAGAGAGCATCCCTCCATGTGGAGTGGGCTCCCAAAGTTCATTCGTATGCCATGGTGAACACTAATCTACTACCCATGGCCCCAGAGATTTCTGAGGCCTCCTCACATTCATGGAGTTTGGATCAGTCCCCTGTTGGCCTCTCAGCCATCAGTCTGCGGTTCAAGAGCTCCTCCTTGTTCAGTCAGCTGTCATTGAAGGTTTCACCAGCACCATCTTGACCCCTTTGCTCATCACTCCTTCATCTCTGTCACTGGGTTCCAGGGGGTCAGTTCAGTGTGTAGCTGTGAGTATCTGTCTCTGCTTCCATCAGTCACTGGATGGATAGGGAGGATCAATGTAGTAAAAATGGCAATCCTGCCAAAAGTAATCTACAGACTCAATTCAATCCCCATCACAATTCCAGCACAATTCTTCACAGACCTTGAAAGAGGAATTCTCAACTTTATATGGCAAAACAAAAGACAATCCTGCTCAACAAAACAACATCTGGAGGCATCACCATTCCTGACTTCAAGCTCTATTATAGAGCTGTAGTCCTGAAAACAGCTTGGTATTGGCACAAAAATAGACAGGTAGACCAACGGAATCTAATTGAACACTCTGAGATTAATCTACAAACCTATGAACAGCTGATTTTTGACAAAGAAGCTAAAATTATACAATGGAAAAAAGAAAGCATATTCAACAAATGGTTATTGGCATGTAGAAGACTGCCGATAAATCCATGTCTATCGCCATGCACAAAACTTAAGTCCAAATGGATCAAAGACCTCAACATGGATCAAAAATCCAGCCACAGTGAACCTGTTAGAAGAGAAAGTGGGAGGTGCCCTAGAACGAATCGGTACAGGAGACTGCTTCCTGAACATAACACCAGTAGCACAAACACTGAGATCGACAATAAATGGATCCTCCTGAAACTGAGCTTTCTTTTCCTACTGCTGTACTTACTTCTTTGACTTAGTGGAATGGCCATTCTATTCTCTCTATTCCTTCATTTTCCCTTAATATGCCAAGTCACCTGCATTAAATTTAGCCCACTTAATTCCTTTCCATATTGCATGACTATTAATCAGTAGTTATGACTCAGCTGTTGATAGGATGTCCCTCTGGATACTGTGAATATATGTTTCTCTTATCGGTTAGTGAATAAATGCTGATTGGCTATTAGCCAGGCAGGAAGTATAGGCAGGGCTACCAGACTACTAGAATGCTGGGAAGAGGGAGGCAGAGAGGAGCCACCTAGGAGAGTCCATGTAGCCACCAAAGGAATAACAGATCTAGGCATTCTCTGGTAAGCCAAGACTACAAGGAGATACATAGTTTAATAGAAAAGGGGTTAATAATTAAGAGAGAGCTACCTAATAAGAAGCCTGAGCCATTGGCCAAATAGTTTATAATTAATATAGGCCTTTGTGTGGTTATTTGGGGCTAAACAGCTATGGGATGAGGCAGGACAGAAATTCTGTCATCAAGCTGTTCTATGAAGTACAGTCATTTGAGGGATTTTGAAACTAATGACATGAAGCTGAATCCCCAAACTAATTAAAAGTGGGCTAGAAAGATAATTCTCCTTTGGGAAGGAATGTGGGAAAGAGAAGACCAACAGAACTTGAAGGCACATGTATGTGGAGAATGACAGAGAAATGCCAGGAGGGGCTTTTTGTGAGCTTGAGAAATGGAGAAGTATGCTGCCTTGCTCTCTGTCTACACCAAGCCCACAAGCATTACCTTGCACACCCTTACAGCTGTTTTCTTTCGGGAAATGCATGCATTTCATATTTTGTGTTTTTTGTATGTTTGTTTTTTGTTTTGTTTCTTTGTTTTTTGGGTGGGGAGTTTATGAGGCTGGGTTTTTCTGTGGCTTTGGAACTAGCTCTTATAGACCAGGCTGATCTGGAACTCACAGAGATCCTCCTGCCTCTGCCTCCCAAGTGCTGGGATTAAAGGTGTTCGCCACCACTGCCCAGCCAATGCACCTGTTTTTATGTATCCCTTGTATCCACTGGAGAAGGCTCACAGATAGATGTTGGTAGATAGAGTCCTTAGAAAGAACTGGAATTCTGAATGAGAAGAAAAGTGTACCTCCAACCTGAGAACACATCTCTTTCTATTCCCTATGCAAAGCACTCAGGTGTCACCTTCAAAACTGACTCAAGGGTACTAAGAGAGTGAAAACATTGCATTCTAACCATCAGCTTCTTTGTATGCCCCATCATCAAATGATGAATTCCTTAAGAATACAGTCTCTATATATATCCCCCCAAAACCCTGTAATTCTATCTGAAAGCACAAATATTCAATGGGTAGAATACTGTTTCCACAAGATAATAAAAAGTTCTTTACAACAATGCTAATTTTAATAGCCACATTTTTTCTTCTAAATTGATTGAACTTGCCTCATCCAGAATTTTCTACAAAAAAAACTTGTAACTTGCACCCAGCCACCACCAATTAACGCTGAACCCATTAATAATAACCCAAAAGGATATTATTTCTGATTAAGCATTAGCACACTTAGTCAAGTTGAAATGTCAAACCACTTTGTTTGTGGTTTATCCATAGCTAATGCTGAAAGCAAGGGTCAAATGACCCAAGATCTACTACAAAGGAAACTGCCATGGTGCTCAGAGGACCACAAGGTAGAAGAACGATCTGAATATGCAAAACATCTTCTAGAGAGATTTGTATGCCCTTTCCTAAGAATATACATGTAAGTCACCAGGGGGCAGAATGCTTCTCTTCCATGTTTATCTCACCATGCCCAGGAAACTACAATAGACTGTGTGTAGGGTAAGCATGTAGTCACTCTTGGGAGAGAAAGAGCAGCCTCTACAGCCTACATAGGCACTGACAGTCCTCTTTGGCTTACAAATGCTATAAGAAAATTTAGATGACAATTTTTAAAGATTGGAAGTACAGAAAGAAGTCTTTTGAACAATTACTGGTGCAACTGATGGCAAATATTACCTGTGCAGATGAGATCATAACTTCCAACATAACGTGTGTAATTATCTCCTTTATTTCCGTGCTTTAGATATTGCTCCCACAGTTCCTTTGTTACATGGAGGCTTACTTTCCAGACTAGCACTGCTGATGGTGACAGGCCATTCAAGAGGCTCAATGACAGAAAGTGTCTTATTTTTTGAGAAAATAAGATACTTTTTAATTTAAAACTTTTTTCATATAATATATTTTAATCTTCTTTTCCCCTTTCCCCAACTCTTTCAAATTCCTCCCTATCTCCATACCCACCCAAATTTATATTCTCTCTCTCTCTCTCTCTCTCTCTCTCTCTCTCTCTCTCTCTCTCTCTCTGACAGATCTTTAGATGAGAGGGGAACATAGTCTTAAAGGCAATCGTGGGGTCACCTGTCATTTTCCTTTCACCTTCCTCTTTGCAGTCTGTGGCTCCTGCAAAGGTGGTGAGTGCCTTGCTCCTCCACACAGTGCAGTCATGATGTGCTGTCTTGACAGAGACCAGAGTCAGGGAGTCACTACGTCTTGAACTGGAACTTCCTCGGGATTAGTTTTACATGCTGAGAGAAAGGTGATCAATGCAAGAACTCAAATTCAGACCAATAAATTCAATTGGTTTTTGAGAAGTGCCATTGGACTTAAGAACAAATTCTGTCCAACACTAGGCATAATGTTATATAAATATTAATTGTTATGTAATGTATAATAAAAGTTTATTGAATATTGAATATGTTGCAGATAATGTTTTATGTAATCAGTTTGTTCATTTAGTCATTATTCACAAGAAGTCTATGAGTTGGTACATGGATTTGTCTCCATTTTAGAGATAAGGAAATGAAGCACATTGCCTCCCATCATACAGCTAAGAAGTGGTAGCAGGACTCTGTTAGATTACTAAAGTGCATTTCTGAGATCATACATTTGTCTAAGTCTGTAGAATGTACACTGAGAATGAGCTCTTATGGAAATGTGAGTTTGGGGTAAGAAGGATGTGTCAGTATAAATTTATTCATTGTAATGAGTGTTCCACACTGGGAGAGGTGTTAAGACTGATGGAAGCTGAGAGCTCAGGCAAGAGAAACAAGAGTAATGTCTATAATTCTGTTCAGTTGCAATGTGCAATGTGTGTAAAAGTGCTCTCTCTCTCTCTCTCTCTCTCTCTCTCTCTCTCTTTCTCTCTCTGTCTCATTTCATCTTTACTTCCATTCAGCTAATGATTTTATAAGTGTCAATTTCAAAACACATATGACATTGCAGAAACTGTAGCACTCTTCAATTCCTTTCAGGTCAGATAATTAGCAAGGAGTTAAAATGCAAAGTTCTCAGGTGAAGGCAGCAGACAGAGGACTCCATGAGCTCAGGGAGGGCATGGGTAGATGTAGAGCACTCTTTTGGGCCACACAGGGTGAGAGCATGGGCTTCACCAACTACAAGGAAGGTAACTAGTGATGTTCTGTAAAATTTCTGTTAGAATAAATATTAATGATATATACATAAATGCTTAGCATAAAAATTTAATCAGTAAGAATATGAAAAATAATTTAAACATATTTTAACTAAACCTCTCTCATCTCCTCACAGATAATTTTGTCTATGTAGATAGACTATTATATATGTTTATGTACATTATGTACTTTCATACATGTATATGTCTTAGACATGATATATGTATCTGCATTAAATAGTACAAATATATATTGCTACAAATATTCTGCAATTTCCTATTTTGTATAAAATAATATGAGATATTTACCTTGTGTTTACGCATATTCCTGCTTTCTATATTAGAACTGTGTGGGTTTTGTATAAAAGTAACATGTATTCACATGTTCACAGTAAGACATACAGTGTTGAAAGCGAAAATTGTGAATAAGCTCTGTCATCCTCCTGAACTGCTCTGTCGCACTTTCATTACACTAAGTACTCAGAGTCACAGTTCCTCTGTGTGTGTGTGAGTCTGTGCATGTGTCTATGTGTGTGTCTATGTGTGTCTGTGTCTGTGTTTTATCCTCACACTGCCAGGCTCCTCTCAACTACTAGGTAGGATGCAGGGAAGAGCTGTGTATAAAGATACAGAGATGGGTCAGTTGTCCACCATATTAGCCTTGAGTCATTTCTACTAAAACTAATAAGAATTATGAAATGCCAATCTAAACAGAATTGTATTTCTGTTAAGAAACATTCTATTAATGGATGAATGCATAACAAAAAAAACCCAGAATTCAGATTTATTTCAAATGTCAAATAGAAGGTCAGGAAGTTTCTCTTGAAAATTATCCTCCCTGATAAACTTAGCTATTTACCAAATGCATTTGATGGACAGGATGAAACCTGAAGGGTCATCAGGCAGAGTACGTATTCACATCATCACTTGCACAGAGCAGCAACCACACTTCCCAGCTGAAGGCATCCCATTTCATATGCTTCAGAGACCTGTGTGACTCCAGCTCCCAATTCGGTTATAATTTATAACAAATGAGGCATGAATTTGGAGAAATTATTTATTTACTTTTGAAGTGAATCTGTGACCTGTGAATGGCCCTATTACTAGTTAATAGAAGGAAAGAATTACTTGTTACTGGAATGAAAGGAAGAAAATATTATCTAAGCACATGATCTAATCTTCAATATTCATACAGTTTAAATTTCTTCCCCAAAGGCTCATGTCAACAATATTCACAAGAAAAGAGAGCGAGATCATTATCATAAAAGAAAGATGAGAACATGGATGTCTTTGGATGCAATGCATCTAATTTTAACTAAAGGGTTTGCGCATGAGCAGAAACCAGGGCTGAGAAACACCTCTTAAGGCATGCACAATTCTTAAGTATAAATTCAAATATTAGCAATTATGTAAAATAGGGTTGGGGTAATATTTTACAGCTTAAGAATGCAATTTCACAGTGAGTAATTGATGTCACAAGTCAATTTAAAATAGCATATTGAGTACTATTCTTCGGTACTAATTTTTAAAAATCAATTATAGGACCAGGAAATTTAAAATTCACACTAAATGAAAAGAAGCATTGAATAAGCAGGGCTTCTCTGGCCAGGAAATCCCATTCTGCTCGCATAAATTTAAAGACAGCATTACACTGAGTGTTGTAGAGCCCCTAAAGCATGTGTGTCTGTGTCTTCCCGCGCCTCAGGCTTGGGGACTTTTTACTTCGCAGCGCAGAAATCTCAGCTTTCCAATAATTCAAAACTGCAGTAATCGAATGTAGAGAAAAAACGATTGTCGCCCAGGTACAGTACACTCAGCTTATTGATTGGACGCTTACCTGGCCTAATCATGGTGGTTTTCCCTACCAAGCAAGCATTGCTGAAGCAGTCCTTTGCTTGCCCTGTGCCCCTGAAAGCTTTATTTATTGTTGGGCTGCAAGATTTCAGAGCGATTTTCTAAAGATGGTCACACGGGGGCAGCATTACCATGCACTCAAAGGCTTCCAGCCGCTGCAGTTCAAGATTAAGAGTGCAGCATCAATCAACGGAGGCAAACATCCTTTTGTGTGCTATTCTTTGACTTAGAGATGTGTGAAAACGCTGTGTGGTCTATGAAAATAGGGCTCTGTTTCTTCTGTCCCGATTTCTAGAGGAATATGGGTGCAGGGTGAGAGGTAGTGCTACCCCTAATGAGCCAATTAGTTTGAGTGGCACAAATACCGCTAAGGACTTGGGGGCGGGGGGGAAGCTTTCGTAGGAGAGAGAGAAAAAAATTAAACCAAGCTACAATTTTAGGCAAAATGGTGCCTATGTTTAACAATTCTTGTCTCTTTATTTGACTTTCCAATAAAGACGAAAGAAATATTTGGATTGGTAGTCTCCATTTTTATTCATGACCTTCTTTTTCATACAAGTCACATTTTTATAGCAATGTGCCTGCAGTGTATCCAGCTTGCTAATCTATGCGTTCCAAATATTTCACCCAGTTTCTCTCACCTGAAATTTAATTATGGAGAAAAAGGACTTTCATATATTTTATTTATACATATATTTTCCAGTACACTGACTATCATTTAACTCTCACAGTAATTGTGTATATTAGGTGTCATTGTTTCCATTTTATTAATGGAGGGAAGTGACAAGAAAATTTAATTGAACTGATGCAAGTTCCTACAGATAGTGAGTGGGGCAATACAAACCCCATTTCTCTCCTCACACGCATTTCTCATTAAGGATTAATACCTTTTTTTAAAATTAATTCGTGCTTTTCATTCATTATTATTCAATTTTATTTTTTAACTCATGCATAGAAAAGGATCAAGAGAGAGGTAAGAAATAGCTGCTAACATTAGTGTCCAGATGAGGCTCAGTATCAATTGAGACCCACCTATAAACCAAGAGATGCTGATGTGTAGACTAAGGGTTTAAACTGTGAATATAACAGGTATAATGTATATCTCTTCTTGGTTTTAGCTAAGAAGCAGGTTTGTTTTCCTTTCAGTTAAAAGTCACATATTAATGACAATAACTTGACTGGATGTGTTTAAAGCAGTTAGGTTAGAAAGAATCCTACAAAATGAAGAGGAAAAGAAGCACTGTTTGAACAGTTTACAAAGAAAACCATTAAACAGCTATGCTGTGATCACCCTGCAGATGTAGCAAGGATCAAGTCAGCTGACATCACAGGCTAAGTCATTCTTCTCCCCTGAGTGTTAGAAATGTCCCTTAGGGGATATGGGGTACTTGCCATCTACACCAGATAAAAATGATCTACCTGCTTCAGTCTCCTGGCCATGGGTCCATTCACACACTTCTCTGACTCCCCCTCCCCGCCCCCTCCTTGTTCCCGATCTCTGACTTTACAAGCATTTTCCTTCCAGACCATCCATTTGCCTCTACCCTGGGTAAGGGGAGAGATAGGTATGTAGGTAAATATAGATGATTGACAGATAGATAGATGATAAATGGAAGATAGATGATAGCTAATTAATAGATGATATTAATAATTAGATAATAGATGGGAAAATAGATGATAGAAGACAGTTGATAATAGATAGACAGACAGATAGGTAGACACACAGATGGATGGATAGATAGATAGATAGATAGATAGATAGATGGATGGATGGATGGATGGATGGATAGATAGATAGATAGATAGATGGATAGATATATAGATAGATGAAGGAGAAGGATGAGAAGTGAGAGAGAATATAACATATGTGAGTGTATGATTGCCTGAAGTATAAATCTTCATCTTCAGTCAAACTGTTGGCCAGATGTGTGAAGCTGTGCTCTGAAGAGTGATTTCTTTTCACCACAAACTGCCCACCCCCTCCAATGTGGCACTCTGATCAAACAGATTACAGAGATATGTTTCCTGCTTGCATATACCATGAAAATCTGTGGCAAGTAAGTCCTGGGTTTTTGCCTCAGTTACCAGCTTATTTATTACTTTTGTTTCTGTTACTGTGATAAATACCATAATCCAAAGCAATTTGGAGGAGAGAATGGTTTATTTTGCTGATAGGCTAGAGCCTATCAGTTGTGGAAGCCAAGGCAGGAACTCAAACTGAAACCTGGAGGCAGGAGGTGATTAGAAACTATGGAGGACAGCTTTTTACTGACTTGCTCTCCATGCTTGCACAGATTACTTTCTTAAGAAACCCAGCCGGGCGGTGATGGTGCATGCCTTTAATCCCAGCACTCGGGAGGCAGAGGCAGGTGGATCTCTGTGAGTTCGAGACCAGGCCTGGTCTACTGAGCGAGTTCCAGGACAGGCTCCAAAACAATACAGAGAAACACTGTTAAAAAAACGAAAAAAAAAAAAAAAAAAAAGAAAGAAAGCCCAGGCCCACTTGCCTGGGGATGGCACCATCTACAGTGGGCTGGTTCTCCTGCATCAATTAGCAATTAAGAAAATACATCCCACTAAGATCAACAATTAATAAATGGGGCCTCATGAAATTCAAAAGCTTCTGCATGGCAAAAAAAAATGCTGTCATTCAGGAAAAGCAGCAGCCTACAGAATAAGAGAAGATTTTATCAAATAGACATCAGATAGAGGCCTAATTACCAAAACATGCAAGGAGCTCAAAACACTAGATGTTAAGAAAACAAATAGCCCAATTGCAAAATTGGATATAGACCTAAACAGAGAATTCTCAACAGAAGAAACTCCAATAGCAAAGAAACATGTAAAGAAATGCTCAACATTCTAAGCCTCCAGGAAAAGACAAATTAACACTACTTTGAGATTTCATCCTACACACATCAGAATAGCTAATATCAATAAAACAAGTGACAGCTCATGCTGGCAAGGATATGGAGTTAGGGGAATGCTCTTCCATTTCTTGTGGGAGTGAAAACTTGTACAGTCACTCTGGAAATCTGTGTGGCAGTTCATCAGAAAGATGGACTTGATCTACCTCAAGATCTAGCTACACCACTCTTGGTCATATTCCCAAATGATGTTTAATCATACCATGAGAGACATTTGCTTAGCCATGGAAATTGCCAGAAATTGGAAACATGTTTAAGGATAACTGTCATCTTTTAGAATCTCAGTACAAGAATGAACTGGTACATATCTGGAGAGTGGTGAGGGAGTGTAATTTCCCATCATGGCAGCTGATCTAAGCCCTGGTCCAGTGGCTCTCAATATTTTTTCTTCAACAATATAACATGGAAAATCTCAAGTTGAAGGCATTCCTATTCCCATCTCCTTTGCCAAGGAATGTCATAATTTCAGTCCTCACCACGATACACTGATTACATTCATTTCTATCCTTGCTGACAAGTACAATTACTTCCATTTTTTCACTAGAGGTTTAAATATTGCCATATCGCTTTAGCCATGGCCCAAACACATCATCTACAAGCAGGTGAGTCCAGTATTGTGGCAGTTTTCCCACTATCAAACACATTTGTACTAAACTTATTTAAAAATGCCACTTCTGGGGAAATGGGACATGATCTCCTGAGGGGATTGGGAACATGGAGGAGGGGGAGGGGAGAGGAAGCAGGGAGAGGGAGAGGGGGAGAAGAGGAGGGGAGAGGAGGATACAGGGAAGCAGGAAGGTTGAGTCAGGAGAAGAATAGAGAGAGTAGGATAAGAGATATCATAATAGAGAGAGCCATTATAGGTTTGAAAAGAGATTTGGCACTAGGGAGATTTTCAGAGATCTACAAAGATGACACCAACTGACAATCTAAGCAACAGTGGAAAGGCTACCTTAAATGCCCTCCCCCCTATAATGAGATTGATGATTACCTTATATGCCATCCTAGAGCCTTCATCCAGTGGCTGATGGAAGCAGAGGCAGACACCCACAGTTAAAAACTGACCTGAACTTCTGGAACCCAGTTGCAGAGAGGGAGGAGTAATGAGAAAAGGGGTCAAGACCTGGCTGGTGAAAGCCACAGAGGCAGCTGACCTGAACAAGTGGGAGTTCATGGAACCCAGACTGATAACTGAGAGGCCAGCATAGGACTGATCCATACCCCCTGAACGTGGGTGTCAGTCAGGAGGCCTCAGCAATCTATGGTGTCTTGGAT
This sequence comes from Mesocricetus auratus, assembly GCF_017639785.1. Classification (NCBI taxonomy): domain Eukaryota; kingdom Metazoa; phylum Chordata; class Mammalia; order Rodentia; family Cricetidae; genus Mesocricetus; species Mesocricetus auratus. Next base: position 26,115,176 of record NW_024429190.1, on the reverse strand, counting down.
AGTAGATCAATATTTAGCCCTGGCATACAAATGGACTTTGGGAGCCCATTCCACATGGAGGGAGGGATGCTCCCTCAGCCTGGACACATGGGGAAGGGCCTAGGGCCTACCCAGGATGATATGAAAGACTTTGAAGATTCCCCATGGAGGGCCTCACTCTCCCTGGGGCGTGGAGGGGGGGCTGGGTGGGAGGTTGGGGGAGCTGGTGTGTGGCAGGGGAGGAGGGGATAGTGAGAGAGCTTGGATTAACATATCAAGCAAGCTTGTTTCTAATTTAAACAAAATAAAAATATTTTAAAATGCCCCTTCTCTGAGTATTTATTAGTATGATTGTAAGGGGCATGTTTTCTGGGAAACACAGTCAGCTAAACATCCAACTCTTCCCTCTCTATTGTCTCAGGTACTTATCTTGTTGATGTTTTAAGGAAAATGTAAACCTGAGGGAGGAAGGATCACAGTTCCTAGATACATTCCATCCTAATGGAAAATCACAGTGGCAGATGTCTAAGGTAGCTGTTCACATTCTTTCCATAGCTAAGAAGCAGAGAGAGATGGATTCCCATGATCAGCCTATGTTCTCCTATTTTATATTTTTGGTTGTGAGCCTAGCCTTTAACGGCTGAGCCATCTCTCCAGCCCTCTTCTCCTATTTTAAATAGACTATGATCCCAGCCTAGAGAATGGTACCACCCACAGTTAACAGGTTTCCCCACCTCAATGAACTTAATCACAATAATCTCGCACAGGCATGACTAAAAGCTCATTCCCAGCTTATTTTAGATCTTAACAAGCTCACGTCAAGATTAACCATCTATTCATCTTCTATATAAAAGCCATTGAAATATTGCTACCTATTCAAGCTTTATCTTTTTCTCAATATTTCCCAGTAAAGTGTGATGTGAAATTGTCTTGGGTAGACAGACAAACGGCCCATATGACAGATCAAAGAAACAATTTAAGCCAAAGATAGTGTACCAATAAGATTAATTAATGCTAATTAATAATAGAAGCATGGGCAGCTTAAGAATGTATGTACCACTGAAGAAAATCTCACTCCCAGGAAGCTTTAACTGATTACTTATCTTCAGAGAGGGGTACCTAATGATCGTCTTTTTCCATTACAATATTATGAGTCTAATCGTACATAGATCTTCTACAGATAATCATAGCTGCTGAGCATTCAAGATGGCAATGCCATGCATAGAGAACACCATCTCACAACAGATGTTTTTCATCTCCACTATCACCTTTACATTAAAAATTTAAGATAACAGTCCTACAAAAAAATCCAGGTATTTCCATTTCTAGCATCATGAATAAATTTCTCAATATCAAAAAATCCAGCCAGAGGGTCTCCACAGTCTCTGCTCCACCACCCCCATATATTGTTTCCACAAGTGTTTCCCCAGTTCTTAGCAAGGCATGCTAGCCAAGTTCTTCATTTTGTGGGGGAAGAGTGACAGCTAATTTTTCCTAGAGTTAATATAGTTATTTCTCTGTTTAGACTTTGCTGTGTCTGGACCCTGGAAGTTGGTCTGAAGGAACTATAAGGTTGGTAGAGGCATTACCTGAGAAAAGACAGGATATCGACAAATGGGCAAGATGATCATGTGATATCTAGACACATAGAAAGTGTGGCCTCTGTGGGGGAAAGTGCCTGATGGTTTCCTTTGCAGAAATTCAAAGGAATATGCAAATCTAGGCTCCTCAGGCTCATTCATCCAAATGCCTCTTGCCCCAGTTTTCTGGGTTTCACTTCTTCCTGACCATCTCCTAACAAACACATGGGCAGCATGCTCTTTGGTATACTTGGTTTCCTCTGGAGCTTACCACCTGATTTTCTGTGTGTCCTGACCCATCACTTCAAAAAAAAAATCACTGCTCTTCAGAGCTTCCATAAGTTTCTTAACAGTCACAGTATGCTTGGAATGGTTCATTTTCTACTGAGTATGTTTTCTTTGTCATGGGTTGTAATATATTTGATCATTCCAATATCTTTTTTCCTTCTATTCTCCTCCCAGTTTAACCATATTCAGCTGGACCTTCTTGAAATGTTATGTTGCATCTATTACTAATTATCATAATGTTGGTAATCATCATTAATCATAATACTAGTGAGTATAGGATTATGTCCTGAAGACCAGCAAAGGCTTGTTGGTACTTAGGTTCCTTCATGGGAATTATAATCACCTCTTTTCTTCCTGGCCCCATGTTTAAGGCCACACTTATTTCCAAATGAATGAGCAAATCCCTGAACCTCATCACCCTTGGTGTCTCTAGATATATATATTGTAAATAAATAGTAGCAACTACCTACATACATTGTGTAAAAATTGTTTCAAAGAGTATACAATGCAAGTAACATATACAGTAGCTACACAAAATTTGCATGAATTAAATTGTAAGCTCATGTCTACAGCCAGAAAAAGAGAGAAAGCAAGAGAAGAAATAACAGTTCAACATGTGTGAATTTCCACATTCAATAATTGCTAGCTTGCCTCTGTGACAAGGGAGGTGTGAATCTGCTATTCCCATATTTAGCTCCTGTAGCCCCACCCCCACCCCATCCCACCCCCACCTAGCCTCTCAGAGTGAGCATTTCACAGAGTCATTTGCGCCTGAGGCTGTGACTTAACATGATTGAAAGGCACACAGAAGCAATGTAGTCAAAGAACGTTCACTGAGTGATTGTTTATATTACTTCTCTCATTATTTTCACCTTCTTCATCTTGCTAGCAGTCCGTGAACTCTGCCACCCAGCAATTTGTCAAATTTTCTTTTTTAAAGATGGCTGTCATGTATCAAAATCATGCTCCACTCTCTAAATTAACAGAAAGAACTCACTGATTTGTCTTTCTTTATATGTTTTTGTGACTACTCTGAAGATTCTGGGTCCAGTTTCAAACACATAGCTCACCTAGAGTAAACATCCATTCCCCAAGCAGAACATAAAGGCGGATATGCCATGTCTACCTTTCACTCATTTAAGTCCCTCCCCATATACTTTGCCAGAATCTTGTGCCACAACTTTCAGCAGAGAAAGTATTTTATCTCATGTGGTATCTTATATGGTCCCTCAGTCCCAACAATCACTATGATTTGAAAGTTTCTTTCTAAAGGGCTGTTTTGTTTACATAGCTAACTCCCTATATAATACCAGTAGTCCTGCTACTCATGTTGCAGCAAGTTCTTATTAGCTGTCCTCATTCTCAGCCTATCTTCCCATGCCAGGTGTAGAAATCAAGTGGATAAATCCTGTGTGTTCTTCCTTTACTCCCCATGCTCTGGGGACAAATGTTAAGACAAAATCATAAACAGATCTGGGTTATGAAAATCCAGTACATAGACACAGAGGAACATTATTCATCTGTAAAGACAGAAAAGAAACTTGCAAGTAAGTGGATGGAATTAGAAAATCTAGTAAGTGAAGTCACCCAGGCACTTAAAGGCAACCTTCATGTACTCTCTCATATGTAAGTCATAACTTTAGCTCTGTTGTTTTCCATGTGTAATTTAAGTCGTGTGGAAGCCAAGACCCTAGAAACAGGAGAGGAGGAGAGCCACTAAAGGAGGAAGAACAGAAGAATACAGGGGAAGTGAAAGTAGAGAGAGGCTTACTGAGGTTAATCAGGTCAGGCAGGAAGTAGAGTGGGGTGGATGGAGAAGAAGAGGCAAGGAGACAGCAGAGTGGTGGGGATGGAGAAAGAAAGTGTCAGGGTTGACTTCAATGAAGGGTGCATAGAGAAGCTCTATAGGAACCTACCACCTTTTTTTTCCATTTTTCACATTGTTCAATGAAAAAGAACTAGAGTATTAGAAACAGGAACCTACAACCTTGAACACTAGTAAAAAGCACAGTAAAAAGTACAGTAAAAGAAAGTACAAAAAAATTCAATGCCAGATACAGGTTACCATATAGGTGGTATTGATCCTGGAGATTCTAGAGAGACCCAAAGCAATATAGCCAATTGCTTTTGCTCTTGATTGCACTCGTAACTAGATAGTAAGATGCTATTTCTCAAAATACAACACATTTTAGTAGCAAAACATAGAGAAATAAATCCTGAACTGACTACAAAAAGTTCCTCCTGCTAGAATTGGCTGCGAGAAGAGAAAGAACATCAATAATCTTTAGTAAGTGCTGGACACTGCATGGTACCATATCAACAACCAAGCAAAATGTGTTGGATGGTACAATAGTGGCAAGACTATTCGGGGAGGTAACCAGCCACTCTCTTGATTGGATTTAAGGTCTGCTCAATGGGAAGGAATTCATGCTTGCTACTCTAAACATGCTCAAAAATCATGGTGGGAAAGTCATAGGCCCAGGACAAAAACCTAATAATACTGTTTTCCTAAGTGGTTATTTTTACAAATCTTCTAAATATTTATGTTTATATCCACAGACTTGTGCTACTATTGACCTTGGTCAGAAAAACTTCTTGTTGCAAAAGTTAGTGAAGATAGTCAATGAAGAGATTCAGTCATAGATGTTCCCAAGGCTTGATGAACACTGAGGAAGAGGTGGTTGGAAATAATGTAAGACCTGAAGGACAGGGAGAAGTACTGTGAAATGCTATCTTCTGGGTGCAACATGGCTGTTGTATGCGTGACCTCATGTCAAGCGTGGATATCTACAATAGATTTTCATAAGATCAAGCCGGTAGAAAATTCCAACATGGAGCAGAACAGGGATCTCAGGAACCCTCTTCTAGCTGAGTAGTGACTGGTAGTTGGTGGCTACTCTGGGAGGGGATCAACTTTTTGTGGGGAATGGCTACTAGCAGGTTGCCATGACCTCACAATCTTGGGCACATAGGCAGTGCTAATGATACTTAGTGAGTTAGAAAGAAAAATAACATGAAGTTGGGAGGTTGGGGGAAGTTGGAGGCAGAGAGTGTGCATGGATATGATCGAAATATCTTGTATATAAATTTCATAGAATAAAAAAGGCAATAAAAATGTAACCCCTCCCAACACTTTCTTTTTGTTTAAGCAAAGGAAAATTCTCATTTTTCTCAAGCAAAACAGTATCAGCTTTCAACACAACATGTATACCTAAACAAATGGTTTATCAAAACCACAAGCAACACCTATTTTTGGGTAATTTCTCTGCTGTTTGGGTCTTTGCCAAGAATAGATAAGGATTTGAGGTATGTCAACAAACTTGAAAGACTTGCCCAAATTATCTCACCCAGTTAAGCAGACCTCTGACATGAACACAAATATGTTCCTACACATTTCTTGATACCATGCCTAGAACACAGTAAGCCTTTGATTGATGTTAATTGTTTCTAATTATTGTAATTGTCATTTGTTGTTTTCTGCCTGCATGTCAGCCTACCAATATGCTCAACAAGTGTACACACAGAATCGTATTCTGTCTTCAGATCCATGTATATCTCTAATTTGTTCACAGGTTTGATACTAAAAGACACTTTCAATAAGGTTTATGTTGTCTCAAACTACAAATTTGAAAGCACTTTACAAGTATCTTTGCTTTAAGGCAGGCAAAAAATAAGTAAAATAAGATAAATCACCCTGACTCCCCTCTGCTTAGCTAGGGATCTGAAACAGATGTCTGTGTGAACCAGAAAAGACAAATCAAACAAAGTAAATGGGGCCCCTTTCCTGAGACTTTACCAACAACTTCTCAGTCAAAATCATACACTGCAGTAGTTAAAGCACTTGTTCTTGCAAAAGGATCAGATTCGGTTCTCAACACCGATATGGCAGCTCACAAGCACCAATGAGAGCAGTGACAAGGGATCCAATGCCCTCTTCTGACCTCTGTAGGCATGAGGAATGCATAGACATAAACACAGGAAAAACACCCATACATATAAAAATAATCAACTCTTTAAAAATAAATTCAAATCAAGAACTGGTTCCAATGACTTATCATTTTTTCTTGCATGGCACAAATTTCATAGTTCTTGAAAGACATAAAACAAGTTCTATACACAACTAATCTGGGTTAAATAATTAGACACTCTTCACATTAAAACTGGGCAGGAATCTCCAAATCCAAATCCACAGATGATCTTCTCTCTATACTTTCTTTATCTCCTGGAAGTTGCTACAGGAACTAGTGCCTGTGAACACAAGAATGAATTTTAGACCCTGAATAACCAAATACAATTCAACCATCTCTACTAACTGTGTTGAAGATTTTGGCAGCATTCCTTTCCCCTTATAAACTTCATTTACCAATTAGATGTGACAAGACAAGCATCAGGGGGAGACATGAGACCTAACTCAATGGTGTGTTATGACAAAAGCCATTTATAGTTTTTCAAGTCTTTCACAGACTCATTTTGACACAGGAACTTACAAGTTGCCCAGGCTGACCTTGAACTTTGAATCCCCTGCTTCAGTTTCCAAAGCAACCTGGATCACAGGCCTATGATAACAGGCCTATCTTACTGGGTATTTTTGTTTATGTTCTTTCCAGAAAGGCAAAGAGGAAGATCTACAGAGATGGGTCGACTCCCTATAGTATTGGACAAAGTGAGGAAGTAAATTTCTTGGCCATGCTTTGCCTTCAGAATCAAGGAATACAGGATCAAGAACCTTTCAAAACCCTCAGCTAAATGGAAACTTTTCTGTCACCAGTTGTGAAATGCCACCTGGTTATCTAGATCTCAGTAAGTGTACAGAGATGACATCTTTCATTACAATCACTTTTATTGATTTTAGCGAATTTCTGGTCAGCCACAAATGTTAAACTGGATCAGAAATGGTAGAGAATGACTGAGGCAATACTGCCCAGTCCTCTGCTCCTTTGTAGGATGCTTAATAAACCATTGCTTAAGAAAAAAATAAAAAGCTTCTCCAAGCATCCTTGGACTGGCTTCCACTGTTGCCCATGAAATTTCTCTGTCTTAAAGGAAAAAACATCCACCAGCAAAAGTTTCAATGAAGGCAAGAATTCCTGGTGCGAATGTTATGATTGATTTCCCCCTGCTATTACTAGGCTTTCTTCATTCATAGTAGAAGGAAGCTTCCTAGGCTCATTGAGAGGAAATATTATTTTACTGCCATCATACAACTGCTAAGTTTCATTAAGGAGTCTGATGTGCATTGAGATCCTTTTACGTTTGAATAGGAATGTTTCAATAGGTTAAGGGAAGACAATGTCTGTAGATTAAAAAGAAGTATGCAAATGAATATAAAACTTAAACCCTATAAACTTGAAAGGGATTCAGAAATTCTTGCCCTGTTCTGAGGCAAAAATAAAGAATGATTGCCTCTTTTATGTGACCTTACATTTTGGCCTTATCTTACTAAATGTCAGAGGACAGCCCTACACAAAAACACCAAGCCAAAGGACAAGATTCACATCATATTTTCCCCAGATCTCAGAAGAGCACTGGGATCTACTCTAGACCAGGTTGTATTATGAAACTTGATATGTTTTTACTTAGTCTACCTAGAGCAAAAATGATAACTTTACACTCTAACATAAAAGCATGTTGATTTTTAAAAGCATTCTTAGACTGTGTGCCCAATTCAAATTATGATACTGAAGTTGAAGGTATGCCAGCATAGGAAGAGACATCCCTATTCTCCCTAGAGGGATGATTACTGTATCATTTTAATTGCTGACAAGGTTGCTTTTAGACAAAGGTCTTGTCTAAGATGTTTAAAGGGATGATTGGGGAATGTGATTAGCATTGACAGGTGTCTACCCCATACAAAAGAATGGCACGATGTAGAACACATGTAGGCTTATTCAGCTTGCCTCAATACCCTTAAAGCAGACTTCTTAAACTACAGGAAGTACTTTTGAGATCCAGTGTAACTGTGTCACAAGTGCTTATGATCTCTTCAAAGAAAAGGCAGTACTGATGTCTGTAGATATTGCGTTTGTGACTCAAAGAATAAACAGAGACTCCAGAGCTCTTACCCCCCCCTTCCCACTAGAACTTCTGACACAGTCCTCCAACCTGCTTGTTATTATGTCAGATGACACAATGGCAGAACCCAAAGCACAGTGGATGTTACAGCAATTAGTTAGACAGATCTGGGTTTCAGTGCGCACAAGGAACAGGGATGAGGGAGTGCTAGTTTGCTTTCTGTCACTGTGGCAAATAACACGACCAAAAGGAACATGAGAAGGGCTTATTTAGCTTACTAGTTCATATCACGGTCCATCAGTGAGGGCAATAGGGGTAGGAGCTCAACCCTCAGCTGCGGCTCCTTTTTCCTTATGTGTCAAGTTGACAACCAAGATCGGTCATCACAGAGGCCAAAAGATTATTAAATACACTGGCAACATTTCTTCAATTAAATCTCTGAGGCTCAGTGTTTTTGAGACAGCATTAGTTTTCCCTGGCAAATACACCTTAAGACTTTGATTCTTAATATTTTCCCTATATGAGCCCAACATTACTTAAATTTATTAACCATGGCATTATTTATTGTAACTTTTATTAAAGATTTAATATAGAAGCCATTTTTAGTATATTAAGTAAAATCAAAGATCTCTTTTAAATCACTGGGGAATACTCTTATGTATTACATTTCAAAACATAATGTTTCCTTGAACATGGTCAGATGTGTGACCCCTGATTCAGCTGAATACCCAGACCAAATGTTTGTGTCAGGATGTGCACACAAATGTACTGTGTCATGCTCAGCTAACAACTGCCCTCAAAGTCCAGAGGGTCCAGTTGGCAAAGACAGGGGTTGCTCTCACAAAGGCAACAGAAGCTTAGTGGCAAGATGCAGAATAACTGTGGCCACAGGCTTCTCTCTCTTCTCATTGCCCTGACTCTAGCCCTGTGGTTGCCATTCCTTCCCTTGGAATTACTAAGAACTAAACATAAACACTGGTTCTTCCTTCATCCTTTACGCCTTTGGACAAGGGAGCCAGGTGCACCGATGTCCTTTTAAGCTTTGCAAACCTATCAGCTCAGTTGCACATCCAACCAAATCATTCAAGCAGCTACCCCCAGGACAGCATCTTACCAACCTGCATAGAAAACCTTCCAAAACCAAGATTTGCACTGTTAAAAAGATACGGAACACAGGAAGTCCTGGAGAACAAGGATTATATCTTAATTATCTCTAGTTTCATAGAATATTCCAGAGAGTAGGGTTGGAACTAAATACACATTTGCTGAACTGAGTGAAAAATCTGTTCTGTTCAGAGGAGAAAAAATATAGTTTCTATAACATATCATAGTGAATCACTTCCAAGAGGAAAACTGTAAACACATTAGAAGTTTTCATTAAGTGTAGGAGTGCTCTTGGTGTTTCCTTCCTGGGCAGGAACTAGAAAGCAACATTTAAAATTCTGCTGGAAAGACAGCTAGGTCTCATGTAATTAAGGAAGAGTCGGCATTTACAAGCAAGATTGAGCTGCAGATGAAATTCAAGTGTTTTGAACACAGGCTTACACACACTCACCACCCCACCCCCACACACATACACACCCCCACACATATACCCTATGCTCTCTCTTCATTAAGTCAATTATATTTCTAGTGTTTAGAACTGTGTAATTGTGTAATGTTAAAAAACAAGCTGTGTCTGTATTTCTCTCCCTCCCTCTCTCTCTCTCTCTCTCTCTCTCTTTCTCTCTCTGTATGTGTTTAGGCACAGTTGACAAAAAGAGAGAGACAGAGACATTTTAATAACAAATATATTAAAACTCGATGACTCTTCTGCATGGCAAAACCCCAGCCCAGACATTTCTTTACATATGCTTTTTGCAATTTTCCACTTAGTTATTTATGGAATAATGGGGGGCAGGGAGCAGACAACTCGTACCATGGCAACCCTTACAGAACATGTTACACTTAATATTATCTGTCACTGCTTAGATGAGAGCACTTTTCATGGTGTGGGTGAGGAAGGAGCATTTGGCTTGATTATATGGGAGTCTAAATATACCAGGGAAACATAAGAACACAGGCTTTGTCTTCTCTGTGAAACAGTCCTGAGGCTTCCTTGACATTACCAAAATCCCCATGTCTCTTGTGGATGAACTAATAAAAATGTAACCTGACCACTAATGTCCTCATGTAATGAAGAGATCTGACTGTTATTCTAAGATGGAGAGCATGTTTGTTACCTCCAAACAGGAAAACTATCATTCCAGTGGTTGTTTCCTTTCTGGTACTCACTCTCTATTCTATGGATCTTAGTGACTTCCAAATCATTTGGTCATAGCCATCACTGAGTCAATCCACTTCTGAGGCAGCAAACAACTTTGCTCTTTCTCCTGGCTTCAATTTTAATTACCTTCTGTGGCCCATAGATTGATTCCCCTTCTTTGGATAAATCTTGTAGAATTTCCTGTGGTCTGTGAATTCCTTCAGGTGACAGGCAACATAAACTTAGAGTGACGGATGCTAGGAAAGGGCAATAGGATAATGTTCCACTTTGATTCCTATTGTTCTGATAAAACACCCTGACACAAAGCAGCTTTGGAGAAAAGGATTTATTTGGCTTACAACTCTAGATCAGTCTGTTTTGAGGCAAGTCAAGATAGGGACTCAAGGCACAAAAATGAAGGCAGGCTTACTTGCTACTCCACATAGCATTACCCCAAACCAAAAAAACAAAACAAAACAAAAAAAACAACTCAGCAGGTATTAAGTGGGATTTTTAAAAAGAAAAAAATACTTCATATTCAAGTAACATAAATACAAAACAGGAAGAATATCAATTAAAAGAGGAACGAAAAGAGAAGACAGAATAACTACATAAAACTACCAATAGGTATCAGTTGATTTGCCCATGCATGTATATACTTACGTCAAAACAACTTACATGGAAAGGTTAACACACAGAAAGATCTCTGTTTAAAGCTGTGTTTAAAACTGAATGTAGTGGCACACACACACATGACGTGCTTGCACTAGAAAGGCACCAAAGGGGAAGCCAAGGGATGTGCAAGTCAGCAAGCCCAGCCTGCTTTCCAAACCCCAGCACAGTGAAAGACCTTGTCTCAGAAGACGAGGAGGAGAACACGAGGGAACAACACCCCACACTGCCCTCTGCCTCCATACTCATGCAGACACAGGTGCACATGCACACACCCACACTTACCCACATGCGCACTCCGGTGTGCGCACACCATACTACCTTTGCATGAATTAAAGCTGCGGTGAAAACTCAAATACACATATACACATGCAGACACTGTGGTGAGGGAAGTTTTTTTTAATAAAATTTATTTATTTTATGTGTTTTTGATATCCCATTCATTCTCAGTCCCTTCACATCTACCCTCCTGCCCTGTAAACCCCCCCCAATAAAAAATTCAAAAAGAAAAAAGATAAAGAAAATAAAATGAGAAAATTTAAAAGGGGGAAGAATTAAAAATCTTACCATGGAAGCTGCAATGCAACCGAAAGAGTCAAGTCCAATACCCCTTTGTCCATACATCTCTACTTGCAAGTGTCCATTGTTCTGGTTTGAGGCCCCTGTTTTCCACTACACATTTGAAGTGGGGCCCCCACTAGGACTCTTCCTGAACATCATGCTGGAGCCCTGGGTTATAGAGATCCTGCAGCTTTGGATCTGTGGGTCAGGTACTTTCATGCACATCAGCAGATCATAAATGGATGGGTGTTGGGGCGGGCCAAGTCATAACCCTGGGTCTGGGACTGGGCATCTGTAGGATTGGTCTGCTAGATGAGAAATGGGGACAGCTCTCCCATGGTCACAATTTCTGCCCTGGCTCTTCTACACCAGTGCTAACTATTGTGCTGTTCTGGTGAGGTACAGGGTCTGATCTCCTGAGAGTTGCAGTTGGTGGGAGTCGGCAATGGCTCTTCCACTCATACGACCACAGTGTCAACCTCCCACCTGCCTCTGGCATTGATGGAAGTGGTGGTGGTGGAGAGTGGGGGGAGGGCACACTTCTTCCCTGAACCTATCGCCTTAAGACAGATGGGAAATGAGGACAGCTCTCCCATGGTCACAGTTTTTGGCCTGGCCTTCCCATACCTGCACTAATGGTGTTGGCTCAATTGTGCTGCTCTGATAAGGTACAGAGCCTGCTCTCCTGAGTGTTTCAGCAGGTCAGGGTCAGGGATATGGTGATACAGTGTTAAAAATGGTTTCTTTCAACAATTTAGGAAATAGCTTTATGATACATAAAACATTATAGAGAAATTGAAAAAAAGAAAAATGAAAGAGATAAATTCCCTTAAAGTGTGTTATGGAGCTATTATAACTGTGACAGCTGAAGAACCAGAGAAGAACAGGAAATTATAGCCCAATTTAGTCATGAATATAGATGCAAACCCTGAAAAGAAATGTGAAGAAAAAGAATCAAACAATTAAATGAAAAATCATTTATGAAGGGATTTCAAAGATGTTTTAACCTGAGGAAAATGAGGAGTTTAAATAATCACATTAAGAAGGAAAATGCATTAGGTACAGGATGTGCAAAACATACCTTTACTAAGCTCCAATAAGTTTTAATAACAAGAACTCTTAGGAAAATGAAGATAAAAGGAATCATTTGCTACTCTGAAATGATTCCTATTAGCTACAGAAATATCATATTTATACTGCTTTTATTAGCTAGTATTCCAAGATCCTTAATCAGCACATTAAGACAAAAAAATCAAAGACATAAAAACTTTACATTTTTATCAATTTTAATGATTGAAAACTTGAGGTTTGATGAGTAAATTGTAATTATTAATAAACATATTGAGCAAATCTGCTTGATATGAATATATTATGCTAATAATAAACAAATACAAGCAATTTTTAAATGGTAATTGTTTATTTATATATTTTATTTAAATTAGAAACAAGCTTGCTTCACATGTCAATCCCAACTCCCTCCCCCTTCCTTCCCCACACCCCCCACCACTGCCCCCAATCTCCCATCCTATCCCCCCTCCACTCCCCAGGGAGGGTGAGGCTTCCCATGGTGGATCTTCAAAGTCTGTCAAATCATCCTGGGCAGGGCCTAGGCCCTCCCCCATGTATCCAGGCTGAGAAAGCATCCCTCCATGTGGAATGGGCTCCTAAAGTCCATTCAGATGCCAGGAATAAATACTGATCTACTCCCTGAGGCCCCATAGATTGCAAGGCCTCCTCACTGATACCCAAATTTAGAGAGTCTGGATAAGTCCCATGCTGGCCTCTCAGCTATCAGTCTGAGGTCCATGAGCTCCCACTTGTTCAGGGCAGCTGTTTTTGTGTGTTTCACCAGCCTGGTTTTGATCCCTTTTCTCATCACTCCTCCGTCTCTGCAACTGGGTTCCAGGAGTTCACTTCAGTGTTTAGCTGTGGGTGTCTGTCTCTGCTTCCATCAGCCACTGGATGAAGACTCTAGGATGGCATATAAGGTAATCGTCAATCTCGTTATTGGGGAAGGGCTTTTAATGTAGCCTCCCCACTATTGCTTAGATTGCCAGTTGGTGTCGTCCTTGTAGATCTCTGGAAATCTCACTAGTGCCAGATATCTCCTCAAACCTATAATGACCCCCTCTATTATGGTAATCCTTCTAATCTATTCTTCCCTAAACTCAACCTTCCTGCTCCCCCATGTCCTCCTCTCCCCTCCTCTTCTCCCTCTCTCTTTCTCCCTGCTCCCTCTCCCCTACCTGGATGTTCCCAATCCTCTCAGGAGATCCTGTCCCATTCTCCTTCTACAGGGTACCATGTATATCTCTCTTAGGGTCCTCCCAATTCCCCATACTCTCTGGCAGTGGGATTGTAGGCTGGCACTTCCCTACTCATGTCTAAAATCCATATGTGAGTGAGTACATACCATATTTGTCGTTTTGTGACTGGGTTACCTCACTCAGGATGGTTTCTTCTAGTGCCATCCATTTGCCTGAGAATTTCAAGATTCCATTGATTTTTCCACTGAATAGTACTCCGTTGTGCAAATGTGCCACACTTTCTCTATACACTCTTCAATTGAGGGGCATCTAGGTTGCTTCCTGGATCTGGCTATTATAAATAATGCTGCTATGAACATAGTGGAATAGATACCTTTGTTGTATGTAAGTGCATCTTTTGGGTATATACCTAAGAGCAGAATTGCTGGGTCTTGTGGTAGACTGATTCCCATTTCCTGAGGAATCTCCATACTGATTTCCAAAGTGGCTGTATGAGTTGGCATTCCCACCAGCAGGAGTAGTTCCCCTTTCTCCATATCATCCCCAACATAAGCTGGCATTTATGTTTCTGATTTTAGCCATTCTGGCAGGAATAAGATGGCATCTCAGAGTTGTTTTGATTTGATTTTCCCTGATGGCTAAGGATAGTGACCACTTTCTTAATTGTCTATCAGCCATTTTAGACTCCTCTATTGAGAATTCTCTATTTAGTTCTGCAGCCCACTTTTTAATTGGATCCTTTTGTGCTTTGGAGTCTTATTTCTTGAGTTCTTTGTAAATTTTGGAGATCAGCCGTCTGTCAGATGTGGGGTTAGTGAATATCTTTTCCCATTCTGTGGGCTGCGTTTTTGTCTTGTTGACTGTGTCCTTTGCCTTACAGAAGCTTCTCAGTTTCAGGAGGTCCCATTTATTAATTGTCGATTTCAGTGTCTGTGCTACTGGAGTTATGTTCAGGAAGCTGTCTCCTGTACCAATTTGTTCAATGGTACCTCTCTCTTATTTTCACTTCTAAGAGGTTCTGTGATGCTGGATTTATGTTGAGGTCTTTGATCCATTTGGACTTAAGTTTTGAGCATGGTGATAGACATGGATCTATCTACATGCCAACATCCAATTATGACAGTACCATTTCTTGAAGATGTTTTCTTTATTCCATTGTATAATTTTAACTTCTTTGTCAAAGTTCAAGTGTTCATAGGTGTATGGGTCAGTATCAGGGTTTTCAATTCCATTCCATTGGTCTACCTGTATATTTTTGTGCCAATACCAAGCTCTTCTCAGGATATACCTCTATAATAGAGCTTGAAGTCAGGGATGGTGATGCCTCCGGAAGTTCCTTTATTGTAGAGGGTTATTTTGGATATCCTAGATCTTTTGTTTTTCCATATAAAGTTGATTATTGTTCTTTCAAGGTCTGTGAAGAATTGTGCCAATAATTTGATGGGGAGTTCATTTAATCCGTAGATTGCTTTTGGTAAGATTGCCGAAAATGGCAATTTTCATAAAGGAAGAAAATTATAGGTAGTGGTAATATAAATTTTTCCTTCACTTTAGGGAACTGCCTGGTAGATCTTTATAAGGATTTTATATATGAATTAGGAACTTCCTTCCTATCTACCCTTATAAGTAGCTAACTCCATTGATACTATACCTGAGAAAGAAAACAGAAACATATCCACAAAGCAATTTATACAATCTCCTGCAAGATTTTCTCACAATAGACAAAACCTTGACACAACTCAATCATCTATCACTATGAGAGTTGAAAGTACCTGCAACTCAAACATTTAAGTGAAAACTTTCTTTCTCTTCTGCATTTTCCCTCTCTCTTCCCCATATATTGATTTTTTCATGTTTCCTTCTAAGTTTTCTGAAATCTCCAAGTCTGTACATGACGCTTAATGACAAACCCCAAAGGCCATTTCTTCTCAGTGACCTTTCTTAACTCTCTTTTTCTTCTTCTTGACTTATTAATGTGTAAGTCACCTAAGGCATAATTATTATCTCAATTTTCTATATACGCATATACTTTGAGAGATCAAATCTAATCCTAAAGATTTAAAGATCACATATCTGTCCATGACTTTTGTCTTAGTTATTTTCATATTGCTGTGACAATATACTGTCACCAAGGTAACTTATAGAAGAAAATGTACAATGAGGGACTACAGCATCAGAGGGTGAGTTCATGATGATCATGGCAGGGAGCATGACAGAAGGAAAGCATGATACTGGAGCAGTAGCTGATCATTTACAAGTTGAGACAACAACCACAAGACACACAGAGAAAGACCTAGCCAGAAAGGGGATGGACTTTTAAAACCTCAAAGCCCATATCTAGTGACACACTTTCTCCAACAGGGCCACACCTCCTAATTCTTCCCCAACAGTTTTAACAACTAGATACCAAGTATTCAAATATATGATCCTGTGGAGGACATCATCATTCAAGCCACCACATCTCTCAAGTGTAACCTTCTAGCTCAGACTTTTACTTCAAAGTTGAAACATAGTCCCTTTCTTCTTCAAAACTTTTATTCATATGTGAAACAAGTTTCTCAAATGAAACAGATCAAATGAATGAATTAATGCATAAATAAATAATACATACTGGCATTTTCCACACAATGCTGTAAGGCACTTCTCAATTTCAGTTGGCAACTTCACTCCAACCATTATTCAAATAAAAACACATAAAGTTGTCCTTTATATTTACTTTCTTTTATAATCCAACCCTTATTAGCTTGGATGTTGATGACAGACTATCATTCCTTTCTGAGAAGTGACAAGGCACCTATCAGGTTGTATTGATGAATGAGGTAACATTATAAGAATTGCCAGATACTAGCAGTTTATACACTAAAAGTTTATATTTACATTATGCAGATATTCCTTGCCTGGGATTCTCTGGATAGTCTTCTAAGACATATTAAAGGAACACAGATCTGGTTTCTCTACTGGCTTGGCAATTCCTTAGACCTCAGTGATGACACCAGAAGTGTTGTGGAATAGTTGTACACTGTGTAAAGATATATTGCTGTGATTGGCTTAATTAAGAGCTCAATGGCCAATAGGTAGACAGGAGGTATAGGCAGAACTTCCAGGCAGAGAGAGGAAGGAGGAGGAGATAAGCAAGGTGCAGAGGAGATACCAATGAAGCATGGAGGGAGTTGGGCATACAGAATGAAAGAAATATAAAAATTCACATGGTAAAATAATAAATTGGTTAATTTAAGTAATAAGAGTGAGGTAGGAAACAAGCCTAAGCTATACGCTGAGATTTCATATTTAATAATTAGTCTCAGTGTCATTATTTTCAGACTGGTTGTCCCAACAAAAAAGTACAGCTACACAGAAGTGTGTAATCATTTGTCCCCACAGTGTATTGCCCAAGTCCAGACATATGATGGTAGAGGCTAGATAACTGTTACTTGCAATGGCATGGGTTTATCAAAAAGTATCCCTATTTGTACATTTGTCTCTGTATGCTCTACAATAACAAAAATGATATTCTTAACCCTATCACTCCTCTGATTAAAATCCACAGTATAGTCTACTTAACCCAGTGTGAGAACAAAGGTTCCTAACAGTTGCAATATCAGAACCTTTATAACAACTTCCATCTTATCTCCTACTTACTTTCCCAACCTCTACACTGTTCCAAGCACAGAGAATTATTTCTATTCCTCATATATGGCAGGCATTCTCCAAGTGAGAGCTTGGTTCTCTCTGGGTCTTTTGCTAAGAAATCTTCAAGCCAGATATGATGATGGATAACCTCTTGGCATCATTCAAGTCTTTGTTCATGTATCTCCATATTAGTGAAGCTCATTCTAAACTGTCTGTTATATTTTGAATATAAAATACCCTCCATAGGGTCACGTTTGAAAACTAGGTCCCAGATGGTGGTGCTCTCTTGATGACACTTTAGGAGACAGATCCTTGCTGGAAGAATATCACCTTAGAGATTTGATAGCCTACACCAGTTTGTGTCAATCCTGTGCTTCCTATCTGTGGATGCAATGTGACATTTCATCTCACATTCCTGTCACCATACTTGCCTACCATGATAGACTGCATCCCCTCAAACTGCAAGTCAAAGTAAATCCTTCCCCCATTCAAGTTACTTCTTGTCAGGTATTTTGTTATAGCAGTGAGAAAAGGAAGTAGTGTATATCCTACCCACTGCTCTGCCTCAAGCCTTCCTCTCTCCTGAAACTAGAAGGTAGCACCCTCTTCCCCTTTGCTACCCTATTACTCTACCAGAAAGGAAGCACCAAAGTAGAACTTCTTTATTTAGTTTTGCTGATGGCACACATAAAGGTAAGTGGATTATAAGAGATGCAGTTTTTTCTTTCTGAAAAATATATCAGTATCACCTCCTCATTATATCACAAGTCCAATATTACCACTCCATTTTATAGGTAATAAACTGAGGCACTGGGAGATTTTACAGCATGTCAAGAATGCCCATTCCTGATAATGAACTTGACTTCTACCCTATATGCCATCCTAGAACCTTCATCCAGTGACTGATGGAAGCAAAGGCAAACACCCACAGTTAAACACTGAACTGAACCCAAGGAACCCAGTGACAGAGAGAGAGGAGCGATGAGCAAATTGGCAAAGAATGTACTGGTGAAACCAGCAGAGACAGCTGATCTGAAAAAGGGGGGAGCTCTTGGGCCCTAGACCGACATCTGGGAGACTAGCACGGGAATGATCCAGACCCCCTGAGTGTGAGAATAAGTGGGAAGGCCTGGGCACCTATGGGGCCCTGGGCAGTAGATCAGTGTTTATCCCTGGCATACAAATGGACTTTGTGTGTCCATAACACAAAGAGGGAGGCTCTCTCAGCCTGGACACTTAGGGGAGTGCCTGGACCCTGACCTGAGAGAAATGACAGACTCTGGATATCCCTTCTGTGGAAGGAAGTGGGGATAGGGTGGGAGGCTGGGGGGATATTGGGGGGCTGCGGGAGGAGGGGAGGAAGAGGGAACTGGGATTGACATGTGAAGCAAGCTATTTAAAATTAAAGTAGTAAAAAAGACAACCCAATTTAAAAAAAGAATGATTTTCTACAAACATTTAGAAGTGGTAAAGCTGCCGTTATACCCTGAAAGACTCTCTCCAGGGGACATGTGAAAAATCATTATATTAATACACTTCTCCATCTAATATTTTCAGCACTTTTATAATCCATAGTAGAAACTTGAATTAAGTATTCTCAGTGGTAATATGTCTAGATGAGAGATCAAGAAACTCAGGCACACCAACTTTCCCAATCACATAATAAACAAGAGATAGAATCACATTAGATCCAAGTTTGTTTCAAACACTTCAATACCTAGCATTGTATCTCTCTCTCTCTCTCTCTCTCTGTCTCTCTCTGTCTCTCTCTCTGTCTCTCTCTGTCTCTGTCTCTGTCTCTCTCTCTCTCTCTCACACACACACATACACTGGATATATAAGTATCCTTTCAATTCCAAAAACACTTCCAGATTCCATAAATGCTTTCTTCATTTTAGCACACATGATCATGTTTTCTTTAAGGGGTGATTCTTATTTCAAATACAGCAAATATTATATTACTAAATCTAACCACATGACATTATACTACTATCCACAACAATTTAATTACTCAGTGGAGATAAAGTCAGGGCTTCTGACCTGAATCTTGTGGTCTCTTCTCACCATGTCGAACATTTTTAATTAATTAGATGGTCAATTCTGTTTAATTCAGTGTTTCACAGACTTGAATCATTTCCTAGTTGATCTCACCCAAATAACACTTTGATTGCCGTCTTTCCATGTCCATTTGGATTTTAATCCAGATTTGAGTCAAGCTGGACTCCAAGTGTATGGTCCACAGTGAAGTCACTTGGTAACTGATATTGTGGAAGTGAGGACTTGGAAGGAGATTGTTGCCATGCATCAATCAGTATGAGGAGCTCAGGTACTCACTACCCAACAGGGATGCTGATTAATTTTGCCAAGAACCAATTAGTCTCCATAGTACTAATTCTCAAGGAAGGTTCTTATCAACACTGCCCTCATTTAAACAAATATTTAAGACATTTAGTCATGAGGACATATGCAGAACAATTAGACTTCCTGAAGAAGATTCATAATTCTTAGGTAAACTTAGAATATACATTAACCCCATTTGCTTGCTTTGAACAGAAAGACCTCTAAATTCTCTCAGCCTTGAAAGGAAAATATATTAATTGGTGCTTAGAATGAGAGTGAGTCTTCTAAGGTTGAGTGATTCATATGGTTGAATTTAGGAAGGGATATGCAGACTACCTGTGACAATTCTTATATGAAACCCTAAGAGTTTTTACATGGCCACATTGCCTTCTGTACTGGCCAGCTGTTGCTTTCAATGTGCCTACAATTTCTTAATATGGAAAGAACTAATCTACAATTCAATCTTATCCTCATAGTTCTCTAAAAATGTTGTCCCGTCTTCACATGTAAAAGTACATATGTGACACCCATTTTTGTCAAAACACCCTAAATCCTGAGTGTCTGTACTGTGCTGTAGGAGTGAGCATGCAACCTAAAAACAGTTGTGAATAGCAAAGAATAGGTTGATGGTGACTCTAAGGCATTTAATAGTTAATATTACTTGTCCATTGCTCCAATACATTGTTTCAAAATCTATCACATTAAAACACATATTTTGTAGATTCTGTTTTTCAGAAATCCATGCATGTATTAAATGAGTCATCCAAATTATAGTCTCCAAAAGGCTGAAGGTCATTGTCACCCAGGGACTCTGTCAGAAGTTCCCTCCATGTGAATTGAATAAGGGCTACTACAGTAGGCCCATGAGGCCTCAACCCTACACAAAGAACTATACAGAAAGTTTTATTACGACTACTTTCACACTGGGTACTTTCATCTGGCAGATAGCAGTAGTCATAGAACTGAATAAAACTAATAGTGTCAGATACAGGTTTGCTCTTTAGTTGTGGACTATATGAAAGATACCTGCAGAGACTCAAATGGAACTCAGTGTTACTTTTCCTTATTTCAAATCATCTCATTATCATCACTCTCTATACCAAACTCTTAAAGAAAAGCCAATCTTTATGCCTACCAAGTACTATTAACTATGCTATGCAGTTGGTCTATGTTCTTTGAGAAAAAATAAGAAAGAAAATAAGGTTATAATAAATATCCTGTGAAGCAGCTATTCCAAAAGCTGTATCTGGTGTTCAAGATGCTTTAATAATTGGCTCCACTTTAGGCTACTCACAGGGAAGAGAGACTAAAGAATAGTCATGGCTCTTCATTGCCTTGAATGGGGAGTAACTTCTATTCCTTCTGCCCATAGTCCAATGTCCATAATTATTTACAGACACTAACCAAACTCTAAAGTGGCTGAAAGTGCAGTTTCCTGTGTACCCAGAGAACAGCATGAACCCTGAGAGTATTCTTTATGTTTTAATACGTTTATTTTTATTTAAATAACATTTTCAATTTATTTTACATACTAACCAGCTTCCCCTCCCTCCTGTCCTCCCATTATCCTCCTGTTTCCCATCTACCTCCTCCCCAACTACTCCTCCTCCATCTCCATTCTTAAAGGGACAGGCTTCCCATGGCTTGCCAAGGCATGGCACATCAAATTGAGGCAGGACCAAGCTCCTGCCCTTCTATCAAGGCTGGACCAGTTAATCTAACATGGGGAATAGGTTACAAAAAGCCAGCTGAACATAAGGGAGTATCCTGCTCTCACTATTAGAATCCTTACTAAGAGACCAAGGTACACAATTATTGCACACATGCAGAGAGCCTAAGTCAGTCTCATGCAGGCTCCCTGACTGTTGGTCCAGCATCCATGAGCTCTCTCTGGCTCAGATGAGCTGACTCTGTGGGTTACCCCACATCACGACGCCTTGGCTGGTACAATCACTCCTCCCTCTGTTCAGCAAGACAATTGGAGCACAGGACAGCACTTGTCTGTGCATCTCTGCTACTGCTTCCATCAGGTACTGGATAGAGTATCTCTGATGTCAATTAGGGAAGTCACCAACATGCTTTCAGTAGATGGCCAATTCTGGCACCCTCTCCACTGTTGCTAGGAGTTTTAGTTGGGGTTATTCTTGTGTGTTCCTGGGGTTTCCCTGGCACTAGGTTTCTCCCTAACCTCCAGATGCCTCTCCATCGAGATGTCTCTTTTGTTACTCTCCCTCTCCATCTTGCCCCCAACCTGCTTTCTACATCCTGCTCACCCAACCCATTCCCTCTAGTTCCCATCTCTCCATACCCCAGAGCCCTGCTACCAGGGAAATTCACGTATGCCTCTTTGGACTCACCTTGTTATCTAGCCTCTCTGAGGCTATGGATTATAGGATATTTGTCCTATACTTTAACCATGTCTAAGTGACTACATACCATATTTGTCTTTCTGGGTCTGGGTTATCTCATTCAATGATTTTTTTCTACAAATTTCATGAAGCAATCTTTTTTATACAAGAATAGTACTCCATTGTATAAATGCACCACATTCTCCTCATCCATTCTTTGGTAGAGGGGTATCTAGATTTTTTTCAGGTTCTGGCATTACAAATAATGCTGCTATGAAATACCTGAGCAAGTGACAATGGAATCGAATCAAAGACCCTGACATAAATCTACACAAAGACCCTGACAAAAATCTACCTGATTTTTGACAAAGAAGCCAGAATTATGCAATGGAAAAAGGAAAACATCTTCAATAAATGGTGCTGCCATAACATGTAGAACAATGCAAATAGATCCGTATCTATTGCCCTGAACAAAACTCAAGTTCAAGTGGATCAAAGACCTTAACATAAGTCCAGTTACACTGAACCTGATAGAAAAGAAAGTGGGAAGTAGTTTTTAATGCGTTGGCACAGGAGACTACTTCCTGAATATAGGTAGTAACACAAACACTGAGAGCAACAATTAATAAATGGAACCTCTGGAAACTGAAAAGCTTCTATAAGGCAAAGGACACTGTCAGTATAACAAAACGACAGCCTACAGAGTGGGAAAAGATCCTCACCAACCCCACATCTGACAGAAGCCTGATCCCCGAAATATACAAAGAACTCAAGAAGCTAAACATCAAAATACCAAATAATACAATTTTAAAAATCGGTACAGATCTAAATAGAGACTTCTCAACAGAATTTCAAATGTCCAAAAGACACTTAAAGATTGCTCAACATCCTTAGTAATCATTTAAATGCATATCAAAATGACTCTGAGATACCATCTTACACCTGTCAGAATGGTTAATTTCAAAACCACTGATGAAAGCTTATGATGGAGAGGATGTGGACTAAGGGGAGCACTTCTCCACTTCTGGTGGGAGTGAAAATTTGACAGCCACCTTTGGAAAACAGTAGGGTGGTATCTTAGAAAATTGGGAATCAATTTGCCTCAAGACTAGATATACTAGTTTTAAACATATAACCAAAGGATGCACAATTATACCATCATAGTATTCAATACCACATCCACATTCCCTTTTTTAAGTGCTTCTGCTGAGCTTCAGAAAATGTAGCCAGTTTTCCAAGGGATTAGTACATACTCTCAATGTAGATAACAATATCCGATGAACTGACAGTCACCACAGAATGAAAAGAGAAGCAGAGTAAACCAGCTGAACACCTACCGTGGCATTCTCCTTTGTCCCCATCTACCCAGTTGTGAGCAAATTCCTACCAACATAGTGGGGATCTGCACATGCCAATATGCCTTCCATGCCATGATGGACTGTATCTTCAAATCATGAGCCAAAATAGAATCACCCTTTCTTCACTTGCATCTTCTCAGGTATTTGGTCACAGCACAGCAATAAGAAAAGTAATTAATACAGTATTACAACCAGCCAGTACCAAATACAGCTAAGGATACTGTTTTAGGTTTTAGGACTATGGGCATCTTTGAGTACTAGTTGCCTCCTGGTACCTGGCACATTAGTACTGAATAATAAATAACTGATTAATACATGCAAGAGTTATAGAATTATAAGCCTTGATTCGTGATTAAAGCAAATGGTGTATGTTTCATGGCTTCAAAAATTTCACAGTATTTTAGTGGCTACAAGTTGAAAAGATTGCTCTTAACCAATAGAGAAAAAAGACCAAAAGTCAAGGCAAGATCTTGAGGGTGCATGGAAAGGTCTGTGCATCCAAGGGAGATAGCTGAGTGTTGTAGCCAAAGGTGGCAATTTTTTTTTCTGTTTCTCTACCAACCTTGGTTTGTACCCAGTTCAAAGAAAATAATTCAGAACGCATGCAAATTTTCAATATAGGAAAGTTTCCTTAACCGCGGAAGCACACCCTGAGGAGCCACCACATTTGGACATGATAATACAAACCATATCCTGTATTCTAAACGCATTATCGAATCCTCAGCAATTACTGGAATCTGCTGTTAGGAGTTGTAGTGAGGCCATTTTCAAAGTTGGCATGAAACAGAGAAATGATGAACTCGAGCTCCATGCATTTTCTTTTCCACTAATGAATACTTCTTTTGTTCCAAAGTCTCCCCAAGTGACTCTGCCTGACAATACAGGTAATTAATGAATCATTCTTATGGATTCAGATACTGCTGAAAAAATGAGGGGACTTGATAATTGAATCTGCATCCAAACTTTCCCATTATCTAAATGACTAATAAGTCTACATTAAATTAATAATACTTTCTAGGAACTTTTTTAGAGCTTATTGATAATGCCCAGTTGAAAACAGAAAATGTTGGTAGTGAAGCTTTGCCAAATCAGATCAGAGATGGAATTCTCCTTTACTCCTGTTGAGATGTTTGCAATTGGAATTCAGTAGGGCTGGAAAGATTGCCTCCTGAGGGCCAGTGGAAGGTCAGAGTTTGTCTCTGCCTGTTGTCTCACTTTATGAGCCTTGGGATTACAGACTCCCATACACATGAGCCCATGCTTCATGTGTATTCTAGGAATTTGACCTTGGATTCTTAAGCTTGCACCATAAGGACCTTACACACTGAGTCATCTCCCCAGCCCTTAGGAGAGTTTTGTTTTTGTTTTCTTTTAATTTTAATTTTAAATAGCTTGTTTTACATGTCAATCCCAGTTCCCTCTCCCTCCCCTCCTCCTGCACCCTTCCCACCATCCCCCCATCCTCCCACCCTATTGCCAATTCCTTCCACAGAGGGGATACTAGAGTCTATCATTTCACTCAGGGTAGGGTCCAGGCACTTCCCTAAGAGTCCAGGCAGAGAGAGCAACCCTCTTTGTGTTATGGACACACGATGTCTATTAGTATTTGAGGGATAAACACTGATCCACTGCTCAGGACCCCATAGGTAGTCCAGGCCTCTTCATTGACTCTCTCATTCAGGGTATCTGGATAGGTCCCATGCTGGCCTCCCAGCTGTCAGTCTGGGGTCCAAGAGCCCTCCCCTGTTTGGATCAGCTGTCTCTGCTGGTGAGATTTTTGTTTTTGCTTTTGGTCTGTTTGTAATTTTTAATTACATAGACAAGCAATTTGTTTTGAAAAAACAAAAAAGAGATTTGAAATAGCTAACTTCCAGAGTTAACAAGAAAAATATATTTAATACTTCTAGATTTATTTTGCTAAACCACCCTCAAAATCAATCAACTCTAGGACACCTCTATGACAGAAATTAAAGTTCACTTGGCTCTTATTTCTGGAGTAGGTAAAGAAAAATAAGTGTAGAAGTCAAAACATGCCCCAGATTATCTTTGTTGGCAGTGGTCTTGACAGATGTTAACATGTTAACTTGTTTCCCATTCCTCCAACTCTGCAGGGAGGAGTAAGAGCTAATAGATGAAACATGTGATTTAAGAACTGTTTAAATGAAGGATTTTTTTGTACTGAGGAATCTAATGGTCTTTTCTTGTTCTGAAGAAATGAGTAATTTGAAAACAGTAATAGGTGTTACAATTGATCTCACTAAAATATCCCAGATGTTATACAATTTGAAGAAGCACATAATAAATGATAAGCAGTTACTTATAAAGACAAGATTATTTGCTATTTGTTGTGTAGCAGCTTCCTATGAGATTAAAACCTTTCATCTTGGAGCAAATCTCGTTAAACACAGGCTCTAAAAAGGAGGTGAACTAGGATGTCCTAAGGGGAAGTGAGACTCTACTATCTGCAGGAAGCTCCTTATACTCAGGAAGTAAACACCCGAAACCCTTCAGTGAGTCCCTAAAGCTGACCAAAAACACTAGCCCCTTCACTCCCCAACACTGAGGATTGCGGAGACACTCTCTGACACACTGAGCTAACTGGAAGAGGTGGAGACCAACTGAGTAATCTGAAAAGGACACTGTTGAGGTGCCAGCAGCAGTTCAGCTTTGGTGAACTGTCACTCATGCTGAGGAGGATGTGGGGATGCAGATGACTGAGTCCTTTTGCTCCAGTAAGTAATAACAATAATAGTTATACTTTGGTGGTATCCTTGTTTTGGTTTGTCATCAGTTCTCTATTTGGGTTAGCTGATGATGATCCATATCTCCCTGGGAATAGACTTAACACACACCCCATGTTGTTTCACAGCAAATGTAGAAAATGTGTGAGACAAAGTATTAGGAAAACTGCTTTTCAGAATGTCTTAGAAGGATTCATTGAGATCCCTTCTTGGGACAAAGAGAAGATAACTAAAGAAACCAGAAAGCAAAGAGTGGTATGTGTGGCAATAAGCAAATTGGGAATGTCTGAGACTTCGATAAAATGAAACAGGCTTTTGGTACCTCATAATGAATAGACTCAGTTTGCCGATTTTCCTGAAGCACACACTGCTTCTTTGAAAGATTATTGATGGTGACTTTAAGACAAGGAAAATGAATCAGGAACAGGTTGAAGAGACTCATTGCTTCACTTTGTAAATCTGTGGTTTCTGTGGCACATTTCCACAGAGACACTGAAGGAATCACTTTGGGTGTGCAGAAAAGATTGAAAAGAGCACCTGAATCATGCTGTTGAGAGACATCAGTATTTGACTTGTGAGTCAAGGCAAATGTTAAGCTTGAAATGCAGCATATGCATATCAGTCTACTGTAAGTTTTCAGAATCTATTACCTTGTCAAAGAATGAGAAGTACATGAAGTCAGAAACCTTGCCAGCAATCTCTAGCTGTTCTTTTATTCTGCTGGGTATCCAAAGTTTCAAAAGCAGATGTAAGTGCACCATTTAATAACCTTGTGCATTATTTTTTTCAGCAGCATGACCAGGAAAACAACAGATCACTAATATAGTCTAGGCACTAGGCATCATTTAAATAAAACCTGAAGGGAGTTAAATGTATCTTAACTTGTAACTATTACAATGACTAGATAGGCCATGAACTTAGGAGAAAACCAAATACTACTGTTCTCTAAAGGCATGTTGTAATAGGATGACCAGTAACAATATTCTTTATTCTCGTAGATCAGTGCCTTGTTCAGCCATCACTAGAGAAGCTTCTTCCTGTATTAGATGGGAACAAAGACAGAAACCCACAGCCAGACAATGTTCAGAAATTAGATAACTCAGAACATTCAGTCCTAAATGGGATATCTCCATTAAATCTCTTCCCTCAGAGCTCAGGGAAGCCTGCAGTAAAGGAAGCTAAAAAACTGTAAGAACCTGAGGGGAAGGAGGACACTAAGAAAATAAGACCTTCCAAACTCAGCAGGACAGATAACATATGCAAATTCACAGATATAGTGGCAGTATGCACAGGCCTGTATGGTTCTATCAGATGGGGTCCCAAGACTGAGAATGGAAGTGGACTCAAGCTTCCATCCCTGTTCTTGAAGCTATCTCCAGCTGATAACCACTGACAAATGAAAAACTAGCTTTCTCCAATGGAGTCTCTCTGGGGAAACAAAATCACTCTTAAGGGTAGACCCCATACCTTGCAGTAGATGGTCAACATAAAATGAATTCAAAGACATCTTTGAAAGTTCTTTGTCTCACGTCTTGTTGGGGCTTTTTTTTTTTAACTTTACAGGCCTTTTTCATATAAATATGGCTACTGGTTTTGAGTTTTAGGGGATTCCTGTGTGTGTGAATGTGTGTTTCCCTGCATTTACATATGTTTCTCAGGTATTTTCTTTACCTCTTTGTCTTCTGTTTGTTGGTTTTATATGGTTCCAATTTGTTTGTGTTTGCTATATCTTTTTTTATTTTTTATTATTATTTAGATGCCTGTTTGCTTTCTGATGTGAGATAGAAAGAGTGTAGATTCAGATAGGAGGTGAGATGGGGAGGATATTGGAAGAGTTGGGGGAAGGAAAATCATAATCAAAATATATTGTATAAAAATTATTTTCATTATAGAAAGATTTAAAGCTGAAATTAGAAAATTAAAGGAAAGAGCATAACTTCTTTTATCTTAACATATTCAAAACCTAATATGTTCATCATTGGAAGTAATATTCTTCGCCATATTGTCCCTTCTGCAAATCACACTATTCATTTGTTTGCTAAACACTAAGTCCATATCAAAGATCCATTTCCTTCACCAGCCCCCTTCATCACTATTAATATCTAAACAAATCACTTCTATTTCAGTTTTATAATTGTTCATTGCCATCTCTGGTAGAGAACAGTGTACATTGCCCTATTTTTATGTTTGTGTCTTTTCTCTGATTAAACTGTATGTTCCTTCATGTTGGAGATCTTGGCCTTTTATCTCTTATTCTTCCACTTGGCTGTCTATACACTAAGACGGGCAAAGTGTCATTCAATTTCTGTTGACTACATAATGAACATTGTTTTGAGATATTTTCATACTGTAAAGAGGTACTACTGTGATTAATGTAATAAAAAGCTGAACATCCAATAGCTATACAGGAGAGATAGGTAGGACTTCCAAGCAGAGAGTGAAAGAGGATAAAATTGAGGCACTTAGGATATGCCAGCAAGACACAGAACAAGTTGGACACACAAAATAAGAAAAGAGGTTGTAGAGAGAAGCCTTCTCGCCAGCCTGGTTCCAGAGCTGCATCAGTCCCAAATAGACACACAGGAGGCTATATTAATTATGAAGCTTTTGGCCTTGCTTGTTTCTTACTGGCTAGCTCTGACTTAAGTATTTATCCCATAATTGTTAATCTAAGTATTTCTCTTATTGGGGAAGTTTCCAGGCTTCCTACCCCATGGCGGTTACATCTTGACTTCCTTGTGTTTCTCCTACCCAGAGTTCTCCTGGATTCCTAGTCCCATCTATCTTGCTTCCCTATTGGCCAACAGTGCTTTATTGACATATACACAGAACTTCCCCAAAAAGAGGTAAAAGCCACATGTTAGAATGTAGATTAATAAAAAGTATGGGTTAATGTAACTTACAAGAGCTAGTGGGACAATCCTAAGCTAAGGCTGAGTTTTCATAATTATTAATAAGTCTCTGTCATTATTTGTGAGCTGGCAATCTAAAGGAAAGTCTGATTACAGAACATTTGTTGAAGAACAAATGAATAGATATATTATGGAATGTATGAATGAAGGAATGAGTAAGTGAATGAATAAACATCTACACAAGGCGACTATGCTAAACACTTCATTTTGTTTACCTGATTCACTGAAGTTTTCTTTTAAGAAAACTAGAACTCAAAGATTTGGAATCACTCTACACAGGAACTTTAGTAGTTAGGAACAATCAATGGTCACAGAGAGGCAGGATGACACCACTATATAAAAAGAGCCATTGGGTGTCTGCTTAGAAAACTTGGGAGCAAATCATGATGTGTAGAATTTAGATGAAGAAATGGTTGGCATGGGGGGTTTCTACATGATAATAGAGTCTATTCAGAATATCAAATTTACTGTGGAAATACCAAAAGCAGAAGAAAATGTCACACATTGGCAAAAAAAAAAGTGAGAAGTCAATTATGTAAACTTCAATTTCTTTGAAGGGGAAAGATTGTAATCCAAAGCTCAACTTCACATTTCCTGTTTAAATATTGTTAATTTGGGTGTTAATCTGTATTTGATTGCTAGAGTATGGGTTGCAAATATTGATTACTATAAAATGAAGACTAGGCTTCATTTGTGAAAGGAAGCTGAAAGCTCATTTATGTCAACCTAAGTGGTAAACACCATCTTGAGAGCCCGAGTCATTCCCAAACTAAAGGGGGATTTTTTTCCCACTTTTACTCTGCTTTACCAGTCTCTATTCACTTGACCAAATTTAGATCCCATATCTGGGCATATGCACAAAACACAAAATAAGAGATTCCCTTCATTGACTTCTTACTATAAAACTATATTTTCCTAAGGAACCACAAGGCATGCCATGTCTCTTAAAGATTGACAAACTCAACCTGTGATATACAGTAAAGGAGAAAGATCACAAGAAAGAATCCCAGCTGAGAAGAATATGCTACCTGAACATGCTTTCCTTTTATTAACAACAAACAATATTAAGATATAAAGGAGAGGCATGGTCTTGCAGAGAGTTAATGAACCGAATACTCCATGATGTAAGAGGTGACAACATATCTAACCCTGATATTATTCTTCAGTGGATTGCTAGGATACTGAATGCTATTTTACTACACACTATATGAAGTCTGACAACTGGGTTTACAAAGAGATTTTTCATATGTGATGAGGGGACTGAATTTATGAGACTACTTAAACTCATTTCTGGATATGTGTAACTGACCAAACAATTCCATGTAGACACCATAAGGAATTCAGATTGTTTGTGTAGCTGATGAATTTTATGTTTTAATTTTTAAAAACTCTTTAGTAGGTTGATAAGTAAAGACTCAAAATGTTTCCTAGACATATAAGAAGGGTATTAGTGAGATGAATTTTATCTCTGCCAAGATGACCAAAATGTCAATGATCAGATGAAACAAAGTAAAACTTCTCACTGCCCCAAGCTAAAGTAGTAGAAGATAAAAATTATAAAGGCATTATGTACAGTTGCATGTGAAATGACCCTCACAGCTCTGCTTTTCCTCACAGGCTCTTCAGTCTGAAGAGTTGGTGATGCTGTTTTTTGGGGGAAGGCAGTTGAAACATCTAGAATAGGAAATAGCTGGCATAAAAGGGTCACAGAGCTTTGAGAGCTAAAGCCTGACCTCACTTGCAGCCTCACTGTCTATTTCTCAATCTTTCAAAACAGTGAAGAGCTGTTGATACATGCTTCTAATACCATATCACAAACTCTGTCTTACCTTTTCTGCCATGCTGAATGGATTCCATCAGTCCAAACAAGTCCATCCTTCCCTGAGTTGCCTCCACTGTGAATCTTGTCACAATAATAAGAAGGTAATTAACAGATGAGGTCTTCAAAGATTATATGAATCTGAACTAGAGAAAATTCTTAAATAGCACATATGGTGGAGTTTTATAATTACAAGGTAAAGTTTTATCATACAAAGTTGCTTATTAATAGTATATTATATGACTTTCTGCAGGAACCTATGAGTCCATCGTCAACTGTATATTAGACAATATAGAGATTTCATGAACCACAACAGCCAGCCCAAAACTCTGTAGTTACTGCATACCATCTAAGTAGCCATCTGTTAACTCAAGAGCTATGGCTCCTAAAGCTGGACTGGTCTAATGGAAAGACATTGAATTTAATATTTGAAGCATCATTAAAATATGCTAATTTTGAAACAAATTAATTGCCGGAATAGGAGAAGGTGACTAGGAATAGAAGTAGAAGTTGCATAGCAAGATGGCAACTGAGTTGAGGTGGGTTTGAAATAAAAATAAACACTAATATGTTGGTAGACACTGATAGTATCTCATGCTGTTATATAAGCTGGTTTCAGTCTCTTACTGGTCTCCCCTATTTCCTTGTCCCTTTAGATATTTTTGTAGGTATTCCTGACCAAGATATAAGGATGAGATTGAAATGATGAGTAACTTAGTATCTTACTCAACGTTGACTTAACATAGAAATGAGGCACAATCTTGACTTCTTCAAATGTGACTTGCTAACTTGAAAAGCAAACCACCACCCTGTGTTTATATATTGGTCTATTCCACAGAAGTCTTAAGAACTATGCTATGAAATGTGTTTCATGTTGGCCTGAACTGACAATGGATGTGCGGTTCTTACTGGTTAAGAGAATGTTCTCTGTGAATTTTGTTTCTGTTTCTTTGAGATGTTCTTTTGATACAGCTCAGGTTGGCCTTGAACTTGTGATCTTACTGCCTCTCTTTTCAAGTACTGTGATTATCAAAAAATAATTCTTAATTCTAAAATCACACTCTATGGTATAAAAATGTCTTCTCATCTATACCATGATTATAGGAGGAAATGTACTTTGGTTTTGTTTACTTTCATTTTTGTTTAATTTACAAAAATGTAACTTAAAGACATATCGTTTTATGAAATAAAATGCAGAAGTATCTGGAGAAGAATATGATAAATTTTCTTTCTTACATTTTCAATCACCAGTGCTGTACTGTCGGACAGTCTACATGTTTTATATGCTCAAACAGTTCAGATACAGCTGGAACCCACTTTAACCTCCCATCTCTATGGCCTACAGTTCCAGAGAGCAATGAGATGGATTTGTTTTCTGACCTTAGGTGCTCAAATTCATTCCTTATAATCACAGAAGTGTATGATATAAGGTGATTCTCTGTGTTTCAAGGAAAGATCCTATACATTGGTATCCTGTGAGAATGCAAAGTGCTGGGACAAGATATGAAAAGAAGTAAACAAACTTGATTAGTGCTATTATGAATTGTGGTTTCAGCGTCACCCTGCTTGGGATATTGCAGCTTCAGGATCTTCACAAGGTAGTAAATCTTCAAAACTACTATTTTTATGTCTAACACTATTTCTTCAAAGAAATGTCAATTTTTACAGCTGTTCACTGATGACTCTATATTGGTATATATCTAGGTTTCTAGCAGAGAAATGACAACAAACATTTCTGAAGAGAAAAAAAACACAAAACAATACATTGTTGAAAGTTAAAACACTTCTAGCCCATGAAACCATTCTCCCAAAGTGGCAAAATTCAGGGCCAAGGCAGACCTTTTCAGACCAAGAGTACTACAGTATGTGAGCATCCAGATCCTTTGGCCATGTGGAATATTGCCCTCTGTTAGAATTCAAAATGCAATCATTGCTGAGGCTATGCTTGAAATATCATGAAGGAAACCTTTGGAAATGGCTTATGAGAGAATCTTGGAGAGGCAGACTGGCAAGCTATCAAGAGAACTCAGAACACTACAATAATGATAAAATAAGAAAGTAAAGATTATGTTCATGAGGTTCCAGACAAAAAAAGAGAAAGGATGTACTGGGAATTAAGAACCATTTTGTTTACACTGTAGAAAAGACTTTGTGTGCATTTTGTCTGAGACAGCAGGAGACAGAGTGGGAAGGGAAAGATAGAAGAAAAAGTGATGGGTAGGAGAAATTCAAGGAAACACAGCATTTAAGCAGCAGCCTTGGCATTTATGATATTCATTTGTAGACACAATACAGTGAAAACATGGGAATAAAACCCTTGGTAGAAGATTTTGAGAAAAAATATGTTTAAAATGAAATGCAAGAACCATAGAGTTGTTAGATATTTATACTTTTATTAAGAAATCTTGAGTTTTACATTGGGCAATAAGATAATACCATGGTGGCTTCTCAGAAATGAGTAATACCCAACTCAATGCAGACTCAAAAGTATAATAAATTAAAATTGAAAGACATTTTAGGGCAGAGGATTTTTAGATCAGAATGTTGACTCATCCTGCGCATTTAGAACTACAAAAGCCAGCAAGACACAATTAGGCAATAGCCATTATTCAAATTGAGCCTAATAAGCTTCCAGTGAGAGGAGAACTTGGCATGGTGCTGGTTTTACAGAAGTAAGAAGGCAAGCATTATGGGGATTACACCAAAATTTCAGAGAAAAGTGTAGAGAGTACATGTGACAGAATCAGAGTTCCTGAGGAGCAGCCCTACCAGAGCTGGGCATGAATGCTATAGAAGTGAAGCCAAAGCTGATACAAGATCCCAAGATGACAGACATGCCAAAAATATCAAACTGCCAATGAGAAGAGCATGCCAAACATGCCCAGGAGAAAGTCTGTAAGAGGTCTTAGAGGTATGGTTCTCTATGCCCACATCTGAATACACAGTGCTGAAGATGCTTAACACAGGTGATTAGTGTCTAGTGTTTGCCATTTTTTGTATCTGTCTTGCATTTTTCCAATCTTCTCTTGTTATTTTACTACTTCTTAAACAAATAACAATAATATATATTAGAATTGACAGACCAAAAGCAGTTTGCATTGTGAGATAGACACGAGGCTTTGGTGTCCATAGGCAAACATAGTGTTGTTTGGATCTGAAATGTGACCAAAACACTCCTTGGTTAAGTACTTGTTTTTCAATTGTGTGGGTGGCAGAAAGTTTAGAGGAAGTAAGGGCATCATAGGAAGTCTTTGGCCACTAGTGGCATACCTTCTGAGGAGACTGAGGGAGAGACCCAGTTCCTGCTTCCTGTGTATGTGTGTCTGTCTGTCTGTGTATCTCTCTCTTCCTTCCTCCTTCCCCCCTCCCCCTCTCTTTCTCTCTTCTCCTATCTTTCAAAGTAGGCATGATATGAACAGACTGTTTAACCACATACTAGAATGTCTGCCTGACCATAGACCCAAAGCAAAAGGAGCAATCAGTTATTAACTGAAACCTCAGAAACCATGAGTCAAAATGAAATTTTTACTATGTAAGTTAATGATCTGATGTATTTTACAACTGTAATAAAGTAGCTACCACAGTCACCTATACTATTTATTTCTACGGTTGAATACTTTGATAAATGGCAGAGGAAAGTGAGTTATAATTCCAACTAAATACTACAAAGATTCCTTTTAAAAAGTTGAAAGGAACTTGGAGTGCATTATATGTGGATCAACCCCAAGTGGCCCATGAGCATCTTAAATGCTGCATGTACTTTACTTCCACAGGGAGTTCATTGCAACAAGTTCCCAAGATAGCAAAGGCAAATGTGTCATACAGACAGTCAACTGGACTCTTGTGGAAAGGAAGAAGGCAATTCATATTACTGCAATACAGAAAAAAAGCAGGATGTTCTTGGTTCTTGACTGTCTCATCAGGATCCAAAGACAGTATAAAAACCTCAAGAGTTACTTCTTAAGAGCCAACAAGTGAAAAACAGATAAACCTAAGGGAGAGCTCTTCAGAAGTCTTGGGATCCCTACCTGGTTGGAGGATAATGATGCCTCTCTCCTGTAAACACTGGGAGAAGCAACTGCTTCTTCAAATATGAACACAGCAGAGGAAGACACAACAACAGGGGAATTGCAACAAGTGACACTACCAAGAGAATGCAGTCACATTCTAGTAACCCAGAAATAGTGATTTGTGTAGGATCTGATGAAGAATTTAAAAATAACTGTATCAAGAAAGAGCAAACATGCAAAAGAACTTAAATAATTCAAAAATTCTAGAGCTGAATGGTACAATGAATGAGATAGATTGCAATTAGAGTGCACCAATACTAGACTTGATTTAACAGAAAAAGTAATCTGTTAACTTAGATTCCTTTAAAGAGACCTAGTCAAGAAGGAAATGAAGGAAAGCAATGAAAGGAATAAAGAAGCCTACAGAGTTTTGGGCAGCAGTAAGAGAACAAAAATAGGCTTGGCAGATCAAAAGATAGGAAAAGAGAAAAACTAAAGGAAACTTAAAAGGCAAAGAAAGTTTACTTAAAGAAATAATGGTTAAAGAGATCTCAAGTATGAGGAGAGATAAGGATATTCAGAAACTTAAACACTTTTCCAATGAGTTCCATTGTAAATAAAAGTACACCACAATGCATTATAATGAAATGCCAAAACTCAATGACAAGGAATTTTGAAAATGGAGAAAGGGTCTTATCACATACAAAGGAACTGACCATATTTTAGAAAATTTCTCAGGGGGAATGCTGTAGGCTAAGAGATAGTGGGAGGTCATATTAGGAGAGAAGTAGGTCTTAAAATCTCCTAGATTGTGAAAACACAAAGCTTTAAAAAACAACCCAACTTTGCACCAAAAGGAACAGAAAAAGAACAAAACAAAGCTCATTGCAGAAAAATAATAAAGATTAATCAAGCATAGTAGTCTAGATATTAGTAAAAAACATAAAAATACAAAAAAACGAAAGGCAAGTATTGGGGAAACTAAGTTAGTGAAGCTTTACTTAAACTAAGAAGAAAACAAAAGACAAACAAAATCATAAGTTTTAGGGAGAGATCTTACATACCCGTAGCACTGACCATGGAGGTGTGGGTTGGTACCCTACTTCTGACAGCAGATAACATGGAATATGGAGTTGCACAGGGTAGGTTTTCATATAGTGTTTATTGAGGGGGAAGTCACATGAGAAGCTGAGAAACTGAGGTCAGTGCTTTGCTTGTCTCCAAACCTTGACCGGAACCCACAAGAGAGGTGACCCCTTCCTTCTAGTCCTTTATGCCCTGCCATAGAGAAGTGTACAAGTTGGGACACTAGGGAATAGTAGGGTTTAGTATTGCTACAATGGGGTAGTAAGTGAGTAAAATCAATGAACAGCTTGGAGTAAACCAAAGAAACTAGTAGAAAGGAGGGAACAATGGAAAACAAATTAGATCAGACATAATTGAACCAGGACTAAGTAATAGAATTTTCAAAGTTGTCAACTAGTCCCACAAAGGAGTTGCTGGCCAGAAATGACTTTTACTCTGTCCTGTGAAATATTTCATGATCATATTTATTAACTCTCCTGGCTGCAATCAAGGTTTTTTTTTTAGCTCTACTTATAATTTTAAAAAGACCTGTGTGTGTGTGTGTGTGTGTGTGTGTGTGTGTAGTCAACAGATCCCCCACCCCCGGGAATCAGAAGCAGTTGTGAGCCACCATGTTGGTACTGGGAATTGACCTCAGGGCCTCTACAAGAGCAACCAGTCCTCTTAACTGCTAAGCCATCTCTCTAGAACTGTGTTTTTTATTCTAAACTTGATTTTGCTTATTTCACTTTTTCATAGTTCAACATCTAAGCCACTTTCCAATCCTTTCTCATACAAAATTTCATTGCCACTTGAATTGTGGCTAAAAGAAGACTCCTTCTTCTCTCTAAACAAACAAAAGAATAAAAATCTGTCTCTTGTTCTAAACTTCTCTTGGGATGGAAGGATCTGTGCAAATAACACAACAGAATAGGTTTCCCCTTGAGGCAGAGGAGTCGCTCAATGTGAGGACAAGACTTGTGATGAAAAGGAGTTGTGCATGGGAGAGTGTGTTAGTTAATTTTACATCACTATAACAAAATGGCAGACATTAATAACTTAAACAAGGAAGGACTTATTGGGACTCACATTTTCAGGAGTTTCAGGTCAAGGACTGTTGAATCTATTACTTTTGTCCTGGAGTAACAAGGAGGAGGAAGAGGAGGAGCTTCTTAGTAAGCTGGAAGTGGCAAATAACAAGGAAGTAGATATACCTGTCAAGAAATATGCCTCTAGAGATTCCATTTTCTAACTAGGCTCTGCCTTCCACAGTTCCACAATCTCCCTAAAGTATATTCAAAATTCTAAGTTGGTCATGGAACAAGCCATTCATTGGTAGAAGTTGTTATTACTTACCTTTTGGAACACTTTCAAGATACACCCAAAGGTAGGGTTTGCTAATCTTCTAGGCACCTTCCAATCAGACTTAAAACACTGCCCATCTAGACAAATTGAAGTGTTCAGAGCACTACCAGGCAAGTCAGCAACTACATGGTGACATCACTGCCTTTGATCACCTTACAAGAACCAAGATAGTCACTATGCTTCACACTAGGAATGCTGTGTATCATGCACCACAACATTTATCTCTCTACTTTTTAGTTAACATTTTGTATTGATCATTCTCTCCTATGGGGAAATTGTCACATACTATCTTGGAAGCATTATTCTATATCTCCTATCTGCTGCAAGAATCAACAGCAAATTGCTCAAACCATGCCACATTTTTTATTTGACATGTAAAGAGGAATGTCTATAGTAAGCTGAAGGCACAAATACTGTGAAAATACATGATAATTTTTCAAATCTGGTAGCTCACCTGTACAGGCATATGGCTTGTGCATGCATTGTATCCCTCCACTAAGGTACTGGTGCAGCATCCAGCACCCATCTCTGCTGCATGAATGAATTTCTATGAAACACAGTGCTAATGTTCTTTGTGTACTATCTAAATGTTTTACATCACTTCTTTTTTTAATTTTTATTTTTAAATTTAAATTTAAATTAGAAACAAGGTTGCTTCACATGTAAATCCCCGGTCCCTTTACCTTTCTCTCGCTTCCTCCCACGCCCTCACACCACCCCAAATTCTCCTCTTTCTCCAGGGAGGGTGAGGCCCTCCATGGGGGTTTCCATAGTCTGTCCTTTCATTTAGGGCAGGGCATAGACCCTCCCCCAAGAGTCCAGGCCGAGAAAGCATCTCTCATTGTGGGATGGACACCCAAAATCCATTTGTATGCCAGGGACAAAAACTGATCTACTACCCAAGGCCCCATAGATTGCCTAGGGCTCTCACTGACACCCACATTCAGGGGATCTTGATCAGTCCCATGCTGGATTCCCAGCCATCAGTCTGTGATTCAAGAGCTAACCCTTGTCAGGTCAGCTGTTTCTGGGGGTTAAACCCACCCAGTCTTAACACGTTTGATCAACAGTCCTCCCTCTCTGTCACTGGGTTTCTTGAGTTCAGCTCAGTGTTTAGCTATGGGAGTCTGCCTCTGCTTCCATCAGCCATTGAATGAAGGTTCTGTTTCCCAGATTCTCTGGCCATGGGATTGCAGGCTGGCACTCCCCTGATTAAAGTCCAAAATCCATGTGAGAGAGTTTGGTGACTGGGTTACCTCATTCAGGATGG
This sequence comes from Mesocricetus auratus, assembly GCF_017639785.1. Lineage (NCBI taxonomy): Eukaryota > Metazoa > Chordata > Mammalia > Rodentia > Cricetidae > Mesocricetus > Mesocricetus auratus. The sequence continues at coordinate 26,076,714 of NW_024429190.1, read as the reverse complement.
TTTCTTCTAGTGCCATCCATTTGCCTGCAAATTTCAGGATTCTATTGTTTTTTCTGCTGAATACTACTCCATTGTGTAAATGTACCACATTTTCTCTATCCATTCTTCAGGTGAGGGGCATCTAGGTTGCTTCCAGGTTCTGGCTATTACAAATAATGCTGCTATGAACATAGCGGAACAGATGTCCTTGTTGTATGAATGTGCATCTTTTGGATATATGCCTAGGAGTGGAATTGCTGGGTCTTGTGGGTAGGTTTATTCCCATTTTTCTGAGGAATCTCCATACTGATTTTCAAAGTGGCTGTACGAGTTGGCACTCCCATCAGCAGTGGAGGAGTGTTCCCCTTTCTCAACAACCTCTCCAGCATAAACTGTCATTGGTGTTTTTTATTTTAGCCTTTCTGACAGAAGTAAGATGGTATCTCAGAGATGTTTTGTTTTGCATTTCCCTGATGGCTAGGGATATTGAGCATTTTCTCAAGTGCCTCTCAGTCATTTTGACTCCTCTATTGAGAATTCTCTATGTAATTCTGTAGCCCACTTTTTAATTGGATCTTTTGGTGTTTTGGAGACTTGCTTCTTGAGTTCTTTGTAAATTTTGGAGACCAGCCCTCTGCCAGATGTGGGGTTAGTGAATATCTTTTCCCATTCGGTGGGATGCCTTTGTGTCTTGGTGATGGTGTCCTTTGCCTTACAGAAGCTTCTCAGTTTCAGGAGGTCCCATGAATTAATTGTCTATCTCACTGTCTGTGCTACTGGTGTTATGTTCAGGAAGCCGTCTCCTGTACCAATTTGTTCCAGGGTACCACCCACTTTCTCTTCAAAGAGGTTCAGTGTGTCTGGATTTATGATGAGGTCTTTGGTCCATTTGGACTTAAGTTTTGTACCTGGTGATAACCATGGATCTATCCACATTCTTCTACATGCCAACATCCAGTTAAGCCAGCACCATTTGTTGAAGATGCTTTCTTTTTTCCATTGCATATTTTTATATTCTTTGTCAAAGATCAGATGTTAACACATGTATGAGTTAATATCAGGGTGTTCAGTTCCATTCCATTGGTCTACCTATCTGTTTAAGGGCCAACACCAAGCTGTTTTTAGGACTACAGCTCTACAATAGAGGATGAAGTCAGGGATGGTGATGCCTCCAGATGTTGCTTTATCAAATAAGGTTGTTTAGATTAACTTAGGTCCTTTGATTTTTCATGCAAAGTTGATTATTGTTCTTTCAAGGTCTGTTTAAGAATTGTGCTGGTATTTTAATGGGGATTTCATTGAATCTGTAGATTGATTTTGGCAGGATTGCCATTTTTACTGTGTTGATCCTACCTATCTAAGAGTATGGTAGATCTTTCCATTTTCTGGTGTCTTCTTTAATTTCTTTCTTTAAAGACTCAAAGTTCTTGCGATACAGGTCTTTAACTTGTTTGGTTAGCATTTCCCCAAAGTATTTTATGTTGTTTGTGGCAATTTTTTAGGGTGATATTGCTCTGATTTCTTTCTCAGCCCTTTAACCGTCTGTGTATAGTAGGGCTACTCATTTTCTTGAGTTGATCTTGTAGCCTGCCACTTTGCTGAAAGTATTCATCAGTTGTAAGAGTTCCCTTTTAGACTTTTTGGGATCATTTATGTAAACTATTATATCATCTGCAAATAGTGAAAGTTTGACCTCTTCCTTTCCAATTTATATCCCCTTGATCTCTTTTTGTTGTTGTATTGCTCTAGCTAGAACTTCAAGTACAATATTAAAAAGGTATGGAGAGAGTGGACAGCCTTGCCTTGTTCCTGATTTTAGCAGAATCCCATTGTATTTCTGTCCATTTAGCTTGATGTTGGCTGTTGGTTTACTGTATATAGCTTTTACTATGTTTAGGTTTGTTCCTGTCATCCCGGATCTCTCGAAGACCATTATCATGAAGGGGTGTTGGATTTTGTCAAAGGATTTTTCAGCATCTAGTGAGATGATCATGTGATTTTTGTTTCTCAGCCTGTTTACATGGTGGACTACATTGATGGAATTTTGTATGTTGAACCATCCCTGCGTCCCAGGGATGTAACCTAATTGATCGTGATGAATGATTGTTTTGATGTGTTCTTGGGCCTGATTTGCCAGTATTTTATTGAGTATTTTTGCATCCATGTTCATGAGGGATATTGGTCTGAAGTTCTCTTTCTTAGTAGTGTCTTTGTGTAGCTTGGGGATCAAGGTTATTGAAGCCTCATAGAAAGAGTTTTGCAAAGACCCTTGTGGTTCTATTACATGGAATACTTTGAGAAGAATTGGTATAAGCTGTTCTTTGAATTTTTGGTAGAATTCTGCACTGAGGCCATCTGGACCTGGGCTTTTTCAGTTGGAAGATTTTTGATGACTGCTTCTATTTCCATAGGTCTATTTAAATTGCTTACTGTTATTTATTTAATTTTGATAAGTGATAGCTATCCAGAAAATTGCCCATTTCCTTTAAATTTTCGAATTTTGTGGAGTACAGATTTTCAAGGTATAACCTGATGATTCTCTGGATTTCCTCAATGTCTGTTGTTATATCCCCCATTTTGTTAATCACTCTGTTAATTTGCATGTTCACACTCTGCCATTTGGTAAATTTGGACAAAGGTTTGTCTATCTTGTTGATTTTCTCAAAGAATCAACTCTTCATTGCATTGATTCTTTGTATTGTTTACCTAGTTTCTACTTTATTGATTTCAGCCCTCATTTTGATTATTTCCTGGCTTCTACTCCTCCTGGGTGATTTTGCTTCTTTGTGTTCTAGAGTTTTCTGTAGTGTAACTATTCTCCAGTTTCTTCATGTAGGTACTTAGTCCTATGAACTTTCCTCTTAGCACTGCTTTCAAAGTGTCCCATAGGTTTGGGTTTATTGTGTCTTCATTCTCAGTGAATTCAATAATTCTTTAATTTCGTTCTTTATTTCTTCTTTGATCCAGGACTGGTGCAATTTTGCATTATTCAATTTCCATGAGTGTGTAGGGTTTCCGCAATTTGTGTTGTTGTTGAATTCTAATTTTAATGCATGGTGGTCTGATAAGATGCATGGAGTTATTTCAATTTTTTTGTGCCTGTTCAGGTTTGATATGTTGTCAAGTATGTGGTCGGTTTTTGAGAAGGTTCTATGTGGTGCTAAGAAGAAGGTATATTCTTTTTTATGTGGATGGAATGTTCTATAGATGTCTGTTAATCCTAATTGGGTCATAACTTCTATTAGGCCCTTTGCTTCTTTGTTAAGTTTCTGTCTGGTGTTCCTGTCTAGTGGTGAGAGTGGGGTGTTGAAGTCTCCAACTATAAGCGTGTGGGGCTTTATATGTAATTTGGGTTTTAGTAATGTTTCTTTTATGAACGATGCCTTTTTATTTGGGGCATAGATGTTCAGAATTGAAACTTCATCTTGGTGGGTTTCTCCTGTGATGAGTATGTAATGACCTCCTTCGGCTCTTTTGATTGATTTTATTTTAAAGTCTAACTTATTAGATATTAGGCTTGCTACCCCCGCTTGTTTCTTGGGTCCATTTGGTTGGAAAATCTTTTCCCAACCTTTAATTCTGAGGTAATGTCTGTCTTTGAGGCTGGGATGTGTTTCTTGTAAAAATATGTAATGTTTCACAAATTTGCATGTCATCCTTGTGCATGGGCCATTCCAATTTTAGTAAATGTGCTGCCAAAGTGAGCACTTTATACCACTTCTTAAATACTGTCAAAGAATTCAATTTTTAAAATGCTTCTTAGGTTAGTAAGGCTACTTCTCGTAGATACCTACAGATGCTAACCTTACTTTTGAAAATCAGCAGAATATGGTTTCTCATTTATGTCAAACAGTCAAGAAACACAGCAATGCCAAAGGACTACTGAGCACACCAGAACCAAAATGGAGTTCAAATATGTTCTTCATAGACTCGGTTCTTTCATGTGAGACCCCTTTGCACTGTCTATCATAGAAATCCCTTACTTCTTGTCATGCTCCTTTGTACTCACTGAGTAACCCCAATTCCCTTTCTACTCCTACACATTGTTAGCTTAGTAAAATACCATTGTTGTTGGCTCATGTACTGGAAGTCTAGTCTATGGCATCTTTCCTAACTTTGGAATGACAATCAAGTGAACCCATCAGAGATCAATATTCCTAAAGAGTTGGATATGAATCTCTGTAATCTTCTATGTATTGCCTCCAGAAAGAAACAATGGTGGAAAAGGTTATAAGGCCACCTGCCCACAAAGAAAAACTTTCTCTCCTACAGACCTTCTATTGCTTTCACTTGGAGACTTCAAGCTTAAGCTACAATAGTTTTCCATTTGGCTATATTTATTGAAATAATAACTTAGAGTTTGAGAAGATTTTGACACTAAAAATATAGTTTGAATTTTACAAGCTGAAGCCTTTGGAAAGGTCATCTTTTCTGTTCTTAGATTTATGAAACACAATGTTTGTGATGGCTCTGTCTATGCTCTTGTTTCTTTACCCACAGAGCCATTTCTGTGTAAATGCCATTTTCTCAAGCCATCTTGCAGAGGTGAAATCATACACAGAAAACCAAGATTCTATTCAACCTGGTAAGATTTTAAGATGTTTTCTCTGTGCTTTATTTTGTCCTGTTCATCTAGTCCCATTTACTAAGAAATCCGAAATCACAAAAATGTCCTATAGTGTCAACAATAACAAATCAAGAAACAGAAGACACAGTCACAATACCTTACATTCACAGCTCAGGGTTTGAAACTTGATAACAGATCATGGTCCTTCCTTATTGAACTTTGACACAGGGATAAACAACAGAGAATGGTGTATTGTTTTAGTGAGAAACATGGTGAGATTAGTGTGGCCTGAATTCAGGGAAAGCAGGCTTCTAATCTTTCAAAAGAACAGCAGAGTGATGTTTATGGCTTCCTTTGCCAGAAAAACTGCCCATCAGTAAAAACAGAATGGTTTTGTTAAAGAAAGAAGAAGAAAGAAAGAGAGAGAGAATAAGGGAAGCTTGCATGCTGGACCATGACATTCTAGTGGAATACTTCAAAATGTGATTTTATACAAGTTACTCTGAACCTTAGTCTCCTCAATCATTAATGTTCTGAGAATTAATGAAAAAATATAAAACACCTTAGTGCCTGACTCATAACAAATACTTCATAAATAGCACTTTCTACTGTCAGTGTTAATTCTGTATTCTCACTCTCACCCCACTGATTATCAGGATTTAACATTTTATCTTAACAAAAAAGGATCATAGAAATTATCTGATTTCTAAATTTTATAACTGCTCTAGAGAAATGATCTGGAAATCATTTTGTCACATGGCATTTATGGAATAATACCTCTTCTGGAGCAGGCACAGTATCCAGTTCAGGGTAGAGCTAGAAACAGGAAAAAGATTTTCAATTCAAATAGTGTTTGAGCTGCAGCATTGAAGCATGGTAAGGTTAATTTCAATCACACTTTCTAAATTGGTTAAAACTCAAAGAATGAAGTTCTGAACAGCTAATAAGTAAATGAAACCTGAAGGTCAAGAAGTAGCCTACGTTCACAGAATACGCCAACACAAATAGAATCACCCCTCACCTCACAAAAACTTCAAATTAATGTTGCAGTGTGCTTATTTTATCCATACTATAAAGGAAGTTCAAAATATCTAAGCTATAACTCTGAGATATCATCTTTCTCCTGCCAGAATGGCTAAAATAAAAAACACCAATGACAATTTATGTTGGAGAGGATGTGGAGAAAGGGAAACACTCATCCATTGCTGATGGGAATGCAAACTTATACAGCCACTTTAGAAATCAGTATGGAGATTCCTCAGAAAAATGGGAATAAACCTACCATAAGACCCAGCAGTTCAACTCTTAGGCATATACCCAAAAGATACCCATTCACACAACAAGGATATCTGTTCCACTATGTTTGTAGCAGCATTATTTGTAATAGCCAGAACCTGGAAGAAACCTAGATGCCCCTCACCTGAAGAGTGGATAGAGAAAATGTGGTACATTTACACAATGGAGCCCTACTCCGCAGAAAATAAAACAATGGAATCTTGAAATTCTCAGGCAAATGGATGGCACTAGAAGAAACCATCCTGGGTGAGGTAACCTAGTTACAAAAAGACAAACATGGTATGTACTCACTCATTTATGGATTTTGGACATGGATCAGGGGAGTGTCAGCCTACAATGCCAGTGCCAGTGAGTCTGGGAAACAGGGTGATCCTCAAGAGATATGCATGATACCCCAAAGAAGTGAAATGAGGCAAGATCTCCTGAGCAGATTGGGAACATCAGGGGAGAGGAGAGGGAACCAGGACAAAGAGAGGGGGATAAGAGGAGGGGAAAAGAAGGCATGGGGGAGCAGGAAGGTTGAGTAGAGGTAAGAATAAAGGAGATCAGGGTGAGAGATACTATAATAGATGGAATAATTATAGGTTTGAGGATAGAGCTGACACTAGTGAGATTTCCAGAGATCTACAAAGATAACACCAACTGGTAAACTAAGCAATAGTGGAGAGACTACATTAATCGCCCCTCCCTGATGATAAGGTTGATGACTACCTTATATGCCATCCTAGAACCTTTATCCAGAGACTGATGGGCACAGAGACAGAGACAGATACCCACAGCTAAACACTGAACTGCACTCCTGGAACCCAGTGACATAGATGGAGGAGTGATGAACAAAGGTGTCAAGACTGTGCTGGTGAAACCAACAGACAGCTGACCAGATAAGGGGGGAGCTCTTGAACCCCAGACTGACGGCTGAGAGGTCAACAGGGGACTGATCCAGACTCCAGGAATGTAGTGTCAGTAAGGAGGCCTCATAAATCTCTGGGGCCTTAGGTAGTAGATCAGTGTTTACCATGGCATATAAATGAACTTTGGGAGCCCATTCCACATGGAGGGATGCTCTCTCAGCCTGGACACATGGGGAAGGGCCTAGGTTCTTCCTGGATGAAACGACAGACTCTGGAGATCTCCCCAAGGAAGCCTCACCCTCCCTGGGGGATTATGTGGGGATTGGGAGGGGGGGCTGGGCGAGGACTGATGGAGGAACAAGGGAGAAGGGGTGGGAGAGGGAGCTGGGACTAATATGGGAAGCATGCATGCATGTTTCTAAGACATAATTTATTTTAATAAAAATAAAAAATACAAGCTATGAATATAGTTTCCAAGCCTCTCTTAGTCCTAAGTAGAGGAACAAAGTCTCAGGAAGGCCATTTGTCTTTCAGAAATTCAGTGAACCAGACACAGGAGCAAAATGACCTCCATACACTATTTCTTAAGAATTTTTTATGAATTATTAACAGTTTGTTGGCAACAAAATCTTCAAGATAAAGAATGTAAAATAAACTCTATTCAGAAAACCTATCTTGCTCTGCAAAATCATATTTTAAATATGTATTTCCAACTTAACTTCATACATGTCCTTTCCATTAAGGAAAATTTGAATGTGATAAGTTATAGGGTCATTTTTGTTCTTTATGATTAAAATATCACAGATGAATAAATGTTGTTCTTGAAGTAACAGAGAGACTGAAAGTCATCAATAATAAAGTGCATAGTGTGTTCATATATGTGTAAATACCAGAAGAATCACATATTAATAGTACACATCTACTTGTTGAGGTAAGATATTCAGTAATAAAATCAAGATGGCTGACTTACACAAGGGTAACATAAGAAGCCAAGCATTAGCAATCTTAATCATATCACACTTCTGGAAATACCATTAAATATCTAAGCCATTAATTTGCTCATTCATTATGGAAATATTACTAAATACTAACGATGTGGCAAGTGTTTGAGAAATTTCTGAATAGAGAGGATGTCTTTTAGCTTTGGTTCCAAAATTGTTTTTCAGAATTCTTATGAATGGAAGAACTGGTACTTTTACTGGATATGAAAATCTCTCAATTTACATGCAGATATTAAATCAATTTACTACAACAAAATAAAACATAATTTTCTGACTTTTTAACCTTCTGTACATTTTAGGCAACAGTCAGAAATGTCCACCTTGCTCAAAAACATAAAGCTAATAAGGGTCTTTGCTATTATCCACTCAATTCCTGCTTCCAGTCAAGCATTGGCATCAGTGCTATATAAATATAAAGTATTTCATCTTTGCAGCAGTCATAAGAAGCAGAGTGCATCCTTATCTCTATCGGATGTGCAGGGTATAAGAGAAAGAATGGCCAATCACTTGCTGGGATCACTCTTCTGTAAAAAGCAGCAAAGGTAACTCATGGTCTGAGAACTGAAGCACTCTTTCTGATAGAGGATGCTCTCATCTTGCCATTGCCTTCCTGTTTTGACAATCCTTCATGAATGCATTAAAGTGCTTTATAAAATCATAGGCTATTTTGGATATAATTGTTGTGTCTAGCTTTCTATCAAATGGTAAGTACTTTGGGTCAATATACAGAAGCCAAGTGGAATGAAGCCACTGCTTAATGTTATATGGCAGCCTTCTTCTGTGTTGATACAGAACTGTAGCCCATCATAAAAGTAACCAGTGTAGGAGAAGAGTTGGGCATAAATTTTAGGTCAGATGATCTTATGAAAAGTATCATCTGGCTAGAAAAAACACCATTGTCATCCTATTCACCAAAGCAATCATACTCCTACCTTGTATTGCTTCAATACATCAAGGAATTAAAAAAATGTTTTTCAGTGGTCAACCAAAAATGGTTGTATCTGTTCCAAGAAAATTTGATGCAAGACAATAGTGAATGACTATTCAAAATTCTTCATGCAAACTCACACCATCAATGTGTACGTGAGGCAACATGAACACTCTTTGAATGTGAAGTCAGAAACCTAGGTGCAGGATTTAGCAGCACGTCTTCATAACTCTCTGACCTTTGGAAAGCAAATCAGACAGTTGTCATAATCATCGGAGCACCTGTAAATTGTGCTCTTACACTGCTGAGCACAGAGAAGAATTGTTAAAATGGTTGACATGATGCGATGGATGGCAAATTACTTTAGGAACTCTAGGTAGATTCAACTAATTTAATTCACCAGCATTTTGAGACTCCTGCACATGACAGGGACTGTGGTAAGCCCCAGAGAAATGGTTTACTAAGATCTATTCCAAAGCTTAAAAGGATGATTACTGCTAGCTTGTTAATTTAAGTCATACTTACTGCACAATCGGGCTCTGTTTTATTTGTAGTATGTACAATTTATAGTGCCTTTAGACCCCCTATTTCATAAATATTTACTGTAAAATATATGTTCACTTTCTAGGATATAGTACACAATTTCATACTTCAAATTATTGTTATGTTTTATGAGACACAAATCACCATTTCTGTGATATATTTCTTGACAAACCTTACTTGAAAATGTGTCAGTTCTATTATTGTTTCCATAACAAACACATTCAGTTTATCACGTGTGATTCTAGAAACACATTAGACTCTAATTTGTAGGCTGCCCACATTTTAAATTCACTTTTCAAGTCAAGGCACTAGGGTTGAAAAATGGGTGTTTTCTCTGGTAAGACAAAATATAGTTGTGGCAAGAAATACTATATGCTTAAATTCTACAGGCCGTGACTCATGAGATAGTGTTCATTTGATGAAGCATTTATTTTGCCTTGTTTTCTCAATGAGGGATTGTTTTACTCATTATTCATTCAATCTATGGCATGATCATGATGTTCTGGAGACTGTTCTATATACCCTATGTGATAAGAACAGTTATAAAATTACTGAGGTAATTAATAAACAACTATGTCCTTGAATAGATTCTTGGAACAACCTGCTGTGAGCATCAATGTTAAAGATATCTCATCAGAAGAACAAGGAGATCTGCACTTCAACAGAGCCTGCATGCCTGCCTTAAAAGGCAGCACGTTAAATTAAAAAATGAAGTTCTAATTGGTTTGGTCCATTTTTAGAGTGTTCATATTATGTATTTCTGAATGCAATTTGTAGCACATAAAAGATTCCTGACTCATATGAATCTGTGACCCAGCTCAGATTAGTGAAAATACATAGGAAGATGCAGAATAAAGACATGCTAGAAAGTTGGGAATCAGTATGAAATATCTGCACTTCTATCTTCATCATGACTCTCCCTATTCACAGTAGTTCAGATGTGGAGTCAATGTATTTATATATTAGTAGATTAATGGAATTAAAGAAAGAGTGGCATATATGTATGATGGAACACTATTCAGCTCCTGAAAACAAAACAAAACAAAACAGAACAAAGAAACCCTGTCACTTCCAACAACATGAATGAATCTAAGAGGATATTATGTTAAATGAAGAAAGACAAACATCACATAATGTCACCTGCGAATTTGAAAGAGTTGGATTCAAGGAAGTAGAGAGTAGATGGGTACTTGCCAAGATTTAGGAAAGGACAGGAATACAAAGTTAAGAACAACAAGCTCAGAAGATCCTTAGTACTAAAGTTAATAGGCTATAGCCTTGAAAGTGGGTAAAAGCATAGATTTTAACAGTTGCCACCACAGAATACATGTATTTATTGGCTTCACTTAATAATTTAACAAGGAATACATATTTAAAAATATTACCCATCACTTGTACTTTATTTGCCAAATAAGAAAGAGAGGAAAAGAAGGAAGGAGGTGGTTGGAAAAATCTTTCAAAGGGAGTCTTATGAGACGTAGTGTACCTCAGATATGAAGGTGCCTCTTCTGTGCCAAGATTTCAGATTCAGTATGTGTATGTGGGACTGGGTACAGTAGACAGATATCTGTGAGTTTTAGGTCAACAAGCTAGTTCCAGGCCAGTCAAGACAGTATCAAGAGTTCTTGTCTTGAAAGAAAGGAGAGTGGGCTTAAAATAATTATGCAACACATATAAATCTAGTTGTTACTTTGAAAGGCTTGAAATCTACCCAAGAGCTTTATATTGAGTCCAAATACAGTGGAACAGTGGAAGGTTCATCCACGTGGAGAAACTGCACAGTAGAGAAGACCAGAATTTCAGCCCTAGTGTTAGAATTCTGATTTGTGAAAGTGACTTGCCTCTGATTTCCTCAATTATCAAGTGAGTAGCTACAGTTCATAATTTTTACCTGCACTAGGAAGTTGTATCTCAAGTGTAGTCAGAAACAGAAACCCTAGAACCAATGTCCAAAAACACATTCCAGGCATGCTACTCACTATCCATAGGACCTTCAGCCTAGGCCTCTATGACGGTCTTCCTTGCCCCTTTATAGAACCGAGAAACTAATGTACAGGGTAATGGAAGAAAATAAACAGCATTTTAGTAAAATTAGTAATTAACATAGTGACAAAGTTCACTATAAAATCTCTTTTCACTAATAACTCTAGCAAATCACCCAGTCTTCATGGCACTCTTGGTTCCCTATTGGCTCAACAGTGCTTCTCCCATCAGTTCAGTGTGGCTAGATTTATGTTGAGGTCTTTGATCCATTTGGACTTAAGGTTTGTGCATGGCGATAGACATGGATGGATCCGCATTCTTCTACATGCCAGACTCCAGTTATGCCAGCACCATTTGTTGAATATGCTTTCTTTTTTCCATTGTATATTTTTAGCTTCTATGTCAAAGATCAGATGTTCATACATGTGTGGGTTAATATCAGGGTTTTCAATTCGATTCCATTGGTCTACCTGTCTATTTTTGTGCCAATACCAAGCTGTTTTCAAGACTCTATAATAGAACTTGAAGTCAGGGATGATGATGCCTCTGGACTTTGCCTTGTTGAACAGGGTTGTTTTGGCTATCCTGGGTCTTTTGTTTTTCCATACAAAGTTGATTATTGTTCTTTCAAGGTCTGTGAAGAATTGTGCTGGGATTTTAATGGGGATTGCATTGAATCTGTAGATTGCTTTTGGCAGGATTGCCATTTTTACTACATTGATCCTACCTATCCAAGAGCATGGGGGATCTTTCCATTTTCTGAGGGATTCTTTAATTTCTTTCTTTAAAGATCCAAAGTTCTTGTGATACTGGTCTTTCACTTATTTGGTTAGTGCTACCCCAAGGTATTTAAGAAGGTACTATGTTTGATCTATATTTGTAAATATTTTTAAATCTTAAGATTTAATAATCATGTGTGAATATGAGCGAATATTTTTTACTTCCTTTGGGCTCCTTATTTTTGTTAAGAGCATCAACTGTCTTGACTCTCTCCAGCTACATTTCTAAGAAGGGGTTAATGTCTTAGAACTTGGGGATTATAATAGACCTTTACTAAAGTAGCTGAAACAAATAGAAGCTTTTAAAAATAATAGCAGTATGACCTAACTTACAAATGTTCTTACTACTATCTTTTTAAAACAACTTTAAATTTGGTTTTTTTGTTTTGTTTTGTTTTTGCTTTTCTGCTTTGAGACAGTTGTGGCTTTGGAGGCTGCCCTAAAACTAGCTCTTGTAGACCATGCTGTTCTCAAACTTACAGAGATCCGGCTGCCTCTCCCTCCCGAGTGCTGGCATTAAAGGTGTGTGCCACTACCACCCCACCAACTTTAATTTTATGTGTATGGATTTTCTTGTACAACTTGCATGTCTGGTACTCATGAAGATTAGAAGGCATCTGGAACTGGAGTTGTGGAACTGGTTGTGAGCCACAATGTGGTAGGAAATGAACCCAGGTGCTCTGGAAGAGCAACCAGTGCTCTTAACCACTGAGCAATCTCTCCATCCCAATCTAACATGTCTTACTGATCTGTCGTTTCTAACCTAAGCTATCACACCACTGTTTAGCCATGTTCTTCAATGACATACTATTTCATCCTAAAATACAGCCCTGTACTCTACCCTTACTTTCTTGCTCAGCCTCATTCCATGTATCTACCACTTGCTTGAGATGATTCAGAATACCTCTTACTGTATAAGATTCCCAAATGTTCTTGGGTTTCCTTAATTTAGGGCCTCTGAATATTTAGTTCTTATTGCATTGAGGGCTCTTTGTCCTTGACTGTTGGGTGGTTAGTCCTTATCCTACAGACCTTGGCTTTGCAAGCTTTCCCTTAGGAATCTCTTCATTGAACACTCACTTAGTAGCTTCCCTCCTAGGCTTCCACATCTCATACAATGTCCTAGCTGTTTTAAGTGTCAACTTGACGTGGTCTAGAGTCACATGAGAAGGTAAATCAAGTGAAGGACAGTCCAGACAAGACCACTTTATGGGCTTGTCTACAAGAGGTTGTCTTCATTGCTCACTGATGATTGAGGATCCAGGTTACTCTGGGGATAAAATCTTTTTAGTCTTAAATATAATGAAATGAAACATCATCTACATGAACAATGTAATCACTGAAAACTTTAACTGAAGTTTGCATTCCAAGGGAGATGCCTCAGTGGTTCAGAGTGCTTGCTGTTTTAGCAGAGGATCTGTGTTCAGTTTCCAGCACCCATATCAGATGTCACACAACCAGCTGTAAATACAGCTCCAGGGGATCCAATAATCTGCTCTGACTTTTCTCTGGTATTAGAGTCATATATATGTATACCCCCTCCACCCAAACAACGTAACACATGAAATTAAATAAAAAATAAGAATAAAATCATTTTTAATTTTTTATTTAAATTAGAAACAAGCCTGCTTCATATGTCAATCCTTATTCCCTATCTCTCCCTTTGTCCCCTCCTCCCATGCCCCCATCAGACCCCCCATTCTATCTTCCCTCTCCTCCCAAGGGAGTGTGAGGCACTCTATGGGGGTTCCCCAAATTATGTCATATCATCCTGGCCAGGGCCCGGGCACTTCCCCATGTGTCCAGACTGAGAACACATCCCTCCATGTGGAATGGGCTCCCAAAGTCCATTTATATGCAGGGGATAAATACTGATCCACTACCAGAGGCCCCATAGTTTGCTGAGGCTTCCTCACTGACATTCATATTCTGGAAGTCTGGATCAGTCCCATGCTGGCCTCTCAGCCATCAGTCTGGGGTCCATGAGATCACCACTGTTCAGTTCAACTGCTTCTGTGGGCCTCGCCAACTATGTCTTGATCCCCTTGGCCATCACTCCTCCCTTTCTGCAACTGGGTTCCAAGATTTCAGTTCAGTGTTTAGCTGTGGGTGTCTACCTCTGCTTCCATCAGCCACTGGATGAGAGCTCATGTTTGTTCTTTTGTGACTGGGTTACCTCAGTCAGGATGATTTCTTCTAGTACCATCCATTTGCCTGAGAATTTCAATATTGTTTTTTTTCCCTGCTGATTAGTACTCCATTTTGCAAATGTACCACATTTTCTCTATCCACTCTTCAGTTGAGGGCCATCTAGGTTGCTTCCAGGTTCTGGCTATTACAAATAAAGTTGCAATGAACAAAGTTGCACAGATGTCCTTGTGTGCATGTGCATCTTTTGGGTACATGTCTAAGATGCATCTTGTGGTAGACTCTCATTTTCCTGAGGAATTTCCATACTGATTTCCAAAGTTGCTGTACAAGTTGGCACTCTCATCAGCAGTGGAGGAGTATTGCCCTTTCTCCACATCATCTCCAATATAAACTGTCATTGGTATTTTTGATTTTAGTCATGCTGACAGGAGTGAGAAGGTATGTCAGAGTTGTTTTGATTTGCATTTCTCTGACGGCTAAGGATGTTGAGCACTTTCTTTAGTGTCTATTGGCTATTTTAGAATCCTCTATTGAAAATTCTCTACTTAGTTCTGTACCCCACTTTTTCATTGGATTATTTGGTGTTTTGGAGACTAGCTTCTTGAGTTCTTTGTAAATTTTCGAGATCAGTTCTCTTTCAGATGTGGGGTTGGTGAATACCTTTTCCCATTCTGTGGACTGCTGTTTTGTCTTGTTGACTGTGCCCTTTGCCTTACAGAAGCTTCTCTGTTTCAGGATGTCCCATTTGTTAATTGTTGATCTCAGTGTCTGTGCTACTGGTGTTATGCTCAGGAAGCAGTCTTCTGTACCAATTCGATCAAGGGTACTTCCCACTTTCTCTTCTAAGAGGTTCACATTGGCTGGATTTATGTTGAGGGTTTTGAAAGGTTTGGACTTGTTTTGTGCATGGTGACAGATATGGATCTATCTGCAGTCTTCCATATGCCAGCATTCAGTTATGCCAGAACCATTTTTTGAATATGCTTTCTTTTTTCCATTGTATAGTTTTAGCTTCTTTGTCAAAAATCAGTTGTTCTTAGGTGTGTGGGTTAATATCAGGGTTTTCAATTTGATTCCATTGGTCTATTTTTGTGCAAGAATAAAATCTTAAAAGAAAAGAAAATTACCTGTCAGGGAAACTATTTATAAGAAACATATTGACAATAGTACAATATTGTTAATTTATTAATCATGTTTATAAATCAATTAAAATCACTCATGTCCTAAAACAAAATAGGAAAAGGGCATTAGTAAATAATTCACACAAGTGAGAAATGTGGGCATACACAAATATTATCAGTCTCCCTAGGCATATGCAAATTTAATGAGCTATTATTTTTCAACTATTAAAGTAGCAAAGATTTTTTTTCAAAGACAATCCTAACTTAGACAGAGATGCATTAGAAGCATGGTCTGGTGTACTACATAAGTAATAGTAAACTGGTACAACCTGACTGAAATGCAATTTAGCAATGTGTACTAAGATAATTTAAAAGGCTTGTATGTGTGGAATCAGTAATCTTCTGGAAATACATTCTGAATATATGAGCAAATAGATTGTGTATGAGGACACTCAATGCAAGTAATTATAACACTACATACAGCCATCACACTTCTCAACTATAAATAATTTTCCCACCTCGTCTACACCCAAACCAAAAAATACTTGGCAAATATCTGGCAAGGTTTTGTTGTTGTTGGTAGTGGTTTGGTTGTTTGTATATGTGATAACTGAGTTGGGGTGTTTCTGGTATCCAGACAGAGATGAACCTAGGATCCAACAATGCACAGAATAGACTTTCATAATCACACAGCCTCAAAAGTCAAGAGTGTTGAGCCTGAAAAGCCTTGATCTGGAAGGAAAATTTCAGAAAAGTACTTGGCTAAAACTCTGAGCTTCAGTTAAATGTTTATTTTCTTTAAAAACATTTAATTTTTTAATTTATGTATATATATATATATGTATATGTGGATCTGTGGTGGAGGGATGCCATGTATGTGGAGTGTGGCATAAGGAGGCCAGAAGAAGGGATTGGATCCCCTGGAGGTAGAGTCACTGGTGTTTGTGAGCTGTCCAATGTGTGTGCTGGAACCCAAGTTCTGGTCTCCTAGAGGAGCAACAAGTTCTCTTAAACAGTGAATCATCTCTCTAGCCTCTACTGGAACTATTTCTAAACAAAAGGTGGAGCTCCTGGCCTTGTTTGTAGGAATCACTACTATTGTATGTATGCTACTACACATTTCAACATAAGCTTCCTCTCTATAAGGAGTTGTCAGAGCCATCATATGAGTGAGTAGAAGGATCTTAGCTCTTAGAAAAGAAGCCAGCTCCTATCCTAAGGGACAGGGCTCTTACTCCCTCCTATACTGGAGCATCATCTGGATACTTACTTTGAATTAAGAAAAGTTGAATTCTCAAAGTAATTGTGTACAAATGGTTTGAGAATCCACACAGAAGATGTTTCTGCCTTTCTCTGGCTCTCTTCAGTTCTGCGTGGTGGAGCAGTTTTCCATAAAAATTTAAATGTACCAATATATGAGTTAAAGAATGAAAACTGTGAACTGCTCCAAGAGCTTCAGGAAGTGCTTTTAATCTGCAAGAACTTTCTGATGTGGAGCTTATGCAAATTGAGGAAAAGAGCAGTTCTGCAATGGATCCAACCGAGAAAACATCTACTGCTCTGCTTTCACAGCTAAGCAGTTTCTACATCATATATGTCTTGAAACAATATTCCCAATTTCTCCTAAAAAAGGGTACATCCTGACATTTTTCTGCAATCCAGTGTGTTATCCACCAAAGCAGTAGGCAGTACAGACTAATGCCACTAAGTCAGAAACACTTAGCATGAAGGTACTAATCCTCTTGCCTTTTTCTTATCTTTATTTATTGGCATCTGTTATATTTTGATGTGATGCTATGGATCCTGACTCATTGCTTTCTTTTTGCCCTTACCTTCATATTTATCCATGGGACATGACCACAAAAATGGTGTCTAAATCACAATCTCTAAAACCCCAAGCATGATTTTAGAGATGATTCTTAGGCCTCCCTTTCTGGTTGTCTTTGTCAACTGATACCATTCATTTGACATGAATTCACATGGAAAACATACCTGTAAGGTTGGCCCTACACTCTCTACCAGAAAACAAAACATTTATGCCGCTAAAAGACATCTTTGTGTCATTCAGAAAATGTCTCAAGCAATACCACTTATTGTATAATATAAGGTATAGTGTGTACCATATGAATATGATACGTAAATATAGAGTATAAAAAGAAAAGTTGTGTGTGCATTTATAAACTACTTAGTCTTCAAATTATATTATAGAAATGTATCTCTGAAAGAAAGTTACTGATCATATATGTAACGGGACCCAGAGACCAGACAGCAGTGGTGGGTGTTATAACTTGCAATGCTACTCTTTCTATGATAGGAAGTGGAAATTTCCATTTAGAGATAAGATTCTGATTATACAGAGGTCAAGAAGTAACTGTCTAGATTATTTGTGCTAGATGAATAGAACCCAACTCCTTCACTAATGGAATGGATGATCTTGAATAATTGTTAAAACCTTCTGTACTCTAGGTTTTCTTTGGAAACATGAGAAATTCAGATAAAAGGAGAAAACCTTGAAAGTCTCTGGTACTGAAACAAGAGTCCAGGATAGGGTCAATCATCACTGAATTTGACTTTCCTTCCTTTTTTTGAGTTTGTTTAGAAAACAAGTGCCCAAATGACTGACACATCAGCAATCACCACTGTTATCAGTACATATTTAGAATTAATTCCAATTAAATACCATTAATCTACTAGACAATGCATTTAGTAATCTGTGAATGTCAGATGTCAATAAATCCCAGAACTTCAGAAAAATATAGGGCTTAATCTTGGAGGTCAAATTTTTATTGAAATTCATAATTGTAATAGTAGATGCAAATGTGTGCACTCCTATTATGTTGGGACTGTAATTTTGTAGAGTATGAACTCTGAAAACTACAATTTGAAAAGACAGGAAAGATAATTTAAAACTGAAGTGATAAGGGTTATTTCCCTTTGGAACTTATTAATAATTGAAACTGACTTTCACTATAAGTGTACCAGTGTCTATTGTTCAGAGTTCAAGTAGCATAAGTTTGACTTAAATTATCTTAAGATTTTAACTAATTTTCTTCATTTTACATACCAACTACAGTTTCCCCTCCCTCCTCTCCTCCTGTTCCCTTCCCCTGCCTCCAATATACCCACTTCCTCGCCTCCTCATCCACTCCTCTGTCTCCATTGAGAAAGAGGCATGCCTTCCATGGGAGTCAGCAAAGCATGACCCATTAAGTTGAGGAGGGACCAAGCTTCTCCCCCTGCACCAAAGTTGGGCAAGACAACACAGCTTGGGGATTGGGTTCCTAAAAGTGAGGTCAAGCTCCAGGGACAGATCCCAATCCCACTGTTAGGAGCCCCACAGACAGAGAAAGCTTTAGAGCTGTCACACACATGCAGAGGGCCTAGGCTGGTCACATGCAGGCTCTCTAGTTGTTGGTCTAGAGCCAGTGAGCTCCCAGCTGTCTCTGTTGATTTCCCTGTCATGATCTTGACCCTCTTGCCTCATAGGATCCTTCTTCTCTCCCTCTTGAATTATCTTAAGTTTTAAAGACAACTGACAACTATAACAGAACAGATGTGCTTTAATGTTGAGTGCAGGCATACATAAGATAAAGAACTGACATAGCGGTGGTGTAGTTGGAACTCCATTCTAGGCAAAATTTTATATATAATGTATATAGTGAAGATTCATGGTCCAAGACTCAGGTTTTTCTCCCAATGGAAAGAATATGGCAAAAAGCAAATAAACACTCAAATAGCTATGATGGGCTATTTGATATCTTATGCCTGGTGCTGGATAAACAGCTTTGAAGAGAGAGTTTGAATTTTGCTAGATCTAAGTGACGTGGTCAGCCCTACTTTTGGTAGGAGGATGAAAAAAATCACGGAGAAGAGAGTTGTATGGAACTGACTGGTCTGTATAGTTAGTGGATCTCAGGAGTAATCAATACTAGAGGGGGAAATGATGGGGAGAGGGGGACAGGGCACATGACAGCCAAGAAAAGCAAAATAGTATACCTTAGTAGATGTCAGCTCTGGTCCAATGTGAATGTATACAAATCTTCCCTCTGTACTATTTCAGTACTGCAGCCTTTCAAAATATCCTGGTTCCTTAAACCATTTAAGAAAAAGAACAGGAGACGGAGAGGAAGGAGGAGGAGGAAGGAAGGAAGGAAGGAAGGAAGGAAGGAAGATGATGTCTAAGATGACAGAAAAAGTCCCCAGGTGAGAGAATATGATGTTAAATCAGAAAATTGAAGGATTCTGTCATCAAAGAACTTTAAAGCAGCTAGAAATGCAGAAGACTACTCCTCTACCTCCCCAAAGTAAGTTGTCCATAGCCACCTTTCGCCACTCACACCCACTCACTTTGCTTTTCACAGCTGTTGCCTGATAGATGAAGGCTTTTTCATCTGGCATCCTCAAGTATATTTCTCAAAGACAGCCACTGTCCTCTTCATATTCCTTTTAAAATTACACATGGTCTGTCTCAGCGCTGAAATCACAGGAAATGTGCACTGGGTAAGTGGGGGTTACCTCAAAAATCATCTCCCAAAGGCTCTATCAGATTCTTCCACAAGCTTTATTAAGAGCTTATTATGAGCATGCCCCTTTCTCATCTGGGGCATGTTCTGCCTTTTTCTGGGCAATTCTCATTGCAAATTTTTGCTTCCGTGGCTGTACAATTAACTATTTCTCAAGATTTGTGTATGTTAAATCATGAGAACCAGAACAGAGATCTGAGATAATTTTTAAACCTAGAACTTTAGATGCAATGACTTCATGAATCCCTCCCAAGGAAAACTCTTGATTATTTGTCAAGTAAAAAGTAAGAAAAGACACTTTTTAAATTTCCCATTTCCTTTTCAACACTTTGAAAAAAAATCTATGCCCAACTGTGTTGTGCATGATTCATACTGCAGAAAACATCTCAATTGTTTGGGGGAAATGATAGAGCTCATTTTAGGAGAACTGATTTTATTTTAAAGACATCATTTGGCTTTCTTTTCCTCAATTTCAAACTAATACAAACATGGCTAGGGCCCTTCCAGGAGAAAGCAGAGGGAAGATCATTGTTTGACAGGGAAGGAACAGCACAAAGTTATTTAATTTAGGTTTCAATGATTAACAAAGTTTACCTAAATGACTGTACTTTAAAAATACAAGCTGGTGATCACTAGACATCTCTGCAAAACAATACATACTACAATATATATACATATGTGTATATATGCATATATATTATATATATATATATATATATATATATATATATACACACACATTCTGATTTTAGATGCATGGTCAAAAGGGTGGCTAAGCAGTCTTTAGGAGTCAATGGTTACTATAGACACATTGCTTTGCTTACAAGTCATCTAAGGTGAGGCAAGCCCTCCAGAGACAGACTTGGGGAATGTCAGTTAATTAGCACAGTTCAAAAGAATCAGAAGGAAACAAAGAAGTTGAATCAGGTATAAGTTAATTCACATATACACAGGTATTGCTGTAACTGAATTGAGGAACCAGAGATTTTTTATGTCTTTTTATTGGAACAGTTTTATATTATATGCCAGTCCCAGTTCCCCCCTGCCTGCTCTCCTTCCAGGCTCCTTACCTTCCCCACACCCCACCCTCCTGAGAGAGGGTGAGGCCTCCCATGGGGAGTTAACAAAGTCTGTCACACCACCTTGAGGCAGGACAAAGGCCCACCTTCTTGTATCTAGGCTGAGCAAACTATTCCTCCATAGGAAATGGGCTCCAAAAAGTCAGTCCACTGCCAGTAGCCCCATAAGCAGCCCAAGTCACACAAATGTCACCGACATTCAGAGGGCCTATATGGTCCTACATAGGTTTTCCAGCTGTCAGTCCAGAGTCAGTCACTCCCACTAGCTTGGGTCAGGGTCAGCTGTTTCTGAGGTTTTCTCCATCATGGTCTTGACCCCTTTACTCATTTTATCATTCCTCCTGCTCCTCAACTGGAGCTCAATCCAGTCCTTCGCTGTGGATCTCTGCATCTGCTTCTGTCAGTTCCTGGGTAAAGGGAACCAGATATTTTTCACCACATGAGGGGTTGGTTTATAATCTTTGGAGTCCTACTGGACATTTACCTGCTGTTTGCCCTTGAGAAAGACCTAACTTCCTTGAACTTTAATGTCTTCATCTGTAAAACGAGTATACTCTTACAAATACAGAGTGTATTCAGAAATTTAAGTGTAAAAACACATAGCATATTTCTTGTAGAGCAAGTCCAAAGAGCTCACTTCTGCTTCATGTATCACTGAAATCCTCCAAGACTTAGCTAATTCCCAGAAAAACAATGTGTCATTACCCTTCATGCTCTATTTTTGCTTGTAAATATCTGCAAAATATTCATAAAAGCATTTAAGCATTTTTATCTCTGTGACCTACTCAGAGTATTTAAATCAGGAGATATTAAGCGATAACATGTAAAATGAGAGACAGAATGCCCTATTTAGTAAAATATCATCATATCCAGAGGAATAACTCCCAAAATAATTTTATGAAACTAGCATATAAATCATTAAAATACAAGTTGGATGGAATTATATCTCTTTGATAATTCACAGTGATTTTCTTGTTTCATTTATGAGCTGAACTCAGGAATATCTCAAGTTGGAAGGCCAATTAATGAAATTGGTATGATGCAGAAGAAGAAGTGGTGTTATATAAATAGCTTTTCAGGACATGTATTCTGTAAACATGCTGCCCTCTCTTTCCTTGGGCAGTATGGGAAAGACTGGGGCTAGGAAAACAAATTAAGCTACTTGTGGTTGCATATATGCTCATCAGAGTAGATAACAGGAACACATAACAATAACCAAAATGTTATAGATACAATTATATATGGAAGCACAGTAATAAATTAGGTGCAAAAGGAACATATTAACTGAGATTACTGTGACATCAGGAAAGCCAAATTTACCTACTTCTAAGTCAGAATTTGATAAGCATCACTATCCTGTAATGTGGGATAATGTTCTTGTTCCCTGTAAAGATTTGTCAGTCATATTGGTTTAATAAAATGCTGATTGAGCAGTAGCCAGGCAAGAAATATAGGTGGACTACAAGACTAGGAGAATTCTGGGAAGAGGAAAGGCAGAGACCGTCACTATTATATGCAGAGGAAGCAAGATGAGAATGTCTCACTGAGAAAAGGTACCAAGCCACGTGGCTAAACATAGATAAGAATTATGGGTTAATTTAAGATGTAAAAGCTAGTTAGTAATAAGACTGAGCAATAGGAAAGACAGTTTATAACTTATATAAACCTCTGTGTCTTTATTTGGAACTAAACAGCTCCAGGACTGAGCTGAACAGAAAAAGTCCATCAACAATCCTGCTCAAAACTTCAATGAGTTCTCATGGAGTAAAATTGAAGATTGCTTTAGCCCAATAGTAAAAATCTGCACATTTACAATGAAGATAATGGCTTCTCTTAACACTCCCCCTTCAACAATCATAAAAGAGCTTTCCTAAAATACACTTGCTTTCCTTGGAGTGTTCAATAGGCTCCTTGGAATTCAAATGTCTTATACCTCCACCACATACTACTACTAAGTATACAGGCACGATGGCATTTAAAATGATGCATCCGCTGAATGGAGGCAGGTTCCAGAAGTGGGAACCAGTCAAGACTGCTAGGTGTCTCCATCAGCTACTTGACAATCTGACATTTAGATTTTCATCTTTTGAACCCTTTAGTGGAGAATGATACACCATGTGTATGACTCATATTAAAACTCTCCTGTTTATGAGTCATGCAACCCAGCTCCAATGCTCTAATCAACCTTTTCTGACAATTGTTATAGCCATACTGATGAGACTGAAAAATAATCCTCCAGAGACAGTATTATATATTCAACATATTTTCTATTTCATGTGACAAAAGAAACATTTTGCAACCATGTTTTTGCATATAAACTTGGGTGATATGACTTATAGACAAAGTGATAAAAACTGGCAAAAATCATGTCTAATTCACAAATTATAACCTTTGTATAATTCTGCAGCATTCTCTGCACAATGCATGTAGCCTTTACAGTCACATGATCCAGATGGCAGAACTACAGAGAAGAGCTGTCTAGCTTGCATTAGAATGGATATTAATTAAAACCAAAGCTACCCAGCCCCCACGGCAGATAGTGTTATGACGGTAACAAGCAAAGCCAGTTGTGTATTTTTTCCTCAAAACCATAAGGAAACCTTCTACTTCTGTTCCTTTCTCCTGTTGCCTTGTACATTGGGTCTTTGTTTTCTTCGAGAATTAGCTCAATATTTACTAATTTTCTAAGCCTTTTGCACTTTAACTTCCCTATGTTTCCTATTGTAAAACATACATGAGATTGCTGTATCTAGACTAAAATAAGATTGAGCATTGCCCACTTTTTCACACCATGGATATAAAATATTTGAATGCTGAAAGGCATAATATAGGAAATCAATGAGGCAAGTTTATGTGATGATAGCCACCTTGAAAATGTTGGCCACCCTTAGCAGCCATTCAGATGACTTATAATAAACAGAGGACTGATAAATCAGGATATGTCCCACTGATTCACCACAATGCTCAACCTCATACTGCCAGGGAATTGTCTACAAAGTATAAACTCAATGGAAGCATCTTGATAATTTTATTGTGCTTTGTAATTTTTTTAATCTAACCTTGCATAGGCTCTTCTTACAGTGTAGTATATGTCCACATGTAGAGAATCTACTGGGTGCATTATGCATGATATTGTCTCATTAGTTCTTAAATCATCAAGGATGATTATTAGTAATTTGTGGTTAGAGGAGGAAACTGAAGTTGAACTAGGGTTCAACAGGTTCAGCTTCAAGGTCATACTGCCCTTGTCAAGAGGCTTCTGTCAGCAAATCCAAAGTGATTATTCTGAATAAAACAAACTGAATATTAGGTTTTGTAGGAAATAATAATTCACCAATGTAAGATTTTCAAGTGAAAAATATATTGCCAAGCCCATGAATACTGATTCCAACCCCTCATGCCTTTAAGCCAAGCACTCTGCAGGCAGAAGCACATGAATCTCTGAGTTCAAGACCAGCCTGGTCCACAGAGTGAGTTCCAGGACAGACAGGGCTGCACAGAGAAACTGTCTTGAAAAACAAGCAAACAACAACAAAAAACAAAATCTGTTGTCATTGAAACCTAGCTGTGAAGTAATATACTTGTGGCTGAGTCATGGTGTAGTATAGACTTATCGATAAACATAAGCAATGAAACAAGAGTCTAGGAACAATGCTTTGAACTATATAATATTAGAACTGAATTGTAAATCAAATAAGAGATGATCAATGCAGATCAAAGCACAAAGAAAAACCATGTAATAGCCAGACATGAGGAAGTCAAAGGATACTAGAGACAGAATAACCTTAGTGAAGGTAAAGAGGGCCCTGACTAGGCCTCCTCACAAGACAGAAGGCAGGTAGGTAATTAGCTGACTGCAAGAGCCAGGTGGAAATAGCTCTGTAACCATAGGAACCAAATGTCCTAGAGCAGAGAGAGGCTTGAGGACCATGAATTCTTTGCACAGATAAGGTAGGAGGCTGACATCAGGCTAGTTCATGGTAACATCCGTAGCATAGCTGAATACATCAGTTATATAATCAGTTAAAAATGATAGAGCCAGATTGATTATTTGGACCTAGGTTCTTTATTTTCATTTTCTAATATCAGCATAGCTTTGTTCTGCTTTTATTTTTCTGGTAAGAAGTAAGAAGAATTGAAAAACAAACCAAACAAACAAGCAACCGTTAAAACTGCCCACTGTTTCAGTCTTCATGACATGGATCTTGCCTTTTTCTAAAAAGCATAATGATCAACCCCTTCTCTAGCTGAGGAGAATTCACCATCCAGTCTAAGACAGACATAAAGTTCAACATAAGAAAATGAATACATCCTCTTTTTCTAACCTAAAAGATTCAAAGCAGAACAAAAAAATTTAAACTGAATAGAGAAATTATCAGTCTTTGAAATCACTTCAAATGAGACACTCTAATTTCAATTTGCTAAATAGGAATGATGAAGGAAATCTAGGGCTGATTATGTGTTCAATGAGAACCAAGTTGCCTAAAAAGAAACCATGGAAAGAATTCAATTTAAAACACCTCCTAGATTTATGACACAATGTAAGCACTTGGGCATCACCCTTGGCTTTGAGTTCTGCAAACAGTAGCTCACTGTTCTTGTTTTCTCAAATGAATTTGAACAAAGATAGAAATATTCTGGCTAATTCAGATTATCAATATGAATCCAGATTAAATCAGCTTCAGGACCATATTTCAGAGCAGTCTTTGCTCCCAACTTGGCTAAACTTGAGAAATATAGAGTCCCAAATGCACTTTGCTCAGAACCTACTTTGGAAAACGTACAGCTTCCTTGTTTCTCTCCCCTAAGTCCACACCACTGAAGACTTAAAATGGAGGGTGGCTTTCTGCAGGGCCTGTCCTATCATTCCTTTGAGATGTAATCATGAGGAAATACAAGCACATGTGTCCCAGTCTCTATGGAAGGAGAGGAGTCTAGCTTTAGTAATTGACCAAAGGGAGGTGAACACAACCCATTCACAATGAACAACACCACTGTAATGTCTTCCAGTCTTCCCCATGAGTTCAACTTAGAAACTAAAACCCTCTGGCCTTTTGTGTCAGTATAGAAGAGTTCAATCTCTTTTCTCCTTTGTATTTTTTTTTGCTTTATATTTTTCTGATTTTTTTCTTTTCCATATTTTTTTATTTAACTTTTTACAAATGTCACTCTCAGTTCCCTCTCCCTCCCCTCCTGCCCCAGGCCCCCAATCTGCCCAACCCCTCACCCCCACTCCATCCCCCCCTCTGCTCCACAGGGAGGGAAAGGGCTTTTATTAGGGATTTTCAGAGTCTGTCACATCATCCCAGGTGGGGCCTAGGTCCTCCTCCATGTGTCTAGGGTGAGCATCCCTCCACGTGATGTGGTTTCCCACAGTCCTTCTATATGCCAGGAATAATTATGTTCTACTCTCCAAGGTCCCACAGATTGACAAGGTCTCCTCTCTGTCACCCAGGTTCGGTGGGAGGGATGTCTGGATAAGTCCCATGCTGGCCCCTCAGTCATCAGTCTGGGGTCCATGTGTTCCCCCTTGTTTAGGTGAGCTGCTTCTTTGGGTTTCACCAGCCCGATCTTGATTAGTTGGTCATCACTCCTCTTTGCAACTGGGTTCCAGGAGTTCAGTTCGGGTCACAGCTGTAGGTGTCTGTCTCTGCCTCCATCAGCCACTGGATGAGAGTTCTAGGATGGCATATAAGGTAGTCATCATTCTCATTATCATGGGAGGGCATTTAAGGTAGCCTTATTGCCAGTTGGTGTCATTCTTGTAGATCTGTAAAGATCTAACTAGTGCCAGATCTCTCCTCTAACTTATAATGGCTCTGTCTTTTATGGTATCTCCCATCCTTTTCTCCTCTATTCTTACCCTGGCTCAACCTTCCTGCTCTCCCATGTCCTCCTTTCCCCTCTTCTTTCCTCCCTCTCTTTCTCCCACCCTTCTGCCCTCCTCTTCTCCCCCCCCCAATTCAATTAGGAGATCTCATCCCATAACCCTTCTCTAGGTTACCATGCATATCTCTCTTAGGGTCCTTCCTGCACCCCAGACTCTTTGGGGGTGGGACTGTGGGCTGCCAGTGCCCTGCTCCATGTCTACAATCCATGTATGAGTGAGTACATACCATACTTGTATTTTTGTGACTGGGTTACCTCACTCCAGGGTGGTTTCTTCTAGTGCCATCCATTTGCTTGCAAATTTCAAGATTCCATTTTTTTCCTGCTGAGTAGTACTCCATTGTGTAAATGAACCACATTTTCTCTATCCACTCTTCAGTTGAGAGGCATCTAGGTTCTTTCCAGGTTCTGGCTATTACAAATAAGGCTGCTATGAACATAGTTGAGCAGATGTCCTTACTGTATGAGGGTACAAATTTGGGTATATGCCTAAGAGTGGATCTTGTGGTAGATTGATTTCCATTTTCCTGAGGAATCTCCATACCAGTCTCCAAAGTGGCTGCACAATTTGGCATTCCCGCCAGCATGGAGGGGTGTACCCCCTTCTCCACATCCTTTCCAGCATAAACCGTCATTAGTGATTTTGATTGTAGCCATTCTCACAGGAGTGTGATGGTATCTCAGAGTTGTTTTGATTTACATTTCCCTAATAGCTAAGAATGTTGAGCATTTTCTCAGGTGTCTCTTGCCATTTTGGACTCCTCTATTGAGAATTCTCTGTTTAGTTCTGTACCCCACTTTTTAATTCGATTCTTTGGTGTTCTGGAGAATTACTTCTTGAATTCTTTGTAAATTTTGGAGATCAGCCCTCTCTCAGATGTGGGGTTTGTGAATATCTTTTCCCATCTGTGGGCTGTCGTTTTGTCTTGTTGACTGTGTCCTTTGCCCTACAGAAGCTCTTCAGTTTCAGGAGGTCCCATTTGTTAATTGTCGATCTCAGTGTCTGTGCTGCTGGTGTTATGTTTAGGAAGTGCTCTTGTATGCCAATTCGTTCAAGGGTGCTTCCCACTCTAAGAGGTTTAGTGTAGCTGGATTGATGTTGAGGTCTTTGATCCATTTGGACTTAAGTTTTGTGCATGGTGATAGATATGGATCTATCTGTTGTCTTTTACATTCCAGCATCCAGTTACTCCAGCACCATTTGTTGAAGATGCTTTCTTTTTTCCATTGTATATTTTTTAGCTTCTTTGTCAAATATCAGGTGTTCAAAGGTGTGTAGATTGATAACAGGGTCTTCAGTTCGATTCCATCTGTATACATGTCTGTTTTTGTGCCAATACCAAGCTGTTGTCATGACTATAGCCCTATAATAGAGCTTGAAGTCAGGGATGGTGATGCCTCCGGAAGTTCCTTTATTGTACAGGGTTGCCTTGGCTATCCTGGGTCTTTTGTTTTCCATATAAAGTTGAGAATTGTCCTTTCGAGGTCAGTGAGAAATTGTGCTGGTATTTTGATAGGGATTGTATTGAATCTGTAGATTGCTTTTGGTAAGATTTCCATTTTTACTATGTCTATCCTACCTATTCAAGAAGATGGGAGATCTTTCCATTTTCTGGTATCTTCTTTAATTTCTTTCTTTAAAGACTCAAAGTTCTTGTTATACAGGTTTTTCCACCTGTTTGGTTAGAGTTACCCCAAGATATTTTATGGTGTTTGTGGCTAGTGTACAGGGTGATGTTTCTCTGATTTCTTTCTCATCCCCTTTATTGTCTATATATAGTAGGGCTACTGACTTAATTTTGTATCCTGCCACTTTGCTGAAGGTGTTCATTAGCTGTAGAAGTTTCCTGGTAGAATCCTTTGGGTTGCTTACATAGACTATCATATCGTTTCCAAATAGTGAAAGTTTGACTTCTTCATTTCCAATTTGTATCCCCTTGATCTCCTTTTGTTGTCTTATTGCTCTAGTTAGAACTTCAAGGAAAATATTGAAGAGATATGGAGAGAGTGGACATCCTTGTCTTGTTCCTGATTTTAGAGGAATCGCCTTTAGTTTCTCTCCCTTTAGTTTGATGGTGGCTGTTGGTTTGCTGTATATAGCTTTTATTATGTTTAGGTATGTTCCTGTTATCCCTGATCTCTCCAAGACCTTTATCATGAAGGGGTGTTGGATATTGTCAAAGGCTTTTTCAGCATCTAGTGAGATGATCATGTGGTTTTTCTTTTTCATTTGTTTATATGGTGGATTTTCGTATGTTGAACTATCCCTGCATCCTTGGGATGAAGCCTACTTGATCATGGCATATGATTTTTTGGATGTGTTCTTGGATCAGATTTGCCAGTATTTGGAAGTTGGTCTGTAATTCCCTATCTTGGTTGTGTCTTTGTGTGGTTTGGGTACTAATGTTATTGTATCCTCGTAAAAAGAATTTGGCAGTGATCCAATTTTGGTAGAATTCCACACTGAAACCATTTGGCCCTGGACTTTTTTTGGTTGGAAGACTTTTTATGCCTGCTTCTATTTCTTTAGGGGTTATAGATCTGTTTAAATTGTTTGTCTTTTCTTGATTTAATTTTGGTAAGTTATATCTATCCAGAAAATCATCCATTTCCTTTAGATGTTCCAGTTTAGTAGAGTACAGATTTTCAAAGTATGACCTAATGATTCTTTGGATTTCCCCAGTGGCTGTTGTTATGTCCACTTTTTGATTTCTGATTTTGTTATTTAGCATGTTCTCTGTCTTTTGGTTAGGTTTGGTAAGGGTTTGTCTATCTTGTTGATTTTCTCAAAGAACCAACTCCTTGTTTCATTGATTCTTTGTACTGTTTTCTTTGTTTCTACTTTATTGATTTCAGCTCTCAATTTGATTATTTCATGGCATCTACTCCTCCTGGGTGAGTTTGCTTCTTTTTGTTCTAGAGTTTTCAGGTGTTCTGTTAATTCTCTAGTGTGGCAATTCTCCAGGTTCTTCATGTGGGCACTTAGTGCTATGAATTTTCCTCTTAGAACTGCTTTCAAAGTATCTCAAAGGTTTGGGTATGTCGTGCCTTCATTTTCATTGAATTCTAGGAAATCTTTTATTTCTTTATTTCTTCCTTTACTCAGGGGTGATGCAATTGAGCATTGTTCAATTTACATGAGTTTGTAAGGTTTCTGCAATTTATGTTGGCGCTGAATTCTAATTTTAAGCCGTGGTGGCCCGAAAGGATACAGGGGGTTATTCCAATTTTTTTTATCTATTGAGGTTTGCTTTACTGCCAAGTATGTGGTTGATTTTAGAGAAGCTTCCATGTGGTGCTAAGAAGAAGGTATACTCTTTTTTGTTTTGGTGGAATGTTATAGGTGTCTGTTAAACCCAATTCGGTGATAACTTCTGTTAGTTCCATTGTTTCTTTGTTAAGTGTCTGTGAGAGTGGCGTGTTGAAGTCTCCCATTACAAGTGTCTGGGGTTTAATGTGTGATTTGAATTGTAGTAATGCTTCTTTTATAAACGTGGGTACTTTTACATTTGGGGCATAAATGTTCAGAATTGAGACTTCTTCCTGATGTATTTTTCCTATGATGAATATGAAATGACCTTCTTCATCTCTTTTGATTAATTTTAGTTTGAAGTCTATTTTGTTAGATATAAGGATAGCTACACCTGCTTGCTTCTTATGTCCATTTGATTGGAAAGTTTATTCCCAACCCTTAACCTTGAGGTAGTATCTGTTTTAGAAATTGAGGTGTGTTTCTTGTATGCAGTAGAAGGATGGATTCTGTCTTCGTATCCATTCTGTTAGTCTGCATTTTTTATAGGTGAGTTAAGACCATTGATAATCAGGGATATTAATTACCATTGATTGTTGATTCTTGTTTGTTTCGGATCCGTTTGTGGTGGTGATTTTGTGTGTGAGTTTTTCTCCTATTTCTGATTTCCGGTAAATTTAGATTATCTATTGCCCATGATATTTTGAGTTTAGTTAAATTCCTTGTGTCAGAGTTTTCCTTCTAGACCTTTCTGTAGGGTTGGATTTGTGGATATGTATTGCATAAATCTGGTTGTCATGGAATATCTTTTTTTCTCAATATGTAGTGATTGAGAGTTTTGCTGGGAATAGTAGTCTGGGCTGGAATCTGTGGTCTCTTAGTGTTTGTAGAACATCTATCCAGGACCTTCTGGATTTCATACTTTCCATGGAGAGTTTGGGTGTAATTATGATAAGTTTGCCTTTATATGTTACTTGGCCTTTTTCCTCTGCTGATTTTAATATTCATTCTTTATTCTATATGTTTGGTGTTTTGATATTATGTGGTGAGGGGACTTTTTTTTTGGTTCAGTCTATTTGGTGTGCGGTAAGCTTCTTATAGTTCCACAGGCATCTCCTTCTTCAGGTTGGGAAATTTTTCTATGATTTTGTTGAATATGTTTCCTGTACCATTGAGATGGGCTTCTTAGCCTTCTTCTATACCTATTATTCTTTGATTTGGTCTCTTCACGGTGTCCCATATTTCCTGGGTATTTTGTGTTAAGGATTTGTTGAACTTAAGACTTTCTTTTGTCGATGAATCTATTTCCTCTAGTTTATCTTCAGTGCATGAGATTCTGTCTTCCATCTCTTGTATTCTGTTAGTTATGCTAGCATCTTTAGTTACTGATAGTTTATTCAGCATTTCGATTTCCAGCATTACCTCAGTTTGTGTTTTTCTTATTGTCTCCATTTCAGTTTTCATGTCTTGAACTCTTTCAATTGTTTCCTTCATCTGTTTGATTGTTTTTTCTTGGCTTTCCTTGCTTTCTTTAAGAAATTTGTTAATTCCTTGCATTTTTTGGTTTATTTTTTCTTCCATTTCTTTAAGGGATTTTCTCACATCCTCTTTGAGGGCCTCTATCACTTTCAGGAGGTTGTTTTGAAGGTCATTCTGTTTCATATGTGTTGGTATGTTCCGGTCTTGCTGGTGTATAGTTTCTAGACTCTGGTGGTGTCATACTGAATCCTCTGTTATTGGCTGCGTTTTTATATTGCATTCTTCCTATCCTTTCTTTCAGTGGGAGCACGTGGGGTCTCTTCCTCTGCTTAAGCACTGGGCAAGGTCTGAAAGGCACTGAAGACTGAGGTGTGGGCAGATTCATGGTAATCCTTCTGGGTGGGGCAGATCCTCTGTAGGTGCAGAAAACACCCAGGGAGATGGAGCAGGGGGGTGTAGGGAGGTGGGGCTCAGAGCAGGGCCTCCACTCACCTTAAGCACATGGCAAGGACTGGAAGGAACTCTCTCCTTTGTATTATTAAAAATAAATCCTGCCTGTTTCACACATTCTGATCCTGGTGCAATGTCTCTTTCTCTTGCTTATATTTGGGCTTCTTTCATATATGTGAATATTTGCCTTTATTTATGCCAACTGAGTGACATTTTTGGCTACAGATTAAAATTTCTTAAAGTATAGACATTTTCAATATTTCATAATTAAATTTAGTTATAGGTTTTGAGATATTGACTCTATAAGATCACTTTTTACAGATTGTCTCACTAGCCTTGGATCATGTAGTACCCACTAAGTATACCAATCTGCCCCTGACCTCATAGTGTTCCACATGCACCTCTGCTTCCTATGAGACAGAATTAAAGGTTCATGCCACTATGCCAGGCCTACATTAACTCTCATAGACTTGGGCTTAGTTGTGCTGGTTTGTCATGACCAGACTTCAGAGTCATTCTTTACCACAGTCTTAGCACATTGTCTATTTATTTCCAGTTTTTCCATTATCAGAGCCCTATGCCACCTATCTACCTGACTTAAAGTGAAAAGTTTGCTATTGCCTTTAATTAATTTTATCTATTTTGTTGCCTCTTAACTCCAAAAACAGGAAGAGAGGTGGAGGAGTATATAAAGAAGAAAGAGAAGGATGAAGAGTAAAAAAAGAAAAGGAAGAGAATAGATAGATAGGGGATAGCAGACACACACAAGAAAGGAAAATGAGTGGAGAATGAAGAAGGGAAAGAAAACTAGAAAAGAATACAAGAAGAATGAAAGACAAGAAGAAAGAAAGGAAAGAAGAGGAGACAGAAGAAGGAAAATATGAAGAAAGAGGAGAATTCAGTGGTCAATCAAAACAGAGAGATGGAAAGAGAAAACACTGTTGAGTGTAGCCTTCCCTGCCATCCGCCTGGGCTCTGCCACATTGTCTGAACCCCCAAATAACTAACAGGATGCTGCATTAATTATGAAGCTGTTGGCCATTTGCTTGTTTTTTACTGGTTATCTCATAATTGTTACTATAAGTATTTCTCTTACCGGAGAAAGGGTCTGGACCTCTTATTCCTATGGCGGCTACATGATGTCTGCTTGTGCCTCTCTTTTCCAGAATCCTCCTCAACTCCTAGTCCCACCTATCTTGCTTCCTTATTGGCCAACAGTGCTTTATTGACATATACACAGGACTTCCCCATCATCTCCTATTTTCTGTCTAAATAAAAAGAAAGGACTTAACTTTAACATAGTCAAATTATATATAACAGAACAATTATCAAGTAAGAACATAGTTACAGTATTTTGTCCATTAACATTTAGTAAGATTTAAAGAAAGTATTTTATTATCTATCCTATCTGTGTGAGTCTAAAGTCTTATAGGTAGCTTATCTTTTATCATAACTAAGGAAAATTATGATTATATTAACACTAGGATTGACAAAGACATCTTGCTGCCTGGACAGTCACCTGAAGTTCCTCTGTAATGTTGGGGCATCCATCTTCGGCCCATAGGCCACAGTGTGTCTGGAAGACTTCTCAGCAAAGCAGGAAATTTCACCGTCCATCTGGAGTGGCAGTCCATCAGTCATTTTCTGTGTCCTGAGGAAAGTCTGGCTGACTCTTCCATGAAGCAGGAACCCTGTAGGACTGCTTAAGTTCAGCAGTCACTTTCCTGTGGGCCCTGCATGTCCAGTTTATACAGCAGTCAAGCAGTCCAGGCAAGAGCATTTCTTGCCCAAATGGCTAATCTTGCAATGATGAAAGCAAACTCCATTGCGAGTTTCTTCGATGCCCATCTTCCTCTCAGACATAATTGGTACTGCCAGGAGCAGACATTTCTCAACGTCAAGAAAAACCCTAAACCATTTTAAATGCCATTTTCTGAAGGTCTTTGAAAGGTTTGAAGACTATCTATCTATCTACCTAACTACAAGTTCTGACTATTATAGGTAACTATCTATAATCTGTACTTAATTGTGCATTATGTTTTAAAAGATCAATATAAACACAATACTTAATCAAGAGGAGAAATATACATATCACAAAATTGACCTTGAGTTTGTATCAATAAATGAGAAACCATACCCATACCAAGTATTCACTCCATACTGTAAGTCCCCTTTTACCATTAAAAAGAGATTGGTTATGATCATTAACCAATTATAAGCAACCCCATTCAAATGAAAACAAGGATTTATAAACAATATGGGAATTTGGTCATAGATCATTCCAAACTGCTTCCTGCTGGATGGGGGTGCTGTTCATACCATGGGGATGATGACAAAACTCAGCAATCTGTATAAGTCTTTATTTTCAGGGTCTGTAAGGCTGCATCATCTTAGCTGTTTTAAAAGTTGGAACACCTGGCCCACTGCTTCCAGGGGTCTTGGTTCATCAAATCACAGAAGCCTGGAAGGAATCCACAGCTTTCCATTATCTGTGGAAACATAAACAAAAACTCTTTTCCCAAGTAACCGGTCCTCATATTTAAAGTTAGAGGTCAAAGCATTTTTGAAATATATAAATTGGATTAATTTAGCAGCATTTATGATCAAGTATATTTTAGCAGTTGTTCCTTCCTTACCCACTGAACAACTGAAAAACAAAATAGTATACAGTATCCAGACTTTCTGTGTATTTTCCATTTTTACCTGGCTTATATTACTCTTTTGTTTTTACTTTTTTATTTACTTCTTTATTTCTATGAGACAGGGTTTTTCTGGAAATCTGCCTGTCTCTGCCTCTGGAGCAAATCCTACTGGTGTGCACTACCACAGCCAGTTTCTCTATCTATTTACCACTATGCCATTTCTTTTTCTCTCTCAATACTATGTATATTTTTTAAACATACTGTAAACCTTTAGAGGTTTTTCTTCATGTGAATCTGACTTTATTGTAAATGTTGTTGGCCATTTGCTTGTTTCTTACTGGCTATCTCATAATTGTTAATCTGAGTATTTCTCTCACCAGAGACAGGGTCCAGACCTATAATTCCTATGACGGCTACATGATGTCTGCCTGTGTCTCTCTTTTCCAGAATCCTCCTCAACTCCTAGTCCCACCTATCTTGCGTCCTTATTGGCCAACAGTGCTTTATTGACATATACACAGGACTTCCCCATCAGAACACCAGCCCAGAAGTTATCAATGCAGCAGTAGTATGGGCTCTATGGATACCTCTTTTGTTTTTTGTTTTTTTTTTAAATAATAGTTTTAATTCTTTGAAAGATTCCTACTTTTATACTATATATATTGATAATATGCATTTCCCACACTCCACAGCAATGCCTCCTACCTTGTCTCCCACCCAACATCATGCTTCAGTTTTAAAGCATATATAAATTCATGTATTTGTGAAAATTAATCACTTCACAATCAAAGCACTATTTATTGGCCTTTTGTTAAATCAATTACTATTTATAAATAAATTTGTATTATTATATCATGAATCACATTAGGAATCTGGAAACTGAACAGTTAAATAGATATTTCAGTAAAAATTTAATGTTTTACATCATAAAGATTATCTGCAGATTTTTCAACCTTCAAATTAGTTAGCAATCAGAAGTTTGTAATTCCCAATTCCTATTTTTTAATAATAAAAATAATAATATTTTTAATCATTAATAATAATCCCAAGTCTGGGTATGTCCATCCATTTGGGCATGATCATCAGCTGGCACATGAGCAACCTATTAATGACCACATAACTAAAAAGAGTCACTCTCTTCTCAATGCCATCAGCCTCCAATTGCTCCTCCTAGAGTGGTAGGACATCAGTTACTCACCCTTCCATTTTAGAATTGTAACTGATTTGATATTGTACAGGTCGTATATAAGAAACCACAGATTTTGAGAGTTGATGTGTGCATGGCCATGTCACATCCAGAATTCAGAGTCTCAAGCTCTACTCCTATACACAATCTCTTACATTTTTTCTGTTCCTTATTTCACAAAGTTCCTGAGACTTGGATGGTATGAAACTGATTCAGATGGCCAACTAATAAATATTTATCATTACCATCATCATCTTCTTCTTCTTCATTCTGTATTTTTTTTTATTTTTTATTTTTTTATTTATTTTATTTTCCAGTTTAAGTTTAGATAAGAAACAAGGTTGCTTCACAAGTCAGTTCCAGGTCCCTCTCCCTTTCCCTCCCCTCCTCCCGTGCCCTCCCCCCACAACCCCCCCCATTATCCCCTCATTCCCCCAGGGAGAGTGAGGCCCTCCATGGGGGTGTCCATAGTCTGTCATTTCATATAGGTCAGGGCCTAGACCCTTCCCCAAGAGTTCAGGGTGAGAGCGCACCTCACATTGTTCTATGGGAGTCCAAAGTCTGTGTGTATACTTGGGATGGGTATTGATCTGCTGCCCAAGGCTCAATAGATTACCTAGGCCTCCTCACTGACACACAGATTAGAAACGTTACTTCACAATTTTCAGTGTTATTTATACCCAGCACTTTGGTTATGAGTCTCTGCATTAACTAATACTTTTTAAAAATCAACTCTCAACATTAATATATATCATAAGCCACAAACACCATACTGTCTCCAAAGGAGCTACATACACTCACAATGGAGAAAAATCAAAGCCTTCTGGGCTGTACCTTTGTAAATGAGTATAGGTGCCCAAGAGAATGATTCAAATCAACTGATTTCTGAGCTGTGAATTAACTTCCATCTTTGTGCCCTGGCTATGGTCTTGTCAATGCTCCATAGCCTTTCAGACACGACCTTTGGATGCTTTTTTCTAAGGCTTGGCTCCCTATTTGTTCACACATTTGACTCTTGTCAGGTAAAAAAGGCTAATTTCCCACCCTTGTGTTCAGTTGCTAGTGTCTGTCTGTCTTTGTTCTCCTGGAGTTGCTTAATAATACTGTCATTCAACATATGTTTGTACCTGTTGTGTTTTCTGTTGATATTTTAGGAAAATATAGTCTCTCTATTAGTGGGAAACATTGACAGAGATATTAAAATTACCAAAATATCAGTCTCTCACCCCAAAGAAAAAACTTTTATCAAACTCTTTAACAGAATGTGTTTTAAAACACTGATTTAAAAAATGGAGTCCATCTGTGGATATTAGATCGATGGATATTAGGTCTGTTTCTTGAAAGTTTTTTCCAGTATTACACATTCATTATATGAGAGGAGGGTCACATTAGACCTTTTGTTTTCAGTGATGCAACATCATCCGGAATGTTCTGAGTGTATTATTAGATTCTGAAGTGACTAAATGTAAAAATGGCCATGGGAGGGAAGCAAATAGAAGAAAATGGCTCCTCTTTGAATCATGGGGCCTGGGAATAGAATGGGACTCAGCATAGATTTTATAATGGAACACAAAACTAAGGAAGATGGAAAAGAGAATGAACAGGATCTTGAACATAAATTCAGAGATGCAATTCATTCCAAGAAGCATTGCTAATCACCAAAGTTATAAAATAAATGAAATAACCACAGCTTCTGCCTACAGACTACAGGAAATTCCAATAAAATGGTTTCTTTTCATGGTGTGCAATTCTTTCCATAATATTTTTTTCTAAAGAGGTAGAGTGTATAAACTGGGACTGCTCTGTCTGCCCAGGACCCATTTTCCAATTGAGAGACATTACAGTGGGAAAAAGACAGATAAATGCTATTCTCTGCATTAGCCTCTGATTTGGGAAGAAAATGGAAAATAGGAAGGATGAGAAGGAGTTGTGGTTTACCATTTCTTGTAGCTGGCATGATGCAAGAAGAAGAGAGAACACGTTAAATGGATGATAAATGGGTCCTAAGAGCCCCAAAACCTATGACCAGTGGGGAAAAGGGATAAAGCAAGGTAGAAGTGGTAGAAGGTATCCTGTAGGCCTAACTGTGATGTAGGAAAATGGGAAAAGTCTATAATGCCACATGCAAATGGGGAACTTGATATGGCCCAGCACAGGACACTGAGGTAACCCGAGAATAATCTACATGGGAACCCCTTGAATTAGGAAAACTGTCAGCAAGGAATAAAGTACTCTCTCACATCTTGGTTAGTTAGGCTGTAGAACACGATAGAAGGGTGAACAGGATCAGCCTGATAGTCACGAGAATTGAGATATTAAATAAAAACTACTAATCTATCCTTGAAAGAAAGACTGTGTAATCTGGGACAATGCAATTCCGTGATGGATTGGCTCATACATCCTATTACAAACAAGGTTTCATCATCTGAGTACCAATGAATATTGGGGAATAGAGGTCTAATCAGAGATTTAGAAGACAGATAGGACTGTGCTAACAAGAAAAGTTTATCAAGCAAAGGACTCAGGGCTGATAAGGGGTTTCCTTGGCCTTGCTGGGCTTCATGGTTGGATATTATCTTTTCTTAATATACAAGAGGCACTAACATATCTAAATGATGTAGACCAGCAGGTCAGTTAAGGTTTACAAAGTACTAAAACAATCAAGAGAGAATGAGAGAAGGGTAGAATAGACAAAGAAATCTGCCAAGACCCTTGAATGCAAATATGGCAAAAGTGAGTTGCTAAGGAAAAAAAATTAACAGTAAGCAAAATCCCATTCCAGTGCATTTCCAGAAGTCTTTAAAGGGGCAACAGTTCACAGACTACATAACTGATAAAACAATGCAGATGAAGAAGATATTTGTGGGTTCTTACCATTCAGAAATTATAGTATTCATATCTCCCCTGCAAGACAAGAATACTAAGAGCACGGATTATTCATTTAGCTTATGGCCCTTTAAGCAATCAGGTGTGGCTGACAAAAAGGCAAAGGTATGATACACAACTGGTTCTTTGTGTTGTTGAGTGTATCTTACCTTGTTGTCTACCCATCTCTTCCACTATTCACTACAGAGGAACCTGTTCTTCCTGGGATCCCTCTTCCTCCAATTGGTATAGTTCCGGGCTGTGTTCTGTTGAATTCTCCTTCATATGTAGGCAGGGCTGAGCTGTTGGTGATCGCTCCTCCAGGTGTAGATGGGCCC
This sequence comes from Mesocricetus auratus, assembly GCF_017639785.1. Lineage (NCBI taxonomy): Eukaryota > Metazoa > Chordata > Mammalia > Rodentia > Cricetidae > Mesocricetus > Mesocricetus auratus. The sequence continues at coordinate 26,037,814 of NW_024429190.1, read as the reverse complement.
AAGGCTCAGATGGTCACTCTTCTCGCCTCAGGTGGATCCATGGCTCTGGTGGTCACTCTTCCCAGTGTCAGTCATGCCACTGCTCTGGTGATCACTCTTCTAGGTGCAGTTTAGGTTGAGGTTCCGGTGGTTGGGTATCTCCCACTGTCTCCCAATGTGGTCTGGTGCCTGAGGCCTGGCTTCTGCAGTCTTTCCGGCACTGTCTGGGCCCTGCAGAGTGGCTCTAACTTCTGTGATTTTTACAGATTTGAGGAAGGATCCAGAGCAGTGGTTCTCAACATGTGGGTCACAACCCCTTTGGGTCAAACAGCCCTTTCTCAGGGGTCACCTATCAGATATCCTGCAAATCAGACATTTGCATTATGATTCATAACAGTAGCAAAATTATGGTTATGAATTAGCATCCAAAATAATTTCAATGTTGGGAGTCACCATAACATGAGGAACCAGATTAAAGGGTCACAGCATTAGGAAAGTTGAGAACCATTGATCTAGAAGAACAGTGAAAACATTTAAGAATTTTAATAAGGACATGCTGCACAAAAGGGAAATGGGATATAAGGTTTCGAATGAAACCTAGTATAGGGGCTGGACTATCACCTGGTCAATTTTAACCAGAGATAGACCTTTAAAGACCTACAAACCATAAACACTACTGCTTCTGTTTGGGGTTATATGCTAGATGGCAAGACCATGCCACTGAAAACATTGTACTTGCTGGCTTCAGGACATCGAGAAACCAGGCTGGTAGAGAGCTGAAGGCTTCTTCCCTGTTGAAAGGTTTTCATAATGCTATAAGGTATTATTTGGGCTATTGCCAGGGAAATGCCACCAACAACATGACTTAATTATGTATCCTGCATACTATACTACCAACAGGCCAGGCAAGATGTGTTTGCTGGTGAGATAGTGGCACAACTCCTATGGGCACAACCAATTGCTTTGTAACTAGATTAAAGATCTATTACACAGTAAGGAACTCATAGCTGACACTATGAACCAGAGCTAAATGCTGGGGAGATCATGGTTCTAGCAGGGAAGCAACTTCTATTGTCTCATTAAATTGATACACTGTAGCCATCAGATTACCCTCTAAACATTTGTATTGATACCCATAGATTATGGGTGCTGCCACATGAGTAGGTACTGAGAAGAAAATTTTGGTCTCTGTGAGGTAATTTATTACAGAGATTCATAAGCATTCAATCTGCTGTTAATAAGTGACTTGCTGTGATGTAGTGGTCCAGTGATTGGCCATAGATGGGAAATCATCAGGCCTCCATACCACCCTCTTTCAGGATCAGATAATACCACAGGAAGTGGGTAGATATAATAGTAAAGGCTAGGGCAAGGGAAGGAGTACTGTGTAGCAACTTCCTCCAAAATGAAACATTCCTCCCAAGAGGAAGGAAAAGACTTTTGATAATCATAACATCAACAAAGCATTCAAGGCTCAAAACATTGTTAGATTTACCAGCCTGTTCCCCATCGTTACAAAACAAGCAAGTGATTAATTGCTGGGGAAGAAGAAACTCTGTAGCTCTTACAAGTTGTTCAGGGACCTCTAGAATGTCAGTCAGGTTTCATGAGCTGTTCTCAATGCTGGGGTGGACTTTTGGTGCTATAGCCCATTTGAGTCACCCACACTCCTGTGAGCTCACTGGTTCACTAAGCTATATAAGCAGAATTGCTATTTAGTCTGTCATCAGTCTATCCACCAATCTGAGATGAACAAGTATTGGTTTATATCTCCTCAAGAATAGTCACATACACTACTGTATAGTTAAAACTGAAACTCTGGTAATAAAACAATGCTTAATTTTTTAAAAATGCATGATTTTCAAACTGATGCCTATAGTCTGAGACCTTTCTGTAAGCTCCTGAATTTTGTATAACTGTTCTCAGTTTCTTTGTTTCAATAGAATGGAGATTCTATATACACACACGTGCAAATACATGGAGATTTCACACACTGTACATATGTGTACATATATGTGTGTATGTATATATGCATATATACACATATATGACAACTAAAATTTAATATGACAAAACAGAACAATTACTTTTTCTTCCATATCTACTTCCTATTCAGGGATAGAATATGGCCATCCACTATGTGACTGGATAAAAGCCCAAGACGATATCTTGGAGACCTTCTCATCCATCACCCACGTCTCATCTAATCACAACACTGTTGATTTGTCTGAAAAGGCCTGTTTTTCTTCATTATCTCTGCAAACCCAAGTCAGTGTCTTAACTTGCCTGAATCATTACATCACCTTTCAGCGTATCTCATTGCCATCACTTATCTATCCTATAACACACATTCCATAAAATGCTAGCCCTAGAGACCTTTCAACGCTATAATAAACTGTATCTCTAGGTTGCCTAAAATTTATGAATAGCTTCTCATAATGTTCTTTATTTTCTATAAGAATCAAAGAGATGTGGCCCTTATTGTCCTATCTAGAAGATAACTTACACTGTTTTTTCTTCCTGACTTTTTGAGATAGGGTTTTTCTTTGTAACAGTCCTGGCTTTCCTGGAACTTGCCTTGTAGACCAGGATGGCCTTGAACTCACAGACATCTGCCTGCCTCTGCCTTCCTAGTGCTGGGATTAAAGGCCTGTGCCACCACCACCCAGAAATTTATGCTGTTTTAAACCTGCATGTTTTGAAAAAGTTTTTTTTCTATGACATAACCCTGCCTATAGCAACTGGTAACACTGCTTGGTATTGAATTGCATTTTTATTGTCATATTCCCTTCTCCTCTAACTGATATATGCATTTTAAAAAATAAATCCCCTTTTACTTCTTTGTCTTCCCCTGTGTCTCCACACAGTCATACATAGCATCCTGTAGTAGTGACCCGTCACTGCTTTGCCCAGTGACATTCAAAACTGTCTTCACTGACATGAGACTTCTATTGCACCCAAATCTCAAACTTTGAAGGAAGTTCCACATCTACCCAGCAGCTCAGTAAAAAAGGAAGGTCTGCCTTATTGTATCTGACACATCTAAGACAGGTAGAGTCGATTGAAAGCTATTACAATATGGATTATACTAAATAGAACGAGAATAGGATGAAAGTCCTCTTCATGAAGAACTAGAAGTTAAAAAACAGCAAACTTTATCACTTCAGCAGGAGAAAGCAAAGACTTCAGAGACACTTTAGTGACACAAGCAAGGAAGACAAACCCATGGAGAGCTGGCTGTCACTGAATTTCTTAGACGTCTCAATCAAGAACAACCCTCCTCTACTTCACTGTATGGAACAGAGGCAGCCCCAGCAATCCCAGGGGCCAGGTGAAGATGTGCAGACTGGAGAGGAGAGGATTCACCTCCACATCCAACAAGATCTGAAGTGTAGCTAGATTTTGTCTCTCCATCTTTCTCCAGTTCTGCCTTGAAGTCCTTAAAGCAGTTGCAAGGGATAAATATAAGAAAAGGTGGATTTAAGTTATGATGTTAACTCCATGAATTAGATTATGCTGTGTCTTTTTAGACTGAATTATATACGTTTCTTACATGCATTGCCTCATCAAGGATTGTAAGACAGGCAAAACCAAGAAATAAATAAATGTGAAAAGAGAAGCACAGGAACAGCTCATTTTAATCTATTTTCCTTTTCTCTTTGGACAAGACATCTTTGAGGTAAAATAAAAATCAACATGGAAGACAAAAGGAAAAAGTAAGCTTTCTAAATGACACAATGCATATGGAAAAAAATAAAACCCTCAGGATCACCCTACACGCCCTCAAAAATTGACATGTCGTTTTGGAGTTAGCTTGCTTTGTTTAAGCTAGAATTTGCATCTTAGTAGAAGCTCACAGGCATGTAACCTGTGAGGAGATGGTTGCCATGACAACATTAATGAGCCTGTCCTATGACCACAGATATCTTGAAGAGAGAATATGTTTTTGTTCTTACTTATTATTGTATTGGTCCCTGTTCTCCACACAGGAAGAACCGGAAAAAAAATCAGCCCTAACAGGAGTGTTTATTAATGATCTCACAGCAAGCCATTTTAAACTTTGAATAAGAAGAGAGACATAACAGCATTAAAAACAAAAATGTCTGCTTAAAAACCAATTAGACAAAAAGTGTGTTGTTTTGATAATGGGCTACTGCAATGGATCCCCATGCTGTTTCCTAACAAACAACATGACGATTAGTCTAGTTTGCCCTGGTATGTCTGTTTGTATAATCTTTCTCGTTGGAGGACTTCAAGACCTTTCCATTTGATAATTAAATCATCATCCTTCCTATGCCTCTTAATAAAACAGTGAATAGCTATTAGAAATGATGGGTTGGTATATCCTATATTTCTGAATCATATGAAGTCTTTAAATATAGCACAGGTTTTAGCCTTTGTTCTAAACTGAAAGTGAGATTCAGAGAAGTAGAATATGTTTCTTGGGGACACACAGTCAGTAAATTCCACCTAGGGCTAAAAGCACACCGGTACTGAACTGTTTTCCCCTTAGACAACAGCCCCACTCCCCACCCCTGGTAAAATGCTCACTGATATACTAGTCCTCCAAAGTGGGAGTTGCAGAGAGAGCAAACAGAAGTAAGTCCCTAACCTCCAGGAGTTTGTAGCCCAGTCATCAAATTTTGTAGTAATATAGAGAAACCTAAATCACTTATATGAGTCACCAGACCACTTTTATTTCTTCTTTCTTTTTTTTTTTTTTGGTTTTTCGAGACAGGGTTTCTCTGTATTGTTTTGGAAGCTGTCCCGGAACTAGCTCTGTAGACCAGGCTGGCCTCGAACTCACAGAGATCTGCCTGCCTCTGCCTCCCGAGTGCTGGGATTAAAGGTGTGCGCCACCAACGCCCGGGTTTTAGTTAGTATTTGAAATGCTGCATAATTTTCTATCATTTCACTTTCAAATTTGGGGTCTACAGAAATTAATTTTAAGATTTGGTCAAGAGTGATTTGGGGGAGTTGTTATTTATTTGTTTGCATTTTTGGAACAAGGTTTCTCTGTGTAACTTTTTAGCCTGTTCTAGAACTCTCTCTGTAGACAAGGCTGGCCTGGAACTCACAGAGACCTACAGGCCTCTGCCTCCTGAGTACTGTGAATAAAGGCTTGTGCCACCACCTCCAGGCTGACTGATCTGTCTATAGAAATGATGTGTCTCTAGAGCAACCAGCATGTCAGTGGGTTTCGCATCAGTTGAGTTCCACAAACCACAAGTCAAACATGTAATTTCTGTAGTGAACATGTAAGGATTTTCTTGATTTGCATTTTCCTGATGGCTAAAGATGTTGAGCACTTTCTTAAGTGTCTTTTAGTCATTTTAGAATCCTCTATTGTGAATTCTCTATTAAGCTCTATACCCCCACTTTTTAATTGGATTATTTGGTGTTTGGTGACTAGCTTCTTGAGTTCATTGTATATTTTGGAAATAAGCCCTCTGTCAGATGTGAGGTTGGTGAATAACTTTTCCTATTCTGTGAGCTGCCATTTGTCTTGTTGACTGTGTCCTTTGCCTTACAGAACCTTCTCAGTTTCAGGAGCTCCCATTCATTAATTGTCAGTCTCAGTGTCTGTAGTACTGGTGTTATGTTCAGGAAGCAGTCTCCTGTACCAGTTCAATCAAGGGTACTTCCCACTTTCTCTTCTAAGAGGTTCAGTGTGACTGAACTTATGTTGAGGTCTTTGATCCATTTGGACTTAAGTTTTGTGCATGGTGACAGATATGGATGTATCTGCCGTCTTCTCCACACCAGCATCCAGTTATGCCAGTACCCTTTGTTAAAGATGCTTTCTTTTTTTCCCCATTGTATAATTTTAGCTTCTTTGTCAAAAATCAGGTGTTTCTGTATGTGTCGGTTAATATCAGTTTTTTACCTGTCTACCAAGCTGTTTTCAGGACTGTAGCACTATAACAGAGCTTGAAGTCAGAGATGGTGATGTGTCCGGAAGTTCCTTTATCGCACAGTGCTGTTTTGGCTATCCTGGGTCTTTTGTTTTTTCCATATAAAGTTGAAAATTATTCTTTCAAGGTCTGTGAAGAATTGCGCCGATATTTTCATGGAGGTTGCATTGAATCTGTAGATCGCTTTTGGAAAGATTGTCATTTTTACTGTGTTGATCCTACCTTTCCAAGAGCATGGGAGATCTTTCCATTTTCTGGTATCTTCTTTAATTTCTTTTTTTAAAGACTCGAAGTCCTTGCTATACACGTCTTTCATTTGTTTGGTTAGCATTACCCCAAGATATTTTATGTTGTTTGTGGCTATTGTAAAGGGTGATGTTTGTCTGATTTCTTTCTCAGCCCATTTATTGAGTTAATGTTGTATTCTGCCACTTTGCTGAAGGTGTTTACCAGCTGTAGGAGCTGAAAGACACTTAAGAAAGTGCTCAACAGCCTTAACCAGCAGGGAAATGCAAATCGAAACAACTCTGAGATGCCACCTTACTCCTGTCAGAATGGCTAAAATCAAATCACCAAGGACAGTTTATGCTGGGGAGGATGTGGAGAAAGGGGAACACTCCTTCACTGCTAGTAGAATTGAAAACTAGTAGAGCCACTTTGGAAATCAGTATGGAGATTCCTCAGGAAAATGGAAATCAGTCTAACACAAGATCCAGCAAATCCACTCTTAGACATATACCCAAAGGATAAACATTCATACAACAAGGACATCTGTTCATAGCAGCATTATTTGTAATAGTCAGAACCTGGAAACAACCTAGATGCCCCAAAACTGAAGAGTGGATAAATAAAATGTGGTGCATTTTCACAATGGATACTACTCACTGGAAAAAAAAAACAATGGAATCTTGAAATTCACAGGCAAATGGATGAAACAGGAAGAAATAACCCTGAGTGAGGTAACCCAGTCACAAAAAGACAAACATATGTACTCAATCATATATGGATTTTAGACATAGAGCAAAGGATTACCAGCCTACAATACATATGGCCAGAAATGCTAGAAAACAAGGAGGACCCTAAGAGAGACATACTTCATTACCCCCCCCCAGAAGGGACAAGGGACAAGATCTCTTGAACTAATTGGGAGCATAGGGGAGGGCAGAAGGAGTTAGGAGAAAGAGAAGGGGAGAAGAGGAAGAGAGAGGAGGACATGAGGGAGCAGGAAGATGGAGTCTGGAGAAGAATAGAGGAAAGCAAAAGTGTGATACCATAATAGAGGGAGCCATTATAGGTTTAAAGAGAAATCTGGCACTAAAGAAATATCCAGAGATCAACAAGGATGACACCAATCTAAGCAACAGTGGAGAGGCTACCTTAATTGCCCTTCCCCTATAATGAGATTGATGACTACCTTATATGCCATCCTAGAGCCTTCTTCCAGTAGCTGATGAAAGTAGAAGTAGATAACCACAGCCAATCACTCAGGTGAACTCCTGGAATCCAGTTGCAGAGAGGGAGGAGTGATGAGCAAATGGATCAAGACCAGGCTGGAGAAACCAATTGAAACAGCTGACCTGAACAAGGGGTAGCTCGTGGACCCCAGACTGATAGCTGGGAAACCAGCATAGGACCGACCCAGTCCCCATGAACGTGGGTGTCAGTTAGTAGGCCTCAATAGTCTATGGGTCCTCTGACAATGGATCAGTATTTATCCCTAGTATACGAATGGATTTTGGGACCCCATTCCACATAGAGGGATATTCTCCCAGCCTAGGCCCTACTCCAAATGATATGACAGACCTTGATGATCCCCCATGGAAGGCCGCACCCTCTCTGGGGAGCAGAAAGTATATGGGATTGGGGCTGGTGGGGTGCAGGGGAGGAGGGGAGGGAGAGAGAACTGGGATTGACACATAAAACCAGCTTGTTTCTAATTTAAATTTAAAAAGAGGAAAACTTTTTTTTACATTCTTCTCTAAACAATACAGTATAACAACTATTTAAGGGAGTATGTGCATTTTATGTTGTAATCAAGACATTATGTAGAGTATATTAGAAAAGGTATGTGATTTTATGTAACTACTATACCATTTTATACAAAGTACTTAAGCATGCACAAATTTGTTATTCCTCAAACATCCTGAGATGCTTTTACATTTCTGTGTACCTCCCTAGGTCTAAAAAACTACATGCAAAAACCAATTTGGCTCTTTAGACATTTATTTCACCAAATAATTTCTCAGAGGAAACTACTTATTTAATAGAGAAGGAACCATAGTGAGCATTGCAATGCTGTGGAAAATTCATCCTGGCTTTATAAGTTTCATCCACCTCAACCATTCACTGCAACACAGTAAGTTCCCAGGTTTGGGTTTATCACTCTTGCCTTCCACAACTCTAACACTTAAACAATTCTTTCCTTTAAGGGTCCTCTTGATATGGTATAGCCAAGTCCTTCTCACCTGTCGAATAGAAAAATGAAGGATGGGTCATCTCACATTGGACTAGATTCCTCTGCCTTTGTGGTTTATTTGTTTTTAATTCTTCCTTTACTCTTAAATCTTTTAAGGATTCATTTTGCTTTATTTCCAGTTGACATGCTGTGGATGTTATACTAGCACCATTAACTACAACTTCTACAGAAATGGAAAGGTGCCTATGTGTACACACACACACACACACACACACACACACACACACACATACACCACAAACAGACATCATTTCCATGTTTAGTCTATGGATAATCAAAGTATTGTTTCTCCATACTGACCTTCTGGCCACCTTAAGCACTTATTTAAAAGTAAAACCCTTCCTGATTTCATTTCCACTCCAGTATATGTTGGAGGATATGTTATTGTACTCTGAACCAGGAGAGGAGACTTTGTTAATGAGATCAACCTTAGTTCAGGGGGCGGAGCCAGCAACTGTTGGATAGGAACTAGCTTCAGACAGTATAAAGGAGCCACAAATACAGTAAGAGAGATACCCAAAAAGGAGCAGGGAGGGACTTGGAGTTTCACAGTATTGTCCTGTTTGGGGTGACTGGAGAGATACTCTGTTGCTGGGTTTCTTGCAAAAAAGGAAGGTTAATGGTTGTTTCTTGGCCTCTCTTATCTAGAAGGTTTTTACTCCAATGTCTGATTCCTGAGTCTTTATTGGTAAATAAAACAACCTATTTAAAAACAACAAGTATATTCAAGTGGGTGAGATTTGTATTTTTCATGAACTTCTCAAATTACTAAGGCTCTGTGATGTCCACAGGATGCTGAATGTTTTGCTGGAGATCATAAATAAAAATATGAATTAAACATAGAGCTTTGGAGATATGGGGAGGGCTCATGAGCCAAATACAGGTGCCAGAAAAGAAACATTCTTTCTGACACCTCTATTTTATCCAGTGAGATGATGTTCAGTTTTTGGCTTACAAAATTAGATGACAACAAGCCTATGTCAATTTAAGACATTAGGATGGTGATTATTTGAACCAGCAGCCACAGAATAATACACCCAACATAAGCTTCATAAGGACAAGAGTGTTAGATGGCCTGTCTTACCACTAAAAGAGAAGAATGTATTTGTCCCCTGGTTTCTGAGCTGGATTGTCGCTAAGATGCTCCAGGTTACCCAAAATCTGTGGGTGTTCAAGTCCCTTATTAAGATAATATAATACTTGTATATAACCAAAACACCTCCTTCCTTGAATTCAAATCTTTTCTGTAGTACACATATCATGTAATACAGAACAATTGCTGTTTAAATAGCTGTTACATATTATTTCCTAGGAAATTATGACTATTATGTATCCCAGGAACAATTTGTTTCCTCTGAGTATTTTCAATCCATGGCTGATCAAATGTGTAGACGAGTATCCATGGCTATTGATCTGAGACTTTACTTGGAACATGAAAATTATTCAGTTTCAAGGAAGAAGGCCTAAAAAATAGTAAGAGGTAGAGATCTAGGACACCTACAGCAAGTTTCTTCTAGACAGGACAGGAAAGCTTCACCCATGAAATCTCAACAGCTTGGTTGCCTAAAGACCCACACAATGACAACATCATTAACATACCAAAGTGGATGGGAAACCCCCACCAAGCTCCATGCCTAGATAAAGAGCTACAGACAACAGCTGCTGAGAGTGAGAATCTCAGATTTTCCAGCTCTAAATCATCAGCCCTGAACATATATAGGTATAAGAAACACTAAGTGAACTCAGAAGGTTGTATTTCTAGATACATATATGTGTGTTCATGTAAGATAATCATGAGAAGAGCTCATAAACTTGAGAGAGAGTAGAACAAAGGAAGAATTAGAGAGTAAGGATAGAAATAATGTAAATACAAGGAATACAGTATGCATGTATAAATCTTTAAAAGTAAATATGCAATAAATGTATATTATCTATGTGAATGAATGAATGGATGAGTGAATAACCAATCATTGTACTGACAAAATAACAATCAACTTCCTTCTAATTCTGATGCCTTGTCTTAAGAATGCTATTATTGAACTTATGCCTATTGAAATAATCGTGCTGCCTATTCACTGATTTTATTATTTAGGCATTATGCATATATACAATTCCTTTTATTCATCACATCAAGTATTAATATACAGCCTACATTTCTGTAGGAGCAAATTATTGCATAACTTGACCGGGTGGTTTTGTCTAGTGTTGCAGGCCTTCCATTAAAATGTCCAGAGATTTACAAGAATGGCCCCAACTAACAATCCAAGCAATAGTGGAGAGGCTACCTTAATTGCCTTTCCCCGGTAATGAGATTGATGACTACCTTATATGCCATCCTGGAGCCTTCATCCAGTAGCTGATGGAAGCAGAAGCAGACACCCACAGCTAAGCACTGAGCTGAACTCCTGGAATCCAGTTGCAGAGAGGGAGGAGTGATGAGCAAAGCAGTGAAGACCAGGTTGAGGAAACCCACAAAAAAAGCTGACCTGAACAAGGGGGAGTTCATGGACTCCAGACTGACAGCTGGGAAACCAGCAGAGGACTGACCCAGACTCCCAGAACATGGGTGTCAGTTAGGAGGCCTGAGCAGTTTATGGGACCTTTGCAGTGAATCAGTATTTATCCCTAGTGTATGAATGGACTTTGGGAGCCCATTCCATATAAAGGGATACTCTCTCAGCTCAGACACATGGGGGAAGGCCTAGGCCCTGCTCCAAATGATATGACAGACTTTGATGATCCCTCATGGAAGGGTGCACCCTCTCTTGGGAGCAGAAAGGAGATGGGAAAGGGGGTCGATGGGAGGCATGGAAGGATGGGAGGGAGAGGTAAGGGGTTGATATGTAAAATAAGATTGTTTCTAATTTAAATTTAAAAAATTAAAATTATAAAAAAGAGATTTATCTTAACAGTAATTAAACTTGGGGGATGAAGAGATTGCTCAGTGATTAAGAACATTTGTTTTTGCAGAGAACCCAGGTTCAATTCCTAGCATCCATATGGTGACTTACAGCCATAACTCCAGTTCTAGGGCATCTAATGCCCTCTCCTGAGTTCCATGGGCACCAGGCATTCAGGTGATCCACAGACATACCTGTGAGTGAAATAGTCATACATATAAGGTAAAATAAGTAAATTTTTAAAAATCAAATTATCTCTTATTCATTGTGACTTAAAATCAAAGTTAATTAAAAGATAAGAGCAACACATGAATTTTGCTCTTAAAAATGCAAGGAAATCTATTTATTTTAATCAGCCTACAACAAAGGCATTCATGTCCAAGATATCAGAGTTTATGTGCCTATATAAATAAGTGAAATAACACTTTGAATACTCTAGTGGTTTGAGTGTCTCAAAGCATAGCAATTAGGCAGCCTGCCTAATTGGGTTCCCCATTAGCACTCCATGTGTAAATTAATGGACTTAGTGTGGCCTTCATCTCAGAGGTCAGCTCATACACACAGTAAGCATAATCTTGCAAAGACTTCATGCTCCAAATAATGGTTGCAGAATCTATCCTCACCCTACTACTTCCTTCCCCACACAAGTGCCTCATAGTTCACTCAGCTTGAACACTCTTTCCACACTCCTGTTTTTGCTGTTGGAGTTCCAGGTACCCAAAACACAGAATCCCCTCTCTCTTCAAGCTCTTTGCCAAATGCAAATAGTGCTATTAATAATATTATAAATGAGTTAATATAGAAAGAGTTAAGAGAAAATATTAACTCTCTATTAACTGTGTCACATTAACTGTGCCACTCATTTTACCATGTGAGACAGGTACTCAATTTAAACACTTTCAACTCTATGTCTATTGGAGACTCGTTCAGTTTGTTGGTATCTTCTAATTTGTCAGATAATATACCACTCATTGCCTCCCTTGAGAGAATGAATAAATGAAACAAGCTCATTGCCCACAGGGATTTCATGGAGAAAAAATCAAAACACATTGAAGAATTAAAGATCTGAAAATTTGGGGCAAAACATTAAAACACCCCAGAATACATAAATTTCTATCAACTATGGGTCACTAATTCACCAGTTCAATTATTTATCTTTTAAACTGAAATAAGGAACATCAGTTACATAGGATATAATTGATTCTATACATAACATCATATAGGGAAATTATATTTTAAAAGAATTAAATAGTATTTTCAATTTCCTTCAGAAGAAATTCAACATTATGTACAAAATAAATAGTGAATGCATTAGTCAGGATCCTCTAGAAAAATAAAACTTATAGAACCAAAAGGGGGGCATTTATTAGAATGACATACAGCTAGTTCAACAATGAGTATCTATCAACAGAGGGTCCGAAATACAGTAGTTATCCAGTCCACAAGATGGATGTCTCAGCTTGTCTTTAGTATATGCTGAAAACCCAAAGAATTAGGCTCTAACGTCAGTGAAGGAATGAACTTGCCAGTGAAAGTGAGAGTAAGCAGGCAAAGAGAGAGCAAGCTCCCTTCTTCAATATATTTCACATAGGCTGCTAGCAGAAAACATGGCCCAGATTAAAGGTGAATCTTCCCACCTCAAAAGACCTGAATTAGATGTTTGTCTTTACACTTCAAATGATTTAACTAAGAAAAAATCTTGACTCAAGCACTCACCCTGGCCCTCAGGGGGTGGGGCCAGAAAGTGCCACTATAATGAATGAATATAATGGAGAGATGGGAAAGACAGAGTACGTAGTGGATAGATGGGAGAGAAAGAGAAGCAGAGAGGTATGGTGAGCTGTGGACACAGGTAGAACTGGAGACGTGATAGCTGTGAGTCAGTGAATATCAGGACAATCTGAGGAGGAGCCTGCACTGACATTTGAAGCCATGTTGATGTATTGGGGGTATTCTACTACCTGGGGCCATACTAGTTTGTGCTGCTACCTGAGGCCATAGTGATGTCCTAGCCCAGGTCTGTGTTGATGTTCATGGCCCAAATTGCCATGATTTCCATTGGGTATCTATGGTCTGTGCTGCTGTCTGAACAGGGGTGTGGGCATGCTGCCAGGGTGCGGGCAAATTTAGCTGAATGCCCTGTGCTGCCACCTGAGGTCATGGCGACGGCTGCCTCCCAGGGCTATGTCTGGGTCTGTGTTCCTATCGCAGCTGGGATCTGTTTTGATGTCCAAGGCCCCAGTTATCACCAAAAGCCATACCATTGTCTGTGGTCTAGGCTACTACATGAAGCCATGTTGATGTCTGAGGGCCATGACATCTCTGAGGACCATGTTGATCTATGTGGCCTGTGCAGCCATCTGAGGCCATGCTGACCTCCAGGTCTATGCTGCTTATGAGGGCCATGTCTGGGTCCACAGCCCTACTGCTGGCCAGGTTCTGTGTTGATGACCATGGCCTAGACTGCCACCGAAGGCTATGTCTATGTCTGATGCCTTACTGCAGCCAGGGTCTGTGGTGATGTCCATGTTACCACTGAAAGTGATGTGAGTTTCTGTGGTCTGGGATGCCACTTAAAACTAAGTTCATGCACTAGTGATATACTAATCTAGTCCTGCTTCTTGCTGCCCACAGCTCCTCCTGTTCCTCATCAGCTGTGACATTTGGGTGAGCTGGCCCCACCCCTCCTTTCACAATGCTCTTCTGAGATGCCCATATCTCCAAAGAGAGAGCTGTGTATTCAAATAAATAATGACTTATTTGATGACAAGGCATCAGTCCAAGAACTAGAGAAAAAGCTACTGCATGTATTTTGTTTCTCAGCAATCTCAGAATTACAGCAGAGATATTCTCAATGTAGTAATGCAAGCCCCTCTAAAGATTGACAGCACTAGGAATGAAGCATCACTAAGCTCTGAGAAGCCCCAATATCTGGTGTGTAACTATTACTGTGTTGTAGGAAATGCCTATCATTTCACAGACAACTGCCTCTATGGGAAACAGTGGGACTCCTTGATTTACTCTGGCAAGAGCAAATTGAAGGAGAGTGGAATGTAGACTTCCATACTTCATAGTTGAAGGGACAGGAAAGGAAGAAAAGAGGAAATATCCATCATGAGCCTCACTGCATTGACATGCCCCCTTGGTCCCCTCAATAAACCTAAGATGGAATCTTGTTCTACTTTGAAGAATGGAAACTGAAGCCCATCAAGTTTGTGTGGCTGGCTCCTGAACCACCTAGATAAGAAACAGCAAAATAAGGCCTGAAAATTGGGTTTCCTAGACATTATCATCCATGCTGTTTTATTATGTAATACTTACTCCATATAACATGTCATCAAAACCCTAATCTGCAAAGTATTTGACACCACAGAAGTAGGCTGTCTTCCTCCCTAGCATTTAGGTAAACCTGCTCCTCAGTCAAATGCAGTGTATGTTTCTTTTTTTAATTTTTTAATTTTAATTTTAAATAGCTTGTTTTACATGTCAATCCCAGTTCCCTCTCCCTCTCCTCCTCCCTCAGCCTCCCACCATCCCCCCTAGCATCCCACCCTATCGCCATTTCCTTCCATATAGGGGATATCTAGAGTCTGTCATTTCACTCAGGGCAGGGTCCAGGCACTCCCCTAAGAGTCCAGGTTGAGAGAGCATCCCTCTTTGTGTTATGGACACACGATGTCTGTTTGTATGCCAGGGATAAACACTGATCCACTGCTCAGGGCCCCATAGGTTGCCCAGGCCTCCTCACTGACTCTCACATTCAGGGGGTCTGGATCAGTCCTATGCTGGCCTCCCAGCTGCCGGTCTGGGGTCCAAGTTGTAATTGAACTCACCACACACTATTGTGGTTATTCACCTACCCACCTATTATCACCAAAAGACTGTACACCTCTCATGTATCAGATTCTTCATATAATACATGTGTCTTGCACAAACCACCCACAGGAATACTTGAGTGCTGAATTATTCGTCTGACATGGAGCATAGCAATTACTAATATAAATAAAATAGATGAGGAAGGGCCATTATAGAGTCGTACTCAGAAACTCTTGTGAGTTCAGGTTTACTTTGGTTTATTTGGGAGAATCCTTAGATGAACTGTGATCCATTTATTGACTCTCAGAAAACTGTTGAACAATTGCACACTTTTCCAATACCTGTATATAAGAAAATGAGAATACACTCATTGTCTTGAAAATAAGAGGAAAGGTAACACCCTCTCTTCATTGAGTTTTCACTGTAGGCAATATTCAGGAACAAAGGGAAAATGAAAATTAATGTGATCAATGATAGAAAAACTAAGGGAATAAAAGAAATTCTTTAGAAAAAGGAAAATGATATATCCAATGAGATGCCAATTAAACTGGAGTATCAGGAAAACAGGTGCAAAAGATTCCTCTTTGACAAACAGGATATTCATGTACCATAGGAATAATGAAAACCCATAAAGCTAGTGCATAGTGTGTGAAAGGAGAGGGTCTGAAGTGTGTTAGACACACACTCAGTAACTTCATGATAAAGTGGTGGATTTTCTTATGATAACTTCAGGTTCACATGGCAATCATGAAAAGACTGGTAAGATCAACTTATTCGTACATGATCAAAAGAAGAAATATTTCCCAAAGTAAAAGGGAGATTTCAGAAATCCCAAACAAAAAGCATTTATACACCAAGGTATACTACATTTATATCCAAGAAGTAAAAGCAAGCTATTTGAAGAAGCTGTGAGCCTAGAGAGTTAATGGGAGAAACCAGAATGTTAATCAGAGAAGACAGCTTTGATTAGAGTACCGAACCCCATCAGTAGATATTCAAAACTCATTAAAGGGGAAAAAAGGCACTGCAGTAACACAGTAAAAATAGGAATAAGTGTGTTGGAGAGAGAGGTGGGAGAAAAAACTTAACACCCTCATTTCTATATAAGAAACATATAAAAACGGAACTTTTCCACGGCCCTCATCCAAAATCTCACAGGACAGACTTTATGAGTGCTAGCTAGAGGACAGGTGTCAAATATGGCACTTTAGTGGCACAAAAAGCTATTTAAATTTAAATTAATTAAAACTAAATGAATTATTAACTCTAACTGCTTCAGATCTTAAGATTTGAAAAGTACCTGTGTCCTGTGGGTCTTATGTTGGAGAACAGAGCTCACAGGCAGCCAGACGCCCATTACTGTAGAAGGTTCTATCCACAGCCCTCAAGCAGACTTGCCACATGCTCCAGTATGTTGTGAAGCTTCAGTTCTTAAAGCCTAGCATGGACCTTCATACGAAGCAGATCCTCAGTAAAGAGTCACTAACCACTCGGTAAAACCAGATTCAAAATGAGTAGGAAAAATAGGTGTGAGGTGTTTTTTTAGACAACAAATGTCTGCCACTGAAACAGTGAATCCACTTATAATTGAGGCTCCCTGTTGATGCTTCCATGAATAAACCTTTCTTCCTGCATGCTTGAAATTGTCTTATTGTTCATGTGACTTAGAACTTCTATTGCTTTGAAAGTCAATTACATGCCATCCTTATACCTTTCTTGGATGAAGAACCCATCATATGCTTTTCCCATAGAGAGCCTGGCAGATGTCTGTCTCCTGTGTAAACTTAGGTAAATCTCTGCTTAGCTTCACCTCTCCTTGCCTACCTTTAGAGTTGAGAAAAAAAGTAAAATGAGCATTGAAGTACTCCAAAGCCATAATGGTCATTTTTTAAAAATTTTTATTGCAGTCAAGTTGTTTGCCATTTGATGTTGGAGGCTAGCATGACTCAAAATATGAAAAATCGTTGTCAGGCTAAATATTACGCTACCTTTCTTTGCTTATCACATTAAAACACCTGCCCTTTCTATTAATGCCTGAAATGATTTGAAAGACACCATTTTGTGTTTGTGTGATTTTAGTGAAAACACTAGAGCCAGGCCCACTACTCCTCATCCCCATCATTGTCTCAAAGGTTTGTCTTCAGTCTGCCACATCTTTATGAACATCCAGTATCTGAATAGAGCCATTCACATACAAAAGAAAATGTCATTCTTCAAAGGGTTCATATGATGAGGCACAGTACCAAAGGAGAAGGGAGTGCCTTTGTCTTCGTAATATTTAATCCGAATACTATTATATAGATGGAGTAACTATCACTGTTGCTATGCCCAAATTATTCTATCTCGGGTTCTACATTGATATATCTGATGTATTCACGTTTAAAATTCATGTTAACCTGATGCTTTTCATATCCAAAAAATCTGTATTTAATGAAATATCCTTGCATTTATTGTCTCATCTGACTCAGCATTTGTTAAGTTTGGTCAAGTAAATATTTCTATCACAATTTTCCAAAGGTCTAGAGAATTGAAGTTATTTCCCCAAAGTCACACAGCTAATGTAGGCAGACCTGGGGTATACATTTCTCTTAGGGTATAACTTTCAAATTTTTCAGTGTCTGGAAATCAGTACCCATGTTGTTTGATTACTGATTGCATGATGTGTTCAAGTATTGGGTTGACAAGATGGTTAAGCTAATAAACATGCCTGCCACTAAGCCTGACAATCTGAATTCAATCCCGGAACTCACAGGGTCAAGAGAGACAGCCAACCATCACAAACTGGCCTCTGATCTCTACATGTGGCTTGTGGCACACATATCAACACATACACACATCAATACACACATTAAATAAATAAATAATGTAATGGAACGATAAAACAGAACCTCTCTGTAATTTCCTTGTGATTAAGTGTCTCTAATTATTATATTCATTTATAAATCCTAAAAAACTATTATATCATTAACTTCAAAATGTGGTTCCGCTTAATTCCAAATGGATAAAAGACCTCAACATAAATCCAGCCACACGGAACCTCTTAGAAGAGAAAGTGGGTGGTACCCTTGAATGAATTGGTACAGGAGACAGCTTCCTGGACATAACATCAGTAGCACAGACAGTGAGATCAACAATTAATAAATGGGACCTCTAGACATAGATCTGGGGAGTGCCAGCCTACAATCCTATTGCCAGAGAGTCTGGGAAACAGAAACTTCATTTACTGGCTGGTTAAGTACTGAGCTGAACTCAAGAAAGCCAGTATCAGAGAGGGAGGACTGATGATCAAAGGGATTAAGACTGGGCTGGTTGAACCCCCCAGAAACAGCTGACCAGACAAAGGTTAACTCTTGAATCCCAGGCATCAGCCTGGGAATCCAGCATGGGACTGATGAAGACCCCCTGAATCTAGGTGTCAGTGAGGAGGCCTAGGTAATCTATTGAGCCTTGGACAGCAGATCAGTACCCATCCCAAGTATACACACGGTCTCTGGACTCCCATAGAACAATGTGAGGTGCACTCTTACCCTGAACTCTTGGGGAAGGGTCTAGGCCCTGCCCTATATGAAATGACAGACTATGGACACCCCCATGGAGGGCCTCACCCTCCCTGGGGGAATGAGGGGATAACGGGGGGGGGGATGGGGGGAGGGCACGGGAGGAGGGGAGGGAAAGGGAGAGGGACCTCGTACTGACTTGTGAAGCAACCTTGTTTCTTATCTAAATTTAAAATGGAAAATAAAAAAAATATTAATAAAAAAAATAAATGGGACCTCCTGAAACTGAGAAGCTTCTGTAAGGCAAAGAACACAGTCAGGAAGACAAAAAGGCAGCACACAGATTGGGAAAAGATATTAACTAACCGCACATCTGATTTCCAAAATTTACAAAGAACTTAAGAAGCAAGTCTCCAAAACACCAAAGGATCCAATTAAAAAGTAGGCTACAGAACTAAATAGGGAATTCTCAATAGAGGAATCCAAAATGTCTCAGAGACACTTGAGAAAGTGCTCAACATCCTTAGCCATCTGGGAAACGCAAATCAAAACAACTCTGAGATACCATCTCACTCCTGTCAGAATGGCTAAAATCAAAAACACCAATGACAATTTATGCTGGAGAGGTTGTGGTGAAAGGGGAACGCTCCTCCACTGCTGGTGGGAGTGCCAACTTATACAGCCACTTTGGAAATCAGTATGGAGATTCCTCAGAAAAAAAATGGGAATAAACCAACCACAAGACCCAGCAACTCTACTCCTAGGCATATATCCAAAAGATGCCCATTCATACAACAAAGATGTCTTTTCCAGTATGTTCATAGCAGCATTATTTGTAATAGCCAGAACTTGGAAGCAAGCTAGATGCCCCTCAAACGAAGAGTGGATAGAGAAAATTTGGTACATTTACATAATGGAGTACTATTCAGCAGAAAATAACAATGGAATCCTGAAATTTGCAGTCAAATGGATGGCAGTAGAAAAAACCATCCTGAGCGAGGTAACCCAGTCACAAAAGGAGAAACATGGCATGTACTCACTCACATATGGATTTTAGACATAGATCTGGGGAGTGCCAGCCTACAATCCCATGGCCAGAGAGTCTGGGAAACACAACCTTCATTCAGTGGCTGATGGAAGCAGAGGCAGACTCCTACAGCTAAGCAATGAGCTGAACTCAAGAAATCCAGTGACAGAGAGGGAGGACTGATGAGCAAAGGGGTTAAGACTGGGCTGGTTTAACCCCCAGAAACAGCTGACCTGACAAGGGTTAACTCTTGAATCCCAGACTGATGCCTGGGAATCCAGCATGGGACTGATCAAGACCCCCTGAATGTGGGTGTCAGTGAGGAGGCCTAGGTAATATATTGAGCCTTGGGTAGTAGATTAGTATTTATCCCGGGTATACAAATGGACTTTGGGCTCCCATCCAACAATGACAGATGCACTCTCACTCTGGACTCTTGGCAGAGGGTATAGGCCCTGCCCTGGATGAAATGACAGATTATGGACACCCCCATGGAGGGCCTCACCCTCCCTGGGGAAATGAGGGGATATTGGAGGGGTTGGTGTAAGGACATGGGAGGAGGGGAGGGAAACAGAGAGGGACCTGGAATTGACATGTGAAGCAACCTTGTTTCTAATTTAAATTTAAAATAATATATATATATATATATATATATATATACATAACCCATAAAATATGTGGTTCTGACTTTATCTCCAGGTCACCTTCTATCTATGTTCTGTGGTTTAAAGAAATAGCCCATACATGCTAAATGTGGCATAGTGAAATCTGGCAGCATCTCTCAATGCAGATTTAAAACACCCTCACAGAAATGTGAAGTCAAGGCAGTCTCTATTGTGGGGATGGTTTTGCTATGAAGATTTCTGTCCAAGCTAAAAAGATCGAAATATGATAGATAAGATAAATTTTCAGGAAATGGAGGTAAGGTCATCCACTGACCCCACACAGAAATACCCAAACCCTGTCAGCACACAAAGAAATAGAATTATTCATGAGGTTGCCTTTTCAAGCACCCTTATCGATTTTTTTTCCTTTTTTCTCCTTTTCTTTAAGAAAAGCTGCCTTTTGGCTGCCACAAGCAATGCACAAAAAAAAAACAAAAACAAAAACAAAAAAAAAACTTCTCCGGGGCGGCAGTCTGACAAAACAATCCTGTTGCACTCAATAGGCGCACAAAGATGGAATGCACCATGCAGGCAAACTTCTACTCACTTATGGCTTGACACAATGAGAAAGTGTGTAGAGCTCACATTTAAAGTCAGGAAATATGGCTGGTAGAGAAATTAGAATCAGAATGGTTTCGGTGCCTGTACAAGACAGGCTCCTGCTACACAAGACACAGAGATAGTAAAACATGTAAAGGTTAAGAAAACAGAGTTGATGGAAAGGATTCATCTCTTTTCTTTTTAATCTCAAAAGCTATATTCTTCCTTTCTTTTGCTGGGATAGGTAAAGTTTTATTGTTCCAACTTGGGCAGTTTGAAATCTGACAGATAAAATAGGAAGCAGGTGTTAGTAGAGATTAACTTTGTCATTTTTAAAGCTCCAGTGTAACTTATTTTTCAGTGTACAAAAATATTTTTCCAAAGCTTTAAATGATTGTTGAATTAGTAAAAATTTCCTTTTGTGTTATGTGGGAGATAATTTCCAGATTTTTCTCAAGCTCTTATTTGGATCAAAGTAGCTTGCCAACTAATCTAGTGTTTCGGGCTTGCCTATTACAGTGAAAATACTCACTTTTAAAAGTTTGAGATTTTTGCCAGCAGCCTGGATTTGGGAAACAATCTTGAAACTGACTATTTTATTTCACATTTATAGCCACCTGGATTAGTGGTAAAACACTGGACCTCCTATTTGCAAACTTAACTGACTTCAATTTGGGGTAACTCTTTGGGTGTTTTTGTTTGTGGGTTTGTTTGTTTTTGTTTTGTTTTTAATTCTTCTCTCAAATATTATATCCTGATGCAGTTTCCCCTCCCTCCTCTCCTCCCAGTCCCCCTCATCCCCCTCATCTGCACCTCCCCTTCCCCCAAGATCCACTCCTCCTCTGTTTCTCTTCAGAGAAGGGCAGATCTCTCAGAGATATCAAATAAACATGGCATATTATGTTGCAATAAGGTTAGGCACAAAACTTCATATTAAGACTGGATGATGCAACCCAGTAGGAGATAAAGGGCCCCCAAAACAGGAAAAAGATTCAGAGACAGCCTCCACTCTCACTGTTAGGTGCCACACAGGAACACCAAGCTACACAACTGTCACATATATGCAGAGGACCTAGGTCAGATCCATGCAGGCTCCCTGGTTATTGGTTCAGTCTCTGTGAGCCCCTATGAGCCCTGATTCATTGATTCTGTGGTATTTCTGGTGTCCTTAACCCTTCTAGCTTCTACAATCCTTCCTCCCCCTCTTCTACAGGATATCCTGAATTCTACCTAATGTTTGTCTATAGGTCTCTGCACCTGCTCCCATCACTTGCTGGATGAATACTCTCGGGTGACCATTATGCTAAGCTCTGTCTATAAGTATAACAGAGCACCATTAGGAATCATTTCATTGCTTTCTTTTCTGGATATGTTTGGCTCTACAGAGGATCTCTGAGCTATCCAGCTTCTGGTTGCTGGCCCTTCAGACAATGTCAGGCATGAGCTCCCCCTCAAGCCATGGGTCGCAAGTTCTGCTCCAACTTTACCCCAGAATGTTGGGGAAGTCTTATGTCAATAAAGCACTGTTGAGCCAATAGGAAACCAAGATAGGAGGGACTAGGAATCCAGGAGGACTCTGGGAAGGAGAAACACAAGAGAGTCAAGATGTAACACCATGGGGTAGGAAGCCCGGAACTATTCTCCGGTAAGAGAAATACTTAGATGAACAATTATGGGGTAATTACTTAAGTCTGAGCTAGCCAGTAAGAAACAAGTAAGGCCAACAACTTCATAATTAATATAGCCTCCTGTGTGTTTATTTGGGACTGATGCGGCTCTAGAACCAGGCTGGCGGGAAGGCTTCTCTCAAGGAAAAAGCCTCCCTTTACACCAGAACATCTTGCATGCAGGGAAAATTGTAGGTTGGAGGTTATGTGCCTGGGTCGGTGTCCCAATACCTCCACTTAAAGCGTTCCCTGATACAGAAGATGGCCAGCTCAGGCTCCTTATACCCAATTACTAGGAGCTTTCACTAGAGTCACCAAATTCATACAGCTGATAAACAAGTAGCTAGATACAAGATTAATTCAAATCAGTATCCCTCCTATATGCAAATGAAAAATTAAGTGAGAAAGATCAGGGAAACAACACCCTTCACAATAGCCTCAAATAATATAAAATATCTCAGGGTGGCTCTAACCAAACAAGTGAAAGATCTGTATGACAAGAACTTCAAGTCTTTGAAGAAAGAAATTGGAGAAGATATTAGAAGATCTTTATCTCCCATGCCCATGGATCATTAGGATTAACATAGTAAAACTGTCCATCTTATCAAAAGCAATCTACAGATTCAATGAAACCCCCATCAAAATTATATCACAGTTATTTGTAGACCTTGAAAGAACAATGCCCAACTTCATATGAAAAAAACAAAAACACAGGATAGCTAAAACATATCTATCATACTGCACAAGTGGATAGAAGACTTCTCAACATAAATTCAAATACACTGAGCCTGATAAAAAAAGAAAGTGGGAAATAGCCACATTGGCACTGGAGACAAAATCTGAATGGAACACCTATAGTACAGGCACTAAAATGTAAAATTAATAAATGGAACCGCCTGAAACTGAAAAGTTTCTCTAAAGCAAATGACACCATCAATAGGACAAAAATGGTAACCTAAAGAATGGGAACAGATCTTCACCAGCTTCACATCTGACAGAGGGCTAATGTCCAAAATACATAAAGAACTCAAGAAACTAGAAATCAACAAATCAAATAATCCAATTAAAAGATGGCATACATCAAGACCAGGCTGGAGAAACCCACAGAAACAGATAACCTGAACAAGGGGTTGATCATGGACCACAGACTGATAACTGGGAAACCAGCATAGGACTGTTCCAGACCCCCTGAATGGGGATGTCAGTTTGGAAGTCTGGTTAATCTATGGAGCTTCTGGTATTTATCCCTAGTACACGAATGGACTTTGGGAACCCAATCCACATAGAAGGATACTTTCTTTTCCTAGATACATGGGGGAGGGTCTAGGCCCTACTCCAAATGATATGACAGACTTTGAGGATCCCCCATGGAAGGTCTCAACCTCCCTGGGGAGTAGGAAGGGGACTGGGAGAGGTTGGTGGGTGGCAGGGGAGGAGGAGAAGGAAAGGGAACTGGGATTGACTTGTAAAAGAAGTTTATTTTTAATTTAAATAAAAAAATAAAAGGAATATTCCCACAGTCCAACAGGTAAAAAAAAAAGATGGTGTACATATCACAGATCTAAACAGAACTGTCAACAAAGGAATCTCTCAAATGACCGAGAAACACATAAAGAAAGGTTCAACATCCTAGCCATTAGGGAAAGACAAAACAAAATGACTGTGAGACTCCATCTTATGTTTGTCAAAATGGTTAAGATTAAAAAACATAAGTGACAGCTCATGCTGGAAAGGATGTAGAGCAAGGGAAATATGCCTCCATATCTGATAGGAGTGCAGAGACACTGCCACAATGTGGCAGTTTCTCAGAAAATTGGGAATTGATCTACCTCAAGACCTAGATATGCCACACCTGGGCATATACCCAAAAGATGCTCCACCATGTCACAAGGACAGTTGTTCAACTATGTTCATAGAAGCTTTATTTGTAATTGCTAGAAACTGGAAATAACTTAGATATTCCTCAACTAAGAATGGATAGAGAAAATGTGGTACATTTACACAAGGGAGTTTATTCAACTGTTTAAAAAAATAACATTATGAAATTTTCAGGCAAATGGATAGAACTAGGAAAAAAAATCATCCTTACTTTTAAATTTATATTGGGCATGAAATTTAATACTCTGAGCCTCAAATTATCATCTGTAAAATATAGGCAATAATATCTGCTGGATTAGTTTCCCTTTTCTTGTTGTAATAAAATATCATAAGCAAGACAACTTACAGAGGAAGATTTTATTTGGCTTACAGTTACAGAGGGAGAATCTGTAATGGCTGGGGAAGCATAGCAGCAGGTGGCTGTGTCGGGGGCGAAGATTGTGCAGAGAAAGTGAAGTGTCCGTGGAACCAGGCTGTAAAGACCAGAAGCCTGCCTCTAGTGACATATTTCTTCCAGAGAGGCTCCACTTCCTAGAGGTTTTACCAAGCTACACTACCCACTGACAATCAAGAGCTCAAATTCATGTACCTAAAGGAGACATTTTTTTCATACCAACTACCATACCTTCCTAATTTTTATAGGGATTAAATGCAACAATATATGTATGAGGTGCAACTTGAAGCTGACTTTCAATAAATCTGTGTTTCCTGTGAAGTGGATAGTATGTGAATCCCTAAGAGAGAAGGAAAACCTCACACAACGACTTCCTTCTGTTCAAGCCTTCATGAGCTTTGTCAGTCGTTGGCCAGTAAGAAAGGAGAGATGAGAGAAAACAAAACCCAATGCTCTCCTCCAGCATAAACTAAGTGGAGATGGTGGCAGGACAATAAAGGCAATTAGTATTAATTAGAGTAACTTCAAAGTGGCACTCAAATTCACAAACCCAGATAGAAAAACAATATTGCTGAAGGACTAAATAACACCATGTAACCCACTAGCATTTCTACCAATGTCGTTAGAAACCCTGCCTCATCGTACACATGGGCTGGGCAGTTTCTGATGAGAGAGAACACAGATCCAGAAGCCTCTGTGACCTCACCATGTGCTCATGGCTATCCAAACATAAGATTTCCGATACAAAAGGCAGTCATGTTTGCGTAATAAGAAGAGAAATCACTTACTAGCATAGCCACTGAAAGCAAAGTTCCTGAAACTGTGGTTAATGATAGACCTGGTGACATCATGAAGTATTTTAAACATAAACTAGATATCAGATGATACAGGAGTACCTGAATTTTCTACCTGCAGATTTTCCATAGGAAAGTTGCTCTGGTTTGATTAGGGATACACACAAAATCCTAATGCAAAAACCAAAGTGAAAGTAAGAGAATGCTAGAACTCTACACAAGCTGAGCTTTTGAAATTAGTGAAAGTCCATTTTTTATTATAGTCAATGACATGACATTTTAGTTGAACAATTTTAAATCTATATGTTTCCTGAAAATGCTGGGATATTTTACCCCCATCAGTATTTTTTATTTGGTTCATTTCCATATCCCATTGCTTCTGAGAAGTGGTATGATTCATTTATTAGTAAAGGAATACTTCTTGAAGGTGTTCTATGTGGTTTTGTATCTGTATGGTTAAGTTCACATTATACTAGAGAGAAGACTGTAATGAGTAAAGAACTTGAGGCAAGTAACTGCAGAGAAATGACTAGGGAATTTATGGTAGACATCATATCTGTCTTCATCTAGGAACGTGTATAGTCTCTAATTTTACACTTATGCTTATGATGCATTTTGAGTAAGTTCTTGTACATGCTATGAGATTTGCTTTTTTAATCAAGCTTTATTGACTTTTATGTTTTATTATCCTGAATTTGGATATCTATTTCTTCTACCATCTCTTGTTGAAAGGTTACCCTTCTATTGAATTGCCTTCTTCTTTTTCTTCCTTCCTTTCTTTCTTCCTTCCTTTCTGTCTTTTTTCCTTTTTTCTTTCTCCCTTCCTTCCTTCCTTTTTTTCTGTCTATTTTTTTAAATTTCAATCCCAGTTCCCCCTACCTCCCATCCTGCTCTCCTCACCTTCTTCCTACCCCACCTCCCATCTACTCCTCAGACAAGGTAAGGCCTTCTTAGGAAGACAACTAAGTCTGTCCTGTCACCTCACTGAAGCGGAACCAAGGCCAACCCCCCATGCCTAGGCTGAGCAAGATATCTCTCCATAGAGAATGAGCTCCACAAAGTCTGTTATTAGAATTTTATATTGGTCCACTGGCAGTTGCTTCATATACTGCCCAAGCCACACCATTGTCATCTATATTCAGGCGGCCTAGTTCAGTCCTATGCAGGTTCTCCACTTGTCATTCTGGGGCCAGTGGTCTCTCACTGGCTCAGGTCAGCTGATTCTGTGGGGTTTCCCCATCATAGTATTGCTTCCTTTGTTCATATTATCATTCTTCCCTCACTTTGATTGTACTCCAGGAGCTCAGCCCAATGGTTAGTTGTGGATCTTTGCATCAGCTTCCATATGTTTCTGGAAGAGGGTTTTAACTTCTCTGGGGTTGTGGACTGTAGGCTGGTTATACTTTGCTTTATGTCTAGTACCCACTTATGAGTGAGTACATACTATATTTGTCTTTCTGGATTTGAGTTACCTCACTCAGGAACTTTCTTTTTCAATATGTCAAAATTTATATATTTGTACATATATAGATACATACATATATCCACATTTATATATAGGACAATAAATTTGGGGGTTCTCTCCTTATTCCATTATTTGATTTGATGTATGTAAAATGTGATTAGATATTCAAAGTTCTAATTTTCAGAGTAAAATTTTAGATTTTTATTTTTTAGGTCATGTTATTGAAGAAAGAAAGGAAGGAGAGGGGTAAAAAAGAAGGGATGGCAGGTAGCAGAGGAGAAGAGAGGGAAGGAGGGAATGAGGGAGAAGGGGACAAAGGGAGGAGTTTGTCTCTGAAATTTCTTTGAAGAATTAATGTTGATGCTTTCAACTGATTATTTTACTTGAGTCTTTAATTTCCTTCATCAATATTTTGGAGCTGACAAATGAAAGATTCTGCTTGTCTTTCCTTAGATTTAATTGATTTTAGGTATTGATCATATACCTGAAATTATCCTAATATCAACACTTTGCTTGTTTAGCTTCATCTCATCTTTGTAGACTGTCATATCATTTCTGGTTAATTTCTCTTGTTTCTTCCCAGTAATTCTTTCTTTGTTTCTTTCTTCTTTTTTCTCTCTCTCTTTCCTTTTTTACTTCTTTTGTTTTTTGTCAACAGTTAGAAACCTAGAGCTGCTGATCAAATGAAGAACAAATCCAATAAATAGGTGTCATTGGAGTGATGGATCAGTAGTTAAGAATATTACCATTACAAAGTACTAGGCTTGGTTCTCAGCATCTACATGAGAGCTCAAAGTTCCTGCAACTCCAGTTCTGTGGATCCAATGCACTTTCTTACATCCTCAGACTCATGCATGCTTGTGGCCCACATGCCACACACAATTTAAAAAGTCCAACTCATTGTGGAGGAGTATTTCATATTATGTGCAAAATAAAATGAAGGCATCAATGTTTTTAACACTGAAACTAAAGGGAAGGTATTATATTTGAAAATACTGAATATGAAATTCATATTACAGAGACAGTGTTCTTGCTCTAAAATCTAGATGGTTCTAACACCTGTAATAGCATAAAGTAGGGAATAAATAATTCTCTAAAAAGTGCTTATGGGTTTATAGGATAAAATAGAAATATAACTATACCCTGTTTATTGTAACAAAAAATGCAGCAAGTGTGTCCAGTGCTCTGTCCTGCATTTTTCTAATAATAGATATTGTCCAAATATATCTACTACTCTAAAAATCAATTAAGATATGAGAATACTTATTTAATTAAGATCAATAGTGATTTTCTGAAATACACATTTTTCATTTTTAAAATTATTTTTATTAGCAGTAATGCTATTCGCTGGAAGCTCAGTAGTGCCTATAACATTGACAAGAGAAAGTTTATATGATACTGACTTGCTGCAAGAAACAGAAAGAGAGAGGGGAGAAAGAAGGGAAGAAAGGAAGGGATACACACAAAATCCTAATGCAAAAACCAAAGTGAAAGTAAGAGAATGCTAGAACTCTACACAAGCTGAGCTCTTGAAATTAGTGAAAGCCCATTTTTATTATAGTCAATGACACATATATTTGAAAATTGTAAAATTTAGTCAAAATTGAAATAGCATGAAATTTCATTCAAACTGACAGAGGATATAAGCAAGAAAATGGGTATTGAAGGAAAAAGTTAGAAATGTTATGGGGAGCCCACCAGAGATGAGCACTCAGACACAACTTATAGCCTACTGAAAGTCTTTCTTCCAGCTAACTGGAAGCACACTCAGGTACTGGGTATCCAAGTGTAGCCCTGACCATTTAGATCTTGAAAGGCAAAAACAATATCCTTGCATCTCACTCAGCACCTGCTGGGGAGACTTTGTGTAAGCAAGCAGTTTAACAGAAGCTAAGATAAGCAATTAGTTAGAGGGGATGGTTCACATAAGCAGACAGTTTAACAGAAACTAAGATAAATTAGATGGGACCTCTTGTCCTTCCTAGAAGAGAGTTGGGTAAATTTCCTTGGGATTCTCCATCAAGGAGGTCAAATTCTAGTAAAGCCAAAAATTATTTCAGCAAGAATACAAGATGGAGAAACCTGTGCACTGTCTTGTCTTGTCACAGGAAAGGAAAAGTAAATAGATAGATGATAGATAGATAGATAGGTAGATAGATAGATAGATAGATAGATAGATAGATAGATAAGTCCCAAACCCCAGAAAGTAACAACAACAACAACAAACAGGATAAAAAATAACAGAAAGAACACTGGCTATATCACACATAAACATAGATATAAATGCTAGTTACAGGAGGCACCTACAAAAAAAAAGATAAAAATAGAAATGGAAGTACCTGATCAGACAAAGTGTGATTGGCAACAGTATCTTTAGATAATAGTATTTAGTCTACAAGCACAGGAAGCCTATATATTTGAGAAATAACATAAATAAATGGGAGAGATAGGTGAACAAAAGATTTCACTTTATTTACCTGCACATAACCTAGTGGAAGAAACAGATACAGATTTTTCTTAATTCTAAGTACAAAATACAATGCAAGAAATAAAAGTTGATTTGAATCTGCTAGTAGCATATAAAAGAACTAACCTGACAGAAGACATATAAGGAAGAATGATATCTGAGCAGAGAATTAAAGACTGCTTAGGCATTAACCAGGAGACCAAGAAGAGCATGCAGAAAATAATAATTATGTGTTGTGAAAGAGGGACTTTCATGTTCCAAGTATGAATATGGAAAGTATGTTAAGAAAAGTGTTTTCCTAGGAAGGCTATTTAGGCCTTTCCTTCCCTATTACCATTGCTAGTTGCAATATACCTGAGCAATATTTTCTGGGGTTTGCTTTTGTTTCTATTTTCTCATATATTCTTGACATAAAGAATGTAAAGTCAGTAACCAAATGATATCAAAGACCAGGGAGAGAGGATAGATAGAAGGCAGGTTGGAAGAGAGACAGGGAAGGAAATAAAATATCCCCAAGCAAAGTCTGCTATCACTAGACAAGTGACCAAGGCACGCAAATGTAGAAATCAGTATAGTAAGAAACGTCTAGAAAATTAACTCTGCGCACTGTGAAAAACACCTAGCACCATCCACACTAACAAAAAGTGGGAAAGAGAGCTGTAACTCCCAACAGGCTGCAGCCGGGCATCCCAAATATTCCATGTATATTCCTCAAGGACAAAAGAGATAACAATACTGCTGGAAATTTCAGAAAGAAAAAAGTTCAATGGCCAATGAGAGACAGAGAGACAGAGAGAGAGAGAGAGAGAGAGACAGAGAGAGAGAGAGACAGAGAGACAGAGAGACAGAGAGACAGAGAGACAGAAAGACAGAGAGACAGAGAGACAGAGAGACAGAGAGAGAAGGATAGAAGGTTGCATGTTATGGGAGAAGAAAGAATTAGTGAAACAGAAGAGGAGAATATAAACTAACTTGTCTGAACAGCTGCTGGGTAGGTAGTAAACAAAGACTCAGCAATTACAGCAAAATATAAGATTTGTGTGACCAGAGTTCCAGGACAGCTTTGGGAAAAGACAAAGCTTTAAAAAACTCATTCAAATGGAATGTCTGAGATTTCACAAATTTGGAGAATTATATAAAGATAAACATTAAGCAAATCCTTAGGAAATACAAACTCAAAGAAATACTAGGATATGTTATCAATAGTCCCAAAAAAATAAGGATAAAGAAAAATACTGAAAGCAGCAAGGAGTCAATGGCACCTTACCTGTGAAGAAAAAAGAATTTAAATGACAACAGATCTCTCATCAAAATCACAAAGGCCAGAAAAAAGGGTCACAGCATGTTCTAAGCACTGAATAATAAAAGCTATCAAACCAAGATCCTATATTTAGGAGTGAATAGAAAATAAAGGCGTTCACAGATAAAAGAAAATTATGAGTCTGTGTTATCAATCAACCTACCCTAATAAATAGATTCAGAAATTTCTTTAAACAGAATGGAATTGAAGAAAGAAAGAAAATGAAGGAAATGACGGAGGGAGGGAGAGAGGGAGGGAGGGGAGAGGGAGTTAAGAGCAGATGCAAGTAAGGGAGATTTCTTTCTTTGCTTTTTCTGAATTATGCTTGATATTTGAAGCAAAAATTGTAATGAAAACCTGATACTAAATACATACAGAGAATCAGTTTCGTATACTATAAACAAAAAGGAACAATGTGAATTTAACCCCAGCACTTCAGAGGTTGAGGCTAGCAGATCTCCGTGAGTTTGAGGTCAGCCTGGTTTACAGAGTGAGTTCCAGGATAGCCAGGACTGTTTCACAGAGAAACCCTGTCTGCAAAAAACAAAAAACAAAAAACAAACAAACAAAAAAAAAACTTCTGAACCCATGAACCCATGTGAACTAATAATACTGATAGACTTGAACTCTAGAGTGATGACTAAAAGATACAACAGTGAAATATGATACACAAAGTAAAATGAAATTCTGAAGTTGTTCCAAGTCATTTACACGGAGGAAAAAGAAGCAAAACAAAACTCAGAAAACAAACAGAAGATAGAATCGGGTGGACATATTTTTCCTACTATATCAGTAGTCAAAAAATACAAATAGTCTAGTGCTGGTCTAGTGGTTTTCTCTAGCTATGGCAAACACCATGACCTTGGGAAGGGAAGGTTTCATTACACAGTAAGAACTAGGGTTCATCATGGTATGAACTCAAGGCAGGTACTAATGCAGAGATCACAGAGGAATGCCAAACACTGGTTGGCTTCCCAGTGCTTTCTCAGCCTGCTTTCTTCCACTACCAAGGATCTGCCCAGAGATGGCACTGATCACAGTGCCTGGGCCTTTCTCCATCAATAGTTAATCAAGAAAATGCCCCACAGACTTTTCTATAAGACACTCTGATGGAACTTTCCTCTTTGTGATTCTATCTTGTGTTGAGTTGACAAAAACTATCCAGCACAACTATAATTAAAGACAAAATTATTAAGGTATATTTAATGTTGTTTTCTTTTTCTCTTCTTTATTTTTCTGGAGCTAGGAATTGAATACACAGCCTTGTTCATACTATATACACACCATCACACAGGTATACCACTAATCTAACAAGATTTTTTTTTAAATGACTGAACTATATATCATGCGTGTTATTATTTTCTCATTATTATGACCAAATACCTGACAAAAGGAACCTAATAGAGGAAGAGTGAATTTCAAGTTATAGTTCAAGGAGCACAGTACATCACTGCAGGGAGACAGAACGGCAGTCAGAGCATAAAGAGGCTGTTCAGACTCCATCTCCACTCAGGAAGTACAGAGGAGGATGCAGGTAATCAATCACCTTGATTTCTCTTTTTTTTTTCAAACCAGGACCAGAGCCTAGGGACACTGCCATCCACATTAGGTTGTGTCTTTCCTCTACAGTTAAACCTTCCTAGAAATACCCTCATAGACATACCCAGTGTTTTCACGGTGTTTCTAAAGCTGATCAAGTACACAATAAAGATTAACATTAGCAGTGTGTAAATGAAACTCACTCCAAAAACAAATATATAGAGGGGTTAAAAGTATTATGGCGGGCTGGGTATGGTAACACATAACCTTTAACTGCAATACTCAAGAGACAGAGCAGGCAGATGTCTGTAATTTCAAGGCCAGATTGGTCTACATAGTAAGTTCCAGAACAACCTGGGATATGTAGAAAGACCCTATCTCAAAAAAAAAATGAGGTGGGACTAATGGTGAAAATGAAATATTAAATATAAACAGGGTCCTTTATTAAAATAATGTGTGTAAGATATCAGATTAAAGAAAACTGCTAGAAATCATGAAACTCATCAGTGAAAAAATGGAACTAGAAAAAAAAATCATGTGCAAGCTGTGGTCCAGATAATTCAACAATGGCTGAATATGAATGGAAAATCCAATAATCTAGTAGTTTCTCAGTCCATGAAGTTGGATGTCTCAGTTTGTATTCAATATACCATGGAATCTCAAAGAAGCAGATTCTAATACCAGTGAAGAAATGGCCTTGCTCACAAGGTAAGAGCAAGCTGGCAAAGAACAAACACTTCTTTCTTCCTTCCATGTCCATATACAGGCTCAGCAGTAGGGCAGTGCGGCGATAGGTAGATCTGGATTGAAGATATGTCTTCCTATGTAAAAATCCAAATTAGAAATAGATCTTTCCACTTCAAATTAAATAGAAATTTCTCATAGGTGTACCCTCCATTTTGGGGTTTTAGTTAGTTCTATATGTAGACAAGTTGACAACCAAAATTAGCCATCATAGCTATTAAGTCAATGATAAACAAACTATACATCCATAAAGTCATGGAGGGTAGGTATAGAGTGAGGGCATAGTGGGGACAGACAGGTCTCATTAGGAAAGGGAAATAGAATAGATAGATATTGATGGATGGGGGAGGATAGAACAAAAGGATCAGATGGGGAGGGGAAAAGGAGGAGGACAAGGGAACTAATACAGAGACAGATAGCAGAAATTAAGGGCCATTGAGGGGTAATGTGAAAACTAATACAGTAGAAGCTTTGTAAAATATATAAAAATAATGAAGGTGATCTAAATTAAATCATCAAACAATGGAGGAGACAGAGCTGAACAACCCAGGCTGTTGTCAAGGCTGCAGGTTCCTCTCCACAAACTGACTGGCAAGGTTTCATTGCTGAAGACAGCACCCATGCAATTTACGAACATGGAGAAGTCAAGCTGGTGCCTACATAGAGCCTTAACCCTACATGCTAGTGTTTTTGTTATAGGAAGCTACTCTGCTTCCTATAGGAGAAACATAAATAACAACTCAGCCACAAATCCTTTGATCTACAATTAGGTTCTGCCTGCAAGATATGCTGGTGCAATGTTGGCACACCGAGGATCTGATTTGACTTATGGCTCACTCCATGAGATAGAATGCATACCCAGCACTGCACAAGTGACCAAGAACCTGAGACTAAGTCCAGGGACCTGGGGTAAAAATCAAATACTAATGGTCTGACAACAACAACAAAAATAGCAATAATATGACTCCTAACAACATACTGCTATAATTGTAGATCAATGCTTTGTTCAGTCATCATCTGAGAAACTTCCCCTGAAGCAGATGCAAACAAATACAGTGACTCACAGCCAGACATTAGGCAGACAGTGAGAGAGACCTTGAACACTCAGTCCTAAATAGGATCTTATCAACAAATGCTCCATTAGGGCTCAGAGAATTGTGAAAAAAAATAGGCAGAAAGATTTTAAGAGTCAGAGTGGATGGAGACACCTAGAAAATAAGGCCCTCTAAACCAACAAGATCAATACACACAGAACTCACAGAGACTGAGGCAGCTTATACATAGGACTGCATCAAAAGGGATCGTAGAGCTGAAAAAGAGAAATAGACACATGCCCCCATTCCTAACCCAGAAGATATCTCATTTAGTTTTCTCCATAGAAAACCCACTGAAGAAACAAACTACTCTTACGAGTGGGCTTTATGCCCAGCAGTAGATACCAACAGAAAATGAACTCAACCCTATCCTTGGAGGTTCCTTGTTTCACAATGTCATGCCAGAGTTTCCCTCCTTTTTCTTACTTATTTTTTACTTTTTATTTTATATTACTTTATTTTATGTATTTTTCTCTCTCATTTTTTACCTTTAGAATCTTGGTGTGTATATTGCAACTTCTAGTTTAGTGTTTTTATAGGATTCCTAAGTGTATAAAGTGTAAGTTTCTGCATCTCTATCCCTATTTTTGTGCCTTTTCTTTGACTTTTTTCCTTCTGCTTTTTTGTTTTACCCTATTCTGATGGATTACTTTTTAATATCCCATATGTATATGTATATGTATATATATTAAAATTTCCATATATCCTTAAAATATTAATAAATGAAATTACTTTATTAATGTAAAATTATACAAATTCATTAGGAACAACTTTGAAGTTATGTCTTTTCCCAGAGTGAGAATAGTTTGTACTATATTTGTGGTGTTGGTCAATAGTAACAAGCCTTATCTCCTAGCCAGGTACATGTATACTCAAGAGATTAACAACTAGTGAAGTACAGAATACTGTACTATCAGTGTTTTTTGGATGCTTATGTCCAATAAATTATACAATTCAACACTTTATTACTAAAAGTGCTTTGTTTTAGACAATTTTCCTACCCATATATTAATACGGGTATTCTAAATTTGCTTAAGAAAGGCTAGTCTAAGCTATGATCTTCAAGTTAAGCACACTAAAAGTGTTTTTGATCTAACAGTATTTTGAACTTACTGAGATTGTGAGAATATAACCCCATCATAAACCAAGGAGGCAATGATTACAGGTGATTTATTCAAGAGACACAAGATTAGTTCACTATGGAAAACCCAATTCTGAACTCAGGCATAACAAGCATAGTTTGTTGTAACTCAACAGATATTTATTTCAAAAGTTCTCAGAAAAAATAGAATGGGAGTAGATATGGCAAAAAAAACTTCAACCAAAACTTAGCTAACATTAAACTAATTAGCAAATGACGAATCATTTTAAGAGTGGAGAAGTGAGTAAAATACATTCTCATCACCCTTATTCTATACAGTGTTAAAAACCTTAGCTAAGATAACAAGGCAAGAAAACAAAATGTATGCAGACTTGAGAGGGTGAGTAAAATTGTCCACATTTAAAGAGGTCATGATTGTCTACATAGGGCAATAGAAGTCTACAAAATAAGAGTTCCCACAGCTAATAAATAGGTTTACCAATTTCTCATAATAGAAGGAAAATATGTTATTAATTGTATGTCTGTATGTTCTTCATGAAGACTGAATTTAAAACTCCACTTATAATCAATAACTCTCTAATTTTAAATCTAATAAGTTTGTAATATTTACTTGATAAATAATATGAAATGTTGAGAAGGGAATAAAATAAAATAGAAATGGGAGATGATTCAGTATTATAACTCCTTCAATTGTCATCATATTGATGTCTAAATTTAGTATAGTTTGTATTAAAATTACAGCAAAAAAATTTATGTGTAATCACCAACATTATTCTAAAACAATGTATAAAGGCTAAACAACTGAATATCTATAATTTTGATAGAGAATAGAAGGAAATAAGTTTGTTAAGTGTCAAGGCTTATGGTGTGGACTGATAGTGATGGAGGAACAGACAGACAGAACAATCAAACAGAAAACAGAGCCCAAAAATCATCTCAACTGGTTTGACACAGGAGAAAAAGCAATGGAATGAAAGAAAGATAGTTTTATTGTTTTTGTTTTGGGGTTTTTGTTGTTGTTTTGTTTTGTTTTTGTTTGTTTGTTCTAATAGAAAGCAAGCCTGGGCACCTCTAAAACAAAGCAATGAGTCTCAACTTAAGTCATGTACCTTATGCGAAATCTAATTACAAGAACGACCATTAATGACCTCATACCTTTGAACATTCAAGAGTATTCTTTTCCATACCATTTCCCAATAGACAAGTTTGTGTTTAAATTTCCATGCCTCCAGGGAATTGAACCAATTTACTTAAGTAGAACTTCCTCTCTACTTGTTTGATTGCAACAGAGAATCCTGTTAATTTTACTTAAAGCCCTATCTTCTTTTTTTAATTTTTATTTTTAAATTAAATTTAAATTAGAAACAAGATTTGCTTCACATGTCAGTTCCAGGTCCCTCTCCCTTTCCCTCCACTCCTCCCATGTCCTTACACCAACCCCTCCAATATCGACTCATTTCCTCAGGGAGGGTGAGGCCCTCCATGGGGGTGTCCATAGTCTTTCATCCAGGGCAGGGCTTAGACCCTCTGCCAAGAGTCCAGGGTGAGAGTGCATCTCACATTGTTGGATGGGTGCCCAAAGTCCATTTGTGTGCCCGGGATAAATACTGATCTACTACACAAGGCTCAATAGATTACCTAGGCCTCCTCACTGACACCCACATTCAGCGGGTCTTGATCAATCCCATGCTGGATTCCCAAGCATCAGTCTGGGATTCAAGAGATAACCCTTGTCAGGTCAGCTGTTTCTGGGGGTTAAACCAGCCCAGTCTTAACCCCTTTGGTCATCAGTCCTCCCTCTCTGTCACTGGATTTCTTGAGTTCAGCTCATTGCTTAGCTGTAGGAGTCTGCCTCTGCTTCCATCAGCCACTGAATGAAGGTTGTGTTTCCCAGACTCTCTGGCCATGGGATCTATGCCTAAATCCACATATGAGGGAGTACATGCGATGTTTCTCTTTTTGTGACTGGGTTACCTTGCTAAGGATGGTTTCTTCTAGTGTCAAACATTTGCCTGCAAATTTACAGATTCCATTGTTTTTTTTCATTTGTTTGTGTTTTTTTTTCTGCTGAATAGTACTCCATTGGGTAAATGTACCACATTTTCTCTATCCACTCTTTGGTTGAGGGGCATCTAGGTTGCTTCCAAGTTCTGGCTATTACAAATAATGCTGCTATGAACATAGTGGAACAGACATCCTTGTTATATGAATGGCCGTCTTTTGGATATATGCCTAAGAGTGGAGTTGCTGGGTCTTGTGGTAGGACAGCCCTATCTTCTTAATTTATCATTATGTAGTTTTAAGAAAGTTGTTCACTCTCTCCATAAGATTTGTGGAGAAAAGGAGGGGAGAGGAGGACATGAGAGAGCAGGAAGAACGAGTCAGGGCAGAATAGTGACAAGAAAATAGACACCATAATAGAGGGAGATGTTATAGGTTTAAAGAGAAATCTGGCACTAGGGAAATGTCTACAAGGATAACAATCTAAGCAATAGTGGAGAGGCATTCTTAAATGCCCTTCTCCAATAATGAGATTGATGACTACCTTCTGTGCCATTTTAGAGCCTTCATCCAGCAGCTGGTGGAAGCAGAAGCAGACGCCCACAGCTAAACACAGCTGAATTCTGGAATCTAGTTGCAGAGAGGGAGGAGCGATGAGCAAAGGGGGCAAGACCAGGCTGTTGAAACCCACAGAAACAAATGACCTGAACAAGGGGGAGCTCATGGACCCCAGACTGATAGCTGGGAAACCAGCATAGGAATTGTTCTAGACCCTCTGATTGAGGATGTCAGTCTAGAGGTCTGGTTAGTCTATGGAGCCTCTGGTAGTGGATCAGTATTTATCCCCACTACAGGAATGGACTTTGGGAGCTCCCTCCACATAGAGGGATACTCTCTCAGCCTAGACTAATGGGGGAGGGTCTAGGCCCTGCTCCAAATGATACCACAGACTTTGAAGATCCCCCATGGAAGACTTCATCCTCCCTGGGGACCAGAAAAGGGGTGGGATAGGGGACTTTGGGGTCAGGGGAGGAGGGGAGAGAGAAGGAACTGGGATTGACATGTAGAACAAGCTTGTTTCTAATATAAATTTTTAAAAAGGGAAAAAAAGATTTGACTCTCTCTAGGATCTGCACATGTTGTTACCATGATTACTCTATTTAGGAATATGTCCTCGTTATCAAGCATGATATTATGAACACACTAGATGGCTTTTATAAAACAACTGTAGAAAAAAAATAAATGAATCTGTCTCACAAGGCTAAGGAGACCTTAAAACATCCTAGTAAGTCTACAGTTAATCACATGATAATATTTAACTGAGATGTGCGATTTGGCTCCCCATTTACAATTAGAGTTTGCCAGGATAAATCTTAATTAGTTAAATTTGACAAGCCTCAAGCAGAGGCAAACACCCACAATTAAGCACTGAACTGAACCCAAGGAACCCAGTGACAGAGAGAGAGGAGTGATGAGCAAATTGGTAAAGAATGGGCTGGCAAAACCAGCAGAGACAGCTGATCTGAACAGGGGAGAGCTCTTGGACCCCAGACCGACAGCAGGGAGGCCAGCATGGGATTGATCTGGACCCCCCCCCCCGAATGTGTGTGTCAGTGAGAAGGCCTGGGCAACCTATGGGTCCCTGAGCAGTGGATCAGTGTTTATCCCTGGAATACAAACAAACATCATGTGCCCATAACACAAGAGGGATGCTCTCTCAGCTTGGACTCCTATGGGAGTGCCTGGACCCTACCCTGACAGACTCTAGATATCCCCTATGTGGAAGGAATTGGCAATGGGGGGGAGGCTTGGGGGGATAGGGGAGTGAGGGAGGATGGGAGGGAGAGGGAACTGGGATTGACATGTAAAACAAGCTATTTAAAATTAAATAAAAAAAATTGACAAGCCTCTAAGGGTGGTTGTATGCAGTGAATGAAATCATAAATTGAGATTTTATTTGAAATAGATTAGGTAAAATAATAGTTCTCTTCTTAAGATGAAATGCCTTCTTTTGTATTCTAGACTGTGACAACCATGAATGCTGAAGCAAATTCATATAACACTTTCATTTATAAACATCTGTGGTTATATATATGCAAAGGAATATTGTCTATCCCTAAACAGAACTAAAAGTAGCCATTTCCCTCAATTATATAATATTTTATAAGCATAAGAAAGACAAAATTTTAAATGACCCACTTCTTTTTCAATTCTATGCATTTTTGCCCTCAATGCACAGTAGTTCTTACTCCTTCTACCTGTTTTAGGGGAGAATGATGACCTAGGCCAAGGGAAGGATGGTACATCCTAACAAAAACCGTTCCATCTTCCTCTTGCAAACATGTTAATAAGAACTAAGCATATGCTTGAAGGTTCTTTATAGCTTTTACATAACCATAGCTTCTCATCAAAGTTTCATTCCTCTTGAGTGATTCTATTGTAAAAAGACTAGCAGTAGTTTTTGAAACTGACTGAAAAAATTAGTTTTTCTGCCATCTTGGTCATCTCATGGAAATGGATTTTACTCTGTGAATTTGAGAATGGTATAATTTCTGTTTGTTCAGTGTCATATGCTTAGGACTCGGGAAACAAAACTAGTCATCTCATAGGTGAGTCAAAAAATATTTGTTATGTTTAAAAAGAGCGAATGAGCAGGGTGTTGGTGGTACATGCCTTTAATCCCAGCACTCAGGAGGCAGAAGCAGGCAGATCTCTGTGAGTGAGTTTCAGGCAGTCACCAAAGCTACAGAAAAACCCTGTCTCGAAAAACCAAAAAAAAAAAGTGAATGAAAATTGAGCATGGGTTGAATAAACACAATTCCAGGTTCAGTAGGGACCCAGAATATCAGAATAGGAACATTTAACAGAGAAAGTCTTTTCCTGCCTTCTTATTCAATGAGACTCATGTATCAGCTTTGCTTGATTGAGAAGTGCCTATCAGTTTGTGAACCACACTCTGGGTTTGTATGTAAGAGTAACTCAGGAAAAGACTGAGGGAGAAAAAGCTGCCTGGATGGGGTGGGGTTCAGGACATGATGAAGCAATGTGAGAAAGGGAAGAAATCAAGCACAGAGATGTTTTCTTTCCTTCTGCTCCTGACTACCACGCTGTGGAGTGCTGTGCTCCACCACATCCTCCTCAACAGGACAGCACGACAGCTTGCAAATTGTGAACCAGAATAAATCTTCCCCTCATTCAGTTGTTTAAGGGACTCATCATAACTACAAGAAGTCTGACAACACAGAAAGTTGGTACTGGGAATAAGGTCACTGTTGTGACTATTGGACAATGGGGTTCAAAATTTTTGAGACATATTGTGGGTAGAATTTAGAAAAGCTCTACTTCTGTGGGATAGAAAAGCCCTAGAATGCCTTAACTCAAATTGAAGAGAGAAGTCTACTGAGGGCTCGGGAAGCTAGAAGGTCAGCAATAAAGAGGACAGGAAAGTTGTGCTAGTGAGGTCTCACAAGTGAATTAGGACCTTACTGGAAATTAGAATGGAAGCCATTTGTGGTATTTTATGCCAAAGAATTTGTCTGCATTTCATCGGTGCCCTGAGACTTTGTAGGGTGGAAGGAATTTGAAGGTACCTCAGTGTTCAGGCTGTGACATAGTTTTTGTCTGGCTGCTCTCAAGGAAAACTGACCTGAAAATATGCCCCTGTTGAAATCATTTCTGATAAGACAAGTCCACATCTACCAGATATTTCAAGCTCACACCATTCCAATCACTAATTTATCTTTCTTGTCAAAAACTGGTCTTCCTTCAAGGTCCACTTACAAATCATAGTTATTACCCTTATTCTAAATGTGATAGATACTTCCAAGGAAAGCCATGTTGTTTGCTGAGTACCTTCTGGGTAGACCTCAGAGTGACACCATGGTAATGCAAGCCAGCAAGTTATTAAGGCTCAGGTATTGTTGAGTGAAACACTACCTCAGTTTTATTCTTATAGATAGTGCATCATTTGCATGCCTAGTCCATTAGGCCCTACTAGACTTTATTAGGTACATTGGAATGATTCTAATGTGTACTTCCAACAATACAAGAGAACCCATCTCCCTCAGGTGTTGAGAGATTTAAGATTATCTGATTTACTAACTCTGTGGGTGCAAGATGATGCTTCCTGCCTCAGTTTGTACTCACTGTGGCTTTTGAACCCAATGGTCAGAAAGTCACAACAGAGATCTCATACTCAGCACCAATTTTCTATGTTGTCAGATTTCTTGTAGTTATAACAAATTCCTGAAACAACTGAACAAAGGGAGATTTATTTTGGCTGATGCTGAACCATTGTATATAAA
The DNA here is from genome assembly GCF_017639785.1 of Mesocricetus auratus. Classification (NCBI taxonomy): domain Eukaryota; kingdom Metazoa; phylum Chordata; class Mammalia; order Rodentia; family Cricetidae; genus Mesocricetus; species Mesocricetus auratus. Next base: position 25,996,250 of record NW_024429190.1, on the reverse strand, counting down.
CTGTGATATGATGGCAGTGAATCTGACAACTGAGAGAGCCACTGAGTCAAAAACAGGACATTAACCTATATAGGATGGGTACATTTTACAAGTGGATGATTCCTGTCTCAAGTAAGAGATATTAACACACTGATGAGAACATTATACAATTTAAAACATACTTTTAAAAATTATGCATTTCTATCAAATATTTTCACACTATTTTTGACTCTAGGTAACTAAATACATGATAAGTAGAATCACTTGGAGTAGAAAACAACTGTATTGAGACTCATATCAACTTCTGTTTCTGGTGGTTTTTGTTGCAGTATAGTATTATCATTAGCAGTTTAGTGTGTTTCATATTCTATGTATTCTTTCTTTGAAGTTTTCTACACTTACATATTTTTCTGTTTTCCTTTGTCTAGGATCTACAATAAATCGACCAAATACCTTAGTTTGCCCAAGTCTCAAAGAACATGAGATTTCTGGGTTAAAATTTGTTTGCCGCTCAAACCACACAGGTAAGCCTTCCTTTAAAGTGTTTTCCAGTGTGCGGGACTTTCAAAATTAAACTCAGGAAGTACCCAAGCAAACCTGAGTTGATTATCCTGTATGTAGAAATCGGTTAAATGGTAGCAGGAAGAGCAAACACTGCTTTCCTAGACCCTGCATCAAATGTAATGTGCTTAATGCCTTTCCATTAAAAATGTTGCTTACTGCAGTATCTTCCTAAGAAAACTGATTTCTATTTGTATCCTGTTATTTTGTGAAGGCTTAGGCAGGATTGGTGTGGGTTTTGTTTTTGTTTTTTGCCTGTGCTTATTAAACTACAGATTTTATTTAATGTCAAATCATCTGGGTATTTTTTAGGCCAGTACTATAATTTTATCCTTCAATAACAAGTAATTACAGCATTTTCTTAAAAAAACACTTTGGTAATCATAAATGAAACTGGCCCATACATTTAATTCTTCATAGTTTCTTTTTTCTATTTATTTCTGCAGTATTTCGGGTAAGAATAAAATTGCATGACTTTTGGTAATAGCACTGAATTTATTTGTAAAATTACCCAAGCTTTGAAGCAAGGATATCTTGCAAACATATTTTAAACTGCATAGAGGCTATTAATCTACCCTAGTATAATCTGAGCTTGTCTTGTTGCAATTTGAGAAGAATTTGGCTTATATACCAGTTGTTGCTTTTTCTTTTTCAGATTCATGTAGCTAGTAATTAATAGTAATTTTATGATTCTCAAATCTATATTCTATGTGTATTTGATTACAACTATTTACTTTGTGTTTTATTTTACTATGCCATCATCTTAAGTATTAAGTCCTGTCATAAAATTATTTGGATTTTTTTTGGAGGTGAGGTGCTGTTGTTTGTTTTTCCTTTTTTGTCATTTTAAAAAACAGATTTGGCTGAAGAATGAGGTGATACCACTGATCTAACTAAGCTCATTTTATTCATATGTCTTTGACCCTCTTTTCTTTTTCCTTCTTGTTTATTAGGACATACTAAGTTATTCTTCACTTTTTCATGAGAACATTTCTGTTTTCAATAACTTTTTTCCTCAGATAAACATCTCAGATCCATTGACCACATGTCTCCACGGGTGTTGACACATAGCTTTCACTTGTTCTTGCCCTAAAAAAGAAAACATTTTAGCTTCCTCTATTGCTTTTCTTTTCATTATTTGTCATCCTTTTATTAGTGAGCTGTTTGAATTATTTCCCTTTTCTTCATTCCTCTTTTTTTACATTATGCACATATTTCATGTCATTAATATGTATGCAAGTTTTTCTTCTTGGTACTATTAGTTCAATAATTTATTCTATGAAATAGACTGACAGCAAGTTACCAGCAAACAGGCTTTCCAGTTTATTATATGCATCAGAAACTGATAGTTTACTTTTCTTAAACTTAATTAAATGAATTTTGATATGGGATAAAGGAACAACTTCCAACAATTTCTTAAACAGCTCTAAACCTACTTCTGCCACTTTTACTATGTACTATATAAAGTAATATTTTCAGGATTGATGATCATAAAATAAAAATATGTATCAACTACTCAAAATACTTACTATGAACTATATCCTGCATTGTACAATGTTCAGCAAAGATTTCTTTATATAAAAATGAACAAGCACATCTATTTCTTTCTTTCTTTTTTTTTCAAAACAGGGTTTCTCTGAACCTGTCCAGGCACTCACTCTGTAGACCAGGCTAGCCTCGAACTCACAGATATCTGCCTTCCTCTGCCTCCTAAATGCTAGGATTAAAGGAGTGTGCCACCACTGCCTGGCACACATCTATTTCTTAATATGCAAATTAGTTTTTGTCTGTAGTAAATAATAAGTTATGTACATACACCAAAAGTTGTTTTAAAATAATATCAGAGAATGTTTGATTTGTGAGTCTATTTCACCTATAAAAAGAGATTGAATAAAGATTATTGGTAAGAAAGATTGCAAGTAAAAAAATATTAAAGCCAGATCACTTCATATTTTTAATATTTTTTATCTTTGTAATAACATAGAGCATGTCTACCTGAGACTTGCTCTCTGAATTCTGTTAAATTCATATCCTGTTTTACTTATGTTCTAGATGTGCATTTTTTCTTTATCACATGTCTTGTGATTTCACTGTGTTATCTTTTATTTTCTTATTCCCCTATTCTGAAACATGGTTGGGAGATAGGGTATGATCCCAAGCAATTAAAATGAATCTCAACTGGGAAATCTCTATAAGATCCATTACTCATTGATCTCCTGATTTCTCTTCTTCAACACTTCTTAAGCAGTTTTGGCATTTATTTGAGATTGATTATATACATCATGTTACTTAATATAACTTTTATGACTAAAATGACACAAAAATAACTGGAAACTAAAACTTTTGCTTTATACCAAAAGAATCTTGTGCAATCTAATGAATTCACTTTTTGTTCTCACTTTCTTTGATGGCTTTGATTTCAATACTAGTTCCAAACAAATGCATTTTCTTCATGTTAGCATAAGACAATAGAATGTGTTGGAGGTGATTAATTTGATTACTAAAGCATCTGTCTTAGATGTGGTATCCATTTCTGTAGTTTCATAAATTGTTACCAGATGATTCTTAATTTGGGGAGAAAACAGAGAAGGATTCCCTAATAAGTAGCAGGATGCACTGAGTGTTTGCCTAATGGATAGATATGGGGGAATCCTATTACCTGAAGCAAAATGTTATGCCCTGTAGTAATCTATTAAAATTGGTTACCTGCCATAATACAGCTTTCATAGAAGGAGGAAATGGACAGATGGTTACATCATTGTGAGTATTAGTCATCATGTACAACAACTACAGAACCCAATTTCCTGTCAGCAAAGCAATGGTAATGTGTGCTTCACATACACCTCCATAACTATGGTAAGATAGCCACTTTCAACAGGAGCACATTTCATGGGGGCATTTAGAGCCTAGTAGTAAGGGAACAGAAATAGCAATCTAAAGTTCCTGTACTGAAACTTCATAGCCATATGACCTTGAGCAAGTGACTTTAGCCCCCTACACTTTTGCTATTTCCTATAAAACAGAATTGAATATGGTTATCCCTCACCACAGCAGTGTTGTGGGAATTCAATCAGAAAGCTTATGTAAAATACATGGCACATTGTTATCATTCCCAAAACATTGGTGATTATTGTCTCAAGCAAGCAAAATATCCAAAAAGATATATAGATTTTTTGTATAGCACTGTGGCTATCAACCAAAGATTACTGAGGGTTAAGAATCTCAAAGAAACATTTTCATTCCTTTAAGCAACTGAATAAAATGTTTCAATTCAGATAGAATGCAATTGAAAGTTGATTTAGGGCTCTGAGCAGAAAAGTGATGTGGTTGGAGTGATTGCACACAAATAGGCAAAAAATAGTTTGAAAAGAAAACCTCAACCACTATCATCGTAGAAAAACAGTTGATAACATGAGCCAGACCGCATCTTTCGACTGTTTATTTTTTTTAAGTATGGTTCGAAATAGTCTATAACCTAGAATTTACTTTTAAACATTAGAACTATGATACTGCATAGGGAAGATAACTTTTCATGATGGGATGTAAGAGGATATAATCTTGAAAGCAAGCAGTACTTTAAATAATGTAAAACACAATAGTATCAACACTAAATAATAATCAAAGGAAAATAAAGCTGTACTGAAAACAGAGCTCATTTGGATAAGCTCTTCATCCATATTTTAAATTAAGGTTTGATTTTTAAAAATTTAATCATTGGGATATTGAAACACAAGAAATATATATTTTAGTCTTTATTTCCACATCTTCAGAAACAGAGCTTCTAAAGCCCTTGTCATTTCCTGTATGATAAGAACAAAAGGAAAGTATTGTGTGACATTTAGTTCTTTCCCTAGTTCCAAAACTACACAGATGAGTGAAATAACTTTCATCTTGTGCTACTTATAACAAGCCCTTTTCAACCATCTCTGAGTTCATGTTATTGAGATACTTTGGAAGGACCTGAAAACCTCGGAGTGGGGGTGGACTGGCTCTCAGGGAAAACTATGTATTTTAAATCATTGATTCACCAGTGACTAATGATTTCATCAGGTCGATCAATACAAGAGACTCTCCAAAATCCTAAAGTAAATCAAAGTATTAAGAATACATGTGAAAAGAAAAGACAAGGAGGCTCCATGCCTCCATCCTGTCTTGCCCTGAGAATCTCTCCATCTGGTGGTCTGTGTGTTTAATCTGTTATAATAAACGGGTAAATTCCCTTGAGTTTTGTGAGACTTTCTAGCAAATAGTCAAACATATGGAAGACATCAGAGAATTGTTGATCTGCCAGACATCAGAAGAGATTGAAGGATGTCGACATCTGAAGTTCAAGCCATCTTGTTGGATTTCATTTGTGGAATCTGGTGCTAAGTCAGGTTGACAGTATCAAACTGAATTGAATTATAGAACTTCTAATCCATGTCCACCGAGAAACAGAGAGTACTTGATATAGGAAAAACAAAAACTATAGTCAATGTCCCTCTGTGGATAGCCAAGAAGAAAACTGAATATATTTACCAGAACCTCAAGAATCAATGCCTGCCCTAGAACAGCTAAACAGAGATTAGCCCCAACAGCACCTCAGTTTTATCCAGGTGAGACTAATCCCCTCAGTAAATAGTGATGGCAGCAATAGGAAAGTAACAAAAAGGAAAGGCAGGGACACTTTTTTTTAAAGGAAAATCTAAGAAACCCATGAAAGGCCTCAATTCTCTAGCACACATCCAGTTGGTTAAAGTGGCAGAGGTCAGTGAAAGGGTCTTAGCAAAGACTTCAAAAAAAAAAGACATTCAAATTTCTTTTCCTAAAGTCAAGCTCATGCCATGCATGAATATTACTCAGGAGTTTGTCATGTAGAGAGGCATTTACTGTAAATGTGTGTCAATGTTACAGGGACAGGACAGCCTATTATGAAGAGCTATCAGGTAGACAGGAATGTGACTAGTCACTGTGCCTTCTCTTTGGGTCAAGCTAAGCAAATGCTTGAATTCAGAAACATCCAAAACATCCTCTGAGCAGCAACTTCCAATTGATTTGCATCTATATGCCAAATCATTTATTCTTCTACCATGTGGGAAACATACTGGGTCTAAATTGATGAATTCCAATGACCTAGACTAACTCCAAATGAAATTCATGCCAAAGCTAATCAGAGCACTACATTTGCCTGGGAATGAATCTGGACTAGGTCACAATGCTCCAAAGGTTATTTTCTGAAGGAATGGGATATTAACTTTTGTTCCTATGAATGTTGTGTTGTGTGGAATCAGCCAGAACAACTGTAACACTTATCCCCAGATTCTATTATGAACAAAGTTACATGAAAATAAAGCTGAAAGCTAGGAGGTCAGAGAGGGGAACAATACAGAAAGCAAAATTAAGGGGCCTATTTAAAAGTGAGAACTAGACAATAGGCAATCATCTCTCAGTATTTACTGCTATGAGTCAGAAAGCTTCTCTTTCGTATTTGAGCCATTTAAGCTATATATTCTCTAATTTGCAAGTGAGTGGTTTCTACCTTCTAGGATTGTTTGATATAGTATATATAATCAAATGCCACCAGTTTCCAGAGAGAAGATGAATGAGTGATGAGTCTCTGATAAGACAGTCTTACTGAACAAAACTATACTGCTGTAAAGTTTACTGAAAGGTAATACATAGAAGTATTTATTATTTATACATATGTTTGTACATTAATAATGTAATTATTTATACAATCACATATCAAAATTTATAATAAACCAATTACTTTGAACTAGTGTGTTATTATAGCATCTACAAAATTATGAGATTAAAGTCCCTTCCTTCACTATTCATAAAGACTGGGCGGAACCTGACAATGAGATGTTCAGGTTCCACAGGTTTTGGAAGCAAATGTGGTATACATAGCCTACATACAAAGTAGAACATTTTTCAGCTAAAAAAATGACACTGATGAAACTGGAAGACGTTACATTAAATGAAATAAATGAATCATAGGGAAAAATTGAACATACTCAAGTAAAAAGTAGAAAGGTAATTTCCAACAGCTAGAGTGGTTTGAATGTGAGGTCTATGAACGAATACTGACCAAATAATTCATGTTTAAAGTTATAAAGAAAGTGCTCAAGAGATCTATTATGTAATATGGTATTGATAGTTAATAATGTACACAGTTTTATATATTATTATATAATTTTGTATATACTTCTCTGAAAATGCTGAAAGTGGAAGCTGTATTCCACGCCTCAGAAAACAAAATATATGTGACATAATACCTTCACTAATGACACACACTTAATGATGTATACATACTTTAAAACATAGTATATAATAAAGACAGAATTTTATATTTCATTAGACTATCTTAATTGATATGCAAATAAAAGTGAATAATACCAACTGGACCTAAATTCTACCATCCAACTTCCACAGCAGCTCTTCTGAACTGATCCAATGATGGTGATGATTAAGAATGTACCCTGTGATTAAGCCGGGCAGTGTTGACGCATGCCTTTAATCCCAGCACTCGGGAGGCAGAGGCAGGTGGATCTCTGTGAGTTCGAGGCCAGGCTGGACCGATAGCCTCCAAAACAATACAGAGAAACCCTGTCTCGTAAAAACCAAAAAAAAAAAAAAAAAGAATGTACCCTGTGATTAAACATCCTTAGAGAAAATATATCAGACTATAAAGCCTGAAGCTTACTTCCAGTGACTCAGGGATCCAGGCACTTTCTGCCATGTAAGTGTATCATTCCATGGCCAGCCACAAGAACTGTGAAGATAGTTATGTTTTAAATAAATTTTTTAAATATTCCATTGTCATGGAATAGTCACATGTTCTTCACCCAACAGTGAAAAGGATGAGAATTGTCATTTCTCAGGAGATTTGGGAACAGATGAAATTGTTGAGCATCTCCTCTGCCTCTGAAATATTTTACTCACTCAACTTTCAGTTCCTGTGGACTGAAGTCACCTTATCAGTCTCACAACATAATGTTAACAATAATTGTACTGGTTTGTGAATATATTTTAATAAATTAATGAAAATAAAATCCTCACTTGTATCCCTGCTATTCTTATAAGTCTACTCTTAGAGCTGTTTCTTGCAAAAACTCTTGGGAAATTTTCCTTATTTTAATAGAATAGTTAACTTCTTTCCAAATGCATGCTTATCAACTTGTCAGTCAAGAGCCATGACTATTCTGTGGCTAGTCTTTTAAGCAATGCTCCTCAAGTGTCAACCAAGTCAGAAAAAAAGCAGAAACCAGATGCAGTAGAATAGCGCGAAATAGGAGTAGGAAGGAAAAATGGAGAAAAGAGAAAATGTGAAATATTTTTGAATAACCAAAGGGAGAGCAAAATTCTGGTTGGTAGGTAGTGAGAAGAGTCATAATCAATGTGGGATCTTTTTAAAGTCAGATGCCAGGCAGGACAGAAATAAAGTACTTTGGGCCTTCAATGTGATCTGGTCAAAATAGCTTCATTTAATCACAGCTGTGTTGGTTTATTAGGGCAATACCCTGCAGATAATTTACTTAGTTTATAATCCCAAACACAAGCACATCTGACACACTCTGGCAAGTAACGTACCTCCCTTTTTAGCGGGATTAATTTTAACTTCTGTTGCACCTGAAGCACTGCTACTGCTTCTCATCAGCTCTACCTCATGTCTTCGTATTAAATAACCTACTGTGAGTCCAGAAGAGGAGATAAAACAAAGGTCATTGTGTAATTTCTGTTCACAAACCCTATGTTAACTGATGTTAGGAAAGAGATACTAGATAAAAGGACCAGAACACAAGCAAAAAATAAATAAATAAAAATAAGGGCATATGTAAATTAGAATGGCTCTCTTAATGTCTCTGAACTTTAATGTTCTAATAAGAAAAGTAAAATACCTGATCATTATTGCTAGTCTCTGCTTGGTGCCAAGGATCTAGGTTATTGTGTTTTTTACTTGATAAAACTGTAATTTAAATTTTTCAGAATCATGAGTAGGTATAATAGAACCAAATGAGCTTACCAAGGAGGAAATGAGAAGTCATACTAAAAATAGCAGAACCTGCCGTTTAGTTGGTAACTTGTCTTTATCAAGAGGCTAGCACTAAGGACAAATAAAAACAGCCTTTCCCAAGCTTCAAAACCTCCAAACATGAGGAAGGTAAACTGGCTTCCACAGGTGTGTCATCATCAATCACTGACATTCTGTACAGGTCATGGTGACCCTGAGCTCCAAGTAGATGATTCAGGGGCTCCTGTTAACCTAGCATGATGACCCCACATAGGTAGGAGGCTCTTCCTTCCAAGGAAAATGTTCATAAACATGAATTACTCTTATTTTGTTCACTTTCTCTTTGCAGTCAGGAGACCTGGGGTTAAATCCTCTGGTTAGTCCCTGTGTTCTCTCTGAGCTTCTAATCTGAAACTGATATTTGAGAGTTTTCAGAGGTAATAGAGCATCTCCAACATGGCAGACACCAAAGAACATGAATTGTATTTATCTGTTACCGTTGTTATAAAGAAGGAGAGACCAGTGGGTTGTGACTAACATTGAAGTCTTTCATTTAGTGGGGAGATGGGCTGTAATCTGAATGCATGGGGGAAGGGATATATTCCAGCCAAGAAGATGCAGGAAAGAAAGGCAGATAGGCAGAGAATAGAACAGTATCTTGGAAAATAGAAAAGGAAGCAACCCTTGCCTAAATCAGTTTCATGAGGAGCAGAGGAAAAGGGAACCTGTGCCTGGTCCTATGCCAGGCATTTTCCATTTATCTCATTTCTAGCTCACAGCAATTCTAACAAGAAAAATATCATGAGCTCTACTTTACAGAGGCTGGAAATGAAGTTGGGAGACTAAATGAATTAACCAGTTTTGAGTCCCTGTAGCCTGTACATGACATGGTGTTTGAAAAGACATCTGCCTGACTCCTTGTTCTCTTATGATATTCTCACTATCCCCGACACCTTTTTTCAGTGATCTTGTTGTACAGCATTCTTCATTTCTTATCCTGATCAGAGTTTTAAAAGATGTACATCCATGAGGATGTTATGAGGTAAAACCGTTTTGACTTGCTCAGGATGCTGTGATTGTTTGGAGCAAAGGTCCTCTGTCTCAGCATTCAACAGGCTTTAGCAACAGCTATATATTTATCATTGATAAGATGCGGTTACATTATCCATGACTTAGTCACAAGATTTCCCATTGTAAGTCATTCTCACACACACACACCATTAATCTTGCTGCAATCTGTATGTCTTCACTTTAAAGAATGTAATAATCATTTAATAATAAGCTGGCATTATAAAAATCAGAGCTGCACACAAGAATATTTTCTTACTTTACAAAGATAGGTCAGAGAAATCAGGTCACAGCTCATAACAAAAACTGTATTGAAAATGTTCAGCTAAGTTGAAAACATGGACACATGCTTTGTTTCAGAATAGGTTGATTTTTCTTATAAGCAAACATTGAGGTGAACTCTCCTTGATCTTCATGTTCCTTCTTTCGTCTTTCTGCAAGTCTGACCCTGAGAGATGCAGCCTGATTGTCAGTGAGATTATTTTTAGTCAAGGAAAAAGATTTCCAATTGCAAGGATTTCCTTTGTATTAAAACATTACCAGAAAAAGTATGTATGTGTGAAAGCTGAAGAACATACTTACAATAAATGCACATGCTTACAGTGTTTCCAAAGTCAGGAGGGTAGTATTTCAGTATCTACATTTTGAACTTTGCTAACTTTCCCATCAGTAAATACAGAAACAATTCTAAAGACAACTGGGAAAATTTCTTGTGGTAATATTTTGTTTATGATCTAGTAAAGCTTGCCTGAAGTTCAGAGAGCAAAAGCTAGCCATACTAGTTGGCCTTAGAGGCCAGGCCGTGGTTGTTCACACCTTTAATCCCAGCACTCAGGAGACAGAGGCAGATGGATCTCTGTGAGTTCAAAGCCACCCTGGTCTACACAATTGTGAATCAGTCTAAAAGAGAAACAGAGCTCACACAAAGGTGATCTCAGCTTTTGGAATCACATGTCTTCAATCCTAGCAGTAGAGAAGAATATAGGATGGGAGGAGACAGGAGCTAGGGGGAGTCTGAAGTTTTGTGGAGAGCAGTCTAGGAAGAAGGCAGTCTGAGGATAGGATCACCCCTTTGGTCTGAGCATTGGTAGAGATATGAACTCTCTGGTGGCTGGCTACTTTGGTTCTCTGATCTTCAGCTTTAACCCCATCATCTGTCTCTGAGTTCTTAGTATTAAGACCAATTAGCATGTGTGCTGTGTTACATTTTCTGTATCAAAATCAGAGACAAGTGTGGAGGAACCTGTTTTGCTCAAATGGTAAAAAACAACTGCTGAGGGATCCCTAGAAATCCAATCTGATGTTAGCTCTTGAGAAGAATACAAAGATTAACATGAAAATCAGTCCAACTGTTGGTGAAACTCCTAGCTGTGACCCTAAGAAGACAGAAGGCCACTCTAGCATGGATAACCATTGTGTGAGATGTCTGTGTTTGCCTTCCATGTCAATGGTTTTCATCTGCCAATTCTTTCTTTTTCTGACTTCCAAGAAAAATCATAGTTGCTAGGAGGCATCCCTGGGATTGCTCACAGTGGTGAGCAGGTAGGATTGTGTGGGCAAGAATATGGGTGGAAAAAATCAAGGCTCTAAATTAATTCTTCAAGGAAATGTGGCAATACAGAGTTGAGTCAGTCAGTGTACATGTGGAGAGAAACAGATGAAGGAGGATTAAAGGAAAAACAGCACTGAGATTTATTCTAATCTACTTTGTGGAGTTATTTAAGATTGCTAGCAAAAATAAATGTACTTAAAATATTTTAATGTCTTTCTCAGTTGTTACGTCAGACTCTTTTAAACACATTTTACTCTGATAAAGAATTATGTGGCTGTGGCTGTTTCTGTGTTGCCCAGAAATGTAGCTAAGAAATCTCTTCAGATAACATGTGGTAAAGAGCAATAAGAATGTAGGCACTGAACATTATTTGCTGTGCATTTTTAGAGAATGACACAGAACCAAGTATGATAGATGTGGTCCATTCCTTGACAATGTTCAGGGTATGTCCTAAATTCTGTGGTCACACATTTTCTTTGGAGGAAGCAGTATGTCACAACTTGGGAAGGAGTCTCATAGTATGAGACTGTGATGATCAGGGGGCCACACAGTAAGTAGGGAGGAAGGGAACTTCCTGGGGGAGGCAGGTTTAGCAGCCCAGTGGAAACTTCTAAATTCTGCGTCTTAAAGCATCATCTCAGAAGGGCAGATGCAGCTTTTAACCTAGGGATCATCAGGCTCTCTCATAGCAACAGCTATGAGATAAGATGTCACAGAGTGTGAAAACCAGGTGGGCTCTAAACAGCTAAAGATTTGCTTGTTGTGCTAGATTTCGAAATAATTGGGTGTGTAAAATTTGAGTTTGGAGTCTATGATTTTGAGCTCACAATTTCAGCATGCAGTAAGTAAATAGACAATCAGGAGAGACCAAGGAAGACCAACTTTGTTCACTGACAGACAAGTAACCTGACCTGCACACACACCACTAGAGCAACAGCATGCCAGGGACATCCCAACTTTTAAAGAGTGTTATGAATATGAATAGATACCTCAGAAAGTGGCACTGAAGAAATCAGCATTGAAAATGACAAATTTGTTGAATTTCCACATGTTTACACTATGGTTTAGTAATGATTTTAAAAAATAAATGTGAAAGCCTGGTGGTTGTAATGTGCTCCTTTAATCCTAGCACTTGGAAGACAGAGGCATGGAGATCTCTGTGAGTTTGAGGCCAGTGTGGTCTGCAGAAAGAGTTCCAGGACAGCCAGGACTAACACAGAGAAGCCCTGTCTCAAAAAGCAAAACGGACAAACAAACAAAACTATGGAAAACATGTAAAGCGTAATCTGTTAAGAGTTTGGATCATCTAAGGGTTTTAACTGGACTCTGGTATTTTCTTCTCTTCCAATTGTCTCAGTCAAATCTATATTTATCCTCACTTAACATCTTTTAAGCCAAGTCAGTTTAACTTGGGAACTTTGGAAGATTTGATCTTAGAGAAAGAACATAATTCAGTGAAAGAAAATTTCTTAAGTTTCACAGAAACAAGCCCACCTCCCTACGGATCAGCTTTGTTGCCCTGGATTGGCCATTCCCACTCTTTGCCTTGTCTCTTTTCTCTTCTGTATACAAGATGAAATAGCACTTTCTGCCTCTGCAGGATCTTGCAGCCCTGACATGTACAACATGCTCTTGCCAGAAGCTAGGTCTTGTTGTGAAGGCTGAATGACACACGAAGCAGAGGCAAGAATGAGGGGGATAAAGCCCTTCTGGTTTTTAAAGAGGAGAAGCTTTGAAAAAAAACTTCTCAGATTATTTCATAAACTTCTCTCTCTTGCCCTTAATTTAAAACAAAAATTTTTCATCTGAGGACATTAGGGATGCCTTTTGACACTGGAGTATCTATGGAAAATATCATTTGCTATTTTTTAGTTTTCATAATTGCTACTGAAGACAAATTCATATATATATTTGAAGGAAATTAATGTACCTGCCTGGCCTATATATATATATATATATATATATATATATATATATATATATATATATACACACAGTGATGACGTTGAATATCTTCATGTGTTCAACTCCTAAGTTCTGGGCCTACCAGGTTCTGTGAGGTGCCCAGCATTGAAATCAAGGTTTTTTACTTAATAGGCAAACATTCTACCAACTGTGTCATATCCTAAGCCCCTAAAGTCAGTTCTAAGAATAAGGAAACCTAAGGGTAGAATGACTTAGTTTCTATCCCAAAGAAACTCTGCTCCTGATGAAATCAGCCTTGTAATGCTCACTCTGAGAGTCCTGGTTCCTCATTGCATGACACTGACTTCACTGCCCTCCAAGGATCTGTCTTAGGACAAAGTTATCAAATTTGATACAAACTCACAAACCAGCTGTAATAAACAATGGGTTAGTGAAAGTGACATAATAGTAATCGCTAATACTAAAATAATGACTAATTTGCCAGAAATTATTATTTTCCATTGCCAGCTATATAACCTCTGCAGTGGCTTAATCTTTCTGTGCCTTCCTGCATCTTCTTGAATATCACATAATAACCATCAGAAGACTATTTCAAGGAATAAAAAGAGTTAATGCCCAGTACACCACTTGCAAACACAGCACAGCCCCTACATCCCACACACTAGGGCCAACACTTCTTTAGGTCTCTTCTGGAAATACTGCAGCTGCCTCTGCTATCAAACTACACTTGTGTTTGTAAAAATAAAGTATTCCAGATAAAACAATGTGTGCTGTGATCCAAATCACCCAATACAAGGCTATGTGCCGTAACCATGGAGATTGTTTCATATTTTGACTTTAAGAGATATAGTTTTTAAAAGCTTACCCATGAGGTCTGTAGCCTTGACTAGTGCCGACAGTAGCTCTCCTTTTGTTTATCTAATGAAATGCAGCTGCTTTTATTACACACCACCCCCAACCCCTTCCCTTCTTGTCCAAACTCTCATTGTTTCCAGACTAGATTTTATTTTTCTTTTTTTTATCCTCCTTCCCGTTTGACTACCGTTTTCTGAATTTCATCTCATTTTTACACATTGCTGCCTCAAAGACCTGTGTGTAGACAAAATCCTACAGCAGCTTCTCAGGGTCATTTCATGTTTTTTATTTTGCTGAACACATACGCCTTCCTCATTCTTTTCTATCATTCCTCTCCTGTACCATCCAGAATCTTCTTCCAGTTTCCACTACAGGTTGAAGCCTTCATCTTCTCTCTCATCTCCTATGTTACTCTTCTTTTCTGTGCTTGAATCTATATCTCTGTCTTCAAATGACACCTCCTATTTTCTTGAAGTTCCCCAGAACATCACCATGGTCCTTAAATGTCAATGTCTTCCCAATATCAAGATGAAAAATCACATGGCAGGTGTGGTGGCATAGTCCACAATCCCAGTGCTCAGGAGCAGGATAACTACAAGTTTCAGGGCAGCCTGGGCTATATAGACAAACTCTGTCAAAAATAAAAATAAACTGGCATCAGCACTGGTGACTCTAGCAACACTTAGACCATCTGTCCTCTTTGTTGCATTTTCCTATGTATGTACTCTCATTTGTTAGCTTTAATCACCATTTCTGATAGTGACATCTTTGACGACAGAAACTTTTTTATCTTTATTCCCAAAGCATGCTTGATGTACAATTATTTCATTATGTTGTGTTGAGTATATCAAGGAATGAACAGTAACTGAACTTATTAAATACAGATAAGCTTACATAGAGATACAAAAATTAACCTATATGGCCTTCCTTTAGAAGGTAGGAAGCATAGCTTTGTATATGATGTTAACAAATGAGAAAAAAAGTGATAAACTTCTATTGTTTATTGTATTGTGTGGGCCATGTCTACACCTGGCACATGTTGGTGACTGAAATGGAAAAAAGAATGTTAGTCCTATTTACACTTACAGAGAACTGTGAGCAACCTACAATATGTGTCTATCAAGTTACCAGAAAATGCGTAGCAAAAATTACATTGCTTATGTAAAATCTGGATGTCAATAACTTAATTTTTAAATTGACCTTAGTCAATAAATTTGGATTTGTGTTTTAAAATTTTTATACATTGAAGACCTTTGTTTTTTTATTACCTTCCCCCATCTCCATGTTTAAAGTTCTATACAATGTAGGGATAGATATCATGCCAGTAGGAGCATATGTGCTGCTAAATCCAACATATGGGAAGAGGTGAAAGAGGAACTTTTAAAAATGATCAATTTATCATTTTTAGAAAATTTCAAGATGAGTCCTGGCACCTTATTTTCAACATACATAAAAAGCACTCCTTCAAAACTGCATGTGTAAGTGCTAAGGGGACAAAGCAAGGCAGACTGTGTAGAGTAAGAGGTCTAGTTCAGGTGTGTCAAACTATACTCTTTTGTCTTTGGTGATGCAGATTAGGTAAATGAGGGGCCATGGAGTAGCAGGCAGTAGTACTAGGAGGGGAGGCTTACATCAGACCATGATGAAGTCATCCACACACGTTCTCCCCTCATGTTCTCACAGCACACCACTGCCCAAATCCAGATGGACTTTTGGACAAGCTCCCAGCCTAGCCCTTGACATTGTTGCCACACCCCACAAATGACTGACATGGCTAAAGAAACCTTTTTCTTCTCTCCACTTTGAAGGCTGAGGCCTTGTTTGCTGATACACAAAATATGTCAAGGCTATTACTGCACCCGGTGTTAATTTAATTAAGGGTTTTTAATGAAGCAGAAAATTAATCAAAAGGTTGTCAGAGAAAATGTCAAAATCAGTCTTTACCAATTTCAACATACTGTTTCACGATCCTTCAGCTGCTTCTGGCAGCTTCCTTTATGAAAATACAGAAACAGACTGGATGGAATAAAAACAGAACCTTTCAGAGAAGGACAAAGAAGTCAGTTTTCTTTGTCTGTAAAGTGGTATTGTGGGTGCATTTCCATTCTGGCTAATAGGGAGGCATAACTCATGGCATTAGAAAGAACTGGGAGATTAGGAAAGGATCGCTAATACGTGCAGGTCATGTCATTACCTTTTGTTCCTACAAAAAGCCTTTCAGAACACTCTTTCAATCTCCTACTGTCTTTGTCCCTGCCATATGCTATTTGTTAAGCGTAACCATTTAATTATCTTTTTTTGATTCCTCCCTTTTAATAAAGGGCGAACTATTCAGTGCTCATTTCCAGATGTGGTAATGTTTTCATTGTTTAAGTAAAATTAAAGTGTAAATTTGATATGGTAAAAATCATAGTTAACATTGTTCTTAAATTTTTGTAAACATCTACAGCCACGTAACCATCAAAAGAAAGATATGGTAATTCTGTGATGCCAAATCGTTTTCCCATTTCTCTTTCCAACTCGCCTCTATCCCCACTCTGCTATCCTTGACCAACACTGGTGTTTTATTCTGCTGCTCTGCTTTGTTCTTTAAAATACACTGACTACCCCATAGGCAGCCATTCACTCTGACTGTTTTCACTGTGCAGAACACACCTGATATTCATTCCTGATGCTACGTGTGATATCTGGAGTGTTATTGCGTGATATTCTACTGAATGGAAATGCCATAATTCATTATTTCTCCATTATTTCCTGTCTGAGGTGATTCCAAGTAAAAAGTTTCTTATGTGAATATGTGTTTTAATTCTTTAAGATAGACCACTGGGCCATATGATAGCTGGAATTAAACTTGCCAAATTGTTTCTCAGATAGCTTTAGGTTTTTAATCATCCCACCAAAAATGATCCTTATCAACACTTGGAGATATAGAACACTATGTTTATTTTCCTCCTAAAAATGTATCTAGTCTGTGTACAGAAATATTTCATTGTGTGCTTGTATGTGTATGTGTGTACACTTACGTGTATTTGTGTTTTGAGTGCAGAGCATGCACATGGAGGTTAGAAGACAACACTGGATTTTGATCTTCACTCCTACCTTGTTTAAGACAGGGTCTCTTTTGGTTTTGCCTCTCTGTATACCCCAAGGTACCCCATAAGCTTTCATGGAACTCCTGTTTCTTCTTTCCGTGTTGTTATAGAAAAACTGGGACTACAGGTGTATGTGAGCACACCCAGTTTTATTTAGGCCCTAGGAATTCTAACTCAGGTCCTTGTGTAGGCATGACCACCACTTTACCTGCTGAACCATCTCCCCAGCCTGTCTAATTCTAATTTGAATTTCCCTAGTAAATAATGGTATCAATACATTTTAAAAACTATTATTCTTATAACTATATATCTATTGCAGTTATCTTTTAAAGGATATTAGAATAGAATATTATAGACTGGGTGTTGTGTAAACAACAGATACTTATCTCTCACAGTTCCAAATTCTGGGCAGTTTGCAACTGATTTGCCAGAAGATATTTTTTCTAGTGAGGATATATTTGTTGGCTCAGAAGTAGTCAACTTTTCACTATAACTTCACGTAGAAGGGGCAAAGAAACTGAAGACATCACTCAGGTAAAATAGTTTCCTATTCCTATTTTTATGTGATACTCTGAGTACAAATTTTAGCAACACCAAAGGATGGTGTGCAAAGGAGTCTTTGGGGTATGTTGGAAGGACATCAGTCTTATTCAAGAGTATCCCATTATCATAACCCAATCACCTCTAAAAGGTTTTACTCCCAAACACCATTATTCTGGAAATCTTCCATCAGAGTTAGCACAAATTAAGAAGGAATACAAACACTCAGTCTATACACTGTCTATTGAAATCATTTTAGTGGCAAATGAGTGTCTTTCATCGAATATTGAAGCATTATGTTTCTTTCTTGTGTCTCACTACATTAAAATCTTAAGTACAGAGTAGAACAAGGGCTTTGAAAACAGACATCATTGTTTTCTTTGTCTTGGGGGTAAAAAGCAATCAGTTTCCACATTAATTGCATTGTCACCCCTGGGCTTTTTGTTGGTATTCTCAATTAGGTTAAAGAACTGCCTTTCTATTTCAATTTTGCTGAGGATTTCTTTCAGAAAAGGATGTCAAATTATGCTAAATGATTTTCCACATCTCTTGAGATCATATGGATTTTATCTCTTTATTTATGTGAATTAAATTAATTGTCTTGGAACATGGAACTATTTTTATATTCT
The DNA here is from genome assembly GCF_017639785.1 of Mesocricetus auratus. Classification (NCBI taxonomy): domain Eukaryota; kingdom Metazoa; phylum Chordata; class Mammalia; order Rodentia; family Cricetidae; genus Mesocricetus; species Mesocricetus auratus. The sequence continues at coordinate 25,978,055 of NW_024429190.1, read as the reverse complement.
TGGAAAGGACATCATTTGGTTATCTTAGTAGTCCTTACAAATTGTCTACTAGGTTGATGTGTACAATATCTACTTGTTCTTGGAAATTTTTTGCTAGTTTGTTGCTACAATAGGGTAGATCTTAAAAGCCCCCTCACAAAAGCCAAGAGCTGAAGTTTTGATTCCAGCTGATGGTGCTTTGGGGAAATGGTAGAACCTTTCAGAGGTAGACTTTAGAAGAAGGGAGTGGAAGTGCTCTCACTACAAGGCATGACCTTGAGGTGGGGAGTGTTATAGGTGAAGCCTCCCCTCTTTTTTCCCTTTGCTTCCCGATTACCATAAAGTATGCAGCTTTGTTCAGATGCATTCTCCCTTTCTTGATATACTGGCTTGTCACAGCCCAGAGTAATAGGACTATGTAAACATGGACTGGAGACTCTGAAATTATAAGCCAAAAGAAGCCTTTCCTCTTTTTAAATCATACATCTCAGCTATTTCATCATAGAGGTATAAAGCTAGTACAGCGTCTTCCAAGGTGTTTGATCTTTTTTTGTCTAAATTGTTGGATTTACTGAGATGAAAAGAAGAGCAAGCTTTATTTTTTATTATGCATGGTTATTGCAGTGATACCTATGTAGACATTTGGTTTTCTGTGATTTTCTTCTGATTATGTAATTTAGGGTTTAATCATTGATTTCTATATTCAGTTTCACTGATTTTTCCCCTTATTTTGTTTCCATTTTATTGGTTTCTCATCCTTATGGTTTTGTGAACTTAATTTGGTTTTCATGTGCTCTTTGTTCTATGTTGTTTTACTGTAGAAGTTTAGGTCATTGATTTGAAATCCTTTGTAATACTGGTGCTTAATGCTATAAAGTTTTTCATATAGGTATAGGCATTGCTCCATCTGTGCTCCACAGATTTTTGAAATTTTAAACATTTTGTCTTTGCTTGTGAGTTGTTTAGAAGGTGGATTAATTATTTTTAAAATGTTCAGGAAGCATCAGGGAGAATATTTCTTTTTTTTTTTTTCTTTTCTTTTTTTTTTTTTTTTGGTTTTCATGAGACAGGGTTTCTCTGTCTTGTTTCAAGGCTATCGGTCCAGCCCGGCCTCGAACTCACAGAGATCCGCCTGCCTCTGCCTCCCGAGTGCTGGGATTAAAGGCATGTGCCACCACTGCCCGGCTTCAGGGAGAATATTTCAATGATAGGAGTGTGTTTATTATGTTCAAGGCCCTGAATTCAGTTTCCACCACTAAAAAAAATTGAAAATATTCTTATACTTTGTGCTATTGATTTCTGAATCCCATTGGTCAGATGATATACTTTATATGACTGGAAGAGATTTAATTAATTGAGAATTAGATAAAATCCTATGATGTGTTCTTGGGTATTGCTACATATATTTGAAAAGAATGTATATCCTGCACTTCTTGGATCCAACATATTATAAACATAAAGATGATAAAATAGCTGTTGTTACTGATGAAGTGTTCCATATGCCTAATTATATGAAGATTTATGACAGCTATGAAAAGAGAAGAACTGATATTTCCCCTTATATTTGTGAAGTTGGCTATTTCTTTTATAGCCACACATGTTTTAGATCAATATACTTTTTGATATAGAGAAATGAATCTCAGGCTGAGTGCAAGCAGGCCATTGCTTTACTACTGAACTATATCTCCAGCAATTTTGCATTTCTTAGTTTAATATAGGGTCATGGTACATTACTCAGCCTGGTCTTGAACCCACTCTGTACTCGGGTAGGCTTGAATTTGTGCTCTACCTGATTTAGCTTCCATAGTGACTGTAATTGCAGGCCTAAACTACCAGGACCAGTTGTGGACTTTCATACTCTGCTTATTGGTGCAGTATTTTTTATTTATAATGTCATAATGAATTGATTTATATATTTATAGAATTAAGCTCTTAGCCCATGACCATTTTATTTGCTTTAAAATCTACTTTATCTATGAGCATTCAATTTTATTTTGATTAGTTTATCATGATGTGTCTATTTCTATCTTTACTACTTTTTATTGAAAATAAAAATTTTCCCATTACAATATGTTTCCTCATGTCCTCCCAGAACCTCCCTAAGGGTTCACCTGCCCAATGCCTTCTTTCCCTCTCCCTTTAGGAAACAAACAGGTAAATAAAAAAAAATCAACCAGAATAAAAACAAATAAATAACCAACGAAATGCATACACTAGCAGATACACAGACACACACACAAAACTCATAAAAGTACATAATAGGAAATAATAGTATTTAAGTAAAAAGACCCATGAGGTAAAAAAAATGCCCAAACAAAGTATTATGAAGCAAACCATCTCCAAGATTACCATTGAGCTTGCTTGTGTTGACCACCTACTGTTGAGCATGCCCTTTAGAGTGATTTGTCTACCCAATGAGATTCCATTGCATTAAATCTGATGTTTCCCTCATGAGTAGTTGTTAACTGGAGATAGCTTCTGGCTTAGGGATGGGAGCTCCTGTTCAGTTCCCCTCTCAGTGTTGGAACCCCATTGGCTTGGACCTGTGCAGGCCCTATGCTCCCACAGTCTCTCTGTCATACTTCTGTCAGTCCTGTTGTATCTGAAAGCCACTGTTTCCTTGATGTCTTCCATTCCCACTGGCCTTTACACACTTTCTGCCTCCCCTTTCACGTAGCGCAATGATCCCTGAGGGGAGGAGTTGGATGTTGGGATTGAGTATGTAAACTTGAATGTATAGTGCACAACTTGTTACCATTATATAGTTGGATATTGGTCTTTTATGCAACATGAAATATTTGTCTTTACTTGGAGTTGATAACTCAATTGAATTTAATGTTATTGATGCAATTGCATTTAAATCTCCAATGTTGATTGGTAGTTTAAATGAAAAAAAAAAGTATTCTCCATAGGCTCACATGTCTTGGCCACTATTGCTTGACACTATTTGGAGAGGTAATGGAGCCTTTAAAAGTTGGCAGCTTCCTGGATGAAGTATGTCACTGAGGGAGAGCTTCTTTGAGAGTTCCTAGATTGGCTCCACTTTGGTTGGTTATTTCTGCTTCCTGTTTGTTACTGAGAAATAATCTCCCAGCTTCCTGCTCTGGCTGCTTGCTGCCATGCCCCCGTTACCATTATGGACCTTTAAGCTACTGTAAGCTAAAATAAGACCTTTATTCCATAAGGTACTTTTGATCATAATATCTTACCATCACAATAGAGAAGTATTAATTTTAATCAACCTTTTTCTCTTGGGTTTCATTTTAGGTTAATTTCTATGATACACATTAAAGTTCACTAAGCATTTATTTTGTTGTTTATAATATACTATCAATGTAATCCAGTGGTTTTTTTCACCTCAGATAATATTTTATCACTTCTAGAAATCCTGTTTCTCATATACAGTCTAAGGTTTTTCTGCATTCTTGAAATGAAAGATGTAATCCTAATTGTTTTAATACTCTAATTTATTAATCTGGTTTTCCATATAATATTTAGAGGTTTGGTGGATTTTTCATTGATGATGGTATCTTTCTGGATTTTTTTGTAGTGGTGGTGGTGGTGATAGGTATGGTAGTGGTTTGGGTTTTAGTTTTGGCTTTTGAGACAAGTCTGATTACATGGCCAAGACAGGTTTCAAGCTCACTATCTTCCTTCATCAGTCTAACAAGTGTGTAACACCACACCTGGCTAGTTCAGGTCCTAGTTTAATTCATTGTTGTTTCTCATTGATGTCTTGTTTCCTTCTCCCCCCTGCATAGTAAATAATTTTTACCATACTTAGTGAGTTTTGTATTATGATTACATAATAGACTTCTTTTTTTCTTCAAATTCTTGAGGTTTCCTCTGGGCACAGTAAGCTTACAATGTGATTCTTCACTCTGGTCAAGCTTTGTTCAAATTTTATTTCAATATTCCAAAGCAGCCTTTAATATGGGACAAATTTTGTCCCAGATGTAGTTTAGAAACTATTTTTTCAAAACAATTGAACATAATACAAAACCCTTTCCCCTTGTGGGGAAAAATATTTCTGGCCTTGTATGACTTCTAGGTTTGTCTTTTTCCTTTCAAATAATTATTTTTGTAAGTAGTGTTATAACATGCGTGCACAGGTTGATGCTCATCGGAACATCTCGATGGCTGATCATCTGTAGGCTTCTGTAGTTTGTTCTCTACATAGTCCTCTCCTCCTCTAATTCTTCCTTTGGCTAGCCATCATTTTTTTCCTTTGATCCCTGTATTCTGTCTCTTCAATTTGCACTCTGTGATTTTCTCTCCCTGTGCTGTAGTCATAAAACTCTCTCCAGTAAAAGCAACTTCAGACCACTTTAGAACTCACATTGTTTCCTCTGTCTCTCTCTCTCTCTCTCTCTCTCTCTCTCTCTCTCTCTCTCTCTCTCTCTCTCTCTCTCTCTCTCTCTCTGAACTACCTGCTCATCAATTTTGGAAGTCATCAACTTATTAATTTTTCTAGATTTTTAATTAGTAAAAGTAGGAAAGATGTGGTTTGACTCCTTACTCCATCTTCTCAGAAAGCAGAATGCAAAAGTTGATTTGAGTGAGAATGGCCCTATACAATCACGTGTTTGAATACTTGGTCTCCAGTTGGTGGAACTGTGGGTTTGTTGGTGGAGGTATGTCAGTGTGAGCAGGCTTGGAAGTTTCAAAACATTCCCATTGTTCCCAGTGGGCCTTGATGCCCCTTGTAGCCAATAAAGACGTGAAGAAGTCTCAGATATTCCTGTCGATGTGCCTTTGCTCCACCATCCGGGACTCCAATCCTCTGAAACTGGAAACCAAATTAAATGATTTCTTGTATAAGATACCACAGTTATAGTTTTTTGTGGCAGGAATACAAAAGTGAGTAAGACAGTAACAAGTACACTTTAAATAAGGATTAATGAATAAAATGTAACCTGAAGTTTTTCAAAGAAAAAAAATGGAGGAGTGAAGCACAGCTCTTATGAGAGACCTTATAGAATAAAATAGTATGTGTAACGATATTAAGCATGGTGTATTACCCATTTATTTACATAGAGCCTACAGTAAAGCTTCCATTCAGTGGTTGTTACTGCTGACTTAGATATAGTGATGTGGATATTCATCTATTACGTCTCAAGTGAAGTAGAAAATCTCATCTGTAACTTTATGGGTGATTTCATGTTAAAGAGACACAATATGAATCAGTCTACCTTACTTTCTTTTTATTTTACACCATGGCCAGAAATTTGATGAAACAGAAACAAAAAGAAAGGGAAAGAGCATATGATAAAACTAGAAGATAACGGCCGGGCGTTGGTGGCGCACGCCTTTAATCCCAGCACTTGGGAGGCAGAGGCAGGTGGATCTCTGTGAGTTCGAGGCCAGCCTGGTCTACAAGAGCTAGTTCCAGGACATCCTCCAAAGCCACAGAGAAACCCTGTCTCGAAAAACCAAAAAACAAAGAAACAAACAAAAAAAAACTAGAACATGAAAGAGTATTACTTAGGATTCTGTGTACCTAAGTAATGAACTTACAAACATCATTACAATTATGGTCTAGTATACCCAGCCCTAGTCCATTTGGGCCCATTTGGTTCATATCATCTATGGCAGTTTTCACACTACCACAGTAGAGTTGAGAGTATAATATAAAGATCCCATTACCTTTTAATATAGAAAACACTTGCTAACTGGAAAATATGTCCCTCCTTGGTAAAGATTAAGACATTTTTTAATTTCCCAATCATTTCCATAGCCTTCTTTCCACAATTACTTCAGTGTCTAATAGTAATAACTTCAGTTTATGCTCTGCTTTATATTCCACTTCATATGCCTGATTCCTCTGCTGAACAGAGATGAAGCCAAGACTCTTCTCCACATCTGCTTTCCTCACAAAAATTTCCAAAGTTATTTTGAAAGTATCTGACTATACTCCAGTCTCCTTCTTTAGTACTGAGATCCATGTGGCTAGCGGCACCCAGGACAGATTTACTGACTTTTGCTGAAAAATACTGTTGAGAACAAGCTGTGAGAGTTATAGTCAAATCTTCAGCAAGAATGAATCTCTTTGGTAGTACAGTCTGGTGTTTACACCATTCATGGGTACCAACAAGTGTCAGTTAAACTTTCCAATATCCAAATACTCAGGTCTATACTAAGGTGTTTGTCCATTCTAATGACTCAGAACACAACTACAGAAAAAACTAAATTTTGCAGAAGTCAAAGCATTACTGGCAAAGTTCTAAAATAAAGAAATCAGGATGCAACTCTAGAAGAGAAAAATATTCAATGACCTTTCCCCTGTTCTACTACACTAGGATACATCTGGAAATCCAACCCTTCTGGGATATCCTACATCACCTACTTAGTGGACTTACCCTTGCTGCCTTGGTATTGGAATTTTACAAAATTTGGCTATCTGGTCCTTACATGTCTAAATCTCCACACTTCATTTGTAGTGTTATATCTCATTGTACTTTCATGACTCTGTGCACTCTCTTTGTTAATGATATTTTTATGTGTATGAGTGGATGACTGCATGCAAGTGTCTCTACCATGTGCATTCCTGTTGCCCACAGAGGCAAAAAGAGGACATCTCATCACCTGGAACTGAGGGTAGAGTTGGTTGATTGCTACTTCACATTATCCTTTAGTATTAGCAAGTATTTATATTACTGTTTTAATTCCTATTGAATACTGTGCCTTGGCAAGCCTTAAGTAACTTTCCCAAGATCAAATAGCTTCTAATTAATGGAGATTGGAAGCAAACCCACATCAGAACTATTCTCTTACATACAGAATTACATGTGTTAATGCCTCAGGCAGTCTATCACACGGCTTGCAATGGCCACGCACATAGCATATTTACACTAAGATCGATCTTTTCTGCTAACAAAGCATTTCCTCACATTGTTTTCTTTCCTAACATCTTTGGCCCCACTGGGCTCTTAGCAATCTGTGCTCTAGGGCTTGGCAACACCACAAGAGAGGCTGCTAAAGCAATGGCCTCACCATAGAGTTCAAGTGGTCCAGATGAGTCTTCCTTCTTGGAAAAAGTAAAAGTAAGATTAATAGCTTTAGCATTGTTGCAGTAAACAAAAAATTAAAGTTTTCATTCTACTTGGTCCATATTTTTCTTTAAGCTGGTGCACAATGCTATTTAAGTTGCTCACTATCACATCTCTTAATTGATAGACCTCTTCCTTGTGTTTTGTTCCCAAGAATTAATGTTTGTATTTAATATCGTACTGTCATTATCTTGTTTCCTCCACACTGAAAGGAGTTGTCTGTGATTTGCAGGTGTGCCGGGCCAGCTGGAAACACAATTCCCTTCTCTCCTTCCTCCTCCCACTGATCACTGGTTATTATGCATAATTACATGGAAGCATGTATTAGACTTTATTATAATGCATGACAGTGTGCTTTAAGTAAATTAGGAATTTGCATATCAATTCACGGGGAGAAAACTAAAACGCCATTCAGGCCCTTTTATTTACATCCAGAGGATTTCTGGGTGTTTGGGAATTGCTTCTTCTCTCTGGTTGGTAATCTGAGTCTAAATTTTGAAAGCGTAGTGAAGTCAGGATTAGGGAGGAAGAACTCAGAATCTTTTGCGGGTTTGTTTCTTCTCTTTCCTCCTCTCTGTCCTAGTAACCAGCTGGGAGAATGGTTCCTTAGTAACCAGGCAGGCCAATCATGGGCTACCTAGGGCACTCAACATTTACCTTATACTGCTCCATCCCATTAGTTTTTTTTTTTTTTTATTGTAAGCTGGTTTTACAGTCAAAATAAATCAGGGCCACTCAAAGCAGACACAGTCCTGCTTCCTGGTGTGTCCCAAAACAAGTCAAAGCAAGAGCGGTGGGTTCCACCCAACATTTCTTCCTTGATCTTAGGAGAGCCGACCCACACTGGAGTACTCAGGGGCCTCTGATGTTGACTAAGAGCCCTGAGGTGAGGCTTACACATACAGGCGGCAGGAAAAGGATCCTGTCTCCTCTCAAATTGTCGGTGTGGATGCTGAATCACTCCTGGTGGAAATGGATGTCTCTCAGCTCGTTAAGATAATTTATAAACATGTATCTTCACTTTGGAGAGCACTGAAAGCAACTAGAGTGTGTCATTTTTCACAACAAAATTCTTCCCATTTTAGTTAGAGGCATCTTTGTTTCAGCTCCATTGTACTGTGTTCATTTACAAATTTTGAATTCAGGACCTAGGAAGTTTTCCTTAAACTGTTTATTTTTTGTACAGCTAGATGGGTGCTTTTGGGATAAAAGAGTAAACATCATTTTTACTTTTAGTAAACCTCCACAAAGAGAAAATAACATTTTATTAGGTTTCATACCGTTTTTATCTCAGAAAGGGTGGATTTTTGAAACGACATAGTTTGAATACCAATGATTTATCCGTTTCCTTGAATTTAAATATATCACAAAAACCTGAGATTTTAGAAACATGTCTTTCTCTCTCTTTTTCTCTCTCTCTCTCGTGTGTGTGTGTGTGTGGTGTTGCTTCTCTCTGTGAATTTCTACATGTGTGTATGTGTGTGTGAGTGAGTGCTTTCCATGGTACATATGTAGAAGACAAAGGACATTCTTTGGAATTGGTCCTCACTTGCCAACTTGTTTGAGATGGATCTTTTCATTATTTAATGTTGCATATGCCAGGCTAGCTGGACCATAAACTGGCAGAGACGGTCATGTCTCCACTTTCCATCTCACTGTAGGACTGCTGGAATAGTTGCAAACTACCTTTTCTTTCTTTACACATGTTCTGAGAACTTATTTTAGGACTACATACCGGTATATCCTATATTTCACTTACTGAGCAATCTCCCCAGTCCTAAAACACTTCTAAAACTGGATCCATGTGGCTGAGTGGAAATTGCAAATGATGTTAGCTTTAAAATCAAGGATACTTTTTTTTTTACCCTGAGTAGAAACCGCTGCTAGAAAATCAAGTCATTATAAATTGCCTATATTTGGCCGTTTTGGATCTATCTATGAAGAAATCTCCTATTCAGCCAAAAGTTCAATCTAAAACTTTTAACTAGTCAACAGCTTTTCTTCTTTCTTCAAAACCATAGAAAGACAGTGTTTAGTCCTTGAATTTGTTAGTCAGTTGCTACTCTAAAGCTCTGACCTTGCAGGTTTTTACCCTAGACTTTGGATCTTGATTTTTGTTAGAACACTAGAGATTTAGTTAGAACTACCTTTAGCAGCAACAGAGCCAGTGTCTGGGGGAAGAGAATTTCCCCAGGCTACAGCTTGAGCAGCAGGGCCACTAGTAGTTTAAAGCTCAACCACTGTAAGGAAGGAAAAACAGCACAATCATTTTCATAAAGAACAAAAGAATGTGAAAATTGAAAAGTACAGGTTAACATTCTTCATCAATGTGACTGGTTATACAGATTTTGTTTCTTCTCTAGGAAAGGGCTGTAAGTTACATATATCATCATATGTGAGTATATATACAGATATGCCTAGCTTAATTATAGATCCTCACAAACTAAGACAGGTACTAAGAATTGACAGAATTCCTGGAGGGCCTATGACATGAACACCTTATTTAAAGACAAGGCTATTGAAGCTAGATGTGTTAAATTAGAATACGGCACTCCAGTGACTCCAACTATGCCATACTCCATAAAATCTAATTGCATGCAGTAAAATCAACCAAATTTAAACTAAACTAAGTTCTTTTGTCTCAAAAAAATAGTATTTCCAATCAATATGAATATAATTGAGGTTACTAATTGGCTTTGCTGTTTGTTCACTGTTATTACAGAAAGATAAGCTTTTAGTTGGGCCCAATATAACAGCATCCCTTTCAGTTCTATATTTCTGCCTAGGTATATATAAACAAGTAGGGTTAGTAAAATGTCTAGGTAGTCTACTGACAAAGAAAATATATACTTAGAAACAACAACAACAATAACTTGTTCCCTATAGCTACCAGGAATGTTAATAGATTAGCTGAAATTCACCTAGTCATTCTGAATAGAGATGACCTGCAAGGATTGGCAGAATAATAAAATAAAAGGAGCCAGGGTGGGTCCCTAGGAACAAATGGCACCCACCCTAACTCTCCCTACTTCTGGTTCTCCTTTAACCAAGAAAGCAGCCAAATTTTTGCTTAATTCTCTGTTTATGATGTTTTATTATTACTTGTGGTTACATATAATCCAAATATAAACATCCTTGAGATATATAATCTAAAAGCATCATATAAGATTTTTCTTAATTTGATAATAACTGGAAAAGATTGATTTAACCTGTGCTTTTTTTATCCTGAAGGGACTGAAACATTAATCAAACTTCATATTATGCTTCCATTCCCATTCCCAGCCCCTGGGTATAATAATGTCTAAATCCTGATAAGGTACCAGTGTGCAGAGCAAAACTTTAATGAGAAGCAGATAGACAAAAGTCCATTATCTTCTTTTCTGCATCTCAATCTGCAAGCATCCTGATGCTAATTATGAAATCTGACCATTTGTCTATAGAATGTGTCTATGCAGAAATAAAACAGATGTTCCAAATAATTTATAGGTATAGGCAGTGTGTGTATGTGCACGCGCGCACACACACACACACACACCAACCAGTCATCCTAAACAACTCTTTCAGAAAGGTATCTAACATAACCTGTACAATAATTATCTTTTCAAGGAAAAATAAATATCCTACACCAATCATCCTTATCTTGCTTGGGTGTTCACCCTTAATTTACAACCATTCCCTTTTTCACTTATGATCCACAAGCTTGCTTTGTATCCTTAGCTCAGAAACAAATATCTCTTATGAGAACAGTGAAAGCTAACAGTAATGAAAGTAAGAATAATTTTACTTTTCCGATATGCTTTTGTACAGAAAGTTCTGAGCGCCTTATAAATTATATACACAGGCATCACTTAACCTCCCACTAAAAGGCTGCTACTCTTAAAAGAAATTCTCTGCTGTGCCATACAGTGGGAAAGAGAGCCTAATGTGTCTGTGTGCATTTGCTAGAGGAGTTTTAGGGAGGTGAAGTGTAATTCCCTACTCAGCAGCACTAAAAGCTTTGAACAGTTCCTTTAAAAAATCATCAAGGGAGCTTTTAATCACCAGAAGTAGTCAACTCTCTGTTTTGGGCCTCATCCAATCAAAGTGGAAACTTCAGTCATAGAACAGCATGCCAAATCATCAGGGGTGATGAAGCCGGCTCAACTTCATTAGCGATAGTCTCTTTGCCAATGCCTATGTGGAGTAGGGAAAATGGAAAAGATCAGAAGGAAGGCGATACTGTTGCTCTTGAAGCAGATACTAACTAGGCTCAGAGAGACGCAGGCTTTCTCTCCCCGTTCCCCATCTTTCTGCCAGAATCAAGATCTGAGAACTGACTTTCAGTCCTAGCTGTATACCACAGAGGACAACAGCAGGCAAAGTTCTTTGTACCCCTGGCCACCTGTCAACTTCTCTCAACCTTTGGGCCATGTTAATTGCTATCTCCACTGGAAAGCCTTTCAATTGGCACTATCCCAGGGATGATGACTCCCTTTTCTGAGTTGCTTTGGCTCATGTTTCATGCTGCTGACATGTGTCAATCCTACAGGAGAAGTCTGAACCTTTTCCCTCTACTGATGGATCTCTTTATGTGTGGAGATGGTAGTTTATCCCAGTATTCTTCTTAAGAGAAATCTAATCACAGTGTGCACTGAATATTTTCTCAATGGCTGAATGTCTAGTCTACTTTCAGGTCTCACCTAGATAATACAACTATCTCCTATGGACCTGCTTGTGGTGACATTTGTCCCCATTCATTCATTCCAAGAGGTGTGAAAACTGGAGACCATGTGACCAACATTGTCTCTCTTCCATCATACCTTCACTGCAGGATTGCTTTAAAAATCTGCTGCTGGTTTTCCAATGCTCTGAGACCAAGATTCAAATTCCTTACCATGGCATGTCTTAAGGACCTAGATTCTTCTTTAAAATCCTTTACTCTATTTCTCTTCATACTCACTATCCTCCAATCTGTGGCTTCTTCCCTTTCTCTTCAAATACAGTACCTTCTTTCCCAAATCTGAATTTTAGCAATATGAATGTCTTTGGTTGGCATGCATTTCCTTCTCTTCATATCTCAAGCTCATTGTCAGCCCTTTATACAAATCTTCAATGTTAAAGGTCACCTCCTACACATATTGAGCCCTTGCATTGTTTCTTTACACTTCATCAAAATTTTAAATTATTTTATTTGTTGTTTGCTTGTTTGATGATAGGCTTACAAATAGAAAACAGATTCCATTAGGTCAGAAATGGTATCAGTGTTTTTCTCTATTAAGGCCTGATCAGTACAGCACATGCTACTTTAAAATCCTCATCCACTGTGGTTGATTTGTTTATTTTGTTTTCCTCTGTTTTTGAGATAGGGTCAAATGTAGTCCAGGTTGGTCTCACTATGTAGCCAAGGATGACCATAAACTTCTGAACTTCCTGCTTCCATCTCTACAGTACTGGGGTTATGAGAGTGTGCCATTATGCCCAGATTAAATTAACTGAATAAATATCATTGCTTGGTTTCTTGAACAACAATCTATGCGACTCAGGGAAGCTTACACTAGACTAGATAAATTCACTAAAATAGACTGTGGAAGATTAGCTCAACAATCAGAGAGTGAGGGTAATGAATTAAATGTTTGTGAAACTTAGAAAATATTAGAAAAATTAGGCTTTTCTATTTCCAATATAAATATTTAAGATTCACCATATTCATCTGCCTAAGTCATGACTGATGTGATTTTTAGGCAAGAAGATTCTCCTGTCTCTCTCCATTGGGATCAGGTGCCCTTTTGATAGGTTCTGAGGAAATCCAGTGTATTCCTCCATGACTAGCAAAATGGCAGAAGATATGACAGAAGATAGGCTAGGAATAGATTATGCAAGTCTTGTTTTACATACTAACATGGTCAGAAAAGGCATGATCAGTTTTGTAGTCTAGAGAAACTTCCTTTAAGTCTTTGATTTACGGAGATTCAGGAAAGACAGCACAGAAAGATGGGTAAGTTTTGTAACAGTGAGCTAGTTTTTAAAGAAAGGAGAGGGAACCCACACAGCTCAAAAGAAACAATTGGATTTTCATAAAAAGCAGCTAATTTTATTCATGACAAGCAGATTTTGAGGTTTTGGGTGATATCCAGGTAAACATGGTTAGTAGACAGGTATAGCTGTAGATCCATGCCTAGAATTCAGGTAGTCTGAAGATACCAGGTACAAAGTCATTGGTGGTCATGCATAGATAACTGTTTAATGATTGTACACAGAATAACACGTGATTGGCGTAGACATAGTGAATGGATATTCTTCAGAATGACAAACTAAAATAAAATGATATCTGAACAGTTAATAAAAAGCATATTCCAAATGCTCAATAAACATATACTGGTTTAATTTCATGTATATTCAGAAACAAATGACATGATCCTCATTTATCCAACCAGATTTATTGTTCATTTTTAACACTGGCCATTATTTTTCTCTTAAATACCAGCCTGGAGTTATCCTCTCCTCTGGATCTCTATGTTCTGCATTCATCCTCATTAGTGAGATTTAAGACTCTCACCTCCTAATCTGCTCTTATATGGCTGGTTCTCTTGGAACTAAGTAACAGTATTTTAAAATAACATTGTAGTTTGAATCTATTGTTTCAGTTTTGTGGTCCTTATTCTGACTTAGTGGATTCCTTATTTCTAGTTTGTGTGTGATCTGAAAGCCCACAGTGAATGACAATGACCTTGTGAGTGAGCCAGCAAGAGTAAACAGTATAATTTAATGTGAGTTCTGAATATAGCCTACTCCATCCACAGAAACTGTTTTATAATTCTTTGCCTGTTTTTATATTCACTCTTCTGGACAGCTACATTTTCCATGGGTGCATTTACATTCCAATTCCCACTTAATAAACGGAAGGTTAAACTGTTGCTATCATTTTTAGTGGCAGAAACATTAGCAAAAATTCAATTTAATGAAATTATTTTTTAAAAGGAAACCCAGACAGTACACATTTGAACATGAATATGAAAATAGTAAATGGAGAAGGGAAAGCAGTTTCATTCGGAATCTCAGTAGAAACAAAAATGCCAAGTGTCATTACGAATCAGACAGACCTCATTTTAGGCAACAGTGATTTTTCCCAGTGTGCCTCAGGGCATTGTCACAGGTTTAGATGCTTCCTGGTCTCATCAAAGCAGCAAGTCATCCAGAGTTGGATGATTCGTGTACAAAGGCTGCCCTCACCACGAAATGAGAGAAGTCCTAAGCACAGAATGGCTTTGAGATGTCCATGTTAATAACCTTGACTCATAATTAAAGAAATCTTTAACAGAGAATTGTATTTTACCTCAACAACTCAACTACAAAACAATTTGGTGATTATTGGTACCCAGTAAAAATGTACCATTAGGCATTAACAAGAAAAAAAAAGCAGATGAACAATAATCACATTGTATTTTGCATGGAGCCATAACCTGAGGCATAGTAATTGCCATGTATTATAGTCTCCAGAATATAAATAACAATATAAAGACAATTTGAAAGAGAGAACGAAGGAAAAACTCAATCTAGGCCAGGGAGGATAATATTCCTGCTGAAAGAATCATGTTTAACTGGGAAGAAGTAAACAACCAACTGTGACAACACCCTGAAAATGGAATTCCTATCACCAAGTCCTATGAACTATTCTGCCATAAACAAAACACCTCTGATTAGAATAGTCTATCCACATTAATTCATCTACTAACCCTTTATAAGTGCTAGGAAATTATAACTATTACACATGTTAAGAAGCTTAAGAATTAGAAAATCAAATGGCTACTGCCCTTATGCAATAATCAAGTTGCAAAATAATAGTTCACATTCACTATATCACTATGATATGGCTTCACACACCTTTACTCCACATAATATTGTCACTCAAATATAGCATCATGGATAGATGCTTGTGTACCTGTTTCTCTCTATGGACTATGGGGTTTTTTCATTGCCAACAAGTTGTAAGAATTCCAGTGTGCCATTGACACATAATGAGAGCTTATAACATTTCACAACCATATTCTAAAGGTGAGACATTCAAAAGAATTATATTGCAAGCCACATTTCCATTTAAAATATTTAGCAGCACCTTAAACATAAGGGAAGTAAACAAATAAAACTAATTTTTATTATACTTACAATGACACAATGATAATAACACACTTATCATTTTGACACATAACCAATAGTGTTTTAAAAGTTAATGAGATATCTTTCTTCTTTTCTTCATATTTGGTATTTAAAATCCTATGTATCTTTTTATGTGTTCAATAATGACACATAACCAGTGCCTAGTTATTGGAGGGTGAAGAATGAAGTAATCTCCATTGAAAGCATTAATCTCAAAGGGAATTGCATCCACACTATATTGGTTGACTTTAACTGTCTATGTAGACAAAACACAGTCCCATCCTAGTGAAATGTGTTAATTAGCTTTATGTCACTATACTACAATTTCTAACAGGGACTATATGAGTTGGGCCCACAAACTTTAAGCGTCAAGCATAAGATTCCTTGATCTGGGCCTCTAGCCCAAGTAATAGAACTTGTCAGAGGAGTACTCCCATGAGCCAAGGAGAGGAAGACTGAGAGCTTGGTAACTATCTCCAGTGACTTAAGGACCACACACCAGGCACCACCTCCTAAAGGTGTACAACATCTCTCTGTATCTCAGGTACCAAGCCTCAAAGAACTGTTCATACTCGACTGATAGCTGCAAGTCTCTATATTACGTTCAAACAACAGCTCTCCTTTCTGCTAAGTCACTAGGACCTTTTCCCAGTCTTCAGGATGCAGTTACTTTAGCTCTTCAGTACACTTTAGACAAAGTCCACATGGTAGCTGAGCAAATGTCCTTATACCTCCAATGTAACATTAGTGGACTAACCTATAGTGTTGTGGAGCTCACACTACTCGCCAGACATTTCAGGATGAGGAAGAATGATACACATGAATGTGTGTGTGTGTGTGTGTGTGTGTGTGTGCCTGTGTGTGCATGTGTGTGTGTGTGTGTGTTATTTCAACATCTCTGTGGCAATTTTCAAATTCAGACTTGGGTTTTCAAAATCTGTCTACAGAACATGTCTGCCCACATGGTTCTTCATTAGAAAATTCCATGTATTTGACTCATGTACAACTATGCACCCAAAGGCTCTGCCTCTAGCCGTTGTTTGGCACTCAATGGTCAATTAAGGACTGAAGAGTCTCAAGAGATTCACCATATGTTTGTGGTGTGAAACAAATATAAATGATATGATACAACAGGATTGATCACCAAAGACCTCAAGATTGAAGGAGAAAGGAACCATGGGGTGAGTAAGGAGGACCTTAAATAGAGAAAGAGAATGAAGGGTGTTTCAGATATAAAGCCTTTAGGACAGGAAACTATTAAATAAAATATCTATATAATACTGTTTTGAGAACTTTACAGAGGATACTAACTCCTTTATGTTTCACACACAGGCCGCTAAGCAAGTCCCAGTTTTGTAGACGAGGAAAAGTGAAAAGTGGTCAGGCGACTTAGAAAGTTTATTGTGTGGAAGAGCAACCACACTGGAGCACATAGTCTCCACTTCCAGGATCCACATTGTAAACCAAACATGCTATGCTGTTCCATAACAATTGAACCTTAACCTTAAATTGCATTCATTCTTCATAGATTAGTAAGAGTTTTTATTTTTTACTGTACTATAGTTTAAAAGACAGGATGTTTGGGTTCAAAATGTCCCATGAACTATTATACAAGTTATACGTGATTTCAACATGCGTGTTCTTACTCCTGTGGACTTATTTTTTCTTGGTTTGTAAAAAAGGTTCATATACATACGCTTGGCTTTTTCTGGAAGAACACACAAGTAGTAGTGATGTTGAGCATTTATATGGAGGATTCATTTTATATACCAATATTTTCTCTGATAGAATCTACAATCTGGAAAAGCAGTTTAGGATATTTAAACCAACAGTACACTTCCAAAGTCTCCTTCTCATTCTAAGAGGACTTATGAGTACAACCTATCTGTAAGTGCCTACCACTGGGATTATGCACGGGAGCCACAGAGATGGGAAGAATCACCTCTTAGTGAAACTTGAGGGACTTCCTAACAACAATTCAACAATGAAACAGGCTGAAAACTTGATTGTATTTTCATAAAAGCTCAAACAAAAAGCTTTGTTGTGTTGCATGTTACCCCCAAGGGCTACTTTGATAAAGTTGAGAAATGAGATAAACTATATTCACACAAAACTTTATACTTTATTTCATTTCAGTTCAATTTAGCATACAATTTTGAAGTATAAATATATAAGCCAAGTTTTCTACTAAGCAACAGGAATGGGAAAATTAATAAAGCTTAAGCCCTCCATCAGCAAGTTTAAAATTTTCCAACTATAAAAACTGTTGCACTGTTAAGATAAATAACAAATGCTGTGAAGGTACAAATGAAGCTACAATTAGTGGAGAGGGGATTTACTTGATCACTAATGAATTTTCAAATACTAATTTAGGAAAATACTCTCTTAACTTTAATACAAGAAGAGTTATGTAAATATTTATGTTTAGTTCTCAAGTAACAGATGATTAATGTTGTCTGAAGAGGGAAAAGTATCTCCAAGAAGGCAATGCTGTTTGACTAGGGTTAAGAAGTACATATGGCTTTTTAGGTACACTATGGAGTAGTCAGAAACAAAACAGGTACAAGGAAATAATCAACAATTTAAGAGAAATCATAGAAGGAAGTCTTAAATCTAACAGCAAAACACCCACTTGCATAAGTGAGTATTGGGAGTAGGGTATCAGTTTGTACTAGTCAGCTCAACACAGGAATAGAGGGAGATTAGTATGGTGGTTTGAAACATATAAACCCCTGTAAGTCTTGGGCATTTGAACGCTTGGTCCCTAGTTGATGTCTATTGGTTGAGACTTAGTAGATGTGGCCTCGATGGAGGAAGTATATCACTTGGGGCAGACTTAGAGATTTCAAAAGACTTGACCCATGTTGAGTATGTTGTCTCTGCTGCCTGTCCCTAGATCTAGACTTGAGCTCTCAACTGCTGTTACAGCATCCTCTCTGCCTTCCTGCTGCCATGTTCCCTGATGTGATAGTGTAAATCTCTTATTCCTCTAGAACCCTAAGTCCAAAATAAACTTATCATCTATAAGTTGCCTTGGTCATAGTCCTTTATCACAGCAGTAGAAAAACTACTACATATAAGTAAAAAAACAAAAATACTGTTAGTCTTATGGTATGCTTTCTGAACTGAATATTGAAGGATGGGTAATAGGTTTTCACAGGTTAAAATACTAAATATATTCCTTCAGACAAAGGTAGCATTTGCAAAGACAACGTTATACAAAGTACTCTATTTAATATTATGCAAAATATTATAGCCTATAGGCATTGGCACAATGAGAGAATAGCTGAAGAAAAGATTAACAAGAAACAGAGAGCTTGTACAATGGAGAATTTTTTCAGGAATATATATCAGAACTTTATTTTGTAGAAGATTCACTAAGGATTTGAAGTAGGGAAGTAGCATAATTAAATTAACCCCAACAAAGATTATTTAGAGAATGAGTCGGGGAAGGTAAGATTGGAAAACCAGTAAGGCAGTAATGGTAGTAACCACACCAGAGAGAAACAATGACAGCCTAAAATAGGGCTAACTGGAGAAGACAGAAGCAGAAGACAGAGAATATGTCAACAGAACCAATCTGATAGAGCAAGCATTTAAACTAGATAAGTGTGTTAAAAAATGGTTGGTAAGCAAGACAATAGTTTTCAAGGTGGAAACACTGGATAAACATCAAAGAGAATAATAACCACCTGGGAGAGGATGAGTACTGCCTTAAAGATAGTGACAAGGATGTGGAGAGGAAGAGGTTGGTGTTGTAAAATAGAAATACTATATAATGATGAAGCAATCCATTCAGACTTTGGATGACACCAATCTATGAAATAAATCTGCCATATGCCTACATCTGCTATTTACTTTGTGTTCCTTCTGAAATAAAAAGCAATCAATCTTGCCATACACTCAAGTCTCCTGGCTTGGCTATCCCTCTTACCTAGAATCTTCGTTTAAAAATAGAGAGAGAGAGAGAGACAAGTCAGATTAAAACAAATCAATCAATTTGTGTCTGCCAAGTTAACATCTCTGTAGGAAGTTAATTGACCTTGCCTCTGACATGAGTCAGGATGACTGATGAGAAGTGGGAGAAGATGGAACATGTCCAGCAGTTCAAGGCACAATGTGAGGATGTCTTCCCTCTATAAACAAACTGTCTGGACAGCAGGTGATCCATGCTTAAATCTAGAGGGAGGTCAGAGAATTAAGGGGAGTCTGTAGATGCAGAGACGAGCTTGTAGATACAGCTGCCATGACAACTACAGGGAAGCATCCAGATTGTGACAGTGGCACTCACAAACTGGAGAAGAAGCCTTCTCTGGAACCAATGGAGACAGGAGTATCACAGAGCAAGTCAGATGACTAAGAGTTCACCCACTCAGACTTCTACCTGTGACCACAAGCTGAGGAAGTCTTCCTGATTTGTCCTCTGCACTGTAGCCAAAGCACTGGATTTGCCATATCAAAACAGGCTCCATGTTAATCTCAGGAACCCATTGCTTAGCCCTCTGAATTAAATTGTACCAGTAATAAGGGGTGGGGGAGTCCTTCACCAAGTATGCAGACAATTACAGGCAAGTTACCTAATTTCAGCCTCCATTTTTTCTCATCAGTAGTGGGCTGCCCCCTATCTTCCCTTTACCAGAGTGGTCCAATGACAAAAGGAGGTGATTTAAAGAAAGTACTCTCTGTATTTGGTATAAAGGGAATCTTGGGTCATTAACAGAAAGATAAGCTTCTCAATCTGGTTCTCCTATGCTGTAATATTGAAATACATGGAGCCACTTTTCAACAAATGTCCTTTTCTTCCAGTTTAAGTTATCCTTACGAGTGAAGCTAAAAGCACCAAGACTCCCCTAGCTTCCACTGATACATTTGCCTTACTTAGTCTTTTCCTGCCCCTTGTCACATTTCCCCTTTGTACATGTCTGTGATACAAATACAAACAAAAAACCATACCAATGATCACTACACATACCCTTTAGCCTATTCAGTACTATGGGGTTAAGGACTCTGTGCCTAAGTAGGACAATGCTAGGAAGACAGGTCCCCAGTATCTTAGCTTTTACCTCTAAATTATGGTAATAATAAAGTGAATACCCAGAAGATGAGTATCCAGAAACAAAACTAACTAAGGGGAATCACTCGGTATTAGGCTTCACACCAGTTCAGTGCCCCTGTTGCTAAGCATCAGGATGAGATAAGCTGGCTAGCAATACTAACAGATGAGTCCTTCAGTATTAGATGAAAGGACTAAGGCTTACAGAATGCTTACAGTGGCTTCAGGAAGTATACTAGGCACTTAGCAGACAATGTCTCATTTAAGGTAAATTCAAGTATAACCCACCAACACAGAATCAGACAGGTTAAGTTAACCAAAGCCAAATGACAAGTGAGTTACAGTGCTGTGTTCTGTTTATTTGCTATTTTTGTTGAGTTTTATTATGAGACTAAAGTCTTTGATGAGGGCCAGGCTGATCTGATGCTAAGCAGCAGAAATAATTTTTTCAAAATTGTTAATGTTCTCAGTTATCATGACAGCAAACTCCCAGAAGCAAAGCACAGAGAAAGTGGCTTCAGCTCGGGAGAAAAGGACTCAGTATCGCCTCTGCGCCTTTGTGAATGTGTAAATAAAAGCATGAAATGTTATGTTGTGATTTTTAGTTTTTCAAGAATATTATGTCAGTAAAATAAATGTTCTTTAAATGAATATGTTGGAGTCCTCACGAGGTTAAATTTCCAGAGTAATAAAAGTCCTGATTATTACTTCTACTTGTGTGTTCCAAGATGAAGCCAGCATCTGTAATGTGCACCTTTCTGTCTTTGGTATACAGTAAGTCTCAGAGAGTAAGAACATCCATATAAGAGTCACTTAGACTTGTTTTCAAATTTAACTCATTACTTAATCATGATAGGATCTGAGAGCAATTTTTCATTTTCGTGGGATTTCAGGAACCATAACAAATTACTCTCTGCTCTACCCGAATCTCCAAGGACAGTTCACAACAGGAAGAGGCAATTAGTATTTGTTGAATAGATAACTTGAAATAATTTGACCAAGCCAAAATCATTCCATCCATGAGATTTCTAATCCATATAAAATTCTAGACTAGTGGAATGTATCCAATGTGGGAAGTGGGGACTTTGGAATTTATGTCTGTATGTGATAAAATGCTAACCATAAGTAATAGCTGGGTCCATTCATCTGGCTAGGATTTGTATCTGTAATTCCTGGAATGATTTTAACTGTATGTGATTTGTATGTAAGACCACAGAATCCTTGGTATAGTTATTAAATAATAAAGCACAAATTCATCACATGGCAATTAGCACTTGTTAACTCTATACCCAGAAAGAAGATCAAAAGCAAACTTCTAAGGATCCCCATTTGTTGTTTAGAAGATCTCCAAGTTGTTGGGAGCTCTTGTACTAGAAACAGTGTTCAAGGTAGAGTCAGAGTCAGTTGTGAAAGGTCATCACTCAGACCATGTATTGTAACCATTAGCTGCAGATGGCTCTGTGAGTACTAGGTAGTGAACGCTGGGAAATAGCTCCCTTGCTCAGAGAGTGCAGCACACTGTACAATATCTCATGGGCAGACTCCTGGGGTTATAAAAAGACCCAGAACTCAAAATCAGTACATATGCAGGAACCTGTGTCTAATGAAACTCACAAACTTCAAGAAGAAAAAGTAAAATATCATTTGTACAAAGAGTTGGGAAGGAAAAAAAGCTGACAGATGGAAACCTAAGTCACAGGGTTACAGTCAGTTTATCTACCTCTCCTTGGTTTGTTGTTTTTAGTCATAAGAGATGGCAGTCTACTTGATAGATATGGTGACCTTTAGCATCCAGAAGCTACAAAATCTTCTTGAGTGCTTATGATGGCTCATTCACATAACCTCTCTACAACAGAAATCTCAACCTAGCAACCTTACTATGCTCATTATATCCAACAGATTCTTCAGCTGCTTATACACCAGCTTTTCTTTTAAAGACTTGTTAAGCATTAACAAGAAAAACCTTCATTCGTACTCCAAAAATGCCAGGATATAAATTTTTATCCACACTTTAAAGTGCCTCAGTGAATAGAATGATTTTAATTGTGTACTTCTCTGATGTACCCTTAAAAGTGAGGATAAGCTAATCAGAAGTTGGTTGACCTGGAAAATATAGAGCAGCTTCTACCCAACTGGTTACCAAGAGCTGTACTTGTCTTTTTCAAATACCTCTGACAGCCAGCAAAGAGCACTGTAAAAGCAGTTGCTGTGGTTTAGAAATGGTTTCCCTCTCCTCCAAAAGATTCATGTGCCTAAACCTTGGTTCCAAATGTCAAGAAATCTGTAAGAGACAGAGTAAGTATAGACTGATGAGGCCATGACCATCCCCATAAACACTTTAATGTTGTTCTAATGGAAGTATATGCTTCCCTCATTACCAAGATTCAGTAAGGAAACAAGCCTTGTCCTTCTGCCTCTCTTATTTCCTCGTTGGCCTCCCCTGTATCCTCTTCTGCTTGACTCCTCCCATAATATAAGACAGCCACAAGATTTTTTCCCACTATCCAAACATGGAACCGCCCAGTGTGAGACTCTCAGTGTTTAAAACTGTGAGGTAAATAAACCTCTCTTCTTTATGCACCAGGTATTTTATCATAGCAACAGAAAAATGGAATAAACCTTACCTTAAGCATACTTACATAACTTAAAAGTAAGTAGAATTGGCTAGTAGTCCTTTGCCTAGTCCCTCTTTCACTCAAGCACTTCCTAATTCCCATTGCAAGATTCTCTGCCTCCTTATTTTAGCTTCTTATTTTCAGGGACCTCCATGGCAATGCATGTTAAAATTAACCCCCTCGTTCTGGTCTATACCAGCTTTAGTACTCAATCAGGCCCTGGGACCTCATAGAGGCTAAAGCAGATTCATTCTATGGAAGAACAGAACAAAACAGTGAAACTGCTGATTGTCAAAGAACTCTTGAGACAAATACAGAATGGATGTTTCGCTTCTACCACAGACTAAGGGAAATAAATGAGAATCACCATAACAAGGAAAAAACAGACACACAATCAAGTTTGATGGAATACAGAAGCCAGACATAACTAGTTGTTGTTGTCAAAGATTCAAAGGAAGACACAAGAGTGGGAAAATTTATTGTGGGAAAATGAGAAACATTCAGATGCCCTCCATGACTGGAAGCTGCTCACCTGGGACAACTAAGAGGGCCACCTAGAAGTAGTGAACACTGATGATTTCTTAGGGCCAAGTAGTTTTCTTTATTTGGTTCTAATTAAGAAATGGGAAGAGCTAGAAAACTTAGGGAAGAGCTAGGGAAAATTAAAAATTAGTTATTAATCATGTCTTGACCACTTGAGGACTGATTGTGACAGCAATTATTATTTGACTCTGTGACTAGCTGCTGCAGGCTTTCATTCTATTTTTTATATAATTGCCTGGTCACTGTCTACTTATTTAGTTAGCTTTTCATTCTTTTGTCAAAGTAAGTCACAAAATAAACCTCTATTCAAAATGGAGAAACAGGCTATCCATTTTAATAGGCAAAAATGAGTGAAAAGCCACTTGAAAGTGGATATAGGAACACCCTCTGTTGAGTTCATTAAGGCAACCCACCTACAGTAAGTTTCTAGGATGTGCTAAGAGATCAGGCAGGAATTACTGTAAAAATGGAATAGGGTGGTTTCAAGCACTTGTACCAAGGAACCAGAATAAAGTTGTACCACATGGAATACACAGAGTACAATTGGTTTTCTTTTTGCATTTGATACCTTGCTGGACTGCTAGATATCTAAGTGCATATATCAACTGGATATACAAGTCAGGGGGAAGCCAGACTGAAAATGACCATTTGGAAGGTAATTACTTAAGGGAAAGGGAATAATCTGTAAGTCTTGAAGCAAGAAGAAAAACTAAGGTGTGGCCAAAGCAGTGCATTAGGGGGAACTCTACGAAATGGCAGCTTCCCAGAAACAAAGGAAAGAAAACCGTTCAAGAAGCATTTGATCAGATGACCAGAACACAGAGGAAAGCACAGAGAGCTACAAAAGATGAGACTAAAGGATGACTTTGACAGTGTAGAAATGATGAGTACTTTGAATTTTAGTTACCACATACAGTTGTCTCTAGACTGCACCCATCTTGCCTCACAATATTTAGGGGCACAATACTACATTTCTCCTGGGAGATCACAACTGACTTACTCCTGGCTTCTACATTTCTTTCTTTGTCTTCTTCTAAATCACTCCTCACCCTGTAGTACGTTGATCTCCAGTCATATCAACCCAATTCAAATGCCATAACATCTCAAAATAGTCTCAAGACAAAACCAAATTTTAATTGTGACTTGCACACATATTCTGTCCCTTCAACCTTTTTACTGTGCTTATTATATATGTTACAGTTCAATCTCCCCTTCCACCAAAGAGTATTTATTATCTCATCTTACCCAGAAACATTCCATTTCTACCAACCCAATACATGAGGTGTGTGCATATATGCACACACTGTGTGTTTGATTAAAGTCTCAAGCATCTTTCTGTTTAAAAAAGAAATGGTATAAAATAGGTCCTTTGAGTACCCTATATATTACACTTTCTCCTCCTCCATTACTCTATATCCCACATGCCCTAATTATAGTGTTTTAATATATTAGATATGAATGTTTTCAAAATTATTAAAAATCATTGATTTGTAATTATTTGTTTATGTCTGCCTCTCCTGTAGGTCTACAGATTCCTTAAGGCTGACATATCATCTCCCTAAAAATAAAACTAATTAAAAACTTTAAGTAAACTAATTGCAACTAAGAAAGTTCTAAGATGCACAAGATTGCCTCCTTATAGATGAGGAAAACTCAGTGACATACCTCAAGTCTAAGTTTTTATTTGTGTGTGTGTGTGTGTGTGTGTGTGTGTGATAGGAAATGTTCTAGTCTTTTACAGTTTTACACACACACACACACACATACACATATAAAATATTCTTTAATCAGATGCCCCTTGACTATGCTCTCTTATTTTCTTCTCCTGCTATCAAATCCATTCTTTTTCCTGAGCCTCATCCTTCCTTCATGTCTTTATTTTGTGACCCACTGATTTTAATTAGGGTTGCTTATGTAAGTATGAATATGGGTTATTTGATAGACTTGGGGCAGTTTACAATCACCACACCATTCAGGAATATGCCGTCTTTCTCCGTGTAACTTTTAGCTGTCTCTAGTTTCTCCGGGAGGGGTAAGACATTATGATCACTACCCACCCCCAACCATGATAGGATATTGACATCAGTGGGCCAAGTATTGTACAGATCTTGTGCAGGTAGCCACTGGTACTGAAGTCATGGGTCCAAAAAATCATTCCACGTCCAGGAGACAGCATTTTATAGCATTCCTTCCTATACTCCAGCTCTTATATTTTTCTACTTCCTCCTCATAGATTTTCACTGAGCCTTAGAGTTGCCATAGGGATGTCTCATTTAGAGCTAAACATTCAACAGTCACTTGTTCTCAAAACTTTGAGCAGTTATGAGTCTCTGCACTGACTTTATATGAGATTATTTCCCATTATTTACTTTGAATTATGGTTAGGTCTGTGTGTCTGTGAGTATATGCTTGTGTGAGTCCAAGGGTCTGCCAAGTACAGAAGAGCTCATCAGGTTTCCTGGAGGTAGGCTAACACACAGTTGTTAGCTGCCCAATGTGTGTGATGGGAATTTAACTAGAATTGCTTCAAGAACAGTAAGCAGTCTCAACTGCTGGCTCATCTTTTCTGCATCTAGCTGCAGTTTTCTTAAGGGCAGAATTTACATCCCTTCATCTCTGAGTTTAAGCCTATCTCCTGACTATTGAAAGTAGTCACAGAAATATCTACTGAATTTAGTTGTAAGGAATTGGTGTTCACAGATTTACGATGAACTGATAAATATGAGAACACTGTAAGGATGTGTTCAGGTTTAACTAGGGACTTCATATTCAGCTTTCAACAGCAATTTCAGCCTCCTTCCTTCCACTGCTCTGGTTTCTTTCTTCAACAAGATAGTGTTTGGCATTCCCACTTGCAGCTGGTTTACTCTTGCCGAAGTTACCTCCTCCTGGCCTTCCTCACTTACCACAAGCACTATTTGTGTTTGTCTGATGGACAGAAATCCAGCCCATTACGAAACAATAGTAACCACGCAAAGGCTCTCAGCTCAGCAGCCCAGGTCCTCATGGGGAAAAGTGCTCTCAGACTCTTCCATATTGCAGAACACTTTGCGAAATAAATGGTATCCAGGAACCACCAACTGCCCTCATTGCCGCTTGGGACAGGCCCAAATGAAAACCACACCCTAGAAAATGGAAAGGCTGGGACTGCCTCTGGCTGGCTGCAGGCTAGACTATGCCTACATTTATTAAATATGATAAACAAATAATTTAATAATGCTAGAAACCAAACCAGAGATGCTATCACACAATAAATAAGCATTAATACCACAACCCACAGACCACCTTGTTCTCTGACTGATGATTACCAGGTGTCTCTGAGATACTTCCAGAATACCTTAATTAAAATAATACTATTAATAATAATTGTGTTTATAGCTGGCATAAATAAAAACTATTCTTTTTCCATAACTTTAGCTTCTTTATGAGATATGAGTAAAACTTATCTTTGTTAGCTAGAGAAAAAGAATCAAGAGAATTGGCCAGATTAATTTTTAGCTCTTGATATTGAAAAGGAAAGCATCCTGATCTGCAAGTTCTGAATGTATCAACGCACAACACTGTGATACCTACATTTATTATATTAACTATTTTGAATATTATTATGATCCCTGGAATCATCTGGAACAGTTCTGTGGTTGATATGGTTCACTCACATATTTGCAGCTACCTGCAAATCAGAGAAGAAGTTCTCAAATGAAATGCCTCATTTATAAATTCAGCTAAGATGACTTAGATAACTCATCTCAATCCCCTGTGTCACACTCTCTCACAGGTCAGCTCTGTCATACCCTCATGGTAAACTGAGGAAGCAAGCGAGAAAGTGGAGCTCTTGCACATGCTTGTTCAAGTTTCTGGATGTCTGTTCTGTGATTGAGAAAAATCAATCCACCAGCTTGACCTTCTTCATCATTGCTTCATTAATGGGTTTAGAACCTACATTAGTGTTTTAGAATCCCATCAACCTTGCTATAGGGAATATAATTCTGACATATGGCCACAGTATCAATTGGCCCATGACATTTTATTTGCTTGTTTTTGTTTTATGTTTTCTTCAAAATTGGAGAACATCTCCTCTCACTAAACAGATTAAAGTCCTTTACACTTTCAGTTTAGTCTGCATAAGTATCAAATGAATGATGTTTGATATGAAAGATCAAAAATTTCACCCATGAATAATGCTAATGTCACCATTTCCATAACCCTTCTTATGAAAAACTCATCATTTCTGTGATTGTCAGAAGACATGGTGGCATTAATAAAATGGAGCAGTAGTCTATAGAGTTATAAGACAAAGGGCTTGGATATAATGAAACTTTAAACTGAGATGATTAACAGAGCTAATCTCTATAGCTTGGAACCCAAAAGACAAAAAGAAGTACCTGAGAATTCCTCCCCATTTCATTAAGTTGAGCAAGTTTCTGTTAAATCTTTATCATCATCATCATAATCACCATCATCAATCATTTACAATGATCTTTAATATACTGTGATATAGCAACACTACTAACATTTCTATGTCCATTCTTTTATTGACACTATCTTAATTGTGGCCTCCACAGTTGGGACGATCATCTGAAGCTTGACTTCTCCAATAAGATTGCTGACCCAGAATACTAAACTAACTGACCTGCACCTGATCCTGGTCTTTGGTATTCCTTAGCTATACTGTTCCATTTATTTATTGTACTGTATAGTTTCCTACTATCTGATACCTTCTTACAGGAGAACAAATTGGTGATTGTCTATGAAATACAGTTAGAGTCAAGAAGATAAGGTGGAGCTTTTGTTTCTTTGTTTTCATATTTTTCAAACATATGCACTAATTTTTAGAAGTAAGTATTTTCCACTTTATTTCTAGTTCACATTTTGTTTGGCTCATCCCAAGGTTTGTTTGTATAACTTAGTCAATAAATAATAGTCTAGGACTTTTTTTGGAAGCATATATTTAAAGAGGGACAGAGAGGAAGCTCACTGGTTAATGGCACTTGCCTCATGGGGCTGATCAAGACCCACTGAATGGGGGTGTCAGTGAGGAGGCCTAGGCAATCTATGGGGCCTTTGGTAGTTGACCAGTTTTTATTCCTGGCATACAAATGGACATTGGGTGCCCATCCCACAATGAGAGATGCACTCTCACCCTGGACTCTTGGGTGAGAGTCCACCCTCCCTGGGGAAAGTAGGGGGTATTGGGTGGGTGGTGGGAGGGGATGGGAGGAGGGGAGGGAAAGGGAGAGGGACGTGAGATTGACATGTGAAGAAACCTTATTTCTAATTTGAATTTAAATTTAAAAATAAAATTTAATAAAAGACTGATGACTGAAATTTGATCCCCTGAATCCACATGGTAAAAGGAAAGAACTGACTCCCACAAACTGTCCTCTGACCTCTACATAAGCACTGTGGGATGTGTGAGCACATGCACACAGGAACATGTACAATGCTCTCACACACACACACACACATACACATCACAATAATTCTTTAAACATAGACATCTATCATTCCTAATGTCTTCAGTAGAAAAAACAACCTTAAAAGTAGGTGTTATCACCACAATGTTGTAATTGTTCCAACAACATGATGGTCTGGGTTATGAATGAGAATTCTAGCATGACAGCAAAAGTGAGAAGACAAGAAAGGAAGCAGGCTCTCAGCTTGAGACTGTAGTGAGTCAGAGACTACTCTGAAGCAGCCTTCAGTGGTGGACTCAGATGGAATGCCTGGATTTCATTATGAGGATATATTTGAAAAAGACTTTGGAGGAATGGATACTGCTGCACAACTGCATATAAAAAGCTTTCCCCTAATATCTGAAGACCATCGGAGTATGTTTATAACACCTTTTTCAAAGTAGGCTTTCTAGCTCTAAGCTCTGCCCTTTTCTGAATCTTTTCTCTTTGGGGGAAGAATGTTTACTATAAGACTAGGGATTAAAAACAGAAGTTGGAAATTAGACTGACAAGCCAAATCCCAAGGGTTGCCTACTTGTTTTTCACATACAGTAAAGTCCTATTGGAACATGATCACTAACAGAGTTAGCCACTGTTGTTGTTCTATGGTGGCAAAGCCGAATACATGAAACAGGGCCATTTCCTAAAAATTGAAGAATTGGGATTCCAAGCCATACTAAACAGCTAATTATCTTCTCTGAGCCTCGCTTTGCTCCTTGCTGTGTAAGAACAATAATTTCAGCTTTGTGGATTGTCAAGAAGATTAAACAAATATACACAGAGCTAATTCAATGCCAAACTTTGCCTATTTGTTTAATCAGTGTTGATTTTGATTGTTTAATCAATATATTTGTATATTTGTTTAACTCAATATATATTTGTTTACTCTTTATGACACAGATATTCCTACTCCTCACAGACATTCTTTCAATTTCACCCATTCCCCTTCTTTTGAACTACAGAATTCCAAGCTACCAAAAAACTATTTCAAAAAGAATTCACCACCAACAAAGGAAAAAAGTCATCCCTTTTTACAGTTTCTCCTGTAGATATAATTCCCTCCTCCTTTTTCTTCCCCTCCTGTTCTCCTCATGCACTTTTTTATTATTTTAATTTTAAATAGCTTGTTCACATGTCAATCCCAGCTCCCTCTCCCTCCCCTCCTCCCGCAACCCCCCCAGCCTCCCACCCTATTGACAATTCCTTCCACATAGGCGATATCTAGAGTCTGTCATTTCACTCAGGGTAGGGTCCAGGCACTCCCCCTAAGAGTCCAGGCAGAGAGAGCAACCCTCTTTGTGTTATGAACACATGATGTCTGTTTGTATTCCAGGGATAAACACTGATCCACTGCTCAGGGCCCCATAGGTTGCCCAGGCCTCCTCACTGACTCTCACATTCTGGGGGTCTAGATCAGTCCTATGCTGGCCTCCCAGCTGTCAGTCTGGCTTCCAAGAGCTCTCCCCTGTTCGGATCAGCTGTCTCTGCTGGTTTTGCCAGCCCATTCTTTGCCAATTTGCTCACCGCTCCTCTCGCTCTGTCACTGGGTTCCATGGGTTCAGTTCAGTGTTTAACTGTGGGTGCTTGCCTCTGCTTCCATCAGTCACTGGATGAAGGCTCCAGGATGGTTATAGACATGAAATTCATTATCAGGAATGGGCATTCGAGGTGGTCTCTCCACTATTGCTTAGCTTGCCAATTGGTGTCATCCCTTTAGATCACCTAACCTATGATTCCCTCTTCCCTCTATCCTACCCCCCCCACTTAACCTTCCTGTTCCCCCATGACCTACTCTCTCTTCCTCTTCTCTCCCTCTCTTCTTCCCAGCTCCCACTCCCCCCTCCCACCCCTGGCCGTGTTCTCCATCTGTTCAGAGGATCTTGCCTCATTCCTCTTCTCTTGGGTAGCGAATGAATGGAAACATCTACTAGCTTCAGTAAGACACTTCCTTTTTAATGTAAGAGCAAATCAATACAATGAAAAGGCAGCTAAGTGTGGGGAACCTAGAAAAGCCTTGAGTGAGGGTACAGATTGGCTGAAGTCCTGAGTGACATGGGCACAGCCAAGTAAAGGATTGGAAAAATTCAGGCTCAGGGGATAGCAAAACTTTCCTCTCCTATGGTTGTGAATGTTGACAGTGGGTACAAGCGGAAGTGTGTATAAATGATTCACAAGTATATATAGGTACTAGCAACTATAGCTTCCTCCTCCTGGATGCTTAGATCCTAAGGCTTTTCAGCTTCAGAGACCTCCTATCAAGAGTAGCTAAGCCTCCTTCCCCCTGAGGTTCTGAGTTGTTGCAGTAGAAAGTGCTATTCCATCAGAGTTTACACAGCCCATTTGACCCCAGCTTTTCTGCACGTGTGTCTATGTGACTGGCCTTTCTTCATTCCCTCACCACTAATGTGCATATCATGGCAGCTACTATTCCAAGTATTTTAAAAAATCAGTGTGGGTTAAAGTCTACTTAACCCACTGATCTTACTACAAGTAACAGAATCTGGTTGGACCTGAATTTCAGCATTAATTTGGATTAATGGCTGCCAATCTAATTATAAACTATGCCTCTCATAAACATTTTCTAAACAGACAGCAAGTCCCCTGAAAACTTAGTTCTATTGATTTTGAGCAATTTTTGCAATCACCTTCAAAGTGTGTTTTGTACTCCTACTATTGTGAAGCATAGGTCCATGAAAATCACCAACATTTCCGTGTTCAAGAGCCAGCTTTCTGAAACCCTCTCACTTCCAACAGCGGCCCTGCCTCCCAAACAGAGTTCATGCTTTCCATTAGTGCCCTGATTCCTTCTTACAAGCAAACAGAATCTAGAAAAGCAACCCAAGTATTCCCATCAGAGCTTACAGGTTACTATGTCAAAAACGGAGATGGATCAAAGAATGACTGAAGATACAATGTCCAATGAAGAGAAAATAAGCTAGTTAAATAGATTTCCCTATAAGGTCAGCCATTTTAAGGGGGGAGGTAGGATCAGGTACAAGCACCCAGAATAGATTCCATAATAATGGATACCTTTTAAATGAGATTTTCTTTGCACTGATAGTTATGCTCAGGGCTTCAGTAGGGTTACTGTTGTTGGAAAAGATATTGACTGCACACCACTGACCATGATAGGAAAAGAATCTTCAGGAGACCTCTGTCTTTGGTAGTGGTTCATGCCAAGCCTATGCACATGCATTGACTATATTACTGCTCTGAATTTTTCTATGTACTTCACCTCACTTGATCCCTACAAGAAGTCTGTGAGGTAGACTTTATTACCTTTTGTTGTTGGTAACTATACAAATCTGGAAACTCTTCTCTCCAGAGGGGTGAAATAACCAATGTATCTCTTCGGAATTGTTAAGATCGTGAGCCAGGATACAAACCCATGTCTGTCTGGCTCCATGATTTCCCACCATCACATTGTGCCTCCTGTTAACAGCTCTCATCAGTGAATGCCCACTAGAAACAGGAAGTTGCCATATTCCACATGGGGATAGGAGTTCACAAAATGAGAGAGCCTTCTGTAGTGAGTCTCTGAAAAGGAAAAGAGAATGTTTCACTCTAAATGAAAATAATATGGCTATTCCTAACATCCTTCTAGAATGTTCACCTTTCATGAATGAAAGGCACCAGTACAGGCGCAAGCCAGTCAACTGTTAACTCAGCTTGTGATAAGAATTTGTTTCCCACTAAGACTGGGGGAAATCAGCTTCAATGTTGGCAGCTTTAATGATCAACCCACAATCAGTGGGCCTCTTCATCTTACCTTGAAGCTTTATTTGCATTTTAACATTGCCATAATAATTAACAAATTATGCAAATAATCACCCAGCTATTCACTGACTGTGGAAAGCAAGTTTCATGGAGTAATTTATAAGAAAGATTATAAAAGTGATTGTAGTAGGCGACAAGAGGTCTTGCCCATTAACCAGTTCTAGCCAATATCACTGCCCCAATTACAGAGATAACTTATCCTAGGAAGAAAAGCAAATTCTAGAATTCAAAAGTCTTGAGTTTAAATCTTTCTCTGCTACTCACTGCCTATATGCAGAGGAATATTAACATCCCAGTGCTTAAGTTTGTTTATTTTAAATTAGAACTATGATGCCCATTTTTGCTAATTCAAGATTAGTGAGAAAATATTATTAGAAACCCCAGCATATTAGGTGTTCAAAGTAAGCATTCTGTGTGAGTCGTTGTCTTCCCTTTATTTTCAGGAATCTTTTGGATTTGGAAACTTGATCTTAGAATTTCAATTCATGTAAACCACATATCTGACTGTTAGCATTATCCTTTGGTTATATACAGCACAAAGGACAATCTTTTGCATATTAGACATACAGTAATTATTTGTTTAATGAATTACTCACCTAACCGTACAAAAACCATATGCAGAGGTTAAATTAGATGAAAATGAGATTAAATTAACTGAGATTTAAAATAATACTTAAGACAAAAGGACAATGCAAAACTTCTGAAATGAACATGGAAAGACAAGTGAAAATAACAACAGTAAGACTTTAGTCTAGGTCACACGGTTACAGGAGAGGTTGAAATATAGGAACTATATTTAGGAAATACACACAGGAAAATACTTTTCTCCATATTGTTTGCCATTTAAGCTGGTTGCAGGAAAGACTAATCTGATTTAGAATATTATGGTTTGAGTATATGTCCTCTACAAGCCCATAGATTATTTACTCCTTAGACACTGGTGCTCATTTGTCAGGTTCTGGAAAAGTCTGAAAGTAAGACCAAACTAGAGGGAGAAGATCACTTTGAGGCTATCTTCTCCTGGTACAAGTTTATTTTCTCTCTCTCTCTCTCTCTCTCTCTCTCTCTCTCTCTCTCTCTCTCTCTCTCTCTTCTCTCTCTCTGTCTCTGTCTGTCTCTGTCTCTGTCTCTGTCTTTCTCTCTCTCTGTGTGTTGGTGGGGGGGCTTCCTCTCTACTGGGAGATAAATGTATTTCTACTGCCATAATGCCCTTTGAAATTATGAGGCAAAATAAATCTTCTTTGTAAGTTATTTATGTTTGGCATCCTCTCACCAAAATGAGGAAAGTAACTATGAAAAATATTTATCATTTTTCCTCTGTATTCCATAAAGGAAGGCTTTCTTATAACCACCTGACATCACTTTGCCTCCTGTCAGTAGTCATTTCTAATTGGACTATAGAAAGACTAAATATCCAAAGACGCAAAGCATGGAGTAGTGGAGTATTTATTTAAGAAGGAAAGAAACAGGGGATTCTAAGGTAACTATTTCAGAAATAGAGAAAATTGCAAAATAACGAGGATTGAAAATGTTGGATTATACATGGCTTTGGAGATATTATGATATTGACTTCACAGCATTGACCTCTCCCAAGAACTAGATAAATAACAGAGTTTCATATTCTTTCTTTGAAAGGGAAAATGCTGCAGAGAAACTATAGAATTCCATTCATGTATTCAATAAGTTCCATGCATGATCACTTATTCTGTGTGATAATCAGTCAGGTTCAATGACCAGGGAAAGCAGCAGTTAAGTTCTGTTATAAATCCTTTTGAATACCCAGTCCGATTATTTCCTGCCTGAGAGTCTCCTGATAGCAGACAAAAATATTGTTATCTTGGAGTTCAAGCACAAATACTGTAATATCAGTTGAGTTTACAGAGGTATAATACCAATTGCAACATAAAAATACTGGGTTCTACCATGAATACACTCCCTTCAGTTGTGTCTGAATTTACTAAACTAAATAGAATATGGCAAAGAAGATTTGGGTATGTTCATTGAAAATATAACAATAACAAAAGTTGTCATCTGCTTCATAATTACATACCAAAGACAAACTCACATGAGAGAGAACAGAATTAGATACATGAAAACTCAATAGTGGGTGTCAACCACCCCAAAAGAGATACCTGGCTCCCATTTTTAGGAATCAGAAGAAAGCTAATTCACCTTCGAGTCAAAGTCAGAGAGAGAAAGAGAAACTACTAGCCAATTGTAGATCTCAAAATGATTACATGTTTTGACATATCTCTGAGATATGTAGTTCAATGTTCCCACCCCATCCCATGATATTTCCATGATTTTGCCATAAAGAATTAGGGCCATTCCAGTGGAATAAATGGTATCATCTCTACTCCTTGACTTTGAACTCAACCACTTGATTTTCTTCACTCAATAAAACTGGGTAGAAATGAAACTGTAGTTACTTCCATTCACTTTCTGTACCTCTACAATTGCCATACCATGTACATGCTTGAGATTGTCTGATGGTTCTAATAGAAAGATGAGAGACACAGTTAACAAAGGCACTTGCGCTCAAACCCAGCCTAGAACAATCAACCATTAGCTGACCCATAATAATAATATAATAATTATAAAATGAATAAACAATGAACTTGGGTTCATAATTGTGATATAGATGTTCTGAGTGTTTATTCCCTCATGGGGTGAAAAGGGAAGATTATGTCCTCGATTTTGAAGGATGAATGTGAGCATTGGAAAAATGACAATAGATGGGTGGCAGAGCACTAAAAGCTAGAGCTTCCTGTCCTGTCACTGGAAGTGAAATAAAAACTGACAATATCCAGGTAAATTTTCAAATAAAGGCAGGTAAACTCCCTGTGATGCTTTGCAGGCAGTCTGTTAAATATTTTTCTTGCATTACATTATTTCTGCACAGACCTCTACACTATTCTTGACAATGTTTTCTTAGTGAAAACACTAAGAAGCAGAAACTCTGATTATCTTTCCCAAGGCCACTTCCATTTGACGGAGAGATAGGACTCAAATCTAGGCTTTCATAGTCAGAATGTCATCGAAGCATTACCATTTCATGTCCAGATTTGTCAGTACTTTTCCAAGCCTACATGGGATCAGGTCTTCTTCTTATACTTACAAAACACCAGATTCTCAGAAGTCATAGTGACAGATGCGTAGCAGATCCTCTCTACCTGGTCACTGGTCGCCTCTCTATAGTTTCTTACCCCAGCATCTGACTCCTGAGTTTTTATTGATAAAGAATAATTAGATGAAGGCTTCTCCTGTCACCTCACATTGGAGCACCATATGTAGCAAGTCTTTCTTTGTCCCACCAGCCAGCTCCCAAATCATAACATGGAAACTTATGAACTATGAAAGCTTTGCCAATAGCTTAGGTTTGTTTCTAACTAGTTCTTATAACTTAAATGAACCCATTTCTATTAATATTTTCTGCCTTGTAGCTTTTTTTGCTTCCTCCATGTCTGGCTCATAACTCTGCCTTCTTCTTGCCAGCATCCTCTCTGCCCTCCAAATCATGCCAAGCCATTGACCATATCTTTCAGAGTGACATATCTTTACAGTGTAAAAAAAGATTATTCTACAACACAGATGAACTTGGGAGTAGACAATAGACTTCTAAGCAGAGTCTAGAAACTTACATTTATTTCCTTGTTTGTTTGTTTACTGATATAAGGCCTCCCTATGTATTTCTAGTTGGCCTGGAACTTGCTATACAGACCAGTCTAACCTTGAATTCACAGAGATCCTGTCTTCCAAGTGTTAGAATTAAAAGCATGTGCTACCATGCCTGACGCTAGTAACTGTTTCAACTAAGGACAAGAATTTGTTGACTGCCATCCTCCAGTCAGCATTAACTCGTCAGGAAACCAAGCAAGAATGAGTGCTTTAGGGATCACAGCACTTTCTTGGTCCTCCTCATGCGCTTCTCACTCAAGCAATCCATGCCTTCCAAGAGGTCACATTCAGGATGGTTCACACTATGAATTAAACTTCTGTTTCACTTCCCTTCTTTTCTTCATATTGCTTTTATTTTTCATCTCCTATTCACCTTCTGTCTCCACATTTCTTCTCCCCTCATCATGGGTAATGCTGTTTGCTTTTTTTTTAAACTGTCTTCCTGAATACTCTGCTCACTAGTGCAATAGCTAATTAGGACTGTAATAAATCTGTTGCTATAAATTAGTTTTTCTTGGAAACAGATCAAAATCATTATCTGCTAATATCACTTAATTCTATTTTGAAGTATTAGCCTCACTAAAGATTCACCTTAAAGAAATCGCTGCAATTCAAAACATTTTTTCCTTTTGATGACATCCTTAATTGATTAAAATGTTTAATTAAAATATAGAAAATAGTCAAGAGTCTAAGAGTTCTAGAGCTTCTTAAGAGCTCATGTGGTGGTTAATAACATGGCCTACTTGACAAAAGCTTTGAACTGAATTCCAAGAAACTTCTTCAATAGTCATTATTTTTCTTCTTTTCCCTGGTTGCTTCTGATCACTGGTGGACTAAGAAATCCATTTGGTTTCAGAACAAACAAAACTTCAAAGAGCATAAGCCAACAGCTCATTGTTTTCATTGTGCTCTAGACATTGTTGAAATGGGCCGAGTTTTAGTGCAAATTCATAGGCTAATGGTCCAAACACCCCATATCTCCCCAGCTCCCCCAATCACAAATCACCCAGATAAAGCAAAATTGTAGCAAAAAGTTATAAAAGAAAGTTAGTGATGAGGTGGTCCCTGCTAAGAACACAGAGAACAGAAAGCCAACAAATGTGGAACTATCCAAAATGGCTCCTCTGTTCAGAAGAAAAATAATGCATTTGGGAGGGTTAGAGATGTCAGCTTTAGGACATCATCACATCCCATTCCTCACCCACCTGCAAATCCCTGTAAAGCCCGTGTATCCAGGGATTCAAGTTGTCACAAAAGAAAATCCCTATTTTGAATCTGAGGATAAGATATTAAAAAAAACTTTTCCAAATTTTTACTAAGTCTATGAAATGGGGTTATTTGTTCAAGTTCCCATCACGGATGAAAGGCTAAAGTCAGGAGTGCTGATTCCTAGATAAATTCACCTTTTTTGAAATCACCACTCTAGGTCATACTCCATCTTGCTTCATCTCCCACCTCCACAAAAGAAAGCCCCAGGCACAGCCTATTCTGTTTCCTGCAAGCACTTCCCTAGCACCACTAACACCATCCCCATTCTCTCTAAGTCCCCCAGTCAGGGCTCTGATTCATTCTAGTCTGCAGACAGTAGAAACACAGTAACAACAGTAACAACAGCAGGGACTGATGGGCACCTGCAGCACCTGCTGAAACATCTACTCCTCAGCTCCACTCACAAGCTTCAGATCCAGCAAAGCTCATCAAAACCCAAACAATTGTATTTCAGACAGCTGTTGAGAGGTTCTCCATGGGTCTCTTGCATTTCAGTACATCAGATAAGTTGGGTACTGTGCTCCCTGTCTGAGGACTACTGTTCAAGGATAGCTGAATAGCACATAACCACAGAAGGAAGTAAAAGTCAGGTTTACTTATTCTCTTGTATATGCAGGTAATGTCTTCATTCAGGCCAAAGGTCAAGCAGGTTTGCTAACCTTTATAAAGGATTAGTTCGTGATTCTCCCCCTATAATGTAAGCCCTGACACATGCATCCATTCTCTGCCTCTCCCAGTTGTGCCTCATGGTAAATACAACATGGAGAGGGGGTGACTGGTGCAAAGATCTCAGATATCACATACCTCAATGTATTGATGAGGGCTTTGTCTGCATTTCCTTCCTGGTACACCCCTGGTGTTCCAGGCGTATTATGCTTACTGGAGTGTAAAAGCCAGGCACAGAATAAGTACTCAGCAAGCGTTTGTTGAACAAACAAAGGTGAATGAATAAATGAGCATAAAAGTAAAGGAGAAACATGGTTCATGTAAATCTTAATTCCATTTTACTGATGAGTAAACAGAAGCTTATAATTTGGAAAAATTAGCTGCCTAGAAGCTATAAAAGTGGTGATTGGCCTTAAGTATACTTATTCTCCCATCTAAAATTTTAATCACTGCTGTGCTTTTCCTCAAATGTATCTATGTGTCTAGGACAGTGATCAAAATATATACCAAGAGGTAGGTGAAGGCTACTTAGTAATTTTCTTTTTATGTATCTTTAATTTGGTACAAAAATGTATGTATATGTGTTGTGTGTATATATGTATATCATATGTATACATGTATATATATAATTTTTATAAAAAGAATATAATTTGTAAATGTGTTCAATATCATGCTTTAGTGTTTCTGCCTCCAAAAATATTTTTATGGTCCTCCCTGGAACTGCTCTGGCATACAATGAACAGAGCTCACACACACGTACACACAAGATTTGCCATATTTCACACACACACACACACACACACCAAAAGATTTTCTGAATTTCACCACACTTCTTACTGACTTATAATGACATTGAAGCCCCTAATCTCTTAATGTGATTCATGAAACATGAACTGATTCTAAATAATATTATTTTCCCCCAAACCAAGTTGTACCTTATGGACAGAGATTTTGCAAATGCATTAATCAAAAAACTCTAAGGTCAACCCCATGTAGGTTCCAAAAATAACTCCCATCATCTGCAGGACTAATGGCTAAGTCCCCAGAAGCTGGTATTTTAAATATGAGTCATACTTTTACCAAGTTTTTAAGACAATGCTTTAAATTAAGTAACTCAGAGTTCAATTTCGCTTTATTGTAATTCTTTAAAAAGTGGTTTTTCAAATGGCTGACAACGCTGAAGCTCATCTAGCAAGAACCTCAAGCCCCAGCCTGCCCCACCCCCAACCCCTGCACCCCAGTCTCTGCCCAGAAGCTCAGTAGCATCAAGAAGGCTCTGTCTGTGCTCTCCCAGCAGTGTTTGGACATCTGTCATTTAGCACTAACATAATCAGCACTTGATCATTAAGAGAACACTGCACTGTTTACAATTTGCAAACATTTGGGGCATTCTCCTCAGTTCGTTATTCCCAATTAGAAATTTGAATTAGGGTTTCCATTAAATAAACACTGATCTCTTTTCCCACGTTTACTATGGAACACAAGCCAGCAAACCTCTTTAATTCTCTCCCAAGCTGTGTGTATGAGTTCCATTGTCAAGAATGGGCTTTGGTAACATAATTATTCTCCCTCTGCGTGCCTGAGCTACTTAGAAGAAGAGAGTACAATTTAATCAAAACTCAGCCTTCTGAAAAAAAGCACCATAATTTTCCCAGACCATTGTCTTATCAGCTGGAGGCACACTTGGAAAAAACCTTGTGAAAATCAAGATACGCATTCAGTACATTAACCTTAATGCATAGTCATATAGAATGACCAAAACAGTCCCAATTTTGATGTGAAAAATCTGTAATTGTGGCTCAGTTCTATATGGAACTGGAAGGATTAGGGGAAGCTCTTTAAGTTCTCTGAGTTGAGAATTTTTTATAATTAAAAAATTAGATTCATAAAAAGATGTAACAAAATTGTCATCAATATCAAATGAGAGACTATATACAAGAAAATGCTGAGTGTTTATTTAGAATCAACAATCTACAGTCAATTCTCAATAAAGGTAATCCTGAAAGATGTAACTAATTCAAAATTTGAATCTCCAGAAATGATTCCACCGAGTCAGTCTCGTTGGAATGCTTAATACATCAACAAAGAGTGTAACCGAGGACAGTTTCTATTTAATCATGCAAGAATAATTGTAATAAGAAGGTTACACATCAAGAATCTACTCCTGGGGGGTGGAAGGACATGTATTGTGCTTGATGCTTGAGCTGTCTAATTTGCAGAAATGCATCCTTTTATTTTTCTGTGTCATTTCACAATGGTTTTGTCCTGGGAAAAGGGTAGGGTGGGGGATGCAAAAAGAGAGACAAATAGGAAAGGTCTCATTTCTTTTCAATTACTACAGCCAGACTCCAAGGACATCATCTGCAATGTGTAGTACATGGAGATGCTCCCTCCAGAAAACACTTTAATTATGGGCTGCTGGCGAATGTCCAGGAGGGAGCTGGGTCTGCAGGCTAGAAAGCTGAATACTCAGGGGAACACAAAGTAATTACCGTCATCAAGAGCAATTGCAACAATACCAGAGTTGGGCTCCCTTGTTCACAAACAGGCAATTCTTTTTGTGCAGACATTTATGTTGACCCCTCATACAAAAGCCTCAGTGGAGGAAAAAAAAGCAGAGTATAACCTTTCCTTCTTAATCATCACCATTTAGCAGGGTAAATGTCACCTGCTGTCTGACTTTTCATTAACCATATAAAAGCCTGGGAAAGAGTCCCTATATTTAGAGATATGTATTTAAAACAATAGTGATTTCCCATACTTCTTTCCCGTTTTTGCTTTGAAAACCAACCATCTAAGTTTCTTGACTCCCCCAGGGGAATGTAGGTGTCACCCTCACAACCACAACATCAGAAGTTTCTTAAGGCAGAATTGTGGGAAGCAAATTGGATAACTGTGCTAACACAAGACTCAATTTAACTGTCATCAGGAAATTATAAAATAGCTTATCATAGATTGAATGTGAAAGAAAGACCCCGAGGAGTGTCATTTAAGAAGCAGTAGGTTAAACTGTATAGGGAAGATTTCTGTTAGCTCATTAGTACTTGAAGTCAAAAGCATTTAAGGATCTAAGTCCCACCAAGGGAATATGCTTGCCTTCATTTCTCCTGCTGGAGAATGATTAGCTAGAATTAACAAGAGCTTCACTGGGTATTTCTTCCCAGATCAATTCAAACAATAGTTACCCTGTCAGAAATTTTAAGACACAGTTAACCTGGTTTTGCAACCCAGCATGCATACACAAGAATGTGTACCATTGGCATTTTCTCTCTGCAGAGAGGAATGTCACAAGGAAATTATTGAGATAAAAACACAACCACACTGCATCTGTCACAAAGTCATGTCATGATGAGAAAAATTATCTAGCAATGCCTAGTTCTATGAATGTCTCCATTTTATTTCCCTGACTGTCACTCACTCATTCGTAGCTCAGAGAACAAATCCCCTTAGGCAGGGTTAATGGTTGGAGGAGGGGGAGTTATCTGTCCCTTAGTTTCAGCAAGCATTTCCCTCATGATTCTGTGGAATAACCTCCAAACCCTCATCTTAGGTGGTCGTTCTGTCACTCTGGGGACAATCTCCAGCTTAATGGTATTAATGACACAGGGTCCTTTATAAACCAATGTGCTGAGAGTAGTTGCTCTCAAATATACTAAATAAGTCTTACAGATTCAATTCTGCAGAGTCCCATATTTATCACTACAAATAATAAGAGATAAGTTGTATGTTCATATCAGGAAACCTGGAGTTTAATTCAAGCTTCAGTCCAAACAGCAGGAGCCTAGGCAGTCACCTGAGCACAAAATCCTCATCTACAAACACAGGTAATTGGGAGATTATCCACCTCACAGAAATAAGGTAAGTGTCAGCCTAAACAGTATATCTTAAAACACACTGGGAAACATCAGGCAAGAGAAGGAAATCTGAGCAGGTAGATACTCAAACCAAGACTATCCTCATGGAAGCTCATTGAACAAGAATACTAATAATTAAGCAAAACCATTGTATGGAATATTTTGCCACTCTTATTCCTCCAGAATAAACCAAACAACAAGGTAGATTCATTGACTATTCCTCTACTAGTTAGACTACAACACTAGCATCTCTGAGAGTTGAATATATCTATCACTATTCTCAGTTGTAAATTACAGAAAGTGACTATAAATCTTCAAAAGAACTAGCTGTATCTGAGTTTTATCAAGGGAACATATGATCAAAAGATGCTTAAATAAAATAGACATGAATGGTGACAGAAACAAACTGGGCTCCCTGGAGCCAAGAACACAAATGTCAGCAATCTATCTTTTTAACCAAAATCACCACTTACCAGTTATGGGTACTAAACTGACATCTTTGGAACTCTACTACCCTTTGTAGTATTCACTTGTAATTCAGAATCTTTCATGCAAGCAACAAATTGGTTCCAACAATGTTATCTATGCAAAACAGAGAGTGGAAATGTTGTAAACAAAAGTTCTGTAAACTAATATAACAGGGAAAAGGTATAATGAGAAAGACAAAAAGAATCTCCTTTGTCCTCTGTGGTACAAGGTAATATGCCTCTCTGTTTATGTCAGCCTCATGTGAATTGCCAGTGACTGTTAAACACAGTCCTGCACATTCCGCTGTTTTCTGCACAATGTAGCAGGAGCTGCACCTTGCTCTTTAGTTAAGGGGCTATGTGATATCTTCTCCAGGCTATTTGCTATTCCCAAACTCAGAAATGCACAGGACTGCTCTGTATGGTGAATATTTATGAGTCTACTTGACAGCCACCTGTAGAAACTCATTTATTCAGAACTGCTGAGGATCATAAAAGGTTCAATTCTGGAAAATTTTCTTGCTCTTCCAGTAAACTGATCACTCAGAAAACTACAACAGAGAGTTACTAGTTGTGTATTTATTCTCTAATGTTGTAATTGTTATTCATACAGAATTGAAAAAGGAACTAAATGATAATAATTTTGAGTTCATAGGTATTTTTTCTTCTATTATCCAGTCAGGATAGAATAATAGACTAGAATCTTTCTGTGAGCACTTGTTAGTTGACTGTGTTAGAGAAAAGTAACATGATTCTCACTCTCCCCACCTATAAGATAGAGGTTGCTATACTGGCTTCACAGGGTGACCTGATATGTAGTAAACATTAGTTATGGAAATAATCACCGTTAGACAGGCGAACTAACCCCATTGCCTTGATTTCTTTTCCCTTTGCTGGGACAAAATACTCTGACAAAAGCAATCCAAGGGAAAAGTAATATGTTCTACCTAAAGATCAAAGGTAAAGCCCATCAAAGTGGGGCAACTAAGAAACTAAGACCGTTGGAGCCTGAAATACCTGCCACATCAGATCCACAATCAGGAAACAAAAAACATAATACATGCTCATGCTCAGTTCACTTTCTGCATTCTTATATAGTCCAGGACACCAAGGAAGTGTGCAAATAAAATAAGTCTTCCTTGTGCATTTTTTGAAAGATGTTAGTGTTATCTATTATCCCTCCATGTATTCCTTCCTCTGCTCTTCATTCC
The DNA here is from genome assembly GCF_017639785.1 of Mesocricetus auratus. NCBI lineage: Eukaryota > Metazoa > Chordata > Mammalia > Rodentia > Cricetidae > Mesocricetus > Mesocricetus auratus. Next base: position 25,934,308 of record NW_024429190.1, on the reverse strand, counting down.
CATCCTCCACCCCAATTTAACTCCTGATCCATTATTCCTCTGTAAGGCTTCAGACCATTGTGTTCTATTTCCTGTCCCTTGTCTCCCACCATAGCCATTACTAATTTCCTAACATCTATGAATATACCAAACCACAAGCACAGAGAAAGAGAGTTAAAATGGACATGTACTATAATGGGTGACAATGTTCCTACTAGACACCACAAATTAAGAAGGAATAAACTTTTATTCTTTTTTTCCTTATTTTAATTTTAAATAGCTTGGTTTACATGTCAATCCCAGTTCCCTCTCCCTCCCCTCCTCCTGCACCCCCCAACATTCCCCCCAGCCTCCCACCCTATTGTCAATTCCTTCCACATAGGTGATATCTAGAGTCTGTCATTTCACTCAGGGCAGGGTCCAGGAACTCCCCTAAGAGTCCAGGCTGAGAGAGTATCCTTCTTTCTGTTATGGACACACGATGTCTGTTTTTATGCCAGGGATAAACACTGATCCACTGCCCAGGGCCCCATAGGTTTCCCAGGCCTCCTCACTGAAGAGGGAATCATAGGTTAGAATACAGATCAGGCACCAGTGTGACCTCTAAGAAAGAATAATCTTAGTGTTAGGAATGAGTTATTTCTTTTGGAATTTTTAATCAATGATGTCCTGTAACACAACCCACCAATATTACAGGTATTGGTTACACTCCAGGATTTAATAGTAAGACCTATTACTGAAGACACAACACAGCATATTTGAGTCATAAAATGTGGAGCTATCAAACTCTACTGACCTGGAAGCTTCATCCCTACTGGCTAGTTTCCAAGTAATGGAAGGCTATTTGGAAGCTACTGGAAAAGAAAAGTAATTAATTACCAATTTTACCCATCTATGAACACTACAAACTACAATGATGACTAGCTGACAAGACACATTCACTGGCTTAATCATGGCATGAACATTATGGGAGCAACCAACCACTTTCTGGTTGGATTTCATTACCATTTCACAAGATGAAAACCATACTTGGCACAACTGTTAGACTAAGAAGAAGTGACTGAACAAGTCATAGGACCTAGAGGGAGAACCTACTAGTGCTATTCTGCTAAATTGCCATAGTATTAAACCAACTTCTAATGATTTATAATAGATGAATACATTAAAACCCTTACTGGAGAAAGCTTCGGTTAGAGTAGATGGTGATTAACACAGAAACTCACCGCTGGTCAAGATACAGATAATAAGAGACTGCAGAATGTTCAGACATAAATAAGACATCAATATCTCATCCCGCTCTCCAAAGGCTCAGAGATCATTGCAAAATGGGGTTGTAAAGAGTGAAAAGGCCAGAGGGGGGGGGGATGACTATAAGGGAACTCTGTCTTCCAAACACGTCAATAAAGTTGCACATCTGGACTCACTGCAGTTGTGGCAGTATTTACACAACCTGTGCTAGTTCAAGCTAGCCCAAATAACAACATTGAGAGGGAAAATGGGCATGAAGTCCCACCTCAGCCTGAGGAGCTATTAGCAACTGATAGTACCTAGGCAATGAGGAGACTTTTTTTTTTTGAAAGTACAGCCCCTGGTAGGTTGATTGTGTTCCAGCAAAAGACCACAAACTAGAATGTTGGTAGTACACATTGAACTTATTGGGTGTAAATAAAAGGGCACAAAGTTTAGCGATAGGAAAGGGGATTGTATCTAGAAGCACTAGGAGTAGGGAATGAATATGATCAAAATACATAGTACGATATTCTCAAAGAACTAACAAAAAATTAAAAGGAACAAAAAGGAGATATAAGTCTTTCCTTATAAATTACCATATCCAGATAACCCCCTATGTATATGCCCAGATGCCCATTCCCCAGGTGATTGAGATTCTATTAAATTGATAGTTTAATAGACTCTCAAATTGATATACCCACAAGCTCAGAGTGGACACAAAACTCACTGCTGCATTTGATTCCAACTATAGATCATTCTTCCTATCATCGCCACACTTGCATTTCCTATCCAACTTCTCCCTGGCCTTTCCATATAGACTCTCTCAGTATTATGAAATTTTGCTATTTTTATATTCATAGAAATACTATGTAAAAACACATATATAGGTCAGTTTCTTACATGGAACTAAAGAAGCACCTTTTTTTTCTTTTCTAAGATCATTGATGTTGAGAGATACTAATGTTGTTTTCCTATTATTGAAAATAAATCTTAGCCGGGAGCACTCGGGAGGCAGAGGCAGGTGGATCTCTGTGAGTTCGAGGCCAGGCTGGACCGACAGCCTCCAAAACAATACAGAGAAACCCTGTCTCATAAAACCAAAAAGAAAAAGAAAATAAATCATTTTCTCACATAACACATCATTTCTTCTCTCATTTTTCAAAAATTTTATTACTAATTAATTTTTTAATTTAATTTAAATTAGAAAAAAGTTAGCTTCACATGTCAATCCTAGCTCCCTCTCCCTTCCCTCCTCTTTTGCCCTCTTCAACCCTCCCCCAACCCTTTCCTCAATCCCCACTCCACTCTCCAAGAAGGGTGAGGCCCTTCCTGGGGGATCTTGAAAGTCTGTCATATGATCTGCCCTAGGCCCTGCCCCATGTGTCCAGGCTGAGACAGCATCCCTCCACGTGGATTGGGCTCCCAAAGTCCATCTGGATGACAAGGATAAATGCTGATTTATTGTCTGAGGTCCCAAAGGATGCTGAGGCCTCCTCACTGACACCCACATTCAGGGGTCTATATCAGTCCCATGCTTGCCTGTGAGCTATCAGTCTGGGGTCTATGAGCTCCCTCTTGTTCATGTTAGCTGATGCTGTGGGTTTCACTGGCGATGTCATAACCCCTTTGCTCATCACTCCTCCCTCTCTGCAAGTGGGTTTCACAGATTCAATTAAGTGTTTAGCTGTGGGTGTCTGCCTCTGCTTTCTTCAGTCACTGAATGAAGGCTCTAGGATGACACAAAAGGAAGTCATCAATCATGTTATAGGGTAGAGCATTTTAGGTAGCCTCTCCACTATTGGTTAGATTGTCAGTTGGAATCATCGTTGTAGGCCTCTGGATATCTCACTAGTACAAGATCTCTCCTCAAACCTATAATGGCACCTTTTATTATGGTATCTCTCATCCTTCTCTCCTCTATTCTTCCCCTGACTCAACCTTCCTGCTCCCCCATGTGTTCCTCTCCCCTCCTCTTCACTCCCTCTCTTTCTCTCAGCTTCCTCACCCCTCACCTTCCATCCCCCACCTCCCATGCTCCCAATCCCCTCAGAAGATTCTGTACTATTCCCCTTCTCTGGTTACTGTGCATATTTCTCGTAGGGTCCTCCCTGTTTCCCAGACTTTCTGGTTGGGGTCTATAGGCTGTAATTCCCCTGTTTCAGGCCAAAATCCATATATAAGTGAGTACATACCATTACTGTCTTTTGGTGACTGGGTTGACTCACTCAGAATGGTTTCTTCTAGTGCCATCCATTTGCCTACAAATTTCAAGATTCCATTGTTTTTTTCTGCTGAGTAATACTCCATTGTGCAAATGTACCACATTTTCTCTATCCACTCTACAGTTGATGGGCATCTAGGTTGCTTGCAGGTTCTGGCTATTACAAATAATGCTGCTATGAACATAGTGGAACAGACAACCTTGTTGTATGAATGTGCATTTTTTGGGTATATGCCTAAGAGTGAGTTGCTGGATCTTGTGGTAGACTTATTCCCATTTTCCTGAGGATTCGCCACACTGATCTCCAAAGTGGCTGTACACGTTGGCACTCCCACTAGCAGTGGAGGAGTGTTCCCCTCTCTCCACATCCTTTCCAGCATAAATTGTCATTGGTGTTTTTGATTTTAGCCATTCTGACAGCAGTTAGATGGTATCTCAGAATTGTTTTGATTTTCTGATGGCTAAGGATGTTGAGCACTTTCTCAAGTGCCTCTCAGCCATTTTAAACTCCTCCATTGAGAATTCTCTATTTAGTTCTGTGCCATGCTTTTTAATTGGATCCTTTGGTGTTTTGGAGCCTTGCTTCTTGAGTTCTTTGTAAATTTTGAATATCATCCCTCTGTCAGATGTGGGGTTAGTGAAGTCTTTTCCCATTCTGTGGACTGCCTTTTTGTCTTGTTGGCTGTGTCCTTTGCCTCACAGAAACGTCTCAGTTTCTGGAGGTCCCATTTATTAATTGTTGATCTCAGTGTCTGTGCTAGTGGTGTTATGTTCAGGAAGCTGTCTCCTGTACCAATTCATTCAAGGGTAATTCCCACTTTCTCTTCTAGGAGTTTCAGTGTGGCTAGGTTTATGTTGAGGTCTTTGATCCATTTGGACTTAAGTTTTGTGCATGGCGATAGACATAGGTTGATCAGAACTCTTCTACATGCCAGCATCCAGCTATACCAGCACCGTTTGTTGAAGATGCTGTCTTTTTCCAATGTATAATTTTAGCTTCTTTGTCAAAAATCAAGTGTTCTTAGGTGTGTAGGTTAGTATCAGGGTTTTCAGTTCATTTCCATTGATCTGTCTATTTTTGTGCCAATACCAAGCTGTTGTCAGGACTACAGCTCTATAATAGAAGTCAGGGATGGTGATGCCTCTAGAAATTCCTTTTTTGTATAGTGTTGTTTTGGCTATTCAATTACCTTGATACCCAAGCCACACAATGACACAACTACGAAAGAGAATTACAGACCAATCTCAGCCTTAGAATCTTGCAGGTCTTGATGGCATTTTACTTGAATATACCCTTGTAGCTGAATGGATCTCCCCAACACCAGTCCTCCAGTTTCACATACTTAGGCCCTTTCTTTTGTTCATTCACAGTAACTTTTTTTCTTTTTTGTGCATATATATTGCTTCCTCTCCATTGTTTATTTATATGCAAATGTTTAATACAAGTGCTAGTGTGAATTTATAGTTTCCTACAAAATATCGTTGGTCTTACAATTCCCATAAAGAAATTGTGTGTGTCTGTGTGTGTGTGTGTGTGTGTGTGTGTGTGTGTGTTCATGCATATGTGGATATATGGGTGTGTGTGAGTTTGCTTATATATGTTTGTGTACATGATTGCAGAAGTCAGAAGACAACCTCAATGGCATTCTTCAGGTTCCAACCATCTTTTCTGGAGACAGTTGTGGCCTTATAAGCTCAAGATGTTAAATTTTATCTCCAGAAATCCCTTTTTAAAAATGGGATGTGATTGTAATCCCAGTGCTGAGAGACAGAAACACACAGCTAGCTCCATGGCACTTCATGGCCAACCCCCTCTTCTACTAGTCAAGTCCCATACAATCAAGAGAGTATAACACAAAAACACCTGACATTTGAGGTTTTCCTCTGTCCTTCACATGGCCACACATGACCATGTACATACAGGTGCATATACACCCACATGTGCACACAAAAAACTTGGATGTTTCAAGATAGATCTGACTTGTGTTGAGAGATGCCTTTTCCTTGCCAGCAGCATGGTCCCCCCCCCCCCGCCAGTCGCCTGGGCTCTGCAGCATTGTAGTCCCCAAATAACACACATGACACTGTATTAATTATGAAGCTATTGGCCTTGCTTGTTTCTTACTGGCTAGCTCTGACTTAAGTATTTATCCCATAATTGTTAATCTAAGTATTTCCTGGCTTCTTACCCCTATAGAGGTTACAACTTGACTCCCTGTGTTTCTCTTACCCTGAATCCTCCTGGACTACTAGTCCCACCTATCTTGCTTCCCTATTGGCCAACAGTGCTTTATTGACATATACACAGGACTTCCTCCATCATCCTTTGTAAAGGGCAGCTTTTCCTTGCTAGCCGCTTTGGTTTATCCCCCGCCATTTGCCTGGGCTCTGCCGCTTTGCAGTCCCCAAATAAACACACAAGACGCTGTATTAATTATGAAGCTGTTGGCCTTGCTTGTTTCTTACTGGCTAGCTCTGACTTAAGTAATTACCCCATAATTGTTAATCTAAGTATGTCTCTTACCGGAGAATAGTTCCGGGCTTCCTACCCCATGGCGGTTACATCTCGAACTCTCTGTGTTTCTCCTTCCCAGAATCCTCCTGGACTCCTAGTCCCACCTATCTAGATTCCTATTGGCTCAACAGTACTTTATTGACAAATGTACAGGACTTCCCCCATCAATCCTTGAAAACATCTTTCCTGTAATTTAGTCTCCATTTTACCAGAAAAGACTATGCAAGCTGTCTAGAGAGGGAAGCAACTGAACAGTCCTACTCAGCTTTAAAGTCTATGAGCCACAACAGTGACCAACATGGTGGGACACCCAGAAAGGTGCAATCAATGGCACTTACATGTCAATGGCAAACAACAGTTGTTTGGACTTAAGACCCACTCACCAGGAGGGAAATCGTGCCCAGTATTATTAACCTTGAGTTTCCCAGGGCTAGTGAAGTCATGGACATTGGAAAATTATCTCCTACTCCCACTTTGTTAGACCAGCATAATTCCTAGCTACATTCTAAATCTTATCCTTTGTACCACATATCCTGTATCAAAGAAGTTTCTCTCTACAGCAAATGGAGGCTATCTCAGAAAACCACACTGGAAACAATGAAGAGATGAATAGACAGTGGGGAGACCAGCCCCAAAAGACACATCTGCATCACAAATCCTTTATTTATGGCTCAGAAAATAGAGAAAGAGGAGTATACGGATTTTAAGATGCTGTGGTGGTTTGAATAAGAATGGGCCCCCCAGACTCATATTCTTGAATGCATAGTGATAAGAGTGTGGCATTACTTGAGAAAGATTAGGAAGCTGTGGTTTTGTTGAAGAAAGTGCATCACTGAGGGTGGGCTTTGAGGTTTCAGGGGTCAGTCTCTCTCTCTCTCTCTCTCTCTCTCTCTCTCTCTCTCTCTCTCTCTCTCTCTCTCTCTCTCTCTCTGCTTGAAGATCCAGACATAGCCCTTAGCTACTTCTCCATACTGCATCGGCCTGTATCCATACTCCCAGCTGCCATGCTTCCCACCACAATGATAATGGACTAAGGCTGAAACTGTAAGCAAGTCCCCAATTAAATGCTCTTCTATGTAAGAGTTGCTGTGGTCATGGTGTCTCTTCATAGCAACAGGAAGTCTGCAGTGAAATGATCTCTCCTAGAAATGACTACAAATACAAGACCAGAATAATGGCAACATTAATGAACATATTAACATGGTAAGGGGAAATGTTAAGGGCTTCTACCCATAGATAGAGAACTACAGGGAACTAATGACTGACCAAGGGAGGGAAATTAGCCTCTACTCTGGATGAGCCCCCTTACCCATTGTCCAATGCATAGTGGTCAACACTGACATACATACAAATAACAGAATCGAAAGCTTGTATTTATCTTTTTGTGTACATACATATACATATGTAACAGTAATAATGAAAGAAAAAGAGATTATCAACCTGAAAGTGGAGGATGTAAGAGGGGTTGGAGGGAGAGCACCTGGGATGGATTGGAGGGGGAAAGTGATATGATTCTATTTAAAACATATTTCAAATAAATTAATTAATAAAATGATACCAATGTGTACATGCCTATTTTAAATGTGGGAAACTAGGTCATGGAGAAGTGACATTATTGGCTGAAGGTGAGGCTGTCATCTTAAGTAAGTAGTGGAATAGAAGTCTGCATTCCACATCAGTCTGGATTTTTAAGTTCATTTTCTTAACTGCATATTCAATAATTCCAACTACAAATATCTGCTGAGACCTTGGAAGTGCTGGGTGAAGCTAAAGGTCCCAAAGAGATAGAAACAAACAAGAAAGGTACACTATCTATAATCTACAGTATTCACTAGAGAGAGAAGGAAAATGTATACATGAACTAATGAGCAAGACCATTCAAATGAAGATAAGTGCTATAAAAAAATAAAAAGATAGCAAAGGAAATACCAGATGAGACAAGGAGGGCAAGAATACCAACAATCCTATGTTCACATGCCTCACAGCAGATGCGACACTGAAATAAAGACCTCCAAACAAGAAGCACCCTGTCACGAGAGATTGGAAGCAACATCTTCTGGAAAGCCATGCTCAGAGAAGGTTTTTTTAAGGTCAGCAGAACAATAGGAAGGATGGGAAGTTAGGTCACAACACAAGAAGCTGTGCTGTCGTTGGAGACTACAATGTCCTGGAAATTTGGAAATGTAAAAATCATGAACATAAAACATCTGTCAGATGAATATAAACACTGCCAACAGTTTTATAGTAAAAACTATTGATCAGCCACCTTGTAAGGGGAAAAATTTATCATGACGATCAATACAGCATAGTTATTACTTTTCTCATTTTGATGGGAGAACAATTTCATTTTCGACATGTTAAATTAGTCTATTTTGGTCTACTGGATATGTGGGAGCTAAGAAAATGATAAAGTAAATACCTTCTGGCTATTATTACTACCTTTATAAAACAAATGATGATGAATCATTCATTTTAACAGCTTTACATATTTATTGAGACTAGATTTTTTTCAATACTATATATTGTGATTATGCTTTCCCCTCCTTCAATGTTTCCCAGATCCTCCCTACTCACCAAAATCTACACCCCTTCTTTCTTTCTCTCATTAGAACACAGTCATCTAAAAATAATAGTAATAAAATTAATTTAAGAAAAGTAAGTATAGGGCAAAACATTCAAAATGAATAGAAACAAAAAGCACAAGAAACATACAGATGTTGAGACACATTCACACACAATGAGAACCCAATGTGTTTTATTTATAAAATTGGAAACCACAATGTGTAAGTAAAAAATAAAAACCTCAGAAAGCATTGTGAAACAAGAGATTTTTAAAGATATCTTTGAGTTTGTTTTGTTTCATGTTGACTATCTACTGCTAGGCATATAAGCCTGCCCTTAAGTGTAGTTTGTATATCCAGTGAGATTTCATTGGAGAAAATAAACTTTTCCTTTGTGAATAGTTAGCAATTGGAATTAGCTTCTGGGTTAGGGATGGGGTACACATCTATTTCCCCATATCTGCACTGCAACTCTATCTTGCACATCCTATGTATGCTGTCACAGTTTCTGTAAGTTCATAGGTGCATTATTTATTCCTGGTGTATCTAGAAGACCTTGTTTCCCAAGTGTCTTCCATTCCCTCTGATTCTTACAACTGTTAGCCACCCCTTCTGCAGAGTTCCCTGAGCCCAAAGGGAAGGGATTTGGTGGAGACATTCTGTTTAGGACTAAGTATTTCAAGGTCTCTCACTTTCTACACAGTGTCCAGTTGTGGGTTTCTGATGGGGGATGTCATTCTGTATATATGTGTCTCTTATTGGTTTATGAATAAAACACTGATTGTCCAGTATCCAGACGGGAAGATCAGAGCTGACTACAAAACCACGAGGACGCTGGGGAGAGGGAGACAGAGGGAGGCTGTGAAGAGATGCCATGCTGACAAAGGAGTAACATGCCAGATTACAGGTAAGTTACAGACTTGTGACAATACATAGATTAATAGAAATAGGTTAATAATTAAGACAGAGATAGCCAATAATAAGTCCTAGCTATTGGCCAACAGTTTAATAATTAATATAGAATTGGTGGTGTGTTTATTTGGGGCAAAGCAGCTGTGGGACCAAGTGGCACAGAAACCTCCATCTTCATGTTTCTATATTTGTTCCCATCTACTTCAGGAGGAAGACTCTCTGATGATGACTAAGTAAGTCACTGATCTATGTTATTGTAGAATGTCACTAATACTCATTTAATTGCTAGGTTCCTTTAGCAGAACAGTGGTATTTAGTTTTCCCTAGGACAGTGGCCTATCTAGTCTCAGATTCTTGGCCATCTTGGCAGTATTGGGCATGAGTTCCATCTTACAGAGTGGACCTTAAATCCAGTCAGATAATTGTTGGTTACTCACACAAATTTTATACCACTATTTCACCAGTATAACTTACAGGCAGGCAGGTCACCATTGTACATTGTAAGATATGTAGCTGGGTTGCTACTGTCATCTCTCCTCTTGTAATGTATAAAGGAATTTTACATACTATGAACATACTAGTCCATAGGAGTGAAGGCTCTAGGTAGGCACCAGATGGAATGCTCTCTGTTCAGTGAGTTATGTAGGTGTTTTCTGATCATGAGCTGATAGACTTCCAGCTTGTTTCTAACTTTTTGATATCATATATTTTAAACTTTACACACAAATTTTCAAGTGGATGTTTCTATCTCCCTGGTATACATAGCCAGGTGTAGAACTTCTGGGTCAGATGGTAACTCCGTGTTTCATCTTTTGAAGGCTTGTCCAAATATTTTCCAAATTGACTGTACCTTTACATGTCTCCATAGACATATGTGAAGATTCCATTTCCACAGTATTACTTTTAACCGCTTTTTGTAAAATTGAATTTTTCTTTTTTTTCTCTCTTTTTTGGTTTTACGAGACAGGGTTTCTCTGTATTGTTTTGGAGGCTGTCGGTCCAGCCCGCCCTCAAACTCACAGAGATCCACCTGCCTCTGCTTCCCCAGTGCCAGGATTAAAGGCGTGCACCACCACTGCCCGGCTAAAATTGCAGTTTTCTTAGAAGTTATGATATGATATTTCATTCTTATTTTGATTTGTATTTACCTAAAGGGAAAAAAGAGGTTGGTAAGAAATGTCACAGTATTTAAACAAAAAAAATAAGGGCTTTGGTGAAAATGATAAAACTAGAAATGCACAGATACCGTTAGAACTTACCACAGACTGAATGGGGGGAATATGAGAAAGCAAAAGACATTTACTGTGCCCACATCTATCCTAATACTACTATCCTTACAGAATTGTAAGAATGCTCAGTAAGGCTTATCTGTGAAGAAATGTGACACAACACATTATTATAATTCAGCAGTGTTAGCTCTGTCCTCTACCTCTATCACCACTGTCATCACTCTGTAGTCATGTTGAAATCAACAAAGAAATTTTCTTTTTAAAATTCAATTATTGTCTTATTGTTAGGGATGGTGAGGCTAAAGCATGTTAATGTGAGTCAATAGTCAGAAAAATACCTCTCCCTAGACTAACATATTCATTCAATGCTCTCCTCTCTTCTGCCTATAGCTAATTATAACTGACATTCTGATAAAATTGAGGCAACTTAACATAGAAAAATAATCAGATGAGAGCAGTTGACTGTGCTACTGAGCCAACACCCTTACTTATACTTGTTCCTGACAACTAGAATTTATGGAAAGTGTTGTATGGATTGAGTTGCTTCTAGTAAGTTTGTGATCACCTGACTTCAATGAGGAAATTAGACCTCCCTTCTCTTCATGGTAACCACAAGTGCTTTTTTAAAGAAAAGTTAGTATGTTTTCCTGTAAATATTAGTCAGTGTGGAATTCTATTTGCCTGTCTACTATAGGAACAAGACAAAAGCTTGTACCATTGTTTTACCCATGAACTGTCCAGTAGCTTAGAAAAGTTTTGGAGCAGTAAGCTCACAGAAGTGACTTAGAGACATCAAACTCAAGCAGGATAACAGTGAAAAGGGAATGCATGCCTAGCAAAAAAGATTTCAAGGTTCAAAGTCTTGCTGATAAGAGCATTTATTTTTGGAAGCAATCTTTTACAAGTTGCTTAATAATCTAAAGCTGTTTTAATACACCATATGTATTAGAACAGAAAGGTACACTTCGCACCTCCCAGTTTTATTATGTGTTTTCAGCCTTTGGAGAGTAAAGATAATTGGGGTGAGTGTTTGTAGATAGAGTATGAAAGGGTGAATGCTCTACCCAGTGTCCTCCAGATTCCTCTCTCTCTACAGGAAACAGTGCAGTTCTGAGACCTATGACATTATAAAGCCACCTAAGTTTTTACATGCTCATGTATCAACTTGAGAGGGAGAAAGGAATCTGACTACGGAAGATGGGAACTCAGTCTCTGAGTAGGAGCTTAACTGAACATGTGCAAAAGAGGTTGAGAAAATCTAAAACTGAGAGCCAGAAAGCTCCTTCTGCTAGCAGTGGAGAGTGAATTCACAAGGAGATACATAGCTTTGTGGGGAGAAATAAAGCCAATGCATTTTACATCACTGAACTATAGAAAATACTTCCCTCCCGAGAACATCACATGTATCTTCTGATTCCCCAAACACGTGAGTGAATTGAGCGGCAAGCAAGGGGGCCAGCTGAAGGTGGAGGTAAAGTGCTAGTTGACTGGTTCTAAAGTAGAAAGAGTACACTGAATGGTTGAGGAGGACCCAGTGTAATCCCAAGGGTTTTGCAAGTAAAAGAACCATAGAAATGAAGAAACTGTGGGTTGTGTTGCTTCATTTGCCCCAAAACACACAGGTGGTATGTGGAAAAGCCAGGGATTTTATATAAATCTGACATCCCACTGCTGTGGTGTCATGCCTAGTCTCTTATGGAACCTGGAATTTCTTCTCTTCTACTGTGTTTAATTCCTGGTTTTAAGTCTTGTAACCAAGGATGTGCAATTTTCCTAACAGATATCCCTGTGGTGCTTTACAAAAGAATACAGTAAAGATTCTTCTTCTAAACAAATATCAAACAAAGAGTAGAGGATCCAGATTCAATGGAGCAGAGGGAAAAGTAAAGACTGCCAGTAAAGGCAACTCTCTGTTCATAGAAGCAGCCCTTCAAGTACAGGGCATTTTGTTTTGCATCTTAGAATTTCCTCCCCTCTCTGCTAAAACAAACCTGAGCTATTCTTTTGCTAAGAGATCCAAGCTGATTATTAATACAATGCAAGGCAACATCTGCGGTTTGCACACTGTTGAACTAAAAAGGCTCTAATGTATTGGAGCAGAGGCCAAGCAGCCGGTATCCATGGCAACTTCGTGTTTAGTTTCAACCGGCAGTCATGGAGAGTATTCAGTCAGATTCTCATATTTGTCTAAATGGCACCCAATAAATATTTCCCATAGCCAACATTTTTGTCTTGGCTTGGAAACAAAGAAAAATGAGACCTAGGTGGAGGAGGGGATTGGGGAAGAATTCTCCCAAAGGGACTAACTCCATAAAAGCTAAAATTAATGTCTCACTTGTCCAGTAACAAAGAACCCAGGAAATTCTAATAGGATGAATATAAGAATGAGTACAGGGGTCAGAAGATGGAAGAGAAATCAAAATTCTTGATTCTAATTTAGTCATTAATAGGTGATCTCAGAAAAGTCATGAAGTCAGTTTGTGTTTACAATCTAACAAACAACTATTGTTTACTGGGTGTATATTTGGTTATTATTCTGGATACTTTATAAACATTATCTTTAATCCTCAGCAAGAGATTGAAAAATTAACAAACATTGTAAGGCAGCTATTATCACCTACATTTCACATCTAGAGAAACCTCAATGAAGAAAGTAAAACAAATTCTCTACCATTACAGATTTCCTCTGTGAAGAATTGGAATTCAGGTCTACCTGATTTCAAAGTCCCAATGTCTTACATTCTGAAGGAATCAAGTAAAATTAATTAAAAGAAAAAAAATCCATTTCTTGTTTGAATCACTATTTCCACAATTATATTTTCTGGCAAACAACATTTTTTCTATTTTTTGTTAAGTCTTTGAGAATTTCATACACTATATTTCCTTCCCCTAGTTCCTCCCGGATCCAGCCTGTCCTCCTAACTAATCACTCCCAACTTCATGTCTTTTTTTCATTTTTTAAAATAACACATGAATTTCAATTTTTGCTGCACATATACTCCTAGGGAAGGGGCCATCCATTGGAGCATGGTCAAAATTTGCTGTCAACTCTGGAAATGCATGTTATTGCAATAGCTTAGTTAAAATTAAATGGTTCTATTTGTTCCTGGAAAATACATAAATGTATGAATATTCTATTTTTGCATGTAATTTGCATTCATTCATTCTAGACCAACAAAGAGTGAATAGTAAGATGGGAGATCTAGAGAGCTACATATTGGAAAACTGACAAATATGACCACTCAGAGTATTGGGTTGGGATCAGAGTAGAAAAGTAGATTAGAAGAACTGCATTCCCAATTGCACCTCAGCTTTTGGGACTTCCTTATCCTTTATTCGAACTACTAATATGATTCTTATGGTTCATTAAACCATCTTTCCACTTTCATTATGATGCTAGGCATAAATACTCACCTACAAACACACAAGCACAAGCACACACACACACACACACACACACACGCATGCACTCATGTACATGGACACAAAGCTTTGCTTTATATAAGTAAAAACAGTATTCTCTAAGCTACAATTAACAAACAAAAGGCTGTATTTAAAGTACAACTATGGGGGGAGAGACTCACCATTGTCTTTAAACACAGACAAACCCATGATTGCCATGTAGTGTCCATTTTGAACCTTTTCTCTAAATAAATTCCTCCCTGTCATGTACTGTTCTTGTGGTTTTATTAAGACAAGCTACCTGGATCTGGTCTATGTTGGGATACTACATCTTACGTTTTCACAACTGGACACACGTGAAAGACTGGAAATGGGTGTGCCAGTCATGCATCTAGGCTCACAATAAACTGAACAATAATGAAGAGAAGCTTTTGTCCTTAGTGGCTTGGATATGAAAGGGCTGATGGCTCTAATTGTGTGGCATGGATAGTCATAGGATCTATGGAACACTGGAGCTAAGCATCTTCTTATGTAATTCCTATCAAACTTTGTCCTTACCAACACAATTTTTCATGCTCAGACTTGCTCATTAGTTATCTTGGGTTGCTAGTTCATAGGAGTAACTTAATGTGATCAGACACTCTGAACTATAGATACACAATAATTACAAGTGATGGAAATTAGAAAAAAAAGGTCTCTACAACTGGATTCCAGGAGACCTGCTCAGTGCTTAGCTGTGAATCTCTGCTTCTGCTTCCAGCAGCTACTGGATAAAGGCTCTATGGTAGTATTGAAGGTAGCCATCAATCTCATTTTAGGGGATGCACATTTAAGGAAACCTCTCCAGTATTGCTTAGACTCTTAGTTGGGGTCATCCTTGTGGAATTCTGGAGATTTCCGTAGTGACAGATTTTTCGTTAAACCCATAAAGGCTCCCTCTATTAAGGTATCTCTTTCCTTTCTCTTTGTTCTTCCCTCAACTCGACCTTCCTGATCCCTCATGATCCCTCCCTCTCCCCTTCTCCCATCATTTTTTACCTCCCTCCCTCCCCCTCCCAACCCCTGTGCTCCCAATTTACTCAGAAGACCTTGTCCCTTTCCCCTTTTCATGGAATCCATGTATGTCTCTGGGATTGTGAATTGTAGGCTGATTATCCTTTGCTCTATGACTACTATCCACTTATGAGTGAGTACATACCATCTTTGTCTTTCTGTGTCTAGGTTACCTCACTCAGGATGGTTTCCTCTAGTTCCATCCATTTGCCTGCAAATTTCAAGTAATCATTGTCTATTTATCACTGAGTAGTACTTCATTGTGTAAATTTAAGGAGACAAGACCATGCTGGGGAAACTCACAGAAACAGCAGACCTGAGCAAGTGGAAGCTCATGGACTCCAGACTGACAGCTGTCAGTTGGTTGACTTGGGCAGTCTGTGGGGCTGCTAGAAGTAGAACCAGTATTTATCCATAGGGAATGGGCTTCTCAGCCCACATACATAGAGGAGGGCCTAGGACTTGCCCAAATGATGCCGCAGAGTTTGATGATCCCTCATAGGAGGCCTCACCCTCCCTGAGAGGGGGTGGGATGGGGAGATGGTGGGGGGGATGGGAGGACAGGAAGTGGAGGGAGCTGGGATTGGTACATAAAATAATATTGTCTTTAATTTAAATAAAATTTAAAAAATAATAATGAAAATTTTAAAAACAAAATTAAAAAAGCATAGAGTTGTACAAAAACACTGTTACATGTTTAAATATTCTGTTGTTTTTTTGAGACAGGGTTTCTCTGTGTAGCCCTGGCTGTCCTGAAATTCTCTATAGACTAAACTGACCTCAAATGTAAAGACGCACCTGCCTTTGTGTCCCAAATGCTAGCTAAGCGCTTGGATTAAAAGCATGTACCACCACTACCAGTTTAAATATTTTCAAAAGATAATTAACTACTTAAACAACCTACAACTACAAATACACTTTCAATCAACTATGAACTTGAACCACTTGAACACCAAGGAAATCTGAGCATTTTTCCAGTTACAACTGTGTATGGTAAGAAGTAAATTCCTATGGTAGTCACTCCTTCATGAGGAGAAATAGAAAACACTATAGTTCAACCTTCTATAATTTCAACATGGTGCTGTGATGGGGATGTCCTTCTGTATATATGTTTCTCTTATTGATTGATAAATGAAACACTGGCCAATGAGGCAGGAAGATAGGTGGGACTAGGAGATGAGGAGAATTCTGGGAAAGCAAAGCAGAGGGAGCCCCCAAAGACAGTTACCATGTGGAGATCGGGATGATAAGATTCTCCAGGTGCTCTCCAGTAAGATAAGGCCATGTAGAAATACATAGATTAGCAGTTATGGGTTAATAATTAAGACAGAGCTAGCCAATAAGAAGCCCTAGTTATTAGACAACCATTTAATAATTAACATAGCATCTGTGTGTTTACTTTGGGGCTGAAGTGGCAGTGTGACCTGGAAGGACAAAAGAAAACTCCATAACAGTGCTGTAATCAATAGACAGGTCAAATTCATTGCTATCCTGGGATAATACACGCACCTCATGGATTGGACACATTTACCAGAATTGAGTTTAAGCTAGTTGATCAGGAAACACAAAAAGATTGTCTGATGACATAGAGACATTGAACAGTACTTTCCAAATTCACAAGGATGGAAGTGGAATAACCAGACCCAGGGGTGCAAAGGTGGTAGGAAGTATTTTGTGTTAATAGGTAAATCCTCTTAGCCCAATATTACTTCAGTTTAATATCTTGAAATTTAATATCTGTGTTTGGCCTATTATGTAGAAATAATGTACTCCAAAAGATGAAAATGTTATTGTCTATAGCACTAATCTTGGGAAGCAGTTTTAAGAAGACAATCTAGCATTTTCTGTCTTTTTTGTTTGTTTTTATGAGACAGGGTTTCTCTGTATTGTTTTGGAGGCTGTCGGTCCAGCCTGGCCTCGAACTCACAGAGATCCACCTGTCTCTGCCACCACTGCCAGGCGCATTTTCTGTCTTGATAAATGTAAATCACATCCAGGAAAGTACACAGGTCACAAGATAATTTAATATACCTTTAACAAGTTAGACACATATTTCACTAGCACCCAGGTTAGAAAACAGTTCAAGGGTGACAAGTAGTATGCACAGAATCCTCCCTAAGAAGTTTCCATCTCTTTTCACAATGATATCCACAATCTTGATTTCTAAAATCATGATTTCTTTTCTGATATTTTACTTTATGAATTAATTGTTATGTAATGTATTGTGTTTGTGAGAATCATCTATACCATTGTGTGCAGTTATAGATCCACACTTCATGCTGATTGCTGAGAAATTTTTTATCATTAAGATGAAACTCTATTTCATGTATCCCTTCAATTATTGATGGACATTTGCGTTGTCCCCAAAGAAACATTATTGTGAGATGTATTGCTGTGAATATTCTTGTACATGTCTTTCTTTAAATATGTGTGTGAGTGTGTGTGTGTGTGTGTGTGGGTGGGTGGGTGTGTGGTGTGTTTCTGTTGGAAACAAACTTACCCAAGTGTTTTTGGTTTAAGCACATATCCAGCTGTGAGAGACATTCACATGCAGTTTTCCAAGGTCGTGGTTCTGAAAGCCATAGTCAAACCCTGTGGTCTGGTCCTAATAGCAAAGGAGCAATTGTAAACTTGGATCTCTGGGATGAAACAGCTCATTGTTTAAAAAGTATAATCAATTTATATTTCTACAGCTGGTATACAGTTATCATTTCTTCTAGGGCATTTAAAACCAGTGATAAGACAGAATAACTATTCAATGGGCTAAAAAAGATTTTAGAATCTTAAACATGAGGATTGATGGTTGCTCCATATATTTATTACAGGCAAACAATCCTTTAATCTAAAGAGTCTTCTCCAAGCTCTTCCCGCACCACACCTATCAAAACCAAGACATGGTGGAGAAACCCATTTGGAAACAGCATGACTCTGAGGAATTCACTTAAAAACATAAATAAAAGTTATGGTTGATTTGTTATAGCCTATGTAGTTAGCCATTTTCCTACCACTGACATAGGACTACTGAGGATTTTTAAATTATTTCATAGGAAATAATAATAATTTTTCATATTAGTACTTGAGTAGCTGAAGGAGATGGCAGCTTTGATAAGACAAAACAGTCTTTTCCAAATCCATGAAATCAATAGTCCCTGATAAATCATCTAAATTAAGGACCATTTCCAGAAACTGAAAATACAATTGTGAATTAAAGAACCATTCCGCAACTCCAAAATTCTTTAACAATAATTTTTGCATTTGATTTTAGTACAAAAGATGAATGCAGAGATGAAGACAAAGGCAAAAGACAGAGAAGAAAGAATTCTAGAATTACTTCATGGGTCAATGCATTATGGTAGAGTTTTGTTATTGACTTCACAGCTTCTCTCAGAGGATATTGGCAAGGAAAAATTCATGAGGAAATTTTCCCGACACCAAGTGACCAATCTCTCAGCTGGAATTTGTTGTTCTTTCTTCAAGACAGGGTTTCACTATGTAGCCCTATATGTCCTGGAACTCACTCTGTAAACCAGGCTGACCTTGAACTTAGAGATCTGCCTGCCTATGCCTCCCAAGTGCTGGTATTAAAGGTATGTACAACCATCACCTGACTTCAGCCAGATTTTTTAAACAAATGTATTGTATAATTTTAAATCAATTCTTTCCATCTCTGACCTAGCCTTAGCATGTATCTAATCATCCTCAATGTTAATTAGACAAATCAAAACATTAGATTAGAACTATGTCCCCATCAGCTAACATCGGCGGGGCGAAGGGGGGTGCACATATGTCAGAAAGTTGCAGGTGACTGAATGAGTTCATGTTTGACAAGGAGAAAAGAGAAAATCCTTCTAACTGTCTGGAATGACAAGACAGAAACCAGCAACAGCTCATCATAAAAGATCTCTGTGTAGCCCCTGCCTTACTTTCCCACTCCTTATCCTCTCTATATATGCTTCCAATAGTCCCCAGTTTACTCTAAGCAACATTCAGCAATGCAAAAATTGTGGTCATACCATGTTCTTCTACATAACTAATCCCTTAGAGTCATCTAGAGGATCTTTGTCATATTCCTCCAGGCCTGCTAGTCCTAAACTGAACATACCAGCTCTGCTAAGCCATCCCAGAGTGTTTATCACTCCCTCCTAATACTAACCAAAATACTTATTATTAAACACTTACATTTGGTATGTGTTATCCTGAGAATTTCATTTAACTCGAAAGAAGACTACAAAAAAGAGGATATGCTATGGATTTCAGGTTATAGACAAAGAAACCTGAATTGAATAATGTGCAGGGGAGGGAGAAAGATAGGAGATGGAGAGAGGCTAGATAAATTAGGCAAGACATGGAGGATCTTCCCCGTGGTTTAAATTATTTATTCTCAAGAAATTTTCATCTTAGATATTCCATTATCAAATCCATCTTCCCTGAATGCTTTTCCATCTTTGAGTGTCACAATAAAATGTAAACATACCAAGTTTGTTGGTCAGAGTTCTGAGACTCA
Source organism: Mesocricetus auratus (assembly GCF_017639785.1). Lineage (NCBI taxonomy): Eukaryota > Metazoa > Chordata > Mammalia > Rodentia > Cricetidae > Mesocricetus > Mesocricetus auratus. The sequence continues at coordinate 25,914,702 of NW_024429190.1, read as the reverse complement.
TTTTACACATAAAGTTACTATAAGATAATGTGTTGCTCATAGAATATCTAGGAGACCCAAATTGTGAAACTTATGCTGTCCAAGCCAGAACAGGTGAAACTAGGTAAAGCACATAAAAAACCAATCCAAGTCATGTACATCACAGACTGTCCTAGAACACCTACACTCTTAGGACTTGGAGATACAAATGACTGCTCTAGATGCCTGTCACCACACCACACAAGCTAGAATAATGGTCGCTATGCATACCACCATTCACTTCAATTTTTCTTCATTTCAAAATAAGTGGGTCTATTCATTGGCAGGTCCTAGGTAATGTACCTGCAGCTTAACTATCAAATAGTGAGAGCAATGTTTATAAGGAAGGAAAGCAATTGCCAAATGGGCTGCTACCTGTGCTAGTGTACAAATGAGACTTTTAGTTTTAGCAGTTAAGTAAATGGAGATAAATGCTGAGGAGACATATTGCTAGGAGTTTGGCTGACTCCTAAGGCAGGTGGAGGTGGATGAGTGGGAAGGGTTCCCAAAATGAGGAGGAAAAAAACCAAAGGCACTGCTATTTAAGATTGAGCTGAGTGAGCTATGCTCATTGAAATGTAAACATTACACAATGAATATAAGTATCAGATATCACATGGTACCTACCAAACATACAGTTTTTATGTTTTTTCATCTGCTAAAATTATTTTTATATAAAGAGAATAACAAGGTTATTCTCTGGCGATGTTCTGAGAAAAGAGAGAACAAAGCAGTCTGAGAAAAGACGAGCAGGCAGCATGGCAGGAGCTGTTTGCAGGCAGTGTATCTATTATATTTGACTGTATTCTTATTCATGCTATGGCTCCTCAGCTTGTCTCTCTACAAATTATTTCAAGCCATTCGCAGACAAGCTGAGGCAAAATAGAAAAAAAAAATGGAATAGCATTAACAGAGATGCAACTAGGAGAAGTCAAAGACAGTACTTATAGAAAATGATTGGGAAAAAAAGAAAATGCTTGGGAAAACAAACATCTACTCAACTGTTTATAATATTCTTTTTTTAACATTTTTTAAAATTTTAAATAGCTTGTTTTACATGTCAATCCCAGTTCCCTCTCCTTCCCCTCCTCCCGCACTCCCCACCATCCCCCCCCATCCTCCCACCCTATTGCCAATTCCTTCCGCATAGGGGATATCTAGAGTCTATCATTTCATTCAGGGTAGGGTCCAGGCACTTCCCTAAGAGTCCAGGCAGAGAGAGCAACCCTCTTTGTGTTATGGACACACAATGTCTCTTAGTATCAGTGATAAACACTGATCCACTGCTGAGGACCCCATAGGTAGCCCAGGTCTCCTCATTGACTCTCACATTCAGGGGGTCTGGATCGGTCCCATGCTGGCCTCACAGCTGTCGGTCTGGGGTCCAAGAGCTCTTGCCTGTTCAGATCAGCTGTCTCTGCTGGTTTTGCCAGCCCAGTCTTTGCCGATTTGCTCTTCGCTCCTCTCTCTCTGTCGTTGGGTTCTGTTCAGTATTTAACTGTGGGTGTTTGCCTCTGCTTCCATCAGTCACTGGATGAAGGCTCCATAATGGTTATAGACATCAGAAAATTCATAACAGCTAAGATTTACACCACTCAGAAAAGTTATCACAATAAAATTGTACTGCATATGAAATTTGTTTGGGAAAACACTAAATGCTATAAAACTCATGGGTAGCCAATTTAAAAAAAAAAACCTCTGATAAGTGGATATACCAACACACAAGCCAGTCAAAGAATTAAATTTATCCAATTATTCTTGGGAAATGGCTATTAAATTAATTGACCTAAAACCTTTATTCCAAATATCTCCTTTCCAGGTAATCAAAGTATAATAATTTCCTCCCATTCTTGAGTGACTACACAAACTTTTTAATATTTACTTGATAGTTCTCAATTAAATTATATGTTCATTCATTTATTTCACCTCACCAGAAAATAAGTTCTCTACAAATAATAACAATGTTTGGACTCATCTTTGAGTTGTTTCCTCTTGAAACAATTCCAAACCTGTCACTGGTACTTAAAGTCTGATTCCTGACAGAGTAACTAACTGAGAATGCCTCTCCTTACAGTGTTATCTTGAAGATTACCAGCATGTTTAAGCCACTTAGAAGAGCACTTGGCATATAAAAAGACCTCAGTAAAGGCTGGTTATTATCATTTAGTTTGGAGAGTTGTCATAATCTCTCTGTATATCCCTAGTAACAAATATTCCTTCTAAAGACTTTTGCTTAAGCTACCTAGAGTCTAAATATGGATGTTAGTTGGAAGACCAGAATTGGTCCCCTACCATCAAAATCTTTATGTGATGCTGAGGCTGGTCTTTGCAACATTAAAGTTTAATGCAATGTAATAATATACATTTCATCTGCTATAAATTAATAATTTACATGTGATATTTACTGTGAATCAGAATTCAAATCCTTAGCGAGTCTTCAAAAGTATTTGCCATCTGGCCCATAAGTTTTGGGAAATACTGTGCCATGAAAAACCAAACATGAAATGTATGTATTCCAAAGCATTTTTTCTGGCCCTCCCACCAACAGAAACGGCCTTGGGAAACCAGTAACAGAATTCGCAATGTAAGACACAGATGAAACTGGTCCTGTAGATGCCTTTGCAAGCATATAATTAAACACTACCTTACTATTTGTCCAAATGATGTTGCTATCCTAGAATGTTAGTATTGAAAGGAACTCCATAGTGACCAGGCCAAACATACTCTGAGTGGTACAGACAGCAAGAGAACTGATCAAGGACATTCTGACATTTTTGGGAATCTTCTATGTTGATACAGGTTCTGTCTGTGTTGTTTCTTTGGATAGAACTGCTTGAGATCTCAAAGAAAGAATTTAGAAAAGGTTTGGGGATTTTGTTCCATTTTAACATTTATTATTTGAAATTTCACAGAATGAGGGCCTCAGTAGATAGCTCAGTGAGTAATGTGCTTTCCTACTAAGCATGGGAAATGAGTTCAGGTCCCTAGAACTGTGTAAAAACCAGGCATGGCTGTGAACAGCTGCAATCCCAACACTGCCAGGTAGAGACAAAAGATTCCAGGAACTAACTAGCAAGGTAGTCTAACTCAGTACTGAGATTCATGTTCAAGAAGAGTTTCTATCTGGAAAAATCAGTTGAAGAGTGATAGACCGTGACCTCTGACCTCCACACTTACACACAAGTTCCTATATCCATGCATGTCTCCACACAGGCATATACCATATACACAGATCTAAAGAGACAGGCATGCATGTGCAAACACACACACATACACACACACACACACACACACACACACACACATCACAAGGAGAGAGAGAGAGAATGATCCTGTTATCTATGGAGAAGCCACTGAACATATTTCTTCTTTTCTTTTGTCTATGGTTGCTTGTTTGGGCACTTTTGTAATTCCAAATTTTAGATTTATGATTTTTCTTTAGTTAACATGTAATGAATGGCATGGGAATACATTCTTAATTGAATGTAATTTATGGCATAAAAATAATGTTTTGATATATATGTTATATCTGTATAGATACATTTTATGTGTATATATAATTAATAATTAAATCAGGCCATTTATCATATCTACTACCTCAGCAATTTAAGATTTCCATGCTATAAGAACATTCAAAATCCTCTCTTCTAGGTACTGTGCAATATTTAGTATACTGCTGTCATGTAGTCATTCAACTGTGTAACAGAAATCCAGGATCTGTCTCTGACATCTAAATGTAATTTTATTTCCATTATTTGTGATTTTCTTGTTGGTTGATGTAATGTCATTATTTAAACACAAATATATTTATTAGAGTAGGAGACAAAACTCAGCTCACCAAGAGCTTACACTGTACCTAGTTTATCAAATGTCTATAGACTTCAATAAAGTTCTTTACTGACCTGAGCCTGAGAGCTAATGAAAAATTATGGTTGAAATTACTTTTTATGATGGCAGGTTTCTCTTTTAACTATCCATGCTGTTCAGTCATGTGAGGAAGACAGGGTATGATAGTCACCTAAGTGCTACTTTCTTTTTAGAATATCTGAGAATAAATTCCTAATCTTCCAAAATAAACTCACAGAAATCACTAGAAAGTTTGAGACACTATTATTTTCCAGATAGCCATGTAAAGAGTTGGTCAGAGGAGCAAGAAGGCAAAGAAACAAAGAAAGACAGTAGACAAAACAAGAAGCAAAACCAGGTCATGTTGCTCTTTTCTCCGGACAAGAAGCAGCAGAATAGGTGGGCATCACCACATCAAATTAATTTCACCTGGATATGGAAGGCTTCAATTGATGTTACACTTTCCTAGAAGGAGGCAGCATGAAGGAAGAGAATGTGAAGAAGAAAGAGGGATAGGGCAGAAAGAGAAGGAGCAGAGACGGGAAAGGGTAAAGGGAGAAAGGAAGACTCCAGAGTGTTCCCCAGGCAGCGTACCTGCTCAGTGGATTCTATAAGCCAGCAGTTCACTCAATGTCCTTTCCACCAGTAGCACAAGCATCACTGGAGCTGCTCAGATCCGTTCTAGATCACTGAACCAGAATCTTCTGGATGGTCTCCAGGTGGACTATAGCCCAGAATCATAGATGGTCCTACCTAACCAACTCCATGATTCTGACCAATAGTTGATTTTGAGAAAGCCTGAGGTGTAAGTACATATATGACTGTGCATCTGATAAAAGAAACAATGTGTACAGAAAGTGCTGCTCCATTCAAATTTTAAATAAATCATACCTGTGCTACATATATGTAAAATAATTTGTAAAATACAACCCAAAAGGCATTTATTCAAAGCTTAAACTGATAAAGATCTATTTTGACATTATTATTCTACTCTCTAGGCAAGAGACACTCTTTGCATAATCATGGCTATATGCAAATATAGCCCAGATGTTTGAACACTGAGTAAAATGTTAGCATTTTAGTTTTTCTAATTAATAAATTTCTGTCATATCTGCACATTCCTTACATTATATGAATTAAATTCATTAAAATTCAAACTACACAAGAAAATAATGGACACTTTCATATATAAAATACAATATGTGTTTATAATATAACATGCATATTTATTTACTTATAATTAATCATTAATCAATATATTAAAAATCATCAATGTAAATGTTACCTAAAATGTATTTTTATGGAACGAATGCATTGTGGTTTGGAATAGATACATTTATTTCCTATTCCAAGGACACATCCTCATCTCACTAACCACTGCTCGTGTTCTTCCTCCTGAATGAAGTTTCCTTCCCATCACATTCAGCATCTACCTGCCCTCTTCCAGAAGGTTTACGTAACCAACTAAGTCAAAAATCCAAGTATTGCACCTTACTTTCCTGAGCAGAACAACACCAAGATCTAAGGGCACATCTCAGTTTTTACAGAAGCTCAGAAGGCGAGTTGAGCCCTAAGAGCAACACTTACTCACTTAGCCAGATGAGAAACTGCATACATACCATCTGTATCTGGTCCTTGGAATGTAAGAGATAAATTCTTGAAAAAGCATGACTAAGGAAATCCAGGGTCCATAGCCAGAAAAGCTAGGCATATCCACTTAAGTTTATCATGGAGACAAGTGTGTCTTTCTGATCCTTGCACAATGCTTCTGTCTGCCATGGAGGTTGGGATATGATGATCTTGCCCATGAAGATCTGGGCCAAACAAAATTGTGTGCTGGCTTATCAGTAGTGACCCTAGTACTAGCATCTTGGGAGAATGTGGCACACGATATTTCTCAATAACTGTTCTTTTCCTTCAAAGAATAGACAAGGAGTAGCAATGACACACCTCCAAGATTCAGAGATGAGACTAAACAGAAAGTAAAGCTGGAACAGAAACTAACAAGTTATAGCAGCATTGGTGACTAGCACAAATAAATATCTTGAAAAGTGAAGGGCATATGTAAAATATGCATTTATGCAAAGTATTACAAAGACTGGTACAAAGAAGAAATTATGGTAGATGGTGAGCATAAAGATGATTTTTGCAAGCCCCACTGAAGCCAGAGTCTTGTTGATATCCATGGCCAAATTTCCACCAAAGGGTATATGGATGCCTTGGGTCTGGGATGCCACTTGAAACTCTGCTGGTGTCTAAGTGCCATGCCCCCACTGGGACCATGCAGAGATATGAATGGCCTGTGCTGTCCTATTGCAGCCAGGGTCTGTGTTGATGTCCATAGTTCCTATTACCACTGAAGGCTGAGCCCACTTAAGACAATATTAGTACCTGTTGGCCACACTGGTGTTGTGACCATACAAATCTGAGTAGCTCAGCTGCCACCTGGGACCAAGGTGGCATCACAGCTTGGGATGCTGCTGATGACCATGGGCATGGGAAAACTGACCCCAATGGTGTGGGCATAGGAGAGCTGGATTTGCCTCTAGCATGAGGGGTGAGTGATCCCAGTGCAGGCCTGGACTCACCAAATCAGCGATCACCCAGGCCTACATCCAGGGCGTTGAGCTGGGACTCCCAACATCTACCATAGTACCACCTACTGGGACACATGAAAGGACTGGTCCTGTGGAAACATAGCCAAAGGATTTCTATGGCTGGGACAACAGCAGGTTATCTGAGAATAGTTTCAGTGATGACCCAGTAATGATGATGTACCAGAAGCCAAAGGTCTTGAACCTGACCAACAACATATTACACAAAGGGCATTTTAAAGTAAATCTCTTTGGACAAAAGGCCACTAGATGAGAGGAAAACCGGAGGGGGAAGACTGGAGGCTTGCCTTACCGTTGCTCTTCATCGTGTGACACTCAACAGTGCACTTTCCTCTACACCAAAAACAGACATTTTCCACTGCATTGCTTAGATTTTCAAATTACAGTTATTTGAGATGACACTAGTTACCAAAAAATACCGAGAAATAATTATAAAGATTGAAGTTATTATAGCAGCATAGCCTGCTTCACACACTGAGAAGCAACATGCAACTCTTTCCTTCTTTCTAAATTGTAGTTAATCTGCTTAATGTAAGGTTCCACTCTCCAGGGAAACAGGAAAATCAATTACAGTCACAGTTCCCATTACATTTCCTTTTCCTTTCAGGAGTCCAACAAATGTTCAAGGAATTTGAATTACCCCCAAGAAACAGTGAAGGAGCATCTGGTTTTCAATCCATACTGTTGTGGATCAGATACTCAGGGCCCACTCTCCTGTGTTATATTAGAAAGGGGTACACCTATTCTTTCCATGATGTTTCAACTCTTTCAAACCATGGCACCCGATTTGCAGTCCATGCTGTGTCTGGTCATGACCCAGAGCTCCAGAGAAGGGGCCAGACCCCGTCTCATTAAAAATCCTGCTAGATCTTCAAATCCCAACTTGAGGAATCCAATATCCTTCTACTGAATAGGGAAACCTTCCAACTTTTCATCTATTATTCCCCAAATAACTAGCTTCTGTTTCTTTATGTAAACAAAGTGCCAAGAATATTTCCCCCGGCTTTGAAAATACAAGGCTGGTAGAGGAATAGGTGCAAGAGATTAAAATCTTTGTGTGTGGGGGGGTTGCTTGTTCCTTTGTCATTAGCTTTTTGTGGGGAGGTTCAGTTTTGGAGTGTGTGTGTGTGTGTGTGTGTGTGTGTGTGTGTGTGTGTGTGTGTGTTATGTGTTGACTTGTCTGGGCCACAGAAGTAGAGATATTGTATTAAATAAACATCATTCTGTATATTTCTATGGAAATTTTTCTAGAACAATATTAACACTGAAATCTATGGTCTTCAGGTAAAGCATTCTATCTTCTATGGATGAACATTTTTAAAATCACATGGCTATCCCTTGGTTTGGCCTACTGCAGACACAGGACTTGAAATCAAATGAGTTAAGTATCCAAAAGAAAGTGTTGATTTTCTCTGTGTGTCTCTCTGTCTCTGTCTGTCTGTCTGTCTTTTTCACACACACACACATACACACACAAACACACACACATGTGCATGTTTGTGCATGTACACTAGTACACACACACACACTGTAAATCACAATTTTTGGAAAATACCAAATAAATACCCTGCTGTAGCTAAAAGATCAAAATACAAATCCCAGCATCTTATAGAAATTCTGTGAGATGGAGAAAGCAGAACCATAGCACTTAAGAGAGGATAAACAGCGCCCTCCAGGTTCACTGCTCTATCATTGAGCATTCTGATGAATGGCCCATCAAATATTTGTTGAGCCTTATCTACATGCATATAGTCATTCCAAATCATGTTCCTGAGCTATGAATAAGTGCACAGCCTGGTTAAAGTTGTAGCTCTTGCATGTATTCAAGGAGAATTATTTTAAAAATGATGCTCAAGAAGCATTCCTTGACAGGTGCCAACAGTTTGTACCTGGTGGCTTTATTTATACATGCATAGAATCCAGAGTGACATATGGATCAATAGCAGAGGTAGTTGTGGAAACTGGCACTTACCAACAATGCCACTCTGAATAGGCAGCACTATATACCTTAGTTTCTCCTCTGTTAAATGGACTTACTAATACATAATGTAAATCTCAAGGCTTAAAGCACTGTTAGAAGGGTTAACTTAAACACTAGAAATAGAATGTAACATGACTCCTAGTTCAGACAATACTCAATATGTTTTCCATTAAAATGTTTGTTGTTATTATTTTGATAATACCATCACAGAAACTTTGACATGAAAAAGCTTAGTGCACTACATTGACAAGAAAGATTTCCTAAAGATGTGAATCTGAGGTGATCCTCTTCAGATTTGAGCTATCTTGCATCTGAAATGGACAGACAAGCTTTGTTACTGAAAGTAAGATCCTAACTGTACTTCTAGGCTGGTTATCAACCTTCCTAATGCTGCGACCCTTCAATACAGTTCCTCATGTTGTTGTAGCCCCAACCATAAAATTATTTTCATTGCTACTCTATAACTGTAATTTTTCTACTGTTATGAATCATAATATAAATACTGATATGCTGAATATCTGATATGTGATCTCCCAAAGGGTTGTGACCCACTGTTTGGGAACCACTGTTTAGGTTCAGCTGCATCTTACTTATCTCGGCTATAATGATGAATACTATAGATAGTGTGTTTGTTTTACACAATCCTAGAGGCTGGAAGCCCAAAATCAAAGCATGGGTAGAGCCAGCTGTTGATGAAATCTGCCTTTTCAGGTGTGCCTTGATTTTAGACTTCCTAAATATTAGAAATATGAGAAATAATTTTTAAGTGGTCCAGTCACCAGTACTTGGTTGTAACAGTCCGTACAGGCTAAATAACATGTTCATTAAATAAATAATCATTGATACTGTAAGAATAATGGTGGAGATGGTAGGTAATGTATAACAGTAGATGCTTAATGCAATTCCAGAGAAAATTATTCAAAAATTGCAATTTAAAAACACTGTAATAAAAATGAATGTTTTGATGTGTTTCACACTACACCAGAAACTCCCTCAGAAGAAAATCAGCGAGCTTGAACATGGGTCAAAATAAACTTCCAAGGCAGAAATGCAAAGAGAATAGAGTGTAGGGAGGAGGTGAACAAAATAAACAAAGATGAGTTTTGAAATTTTTTCAAAAGACACATCATGGAAAGATGGAATATAAGAAGGAAAAGAGCAAATAGAAGAAAATAAACCTGTAATGTAATAATGGTCAAAAGGCTTCTGCAATTATCAGCAGTCAACAAAATCACAGATTCTGAATGCCCAGGGAAAACCAAGCAGGATTAATTTTGAAGTTTACATTGAGGCATCTAATACTCAGATATCAAGAATATAAACACAAAATTTTACAAGACAGAGGAGCCACAATAACATAAAGCTTATAGACAATGGGGGAAAAAAGCAAGGTTGTTTTGGTTTTTTTGGGGGAGAGAGGGCTGGTCAGAAACCATTAAATGAATCACTTATTAAATACCCAGTAAAAATGGTATCTTTCACTGTTTTCTTAGTAGAGCCAGCACATCTGGTGAAGTAATTCTAGCTACAATCAATTAGATATACCCAGCATAGGTACAAGTGATACAAACCACAACAACATCATTGGGTTTGGGAAGAAGAAGTTGGCAGTGCTGAAAGCTACTGCAATGACAATTGAAGAAGTTCAGTGACATTCCAAAGTTCATTTAATTGATTTGAAAGAAGCGTAAAATATTCTAAGGCAGGAGATAAATGAGAATACTCTAAGCTGTTCAAATAAAAATGAGGAAATAGAAATGGAAGAATAAACAGGGAACAAATACAACTAATAAATCCACGTATATGGATTATTAAAAATCCCACTAACAACATGAATTGTCTCAAATGTGAAGTATCTGAACATACTATCCCGAAGACAGAACCCAACATCTAATCACCTGTTTTTTATGTACATACACAACAAACACACACACAAAGAAAAAACAGGGAACAAATACAACTAATAAATCCACGTATGTGGATTATTAAAAATCCCACTAACAACATGAATTGTCTCAAATGTGGAGTATCTAAACATACTATCCCGAAGACAGAACCCAGCATCAAATGACATGTTTTTATGTACATACACAACAAACACACACACAAACAGAAAAAATTTTAAGTAAATTACTTGGGTCAAAAGAAGAGATGGAGAAAGTTGCACAATGCTAACACAAAGTCAAAGAAAACTGGAGCAGTCCACTGACCTCAGAAAAGCCAGGTGTGACAATATAGAATCTCACCAGTAGAAAAGAGATGTTGCACAATAATAAGGGGATCAGTTCTCCTTTAAGTTGCAACAATCTTAACAGCAAAGTGTCAAAACTAAAAAAAATGGAATGAATTGAAAAGAGAAATTTTGCCTGTAAATTTCAAGATTATATAATTTTTTCTGCTGAGTAGTAAGTACTCCATTGTGTAAAAGTACCACATTTTCTCTATCCACTCTTCAGTTGAGGAGCATCTAGATTCATTCCAGGTTCTAGCAATTACAAATAATACTGCTATGAACATAGTTGAGCAGATGTCCTTATTGTATGAGGGTATATATTTTGGGTATATGCCTAAGAGTAGAATTGCTGGATCTTGTGGTAGTCTGATTTCTATTTTTCTGAGGAATCTCCATACTGATCTCCAATGTGGCTGCACTAGTTGGCATTCCCACCAGCAGTGGAGGAATGTACCCCCTTTATCCACATCCTTTCCAGCATACACTGTCATTAGTGTCTTTGATTTTAGCCATTCTGATGGCTCAGAGTTGTTTTGATTTGTATTTCCCTAATGTCTAAAGATGTTGAGCACTTTCTCAAGTGTCTCTTGGCCATTTTGGACTCCTCTATTGAGAATTCTCTATTTAGTTCTGTACCCCATTTTTAATTGGATTCTTTGGTGTTCTGGAGTCTAGCTTCTTGAGTTCTTTGTAAATTTCGGAGATCAGCCCTCTGTCAGATGTGAGGTTTGTAAATATCTTTTCCCATTCTGTGGACTGTTGTTTTGTCTTGTTGACTGTGTCCTTTGCCCTAGAGAAGCTCCTCAGTTTCAGGAGGTCCCATTTATTAATTGATTTTTTGAAAACATCTCATAGTAACTGATTGATCAATAGGCACAAAGCCAGGAAGGAATCTATTAGACTGAATAACACTATCAATCAACTTGTTCTAATGGCTGCCTCTATGGAGAGAATACTTCATCCTAAAGCTACAAAATGTCTGTTTCACCATCATATAAAATTTCTTTTTTTTTAAGTTTCTGTTTCCCAGACTCTGGATTGAAGGCTGGCACTCCCCAGATCTATGTCTAAAATCCATATATGAGAGAGTACATGCCATGTTTTTCTTTTTGTGACTGGGTTACCTCACTCAGTATGGTTTCTAAAAAATATATATCATATAAGGTACAGTCCTAGACCAACATGAAATTAAATTATGAAAATATAACAGAAGGATAGATGGGAAGTCCCCCCAAAACATTTGGACATTTAATAACAAGCTTCTAAAAGAATGCAAGGTGAAAAATTAATCATAATGAAATAAAATATTTTAAAATGAATAAAGTTAAGAACACATCATGTCCAAATCCATTAGAAGCAACTAGAATAGCATCATTAGAGAGGGATTTTATAGCATTGAATACATATGATAGAAAAGAAGAAAGATCCAAGGTCTGTCCCAAAGTTTTTATCTTAATCAGGGGAAGGCAAAATATTTGAAACCAAAGAGAAAGAGCAGAATCAAAACAACAAAATATTAGAACACAAATCAATGAAACTCCCATCAAGAAATAATAATGTCTATAAGACTGAAAACTGTCATCAAGATGCTCAAATAAAACTGATGAAGACTAAATTAGAAAAGGAGACAAAGTATATTGCTGATATCAAAAATGAAAGACTGTAACTGTGAAGCCCACAGGCATCTAAAAGATAATAAAGGAAGTCTATGAACAATTTTGCTTCTACAAAACTGACAACTTAGATAAAATGGCCCAACTCCTTTGAAAAAAAATACTATCAAAAATACACAAAGAAGGTGAGTTATCCAAATTGATTAAAAACTTCCAAATGAAAAACACATAGCCCAAAAGTTTCTACTTAGGAAGCCAATCTAATATTTAAAGAAGAAATTATAAATTCACCACAGTATCTTAAATTAATGGAAATGACCAATCAAATTCAAGCATGGATGGGGTAGGGTTCATGAGGCCTAACCTCTGGTTGAGTAGGTACTGGAAATTCACGACTGCTGGAAGATAGTTCTTTTGGGGATGCAGTCCCTGGTGGGTTATGCATTCTCCAATGGATGACACCACATGCGTGCATCTATGGGTAGCATTAGTTGGACTTAGTGGGATGATTAAAACAATGAAGATTAAAAACATAAAAAAATTAAAAATTAAAAAAAATGAAGGTGATAGGAAGTTGGGAGGATGAAGAATGAGGTTATTTTGGAAGAGTTCATTGAGAGAGGGAGGGTGAATATGATCGGTGTGTGTGTGTGTGTATGTGTGTGTGTGTGTGTATAAATATATTTTAAAAAGAAATCAAAACAGAAAGAACATTTTATTTGTTTTATGAGACCATTAACAGTGTAACACTAAAACTACATGAAAGACTGCAAGAAAGAAAACCTGTAGATTAATAGCTCTCACTAAGCACATTGAGCATGAATCAAAAGTCCTTGGCATGCCATTACCAACAGACTCCAACAGTATAAAAGCTATTATTCCCCACAAACCAAATGGATTTATTCTATGCATGCAAGTCTAGTTTCACAAACTAATGCAGTCACATCAGGATGTAGAAGAAAGCTCAACTGATCATATCAACTGATTTTTAAAAGAAGCATTTGATTAAATTCAATACACATATAATAATTGAAGAACTATCTCTCAGAAACTAACAGTTCAACAAAGAACATCTTAAAATTCAACTGGGTTACATTATATTAAATAACAATAAATTATATTTCCCACCCCATAAAATCAAGAATTAAATAAGACTGTGTCCTAATTACTGTGCCTGTTAAACATTACATTGGAAGTCTCTGCTATTGCACTAGAACAACTCACCCACCCACCTATCTCACCCTACTCCACCCCCGCTGTCACAAACAGTAAAAGGTACATATATTATTATAAAGGAACAGTAGAAACTGCCTATCCAAATCACACAGTCATTCTTTGTGAAACTATCCCAATGAACTGAAATAAAAATATATATTCCCACAGGCAAAATACCCATACATATAAAACAAAAGTAAATAAATTTTAAAAATAATTTGAGTCAATATATAACAGTACCTAAAACAAATAGGAGCAGCATGTGAGAAAAGTAAACTATATATGTCATGAGAGCAGAAGAGGGACTGTTGTAGGGAAATGAGACTAACAAGGGGGGTACAGAAATAGAGGAATTAATGGAGGAAGAGTAAGATAATAAGAACAAAGTATAAGGATACATGTGTGAAAAATGTCACAAGAAAAGCCATTTCTTTGTATGACAACTAGATATTTAATACATTGCATGTTAGCTAATATTTATAAGGTATGATACCATTTGTTACATCATCAAAATTGAGATGCTTGGGTGTACTCATATATATGTATTGTAACTATATACACATAATGATAAAAGACTAATGGCAGAAATAAGAGGTCATTTCTTCCCATATTGATCTATTAATCCATAGTAATTCCAATAAAAATTTTATAAATATTAACAAGTTATTTCTAAAGCTAACAAAGAGAGGAGAGAATGTAGACCAACCAACCCAATAATGAAGCACAGAGTGGGAAGATTCACATTTATCCATTTTAACACAACACTACACTGATTAAGAGGTTGTTTCTCTGGTGACAGAATAGATTTTTAGATCACTGAGCCCAGAAACAATCATAACAAATAGAGTCAAGTGACAGGAGAAATTCATCGATTCCATGGAGAAGCTATGGGGCACTCTTCTTCAAATCATACTGGTTAAATTGGATACCCACATATGTTTTTAAATCCCAGATGTAAGTCTTATATGTTTCAAACAAAGTGTCATAAAATTGATACTAAACTTAAATGTGAAATGAAATTACTACAAGAAAATATGAAGGAAAAGCTGGTGGATTTAGACACTCAAAGACTTGCAGGAGAGGGCTTTGGGAGCAAATCACATGAAATAGTTGAAGTAAAGTGTCTTTAGGGAACTCAGCACTAGGACTAGGGACAGAGAATAAACACCAATAAAAAGTTTTAGTTAAACTTAAGAAATAGAAAATAAAAATAGAAGAAAAAACTAAAACTCAATTTTTAAAGGACTTAAAGTGAGACAGAGTCCTAAACAAACCCTTCACCAAAGAAATCATATCAGTGGCGAGTATGTAGAAAGACACTTTATCCTATGTCCTTCAAGGATTTTAAAGCAGGAAATGCAAAGTAAAAATATTTTGGAAGACAATTTGATAGGTTTTTCCAAGTTAAGCTCCTTGCCACACCTTGCCATATATTCCAGCAAAGTGTTCGTATCACTCAAATGAGTTGAAGACGTTTTTCCCTCAAAAGTTTGCACTAACATGTCTTCAGTTGGTGAATGAATTAACAAGCTGACAGCCATTTAATCAAATATTAATCAGTGCTGGAAAACGAGCTTTCAAGTCATAAAAAGACATGTATGAGCTTTAAATGTATATTAAATGAAGGAAGCCAGTGGGAAAAGGACATATGCTATTTCAATCAAAGTATATCACATTCTAGATAAAAGCAAAGCAGTCAGTTTTCTTAAGAGCACATGGGTTTCCAGGAAGGGGATGAGAGAGGGGAGTGTTATAAAGCTGAAGTATGAGGCACAATACCTCTTGGGGTAGAGGAATTCTTTTGCATTACACTGTGATGGTGGTTGTGTTACACTTGCTTCAAGATCCATAAAGATTTAGCACAGAAACTAATATGTGCATTTTGAAACAAAAGTAAAAATTGCAGGATCCAAGGATAAAATTTAGAATGTGATGAAAAACTCTAAGTGTATTGCAAGTATGTGAAACAATTTCTATGACCGAGGTGAAACAAAAAGGAGGAATCAAAACCACTTTGGAAATTAGTTAAACCTCAAAGATTAAAGCCAAGAAATTTGCACTAAAGTAAGGTGGTCAAACCCAAAAAGTTCCATCCTATAGCAATATTAGCTTGTAATTCTGATGCATGGATATTGGAATCAAGCAATGAGGTATTGAGAAGATGGAAGAAGAGAACATTCTTTTTTAAGATTTCATTTTATTTTTATAATGTGCATGTGTAGGTTATGCAGTGAGTACAGTGCTTATATAAGCCAAAGGTGTCAGGTCATGGAATTGAAATTACAGGTTGTGAGCCACCATATGTTGGTGTTGAGAACTGAACTCAGGTCCTCTGCAAAGATCTTAACTGTTAAGCCATCTCTTCAGCCTGAACATTCTTTTTTTTAACTTTCGTTTTTATTTAGTCTTTGTGTACTTTACATAATGCCCTCACCCACCCATAAAATAAAACAAAATAAAATTTAAGAGAAAAAAAGAAGAAGGGGAAAACATCTCATCATGGAAGTTCTAGTGACACAGTGAGCCATGCAGGAAATCCCTTTATCCATCATTTTTACACGCAGGGTTCATCGCAAAGACGCATTGGTCTGATTTGAGGCCCCTGGTCTCTGATGCATCACTGGGACTTTTCCTATGGACACCCCCATGGAGGGCCTCACCCTTTATCCATCATTTTTACACTCAGGGTTCATCTCAAAGACTCATTGGTCTGACTTGAGGCCCCTGGTCTCTGCTACACCATTGATGCATCACTGGGACTTTTCCTGTACATTCTGTTACTATCCTGTGTCATGGAGATCTTACAGCCCCAGGACTACAGGACCAACATCCCCAACCCACCTCTTTATATCCCTGGCTCTAGCAGATCACAGATGGAGTGGATGTTGGGGTAGGGCTGGGTAGTAGCAGGGTTGGTCAGCCCACCAGCTCTCCCTGAATTCGCCATCAGGAGGAACTCTCTAGCATTGCCCTAGCTAAATCATCCCTTGCAATGAGCAAAGGGTAGGGCCAGTTCTCCAGCTTTCACATCCTTCAGGGCCACTTCTACAGTGTTGCCCAGGCATGGTGTAGAGGCCACTCTCCAGAGTGCTGTAGCTGATGAGGGTCTGGGCCAGTTCTGATCTTATGAACTAAGAGCCAGCAATCCTACCTGCCTCAGGCATTGATGAAAGGGGGGCATCTCTCCCCCCATCCCTGCCACCATATGACAAGATGAGTAATGGGGACAGGTCTCCCATGCTCACAACATGGAGACTGGCTCACCCACACCTACACCAACAGAGTCAGCTCTACTGTGCTGTCCAAGTGAGATAAAAGGTCAAGTCCCTTGACCACCATATGTAGCAGAGACAAGGTGGGGTGGGCAGTGGCATCTTTCTCTCACTCTCACCCTGAACTACCATTCTTAATGTTGGATGTGGAACTGACAGTCAGGAGGAAGAGTCTAGAATAATAATATTCCAAAATAGAGTGGGAGACATCACACAAAACACATGTCTAACTCATTGTGGATTTATCCACGTACAGTTAGCTATAGATGTGTACAGGAGACAGCTTCCTGAACATAACACCACTAGCACAGACAGTGAGATCAACAATTAATAAATGGGACCTCCTGAAACTGAGAAGCTTCTGTAAGGCAAAGGACACAGTCAGCAAGACAAAAAGGCAGACCACAGAATGGGAAAAGATATTCACTAACCCCACATCTGACAGAGGGCTGATCTCCAAAATTTACAAAGAACTCAAAAAGCAAGTCTCCAAAACACCAAAGGATCCAATTAAAAAGTGGGCTACAGAACTAAATAGAGAATTCTCAATAGAGGAGTCTAAAATGGCTGAGAGACACTTGAGAAAGTGCTCAACATCCTTAGCCATCTGGGAAATGCAAATCAAAACAACTGAGATACCATCTTACTCCTGTCAGAATGGCTAAAATAAAAAAAAATGACAGTTTATGCTGGATAGATTGTGGTGAAAGGGGAACACTCCCCCACTGCAGTGGGAGTGCCAACTTGCTCAGCCACTTTGGAAATCAGTATGGAGATTCCTCAGAAAAATGGGAACCAACCTACCACAAGACCCAGCAACTCCACTCTTAGGCATATATCCAAAAGACTCCCATTCATACAACAAGGATGTCTGTTCCACTATGTTCATAGCAGCATTATTTGTAATAGCCAAAACTTGAAAGCAACCTAGATGCCCCTCAACTGAAGAGTATATAGAGAAAATGTGGTACATTTACACAATGGAGTACTATTCAGCAGAAAAAAACAATGGAATCCTGGAATTTGCAGGCAAATGGATGACACTAGAAGAAACTATCCTGAGTGAGGTAACCCAGTCACAAAAAGAGAAACATGGCATGTACTCTCTTATATATGGATTTTAGACATAGATCTGGGGAGTGCCAGCCTACAATCCCATGGCCAGAGAATCTAGGAAACAGAACCTTCATTCAATGGCTGATGGAAGCAGAGGCAGACTCCCACAGCTAAGCAATGAGCTGAACTCAAGAAATCCAGTGACAGAGAGGGAGGACTGATGACCAAAGGGGTTAAGACTGGGCTTGTTTAACCCCGAAAAGAGCTGACCTGACAAGGGTTATTTCCTGAATCCCAGGCTGATGGCTTGGAATCCAGCATGGAACTGATCAAGACCCGCTAAATGTGGGTGTCAGTGAGGAGGCCTAGGTAATCTATTGAGCCTTGGGTAGTAGATCAGTATTTATCCCGGGTATACAAATGGACTTTGGGCCCCCATCCAACAATGAGAGATGCACTCTCACCCCGGAATCTTGGGGGAGGGTCCTTGGCCCTGCCCTGGATGAAATGACAGATTATGGACACCCTCGTCAAGGGCCTCACCCTTCCCGGGGAAATGAGGGCATTTTGGGAGAGGTTGGTGGGAGGGCATGGGAGGAGGGGAGGGAAAGGGTCCTGCAATTGATATGTGAAGCAACCTTGTTTCTAATTTAAATTTCAATTTAAAAATAAAATATAAAAAATCCAACCTGTCTCCTAAATATATATATATATGCTAATATATATATAAATATGTTGTTGCATTGTCATACAATAGGATTATAGCAATGTCTCAGGGCCATGAGAATATTTAGAGTCGAAATCATGAGTTCTAATATCATTCTCCAGCATATTTCCTTAGACTAAAGTCTAATGTTATGACTAAGGAAAGAAATGTACAAAAATGAGCTTTGAATATGCTGCAGTGTCAAAAAGAGAGACGCTACTTAAGTTAATTAACTTTAATTAGTAGTGCGGGTATGTCAAAGGGACACTGGAGCCAGCTGAAAGAACATTCAAGCCAAAGCTGAACCAACTTGGCCATGAACATATAGTAGCAGTGGATTCAACCTGTTACAGTTCAAATTGTTTTCCTCTAAAACTTGGGCTGAAGTTTGTCGTTGTGATAATAAAGTATCTCTAGAGGTGACAAAACATGAGTACTGTAACCTCCTGAATTATTTGATGTCATTACAAAAAATATCCTACTCCCCACCATGTGAGGACACAGTAATTAGGTCCTAGCAAAGTGCTTGGTACTGAACTTTCCAGAACTGCCAGACAATAAACATTTGTCTACTTCAAACTTCCCCACCCCCAGTATTTTCTTATAGCAGGAAAAAGAAACTAGAGCATACTCATAAATAAATTAACTATTTATGAGTCCACAATGATACAACTGTTTAAATAATAAAGAATACACAAATCTTTCAGAATTCCTAATAATTTATATAGAAAGTGCCACTCCAGGAAGTGGAGTATAATGGGAAATTCCTTATGTGTGGTTTTCATATATTAATATTCTTTCAGAGACTACATACAGACTGAGTAGAGGGGAGAGAATTGCATAGTGAAGAAACATGCACAATTATCTTATTGGGTGACAAAAGTTAATATCAAAAGTAATGCCACATTGATAGAATATGTGGTAAAATGTGGTAAAAATGCCCTTTTGTCTATGTGGTCTGCCTTCCCCAAAGATGCAACCTTAGACTAAGCATAAGTGAAATATCAAATTCCCGTTGAGGGAATATTTAACAAAATGTCTAATAAGACTCCTCAAAACTCAAAGAAAGGCTGAAACATTGTAAACAAGGAAAGGCTGAAACATTCTCAAAGCCAAAAGGAACCTGGGAACTGAAGTTCCCAAAGAAAAGGTCACATCTGTGTTAAAGACTCTGCAAGACTGATTGACTGATGAGAACTAACACGGTTGTAAAGAGTTTAGAACGTGGGGTGTTGTAAGCAAATTATCTTGGACTGTCTTTAGCCTTCTTAATAGCCACTCTTTGCTCATGTATATGTTTGATGTAATACCCACCTGAGACTACTAGGTGAATCCTTTTGGAATGTTCTGACAAACAACTAACTTCCACTAACCCAGAGACTAGAAACATCATCACATAACATTTGACGTCTGTATTAGAAATTCCCTTGCTTATTGATATTTTCACCGATATATTTTAGACATATGACTCGCTTTATTGTGCCTTTGTACTCTAACTATAAAATCTCATGAAACTGTTACCACATTAAAATGTGATATGTAAGATAATCTGAGTCTGTGTTTCTGGTCCATTAGATATATGACTCGCTTTATTGTGCTTTTGTACTCTAACTATAAAATCTCATGAAACTGTTACCACATTAAAATGTGATATGTAAGATAATCTGAGTCTGTGTTTCTGGTCCATGGTGAGTACAGGTTATCTTCTATCACCGAGGGAACCCAGGGCAGGAGCTCAATGGAAGAACCAAAGCAGAGACCAAGACACTTGTTTCCAGTCTCACATTAAACGATGTTTCTCATGTAACAATTAAGAAAATTCCCACACAGACATGCCACAGGCCAATCTAATAAAGAAAATCCCTCAACTGAGGTTACTTCTTGTTAAGTGACTATAGGTTTGTGTTGACAACTGAAACTAACTATGACACTTTCTCTTGTGTGTGTGTGTGTGTGTGTGTGTGTGTGCGCGCGCGTGTGTGTGTGTGTGTGTGTGTGTGGCAGGTAGCTTTGAGGTGAGAGCTGTTTTCTTTTCTTTTTTGACACTTTTTATTATATATTTAAATTAGAAACAAGCTTGCTTCCCATGTCAAACCAGCTCCCTCTCTCTCCCCTCCATGCCCACTCCCCCGAATTAGAGCCCCCAGCTCCCCACCCAATCCCCACTCCATTCCTTAGGGAGGATAAAGCCCTCCACGGGGATCTCTAGAGTCTGTCATTTGGTTCTGGGGAGGGCCTAGGCCCTCCCACAAGTATCCAGATTGAGAGAGTACCCCTCATTGTGGGATGGGCACCCAAAGTCCATTTGTTTGCCAGGGATAAATACTCACCTACTACCCAAAGCCCCATAGATTACCTAGGTCTCCTCACTGACACCCACATTCAGGAGGTCTGGATCTGTCCCATGCTGGCCCCTCAGCAATAAGTCTGGGATACAAGATCTCCCCCTTGTTCGGGTCAGCTGTTTCTCTGTGCTTCACCAGCCCAGTCTTGATGCCTTTGCTTATCACTCCTCCCTCTCTGTCACTGGAATCCAGGAGTTCAGTTCAGTGTTTAGCTGTGGGTGTCTGCCTCTGCTTATGTCTGTCACCATATAGAGGTTCTAGGATGGTATGTAAGGTAGTCGTCAAAGTCATTATCAAGGAGGGGAATTTAAAGTAATCTCCGCACTACTGCTTAGTTTGCCAATTTGGTGTCATCCTTGTGGATCTCTGGAGATCTCACTAGTGCCAGATCTCTCCTCAAACCTAGAATGACTCCCTCTATTATGGTATCTCTCAACCTCCTCTCCTCTATTCTTCCTCAACCTCATCCTTCTTACTCCCCCATAACCTCCTCTCCTCTCCTCCCCTTCTCTTTTTCCTGGCTTCCTTTCACCTCTACTCCCCCCTCCCAGTGCTCCCAATCTGCTCAGAAGATCTTGCCTCATTCCACCTTCCCTGGGGTACCACGCATATCTCTCTTAGGGTCTTTCCTGTATCCCTGACTCCTTGGCAGTAGGATTGTAGACTGGCCCTCCCCTGATTCATGTCTAATATCCATATATGAGTGAGTGCATACCATGTTTTTCTTTTGTGACTGGGTTACCTCACTCAGGATGGTTTTTCTAGTGTCATCCATTTGCCTCCAAATTTCAAGATTTCATTGTAGAACTTCATTGTGTAAATGTACCACATTTTCTCTATCCACTCTTTGGTTGAGGGGCATCTAGGTTGCTTCCAAGTTCTGGCTATTACAGATAATGCTGCTATGAATGTAGTGGAACAGACATCCTTGTTGTATAAATGTGTATCATTTGGGTATATGCCTAAGAGTGGAATTGCTGGATCTTGGGGTTGACTGATTCCCATTTTGCTGAGGAATTTCCATACTGATTTCCATAGTGGCTATATGAGTTGGCACTCCCACCAGCAGTGGAGGAATGTTCCCCTTTGTCCACATCCTCTCCAGCATAAACTTTCATTGGTGTCTTTGATTTTAGCCATTCTGACAGGAGTAAGATGGTATCTCAGAGTTGTTTTGATTTGCATTTCCCTGATTGCTAGGGATGTTGAGTACTTTCTTAAGTGTCTCTCAGCTATTTTAGTCTCCTCTATTGAAAATTCTCTATTTAGTTATGTAGACCACTTTTTAATTGGATCCTTCGGTGCTTTGGAGACTTGCCTCTCGAGTTCTATGTAGATTTTGGAGATCAGTCCTCTGTCAGATATGGGGTTAGTGAATATCTTTTCCCATTCTGTGGGCTGCCTTTTTGTCTTGTTGACTGTGTCCTTTGCCTTGCAGAAGCTTCTCAGCTTCAGCAGGTCCCATTTATTAATTGTTGATCTCAGTGTCTGTGCTACTGGTGTTATGTTCAGGAAGCAGTCTCCTGTGCCAATTTGTTCAAGGGTACCACCCACTTTCTCTTCTAACAGTTTCAGTATGACTGGATTTATGTTGAGTTTTTTAATCCATTCAAGTTTGGGGCATGGCAATAGGCATGGATCTATCTGCAGTCTTCTACATCCCAGCATCTAGTTATGCCAGCACCATTTGTTGAAGATGCCTTTTTTCCACTGTATAATTTTATCTTCTTTGTCAAAAACCAAGTGTTCATATGCATGTGGGTTAATGTCAGGTTTTTCAGTTCGATTCCATTGGTCTACCTGTTGTGCCAATACCAAGCTGTTTTCAGGAATATAACTCCCAATAAAAGAGCTTGAAGTCAGGGATAGTGATGCCTCCATACTTTGCCTTGTTGAACAGGGTTGTTTTTAGCTATCCTGGGTCTTTTGTCTTTCCATATGAAGTTGAGAATTGTTCTTTCAATGTCTGTGAATAATTGTTCTGGGATTTCAATGGGGATTGCATTGAATGTGCAGATAGCTTTTGGCAGGATTCCCATTTTTACTATGTTGATCCTACCTATCTATGAGCATGGGAGATCTCTCCATTTTCTGGTGTCTTCTTTAATTTATTTCTTTAAAGACTCAGAGTTCTTGCAATACAGGTCTTTCACTTGTTTGGTTAACATTATCCCAGGATATTTTATGTTGTGTGTGGCATTTGTAAAGGGTGATGTTTCTCTGATTTCTTTCTCAGCCCTTTTATCATCTGTATATAGTAGGGCTATTGATTTTCTTGAGTTGATGCTGTATCCTGACACTTTGCTGAAGGTATTTATCAGCTGTAGGAGTTCTTGGTAGAGTTTTTCGTAAACTATCATATCATCTGCAAATAGTGAAAGTTTGACCTCTTCCTTTACTGTTTGTATCCCTTTGGTCTCCTTTTGTTGTCTTATTGCTCTGGTTAGTACTTCAAGTCAATATTGAAGAGGTATGGAAAGAGTGGACAGCCTTGTCTTGTTCCTGATTTTAGAGGAATTGCCTTGAGTTTCTCTCCATTTAGTTAGATGTTGGCTGTTGGTTTGCTGTATATAGCTTCTATTATGTTTAGCTGTTTTCATACAAAGAAACCTAAGAAGAGATCACAACTGAACTTAATGTGGATGGAATCATAGAATGGAAAAAGCATTGTGTATAGTTTATGGAAATTTGAACGAATTGTGGAGTTTAGTTAATAATGCATCAATATTGGTGCATTACATGTGGCCAATATACATTGACAAATGCCTAAGAATACAAGGGCCGGTGCATAAATTTTAAGGAATTATGTTCTATTTTTGTCATTTTTTATAAATTTAAAAAAATGGTTCCAAAATTAATTTGTTGTTAAAGTAACTTAACTGTGATAGACCCAACAGTCCATGTTAAATGTCTGTGATATTTAGTCCCCCTAAGAAAGGAGGAAGATATAAGTAATATTCAAACAGTTCTGAAACCAAACACATTGAATTGAAACTGAACTAAAATTTATTTGGAGTCTCTCTGTAGATATCCTAAAAGAACTGTTTACTTATTGGTAAGCTTTCTTCATTGTGTTGGAAAACAGTATAATCATATATGGGTGGGACCTAGTCTCCTTGCTGCATTTTCTCCTGCCTTTGTCTTTCACTTATGTTCAGAGAACTGAAGCTGTCAAGTATCACAGTTGATAGCATATTATTATTTTGGGTCCATACCTTCCCTATATTTTATTATTATTTACCTTTATTATTTATTTCTACACATGCAAGGCTGTGTTCTTTTCTTCCTACTTATAATCAGCCATCATAAGTTGTTTCTGGAGAATCTAGTGAAAACTTATCATCCCTTCTGGCAAAAGGCAGAGAAGTGATATTGTAGCCAACACCTTGTCTTCTAATAGCAAAATCTTCATCTGAGATTAAAATCCCTTAAATGGGAGCTTTGTGGTGGCAAGTGTTACACTGGAAAGCTCGGGTTTGTTCAGACGCTTTGCTTTAATAGGACATTATTAAACCATTTCATCTCTCCTGCAGAGACAGTTCATGTTGCCCCCTCAGGGAACTTTCTCTGTGGGTCTTGAAGTTAGCCCTTGGCCACGCTGGTGACAGTCCCGTTCATCCTGCTCTGATTTCAGATGAGCAGCAAGAACATGCACAGCAGGAAATTCAAATTTGAAAATCCCAAGGAAAAATACACACTGCGTTTCATTTCCCACTGCCTAGGATATTAAACCCAGATGACCGTAGTGAACACAAGGCAAAGACAACTTGCAGAACTAAACACAGCTATTCCCGGTCACTGGGTCATTGAAGTGGCAGTCCTGTTATATTTCAAGAGAATTCAGTGTCCTCCCTTAAGTGAATAGAAACAAGCCCTAGGAAGCTTTTCTGTCAAGGCAACTATGATAGCCAAGGGAACAGATTGTTTTACAGAAGTTAAAGTTTAGCATTATGTCCAGCACTGGTTTCCTATCCAGGCCTGTTAAATCATTATAGCAACTGCCAGCAATCAGATTCTTAGAGCAGCACACCTACCAACCTTTGCACTGTAATTTGTATGAGGAAATGAGAATAGAGTGTCATGGCTTTGGAAGTGAGAAAGTAGATCAAATTCAAATGCAACCCAACTCTGCCATTATTCCTGTCTGATCTCAGCAAAGTAGATGAGTCTGCCTGCAGATTAATTTGAGCATTTTAAGAATTGTTTTCTTTTGTTTTGTTTTTAAGGGTCCAGCCAGAGATATGGATTAGAGCACAGTGGTAATAGCCTGAGGACCAGAATTCCATACCCAGGACCTACTTGGTAGAAGGAAAGAACCACCTCCCACAAGTTGTCTTCTGACTTCCTCGTGTGCACTAGGGCGCCCATGTGCCCACACATACATATACACACATACACACATGATAGATGGGGGAAGAGGGAGGGAGAGAGGGAGGGAGGGATGGAGGAAGAAAGAAAGGAAGGAAAGAGGGAAGGAAGGAAGACAGGCAACATATGCAAACCACTCATTGTACTAGACCATAAAACAAAATCCAGGGCATTTTATTTTTAATCTCTGAAAGTGCTACTTTGGACTCCATGTGCAATTACATTTTTTATTAAAGCTGGCAGAGTCAATTTTTTTCTCTAGTGTTGAGAAAGTTAGGGAATGTTGTTTATTTGCTTTTTTATTTCACTTGCGACACATTTTTTATTCTGATCTTAAATTATAACTTTATGCTAGTATGCACATGACTTACAAAATGGCTACAAAAGGATTAAAGGCAATAATCCAATTGATTGAGTTCAAAGAAGCCCTTCTGGAGGCAAAAGGCTGGCAGAGATGTAAACAGGATCTCCACAGAAGTTAGAAGAAAGAAACTTGTTGACTCTAGCAACAGAGTCAGAGCTGACCTGATCCTCAGGGCTGGTGTCCAGCTGCCAGAGGAGGGAGGTACAACACCACAGAGGCTATAGAGGTTAACTGAAAAACCAGGTTCGGAAGGACAAATGAGCAGACAGGAAGCAATTTAAATAGGCCACGGTCAGCAGTGAGGGCTGTGCCAAGCTGACACATCTGGGACATTAGGGACTGATTTGCCTGCCAAGCCCCTGACACACACATGGGGTGGTCAGATGTCAGTAGAACCACTACCATTGCAATGTTAGGTGTCCTCTTTATGGGGTCCAGGAGAGGGTGCTGCACACTTTCCTCAGTCTGGTGTGTCTGATGAGTTCTTGGGCCTGGTTTTCACGATATACCCATGTGCTCATACAATTCCAATTTATTTTGTTAAAGTACAGAGTAATATACTCTTAAGAATATGATATTTACTAGTTTGTGTTTCATGAGGGTGCTGGAGAGGTAGGTAGTGGTGTCTATATTAACAACAGAGAACAGTGTCATTAAGCCTCTGTGTTTGTAGTGAAGTTGGAGTCAACTGCTATTTGTAAAATGGAGTCACCCAGAGTAGGACACAACCTCATCTCAACAGCATGAAATAGGAGCTCTGTAAGGGAATAACAGCTTTTTAGAGAATAAGCGGTGGGCTGGAGAGATGGCTCAGTCACTAAAGGCTAGGCTCACAACCAAAAATATAAGAGAATAAGTGGCATCTTGGGTCATTACAAGTAGAACACAAATTAGATGGAGGCTAACTACAATTTAATCTATTTTTTAATGTACTTTATGAACAAAATAGTTGAGAGGGGCTCTATTCATACCCGTAAACACAAACAATGATTTCATAGTCACTTATAAAGGTACTTTCATGATTACTTCAAGGTTCATGTTGGGAAAACAAGTAAACAAGGGGTCTGTGCCTTGCCAAAGCCAAAAGCTAGTCAGAATACACACACACACACACACACACACACACACACACACACACATATGTAATTTATATATATGTAAATTATATATACATATATTCCTTAAATAACACAAATACCAACAAAATAGAACAGATAGCAAAGACTCAGAGACACATGACACTGTGAAAGGAAGCAACCCCCCACCCCATAAAAGGTAGATGATATGACTAAAAATAATTTAAAATAATCAATTTATATAAGCCCATTGAAATGCAAGAAGACATAAGCATCTAAGTGAAAATAATAAATAGACCAAAAGTTTAACAAAAGCTATTTTAAAGGACCAGGAATCCAAAAACTGAAGATTACCAGGAAAGAATTAAAAATTGGTAGAAATATTCAGCAGCAAACTTAGGCATACAAGGACAGATTTTTACCTGGAAAATGTGAATATGATGTCAAATGCAGCAATTGGAATATTGTAATAGTGATCGATAAATAATGTTAGCACCAGTGTAAAGACTGGTAAAATCCTAAGTATTAAAAGAAACTATATACTTCACATATCATATGATAATTCATTAATTCATATATAATATTAACAAACTGTATGATGGTAAAAACATAAAAATATTCATGGGTACTGGGGTTTAGATAATGAACACCCTAGCATAATTATAGATTATAAGTACAGTTTGTATGCCTTTAAGAAATGGATGAATCATAAAGACAAATCTGATTAGAGGATGTAATTGGGTTGTCAACTGATGGCATGGGAGTTGTAAAAGGGTGTGTTTTATCCATAGCCCTTTTCCTGCTCCTTGTCTTCGCTCTTTGGCTAGCATGTGGTTAGCAGCTTTTCTATAACATCTTGCCATGATGTCTGCCTTACTACAGGCCTGGAAATACTGAACTAAGAGATAGTGGACTGAAACCTCTAAAACCATGAACCAAAATAAATCTTCCTCTATTGAAGTTATTTTTGCCAGATCTTTTGTTGCAGAGCTAAAATCCTAACTAATGTAATAGTTTGCATGAATTTCAAAGTAGTTTTCTATGTGTTAGCTTAGATTTTCAATATTCAATAAGAGAGAACTGGCATACACGTTTTATAACCAAAGAGTTAAATATGAAGCAAAGTGGCCTTGTTTCCTGTGGGTCCTGCATGTTCAGATTATACAACAACAGTCAAGCAGTACAGGCAAGAGCAGTTTCTTGCCCAAATGGCTAATCTTGCCATGTTGAAAGCAAACTCCATAATGAGTTTCTTCGATGCCCATCTTCCTCTCAGACATAATTGGTGCTGCCAGGAGCAGACATTTCTCATTGTCAAGAAAAACCCTAAACCATTTTAAATGCCATTTTCTGAAGGCCTTTGAAAGGTTTGAAGATTGTCTATCTTAAATACATTTCTATATATCTATAAAACCTAACTTACCTAACTATAAATTCAATTATAAGTAACTATCTATAGTCTTTATTCAATTATGCATTACGTTTTAAAAGATCAGTATAAGCACCATACTTAATCAAGAGGAGAAATATACATATGACAAAATTGACCTTGAATTTGTATCAATAAATGAAAAACAATACCCATACCATAATTCACCTTTTTACCATTAAAAAAGATTGGCTGTGATCATTAACCAATTATAAACAATCCCATTTAAGTGAAAACAAAGGTTTATTAACAAGATGGGAATTAGGACGTCGCTCATTCCAAACTGCTTCCTGCTGGAAGGGGGCGCTGTTCACACCATGGGGATCATGACAAAACTCAGAAACCTGTATAAGTCCGTATTTTCGGGGTCTGTAAGGCTGCATCATCTTAGCTGTCTCAGTCGTTGGAACACCTGGTCCACTGCTTCCGGGGGTCTTGGTTCGTCAAACCACAGAAGCCTGGAAGGAATCCTCAGCTTTTCATTTACTGTGGAAACATAAACTAAAACTCCTATTCCGAGTAACATATCCTTATACTTAAATTTTGAAGTCAAGGCATTTTCAAAAGATAGAAGTTGGATTAATTCAGCAGCATTTATAATCAAGTGTACTTTAGCAGCTGTTCCTTCCTTAGCGATCAAAAAACTGAAAAACACAATAGCATACAGTATCCAGACTCTCTGTGTATTTTCCATCTTTACGTGGCTTATTTATTTATGTATTATTACTTTATTTATTTTACTTTTATTTATTTTTCTTTGAGACAGGATTTCTCTTTGGAAATCTGCCTGCCTCTGCCTCTGGAGTAAATCCTACCGGCATGCGCCACCACAACGCCAGCTTTTGTATTTATATACCACTTTGCCGTTTCATTTTCTCTCTCAATCTCACGTATATTTTTAAACACACCGTAAACCTTTAGAGATTTTCTTCATCCAAGTCTGACTTTACTGTAAATCTTTATGTTTTTCTGGCCACGTGTATTATCTGTAAAACCGCAGCTGTTTTAAACTGCCGTTTCAAGATGGCGGGCATAAGCTTGATTCCAGCTTACCACCTCAGTCCATGTTGACATCCAGCAAAAGCTGTCACTTCCAATTGTACATACACACCTTTTAATCATTAGTAGAGCCTCTTAAAACAACCTTGTTGTTTTTGTTTTTGTTTTGTTTTTTTCTTTTTATGCCGAGTCAGGAAGACTCCAGTAAGCGAGCTGCGTGAATCTCGGCTTGTGGCTAGCAAAACAGAGCACACCTGAGAAAAATGTTGCTACCAAAATCTGTGCTTCTCTCTGTTCTTCTGTTTCTAAAATTCCTTTAAAGCTTTTGCTATTTTGCATGGAAATTCATGATCCCACTCCTGACACCATTCTGTTAAGAGAAGCTTTTTCTTTGCTAGCTGCTTTGGTTTATCCCCCGCCAGCCGCCTGGGCTCTAGAGCCGCATCAGTCCCAAATAAACACACAGGAGGCTATATTAATTATGAAGCTGTTGGCCTTGCTAGTTTCTTACTGGCTAGCTCTGACTTAAGTAATTACCCCATAATTGTTAATCTAAGTATGTCTCTTACCGGAGAATAGTTCCGGGCTCCTACCCCATGGCGTTACATGTTGACTCTCTTGTGTTTCTCCTTCCCAGAGTTCTCCTGGACTCCTAGTCCCTCCCATCTAGATTCCCTATAGGCCAGACAGTGCTTTATTGACATAAGACTTCCCCAACACCCTTATATCACCTGTTTCCTGAGACCTGCATCACTATGACTTCCTTCCAGTCCTTGTCTAATACATACTCATCCCTAAATGTATGCATTCCTCCAGACAAATCTGACTCTATCTCTCTTTTCTGCCCTCTGCATCTGTTCATCTTGTCCTTTTATGGCATTGACTATTTTTCTACATGAGTGACCTGTAAGTCTTTGCAATTGCTAATGGCTCTTTCTAGGCTCATATTCAAATTCACCCCATGCATTGTTGGATCTTGGACATCTCCACCTGGATATATTGCCAACCTCTTTCTTGAAGTTGGAGTTTCTCTTCTGCCTGGTTGTTTAGCCCCAAATAAACACACAGAATTTTATGTTAATTATACAATGTTGGGCTAATGACTCAGGCTTCTTATTGGCTAGCTCTTTCTTAATTATTATCCCATTTCTATGAGACTATGTATTGCCATGAGATTGTGGCTTACCTGTAATGCTCCAGCATGTTACTCCTTCAGAGACTACCTCGTGGCTCCTCTCTGCCTCCTCTCCTCAGCATTCTCCTAGTCTGGTAGCCCTTCCTATACTTCCTACCTGGCTACTAGCCAATAAGCATTTATTCACCAACCAATAAGAGAAAGATATATTCACAGCATACAGAAGGACATCCCCCATCACTTTCTAAAAATTATTTTATTAGTTTTATATGTGTAAGTATTTTGTTACATGAAAATGTGTGCACCAAGTGCACACCTGGTGCCTGCAAAGACCAAAGAAGGTTCAATGCCCTTGGAATTGGAGTTACCAACAGTTATGAGCTACCATGCATGTGCTGGAAATTGAACCTGAGTCCCCTGGAAGAACAGTCAGTTCCCTTAACCACTGAGCCATTTTTCCAGTCACTCTTGCCACTTTTGAATTTTTGTGTTCTTCTCTCATGCATTACATCTAGCTTTGCAATTCCTCCTCTGTCCACACCTCCCAGTCCCTCCCCATACTCCCTTCACCTTCAGATCCATTCCTCTCCTGTTCCCTTAAAAAAAGAAAAGAAAAAAGAGCATGCCTTCCAGGGATATCAACCAAACAAGGCATAACAAGTTACAATAAGACTAGGCACAAACCCTCATATCAGAGCTGGATAAGGCAACCCAGTAGGAGGGAAAGGGTTCCAAGTGCAGGCAAAAGACTCAGAAACACTCACCCCCACTGTTAGGAGTTCTACAAGAACACCAAGATACCCAACCATAACATATTTGCAGAGAACCTAGCTAAGACCCATGCAGGCTCCATGATTGCCAATTCAGTCTCTGTGAGGCCCTATTAGCCCTGCCAAAAGTTAATTCTGTGGGCTGTGTTCTTATGGTGTCCTTGACACCTCTGGCTCCTCTTATGCATACTTATTCCAAGTACCTCCAGACCTACTCTCTTTTATTAGTATCAGTACCTTCCCAGACACTTGATAAAACTTGATAAACACCTACCTCTTAGTTCATTTTGCCCTTCACAGTTAGGAAATCTCCCAACTTTGATACGAATTATTGTCTCAGGGCTATTCCAGTATTTCACCAGTTTGAACTGTAATGACCTATGTGGATCATGAACAGCCTTCAGAATGGTCACTGTCTTTGCACATCAGTGTAAATGACATACAGCTCCCACAGTCACCCATTACTACAGTTTGGCCATGCTACTTCCTTGGTTGACAATAACAAGTGATTCCTCAGTTGCTGTAAAAGAGCAGATAGCACATTTTGTCCTTTTAAAGGGATCAGACACCTAGTAGATCTCTACTTCTCCATAGGTACTCCTGGAATCATGCTGACAACCAGATACACTTCTAGTCATATCCACTGTTGAAGTCATGCATAGTGTCTTCATTCTCAAATCATTTCTTCTGAGATTTCCTTCATTCTCCTTGAAATTTCAAATCTTAGTATACTTATTTATTTCTTGGCTGAAAAGCCACTTTCTTCAAGAAAATTTTTACTTTCATGTCTGAAATTGTTTTAATATTCATTCTTCTTCTACTAGATAACAGATCCCTGTCTACCAGCAAGTATTCTTAAAAGAATGCCACATAGTTGCTATGACAATATAACCCATAATAACCAACACCTGCCCTGTGTATCTATAAACCCATTGTAAACTTTTAAAAAGCACTTGCCAGGCAAGAAAAATTGTGAACAGCATAGGGTAATAAGCAAAATAATTCAAGATTATAAGAAAGCAAAATGTATCCTAATAAAACATACAGAATTCACCTTATAGAAAATAATAAACAGCATACCCATGAACCTTTCAGGAATATTTAGGCACAATCCTTCTTGAGTCATGAGAAAACTTGGAATACACCTGACTGTCACACCCACTCTATGGAAGCATCAATTAGTTCCCATAAACAATACTCTGCAAGCACATCTCAGAGACAGAGAAATAATTTTAGCTCAATACCTGACCACACTGGTGACTTCCATAGCTGAAATATGGTGCCTTCTACCAGCACTCCTTACACGCCAGCATTGAGGATGCGCTCAAGCACAGAAGGAGGCAATGTCTTGAGTGCTACAACTAAAGCAGCTGATGTCAGACTGAAAACTTTAATCTTAATATTGCCAGCCAGAGTGAAGGAACTTTTGCAAATGTGACAAAGCCAGGTAGAATTTGAAATTCCAGCAACAAATTC
The DNA here is from genome assembly GCF_017639785.1 of Mesocricetus auratus. Taxonomy (NCBI): domain Eukaryota; kingdom Metazoa; phylum Chordata; class Mammalia; order Rodentia; family Cricetidae; genus Mesocricetus; species Mesocricetus auratus. The sequence goes on along the minus strand of NW_024429190.1, from coordinate 25,882,185 downwards.
TGTGTTGCATCATGGGATGCCATAATGTCAGGAATCAGCCCTTTTATGTTAATGTGCAATCAATTTAGGGCAGATTCCATACCTCCACAAAATTAGATTATAACTAATATCTTGGCACTGTTTTCAGAGCATCATAACATATTTTCAGAAAAAGTCTGCACAAGAACTATAAATTTGCCTCCAGGCATGTAAATGTTTTTGCATAATTAACTGAGACAGGGATCATGGTGACTCACTTCACAGAACCAATCCCAATTAGGGAGCTGAGTCTTGAAAGGTTGTTGGGGTTTTTTAACCCAAGTGCCCACAGAATTTACAGTTGCAGCTCTCTTGTGACATTTTGCTTTCCAGATAGACTCAGGAATAAAAAAGCTATGAATATGAATGAAGAAGGAGCTCGAGGTATCCCAAAAGATGCACTATGTAGCCAAAATAAGTCTTCACCATTTCTTCAAGAGACATAGCTATGCTTGACTATTTCTGGAAAGAAGTTTCTCTCTATTATATCTTAAAATTCTTATTGCTATGATAATAATTTAAAGTAAAATAACTGGACATAGTCAGAAACTGCTTCTTTTTCTGATTTCCTAAACTCAATATATTTTCCCCTCCATGGGAATTATCTCTTTAAACTCCACGGGTCTAGATAATCCTTTTTATGCCAAAGTGGGAGGCATTTCAACACTTAACTGTTTTGTGCATGCATTGTCTTATTTATAAAGCCTGTGTGTATTCTACATCTTTACATTTCCCCTTCCTAGTTTGGCTTGCAGTGCTATTAAGCTATATTTACCAAAGACATACATACCTATTTAGTCACACACTTCATATGCTGCATCTTACAAAGTGCTCTGTCTGAGACATCATTTTTCATTTTCACATCAAATTGGTATTTATCACAGGCAGATAATGGAAGCACCCCTACTGAATCTCTCCCTTCAGATCTGTGCATTTGGTTTCTGTTATAGGAAAGTATCCACTGAGTTGTTCACACAATGAAAAAAATTAAGAAAACTATGAAGAAATGCTGGATTAGAGAAGTCTCATTTTGTGTTTACCCTCATATAATGCCAAATTCCAAGCATCTTATCATAATTCTTAAGTTTAATGCTTCACAGTGGACTGAAGTTGCAGGGCAGATCTATTAAAACCAAAAGTTTTATTGTTATCTGATTTTTAAAATTCTTAGTGAATTATCAAAGTTTATTTCTATGACTATCTCCAGTTATCATTGTAGTCCTTCTAGATGAATATTATTTGAAACAAACCACTCAAAATAGTCTAAGCAAGCAAACAAACTGGCTCTGATTGCTGGGTGGGGGAGTTTATATAGCTCAGAGTAGTAGTTACACAGCCATAATTGCATGAGTAGAGTACTCAATGTCAGGTCTCTGGATCTCATTCTTTGTTCACCTCTGTCTTTGGCCCTTATCCTCTCCATTTATATCTCAGTGCCAACATTTTGGTATCTCCAGGCAACATCAACCCAAAAAAGCAATGCTACCATTCTTTAAAAGAATGATGATCTACTTCTGCTGCAGAATATGACTTACCCATAGGTAAGTCAAACCTCTATTCTTAGATATGGAGATAGATGGCCTTATGGAGGTAGAAGAGAAAACTGTTTTCAGAATCAAGGACATAGGTGGAATCCAAGAACAATAGCTTCCTCTGTCCATTAAAAATAGTAACAATGAGATTCTGGATCATACAAGGAAGTCTAACCTTAAGTAAATATTTTCTGATTAGTCTTTTAAAAGTTAAACTATTTTTAATATTTAATATGCTGTTGTCTCCTTCTCCCCAATATATTCATAAATCTAGGGTTTTTTCTCAAGTAGACAGATCTGGTCAGATCCTTAAGTAAATGTGTGCAAAGAAAATAATTTATTCACTGTCTAGGTAGGAACTGAGAATTTTCAAATGTGTTTTTAAACTCTGAATTCAGTTTGCACAGCAGTTCTTGGTCCTTTGCTCTCTCACTGAAATAAAAGTTTAAGAAGAATGGAATCAACACGGAGTCTTCAAGTATGAAATCAGATATGCATCCATCCAGATACAGAGTATACAAAATATTTCAATTGAAATTGATATTTAAGTTCAAGAAGAAAACTCAGTATTGATAAGACTTGGCAGGACAGAGACATGTATTTACAAGTATGCACTGGTGAAAACTGTTTCTTCAAAAGTCTATTCCCCAAAAGCCATGGCCACATAGCATAGGCATCAATTTCATACACTCACAAGTATCTTCTTTCTTATGTAAAGCAAAGTCAAACAAAAACCCCTTCGTTTTTTTTCAGGGTGCAGTACATTCAGAATAAAAGTCTACTATCCCCATCTCCCTTGAAACCCTATTTGCAGTCCCTGAAAGTGTGCATTCTTTCCCAGTTCCTCCTTTTGACTACCTGAAATAAAAATGTGAGTGTAAGAGCTGCAGGAGCCCTTTTGTATCAGGTGCTACAGACAAGAGAAGTCAAGGCCCATGATGACATAGAGGAAGTTAACAGGAGGCACAGTCCCTAGTAAAGAAGCTAAGATCATAAAACTGCATCCATATGGACATGACAAATAACCCTTTATTATATTAACCCACTATTGAAGGAAAGGTCTGCATGGCCAGTGGCCAAACATAATTTCTAACTGATAGAGAAAAGTGGATGTCAGTTAATAATACTTGTAATTCAGATCCAAGAAATGACCTTAAATCCACTCATCTTCAGGAGATATGTAGAAAATTTAAATAAGTAAACAATATAAATATAGGAAAGCCAATGAGAAAGTCAACATCGGATCATAAAACAGAATGCCAACAGGCTTGACATAGACACTTGGTAATCAATAATTAAGATCCAGTCTCCTAGTTTTTATTTCCTTTTAGACAGAGTCTTGATATGCAACCCAAATTGGCCTTGAACTCACAATCCAGATACTGAGTTTAGAAGCATGAATCCTCGTACCTAGCTGTATCTCTTCATATGAGTCTCTCACTCTGTGTCCTTCTCCAGCTTTTCCACTGACTTAAGATAAAACTGAAAGTCCTTAGCACAGCTGTTATGGCAAATGTTCTTCTGTTTATCTCTTAATCTTGCCTCTGCCTTCCTGCCCACATGACTTGTACTTCATCCAGCTTCTGAAATGTCCCCTTCACCCCCTGTCCTCAGCCTTGATTCCATGCCTGTCATATCCTCATCACCTTGGGTGTACCACTTTCTCTGCTTACTATAGATGTTCACAGAATGGCACAGTTGCTTTTAGATTGGAGATTAGATGTAGATTGCAGAGATAGTATTTGGGATGGACTTGAGTGATGAATAATATTTAAAAGCTTAGCCAGCACCGAACAAATGCATATATCAGATACAGAAATATCATGAGCGAATACAGAGAAGCAAGGAAGCAGCTACGCATTAGAAAAAAAAGCTTCATTATAACACAGAATACACACATAAGAAAACCGTATTACAGACATTTCTAAGTGTTTAACTAATAGTTAAAAGGATATTTAATAACGCCCTATGTATAGAGCCTTTTACTAGTCCTGGCAAGGTAACGGCAAAGACAGGTCTTTGGAGGAATTCACATGGCCATATGATAGTTGATATAAATAAATTCTTGGCAAATATTACTATCTCCATACATAGTATCAGCTCAAGGAGTTTCTAAGCATGATAATTCTTTTAAATAAAGGCATTATTTAACTTAAGATTTGGAGAATATTTTTATTTCAGATAGCTTTATATCCAAATTCAATGGTATGAAAACTTGAGATTCATATAATTTAAGCAATGTTGTTTGAGGTCACACAGATATGTTGACAACATTCTATCCATTACATCATGCTAAATACAGTTTACTTAATTTAGTGGGCAAAGAGGTGGCATTGAGGGGTTTCAAGTAAATAATGGCATACGATGGGCTGTGTCTTAAGAAAATGAATCTATTCATGTGGTAGTACAAAGAAAGAAGGGATGGCAGAGGGACCAATTAGGAAACCGTTACAAGTCCAAACTTGAAATGATGCTCTGAGAATTGGCTGTTTCAAAAAGAAGGTCTAATTATGATTTTTGTCTGTGGCGGCCATTAGTTCTTCTCATCAAATAAATTCATCAAATATTCTTCATCCCAACTGTAACATGTGGTTTTGATCTTCTTTTCCCAGGAAATCAACAGTACTCAGTGAGCGTCTAGTGTGTACAGCCAAAAGAGCCACAGAATTACACAGTACAGAAGGCACGTGGCTGTGAATGGCTGTCAGCTCTGCTAGCTGCAGCTGATGTTCTATACTCTGGTATCCACTCATTCTTTTCTCCCTTCACTTCATTGGTGACTCAAACAACAGGAGTGAACTTTATCCTCTCTTCCTTGCTGCTTCACACCTCATCAATATTTCACAATTATGTAGAGCTTAATAATTTAAGATCCATGTGCAATATGGAATTTTATGCAAATGTGTTGCATATGTTGAATGATCAGGACTGTCTCCAAGGCTAAGTGAAAAGTGAAGAAAAGCCAGAGCTTGCCCAATCCAGATTCTAGTGATCTTGTACATGTGGAATGAGACAGAAAAGAGCAAGATAACTAACTGAAGGATAGAGCATAGAAAAAAATGACCTTCTAGGCAAAAACCACTGAAGAGCAGATGGAAGCATGGGCAATGCCAACAAGGGTCACACTTCAGACCATATACTCTGCTAACATGAATTCACCTTTTGCCCTTTGTAACATGTATTAGCAAAATCATCAGAATGAAATATGTGAGGCAGTTTATAAAGAGAAAACCTTAACAATTCTTGAGTCTTGGTCCAAAATCTGGTTGTTCCATGGCTTTGAGTTGTGAGAGTGATAGTTTATGGCTACAACATGTGCCTGTGCAAACCATATATTTCATTATTTGGGAAGTAAATGAGAGAGACACAGAAAAGTACTAGTTTCTCAAAAACATCACTTTTAGGGACCTAATTTCAATGACTTCATGACCTTAGATATGTCCCTGCCTCCAAAAGGTTCCATATGTCTCAAGAATACCACCTTGGGGATGAAGCCTTTATGCATGGTAGTGCTCAGGGAGGATACTACCAATCATAGCATCATATTTCCTAAAATCCTTGTTACTTTCCCAAAGAATAATCCCAACTTGACTGAGATTAAATTACCTTATTGGCAAATAAATAGTATAAGTAAGCTGAAGCTGTATTCTTCTACAGCCAAAATCACAGGTAGCATAATTTCTTGAAAAGTCTAAAGCCTTTAGCAGGTTCCTAAAAGACCTCTGACTAATAGTTCACAATAATGTTCCTTCTCAGTCCATTGCTTTCTTTGGATTGTGATTATGGTACCCACTGCATGATGTCAAAGCAATTTAGAAAGGATAGCTGAAGAACAGGGAACTCTCCAGCCATGTCTCCTACCTTAGAGGGAACATACAAGTTATGCCTATGAGAGACATGAGGTTGATCTGTGAGCCAATCTCCAGTTGACTCAGGCCAGGCTCATTAAAACTCTACATTCCTCCAGTTCAGAGGTCAGTAGATGGTTTCTGTTAAGGGAATGGCAGAGGAAAATTTGGGTTTTCCCATACTAAAATGTATCTGTCCTAAGTCTTTATCAGAATAAGAACTTACATACAAGCTGGGGAGTCAGAAGCGTGGCAGGCTTCCAATCGAGAAGAGGAGAAAGGAGATTTGTTTCTCTTTCACTTCCTTTTTTCTCCACCTGTTCTAAATGTCATTCTCCCCTCCCTTAGGGCAGATAGCTTTGTGGTGCTCACCCCTACAGAAACTGAGAATGGAAAAAGGAAAAATGGAATGGACAGGGGGACAGAAAGAAGGTGAAGGAGGGACACTGAGCGTGTGGCAATTAGTTTTGCTTTTCTATTACACAGCATGGTAATTAATGGTTAAAACAATCTATGGTGCATACTGAAGAACAAATGAAACAGTATGAATTACCAGCACATAAAAGGGATTAGTGTTTGAAGAGACAGAAATGCTTGCTTTCCTGTTCTGATAATTACGCATTATGTATATGCATCAAATTACTACAATGTACCCCATAAAGGCATATAAATATGTTTCGATTAAAAAACCCTTTGGTGGTTCTTTGTCAAAAATCAGGCATTCATAGGTGTGTGGATTAATATTAGGGTCTTCATTTCAGTTGGTCTACCTGTCTGTTTTGTGCCAATACCAAGCTGTTTTCATTACTATAGCTCTATAGTAGAGCTTGAAGTCAGGGATGGTGATGCCTCCAGATCATGCTGGAGAAACCCACAAAAGCAGCTGACCGGAGCAAGTGGGAACTGGCAGACCCCAGTCTGACAGCTGAGGAACCAGTATAAGGCCGAACCAGGTCCCCTGAAGGTGGGTGTCAGTGGGGCTTCTGGCAGTGGAACCGGCATTTATCCCTAGTGCACAAATGGGCTTTAGGAACCCATTCCCTATGGAAGAATACTCTCAGCCTTGATACATGGAGGAGGACCTAGGTCCTGCCCCAAATGATGGAACAGTCTTTGATGATCCCCCATGAGAGGCCACACTCTCTCTGAGGAGTGGATGAGGACAGTGGGATGAGGTGGTGGAGAGGGGAATGGGAGGACAGGAAGGAGAGAGAACTGGGTTTGGTGTCTGGGTCAAATATTTTGGAAATATATTTCACCCTGCCAAGAGTTCAGGAGAGCCCAGGATTTCTATTGATTTTTTTAGATGTCAGCTAGTAGCTGCTGGACATCCAGGCCTACATGGAAAATGGCTCCTATCTGAATAACAATAGACTTGGGCCAGGGAGAGTTGCACCCACCCTGAAAACTGGGTGAGATGTGTTGGTATGGGATACATGCTGGTGTGGGGTGCCTGAAGACCCGAGTACATGCTGCCAAGGCGTATCTTCAGGATTAAGGGAAATAATTGCTATCAGCCCTTTATATATGATAATAGATGCCTTCTGCCATTGCCCCCATCCTTGGATGGTTACTTAAGATGATCAATCAATAAACTGGGTGTCTTCAGTATTAACTGATTGCCCTCCTTTAATGATCAGATGTCTCTGTCTTTTCTTTAACATCATTGGATACCTAGACTTCCCTCATCTACACTCCCCCACTCAGGAATGAAACCGGGCTGTCCAGCTGGTTCCAATTGCAGCCCCAAAGATATATGGACCATGATAAATGGTCCCTCAAAGTAGAGCTAATACAGACAGGCACCTAGTAAATGGAGTAACAATGCATGGCTAACATAAATGGCGCCAACAGACTAGAATGTAAAATAATTTTAAATAAAAATTAATTTTAAAAAGTTAAAAAAGTGGATTTGAGAAGGAAACTTGGTTGCTAGGAGGTAAACGCTTTAATGTTTTTATTATTTGATTCTAACAAATAGAAAAAGTTGCAGCATTTTGCCATGATGGGAACAGGGCACAGGAACAGTGTTTCTCTGAGAACAGTGAGTACAGCCTAGAGCAGGCAAGGCCTTGCTCTGCACTCTACATTGCAAAAGCAGCACCACACTGCCAAGGGCTTTGTATGCCTTTGAATAAAGCATGCCCCTAAACCCCACAGACTGGAGATAACCCATCAATTCCAAAAAATGATCATCAAACACTGCCTGTGTTATGAGCCCTAAGCAAAGCCAGCTGCTCAGGAGTGGGATTTTTCTGGCTGTTGTAGAGATCTCAGGGGTACAAAGTGCTGCTCAACTTCTTAGAAACCAAAAGTGTATTATTGGATTTGAATTAATAACTTTTTGTGTGTGTGTCTCTCTGTCTCTGTTTATGTGTCCTCCTCTCTCTGTCTCTGTCTCTTGGTGTCTTCCTCTCTGTGTCCCTCTCATTTTGTAGCAGTGAGGTAGGCAAGTATGTTCACCCTAAGGTTGCCTCTATAGGCAAGATTTCTCTCCTGGCCACAGTGACAAAATGCTCTTTGTTACTCTTTTTTTTATTTTGCGGATACAGTGTGAGACTTTGGTGTGCTATCAGAGGAAAATATAAAATACTCCTTTTCTCTCTCAACTACCTTTCTGTGTAAAGTCAGATTTCCCTTACTTCAACCAAAAATAATGTTATCAAACACATTGACTATGGGGGCAGGTCTTAGTGTTCAGCTTATTTCTGCTAAGTCAGGCACCAAAGAGCTTTAAAAACCTCTAGACTCAGCCGGGCGGTGGTGGCACACGCCTTTAATCCCAGCACTCAGGAGGCAGAGGCAGGCGGATCTCTGTGAGTTCGAGGCCGGGCTGGACCGATAGCCTCCGAAACAATACAGAGAAACCCTGCCTCGTAAAAACCAAAAAAAACAAAAACAAAAACAAAAAACAAAAACCTCTAGACTCTTTTACATTCTGAAAAATAGCAGAGCTAAAAATGCTTGAGAACTCCTAGTCTAATTTAGGGCAGGAATTGAAGAGTAAATAGTTGTTGAATAATTACCCAAACAATGATGAACTACTAAGAGTCATCCATATCTAATCATATGGAAACAAGTTAACCAAGGATTTATGAAAATGAAAAAGCAAATCAATCTTTTGTGGATATTTAGAAGGCAAAGTCAAATGTGGAGAGGAATGCAATCTGAGGCACTTTCACTGAATGACAGAGAGTGATTCAATGGACAATAGACATGACTTCTTCACCAGTCAGAACTGATGCTCCCAGATATGCCACTTAGAGTGGCCTCCCACTGAGTCATGTCATGTGACTGAACAGCAGATATTTGGCAGGCATAAAATAATCAAAGACTCAGGCTGGAGAGATGGCTCAACCATTAAAGGTTAGGCTCACAACCAAAAGTATAAGAATCAAATGCTGAAAGTGGGCTTGTGTATTACAGCTGTTAAATGGCAGTTGCTCCAGGAAACCTGAAATTACCAGAAGAAAATCCCAGACCAGCCTGTGAATAAGATATATGACCCAAGCACCCTCATCTTGCCTAGTGGCCTGTCTGATCATAAATGTATTATAATCATGGAGACATCTTTATCATACATGTTAATCACACACATGTTAGCAGGTCCAGTCTGCAAAATGAAGGAATACTGCCAAAGTCATTGTGTTTTCAAGTGAGGTTTGTTAAATATCAACACTAACCTGACCAGTGAGTTTAGGGTGAGCAAGATCTCAGACAGCCATTGCTCTGAGACCAGTACTATTATCTTACATACCCAGGTCTTTAAACAATAAAGATAAAACTCTATTTACCTCCAATTCTGCTCATTGAATACTACTCAGAGGGTCGGCAAGTTCTCCATTGGTAACATGACCTCAAACACTCAGAGCTTGTGAGATTCCTAACAGGCTTCATCCCACCAGTCCTATGAAACAAGTAAGCACTGCATTGTTCCAGTTCCTACTGCCCCTCCTGGCTTCACAGAAGTCTACCCAACTCTTCCTCTGTCTCATGGGACTCTTTCCTTGACCATCTGTGATATTCTTAGGCAGGTTTAGGCAGAAGTCAGAAGAGCCCCAGGCTCATTCTCCATGTTGTATGGCTTATGTCTGAAATACTCTTATTCATCTAAGCCTAAACTCTGCAGAAAAATATATAGGCACATCAAGTCTTCTCTAAGCCTGCCTGTCTTACCCTCCATTCAGTGATGGTCAAGAGAAGAAGGCATGCCCTAAGTGTGAACTACATGGCTGATAAAGTTTCATAGTATGCATATTGAAACAGTAAAAAGGGTCTCTTTCACTGTTGGGTGAAATTTATTTTAATGATATGTTTTATTTAGCTCGATATATCTCAAATTTATCATTTAAATGTGCAATCAACATAAATACTAAAATTAGTTTGCATTCTTTATCTTATGTGAAATGCACTCCACCAACACCAAGCTGTCAAGTGATGTACATATGGAAATTTATTAAAAAAATAGAAAGTAGGTTCTCCCTGTCCTACTGCCACTTTCTTTATATTTGGAAAGTATAACAAATGTCACTTAGTCATTTTTTTAAGTTATAGTACAGCTCGCTTTTGTATTTCACATCTATCTTCTTTCTTCACTCAAAATTGTATCATCTTAGAGAAAGAACAGAGATAGTGCAGGTACCAAGCACCACAGAGACATATGAAAAGCAGTGTCTGCCAAGCATTGCTGGAGCCCAGCTATCTACATAGCCTAAGTTGGCTGGGGCCTTGGTCTGCAGAATAACGGAGTGCTTCTCCTAAGGACTCCACAGCTGGAGTGTCAGAGCAGAAAAGGCAGATGCTGGCAGAGCATGTCAAGGAGCCCAAAGAGCAGAAAGCACTGACAGAGAGTGGTCCTGCTGATGAAGCCTAGGACACACTAATGAAGTGAGATTTTTAGAGCAATAAAAATAAAGTCAAGTCTTTCAGGAATATGAGCCAAGTCTTGTAGCCAATCCATCTCTTATTTACAGAAATCAATAAATCAACACATTATATATTTAGTGTTCTTGAGTATGTTACAGAGAACACAAATAATACTTTCCTCTTCAAGGAGCTTACATCCTAACTGGAGAAATTGAATTAATGAGGAAATCAATACCTGTTACATAAAAAATTTTGTTTAATCATATGCCATGCATTTCAAACATTTTAGAAGTATAATGAATACAGGAGCTTGGATAGTATATTCTTATAGCCTAAACACATAAGCAGGATGACAACTGTTTGGCTTGTTTCTCTGAAGCAAGTACCCATACACACAACTATCATATCCTGTCTGATGGTTATACCAGACAGACATGAATAACAATTGTCAGACAGGATATGATGCTATCCATCTATTCTTGTGGGGTTATGGAGGACTCTGACACTTATCAGATGGGAAGAATACGGTCCATAATGAACAAAGACAAGCTTACATTTTCATGTTCAAATGAAATGCTTCCATATGTGTGACCTATCTATCCTCACATGGAACATCTAATCTAATTTTAGATAAAAACAGAACAGAAAAAGATACCTTGACAATATATACACAAATGTGTATTAGAAAATTATATAAAGACAAAATAACTATGCAACATGTAGATAGATGATAGACAGATTCATGATAGATAGATAGATACGTGATAATAGATCTATATGTGATAGATAGACAGATTCATGATAGATATTAGATCAATAGACAGATAGGTAAATGACAGAAAGATGAACTGATATTCATAAGGATCCTATGAGAGCATTCTCATTGTTTTATTTTGTGGAATTTTTTGTCTGAAATTTTATTCAATCAACCATGAAGATTTTAAACCATATGCAAGACATTTTAAAAAATAAAATGTGGTGCACTGTGTTTTCCTATGGAGAGGTATTGTTAACAAAACACTTTAAGCTATTAGGAAAGATAACATGGTACACTGTTAAGGTGTCCCTAGATGGTGTGATCATTACTTATTCATTGTGTTATAGTGGATGCATTTCCTCTAGGAATTATAGGCATCAGAGAGTGAGGACAAGTTCCTGGAGCCTCGCCCACAGAAATGTAAGCCAATTGTGGGGTTGTTCTCAAAAGGGATTTTTATATAGTTTTGCCACAATTTGAACAGAGGCTTATACTGGGAGTATTCAGTGTGTGTTTAATAAAGACATATAGAGGATATATGGTGATGATGGTTAAACACACTGCCACCAGGGAGACCACTTTTGTTCACAAATAAAATGGCAGAGGGGACTGAGGGATGGCCAGTAGTTGAAGTGCCTTCCATGTAAGTCTGTGGACATGAATTTTGATTCTCTAGAACCCATGTAAGGCTGAATGGGGTAGACGACATCTATAATCCCAGCACTGCTTCAGTGAGATGGGAAGAGGAGACAGGAGAACCATTGGAAACTGCTGGGTCAGCTTGCCTGACAACATGCAGCAAGAAACAACAAAGGATAGAGGCTCAGACAAGGAAGAAGTTTAAGACTGATATCCATGGTTGTCTTCTAAGTTTCATCTACACAAGACATTGCGGGAGCACCTGAACTCTTACACAAAAACAAGCATATGCTAACATACATAGAAACAGAGACAGGGAGACATAGATAGAGAGACAGAGAAAAAGACTGAATATTTTGTAAGTTTGTCCCTATTGTCATCAGGGGAGCTTGTGTGGTCTTGGTCTAATTTTATTCACACTAAAACACAAAGCTCCCATGGGCATTGTTAGAGCCAGGCCTTTCCGGACAGAATGAAGATAAATCATAGAGCAGCATCAGAAGCCACCATCTTACTTCCTAAAGAGACCCTTCCCAGAACCACCACAAGCACATCCTTACTTCCAGACATGCCATGAAGGTTCTAGCCATGACCTGGCCCCAGGCAGCAGGAGTGCAGTTCCTGCCTAGAGGGGGGAGAGTACAATAACTGACTCTGTGGCACCATTTCTTCCTTCCACGTCGGAAGAACACTTCCTTTGTCACCTCTTTCTTGTACTCCCCCATTCTCCTTTTCCTAATATGTCACAACTTAATCATGCTTAAAATACAACAAGTAACAAAGCACAAAAAACCTAGACTATTATAACAGTCCAATAAAATATTAATTATTTTATGCACTAGGGGTGCTTTGTGGAAAGGATTTAGAAGTCAAATTAGCAGTTTTTTTACTGATCGATTATCTCAGATGGGCAATAATGGGAAGAAAGTCAAAGATAAATCTCAGGTTTCAATAACAGTATATATATTATCTCTTCATCAAATAGTGTATGACATTGATCTGACAACCAGAGAGCCTGCATGGGACCGACCTAGACTCTCTGCATGTGCTGTAGTTGTGTAACGTGGTCTCCATGTAGGACTCCTAGCATGTAGGACTCTGTTGCCTGATTTGGAGACCTATACCTCCTTCCATATTGCCTCATCCAACCTTGGTGGAGGAGTGGATTCTTAGTCTTAGTGCAGCTTGATATACCATGGCTTGCTGATAGCAGTGGAATGCCAGCCTATATCTGAAGAGAAAGAGTAAAGGAGGAGTGGATTGGTGGAGGGGAGAAGGAAAGTTTTAGTTAGGATGTAAAAACAAAAAAATTAAAGAATAAGAATTACTTTAAGTATTAAAAAAGAAAAGACATTTCCTATGTGAAGAGTAACTGAAGACAAGCCAGCTAACCAGGCCATTGCCATGCAAAGAGACTCAACATCGAGAGAGCAGGCACAGGAATTAGAACAGTAGAGAATCCACTTCAGAGAGAATAGCAGAAGAAAAAGTCAAGATGAAGGATTGTAGAATCCCTAAGCAGACAAAATAAAAAGCAAATGCCTTCTGTCAGGAAATTCTCTCATCAGGTGATCAAACACCTAAGAGATAATGGATTCAGACAGAAAGGGTACAGCAGATGAGAGCAATTAATCCCACGGCAACCAAGAGGAAACACTAAAGGGAATGCAGAAGCTAACTACCTTTTTTATTTCTCTCCTTCACTCCCATCTTGGCCAAAGGATAGTGCTACCCACATGTGGTTAATCCTCTCTGGAAATGCTCTCTCTCTCTCTCTCTCTCTCTCTCTCTCTCTCTCTCTCTCTCTCTCTCTCTCTCTCTCTCTCTCTCTCATACACACACACACACACACACACACACACACACACACACAATCTCCTAAGTGATTCTAAGCCTAATTGAATTGACAGTCAAAAACAACTGTTAGAGGCTGGGGAGACAGCTCAGGTGTTAGGAGCACTCATTGCTCTTACAAATCTTACAAAGAACCTGGATTTGATTCCCATCACCCACATGGTTCACACCCACCTATAACTCCAGTTACAGGGGATTCTGAAACCCTCTTCTGACTTCCACACGTACCAAGCTTGCAAGTAGTATGCATGCATATATGCAAGGAAAGCCCTCACACATAAAAAGTAAATAAATCTAATTTAAAACTTTCAAACTTAAAAAAAAACGTAAGATAAACACTATTTAAAAAAGAAACACATAACTGTCACAACATGCTTCTAGCCATAATGAAGTTTGTTTTCAAATGCTAGTCTATGGCATGAAAAAAAATCAGTTAGTTAGGGGGGTGGTAGAGAGGGAAAGAAAGAGCCTTATTTTAGGAAATTGGATAATGAAATCATTATGATTCAGACGTGAAATCAGATGGGCTCAAATGCTAAACAAAAGTTTGGTCTCCAGCTAGTGGTGCTGTTTTAGGAGGGAGAAATGCCAGGTAATGGGGGAAGTCAACTGAAGGCATGTTCTTGGAAGCTGCACCTTACATCTGGTGCCTTCCATCTCCCCTCTAATTCCTGGGTATCACAAAGTAAGAAACTTTGTTTCCCATACTTTTCTCCATAATTTTCTGCCTCACAACCCAAGAACAATGAGGCCAGCAGACCATGTACTAAGCCCCTGAAACTGTAAGCAAAATATATCCACCCTCCTCCTTAAGTTGTTTTATGTCATGCATTTTGTCAGCAATGTAAAACTATTTATCACAGAAGTTATGGAGGATTCTAATCATACAGTTTACAGAATAAGCCAGTGGGTTAGAGAAAATGGAAAACCAGATGTGACAGGTCAAGTCTGGAGGATGTCTGCTGCAGAGTTCTATGACCTACCATGTTATAGTAAGCAATATGATTTACTTAAAGTCCACAGATATCAATGTAAATCTCATCTAAAAATGTTCTTGTGGAAGTATCCAGAAATTCAGAACACATACTATGTCCCACTAGAGTGCACACAAAATTAACCACCTCAAATGTAACACAACTCACTTTAGACCCAGTACTCAGTAGCAAACAGCATGTGTGTCTCTGGATCAGCCTCTTGATCAGGTTGAGTATGAGATTCTTACAGAAGTTCTGGGCTTCCATCAACAACATCATTCAGAAGAAAGCGGAATTATTTTAAAAAGGAATGCCCCCCTTAAAAAATTAAAGAGTGCTACAAGTCCCTGCTGACTTCTGTCTCCCAAATTGGTCAAGTGTTGATTCTTAGGCCAATAACTGCCACAGAAGATGGACATACCTTTGTTCATTAAACTCACGGAGCTGGCTTCAACAACAGGATAGATAAATAATTTCTCATTTATGTGCATCACTGGAGGAAGGTCAGACTTGTTGAAAGAGTGAAGACCCTGTTTGGACACACTATTGTGTTGGGAATAGTTAAATAAACACTGTTTGAGCTAGAGAATGCAAAGCAAATGACACAGTAGAATAAAAGTTTTATAATGTTTTTTAAAAGCTTAAGGAAAGCAGTCTGGGATCTAGATCTGTCCCCTGTTCTGGTAAGTAGAAGGTTGAATATAAGCAGCCCTAACAGCATTTGCTTTGGGGAAAATATGTTTGTGGAAAAAGCAAGGACTTGATGACTCTATGCACTAGGAATGAAGTAAAAAGAAACATCTTCCCAACTATAATACATAAATAAAATAAATTATCAAAATATATCTCATACCCAAGATATTCCATGCCTCCAAGACTATCAAAAGAACTGAGAAGTAGACAACAGTAAGTTGGATTATACAATAAGAAAGCCATCAGACACACTTGAGCGGTTGCCCAAACTTGGAACATGTTATCTTCTTAATGCATTCAGTTATTCCAAAAAAAGGCATATACAAATCCCCCTTGGAAGAGTCTGGTAAAGGTGACAGTGAATTCCTGTCTTTAGACTCAAAGATGATGAAAGTTCTGGAAAGTGATGATGGTGACAGTCGCATAAGCATGCAAATACACTTAACACCACCAAACTGTCAACTTACCCTAGCTATTAAACCCCCAAGTCATGTGCAGCTTGTAACCAAACCTGGCCAGTAGGAAAGATGAGATAAAGCAAAATTAAGAAGATCTGATGATGAGTGACAAACTATGATCTGAAATGAGGCACAAGCAATTATGTTCCAAATTCTAGTTATTACAGCCAGTCAATTTTTAACACCAGAAAATTGCTCATCTGTTGTATCCCCTACCATGCACGCTTTTAAGGTATAAGCATGAAAGTTGGTTCTTAAGTGGTGATAGGGTGGAAGGCTGGGAGGGATGGTGGGGGGGTGTGGGTGGAGGGGAGGGAGAGGGAAATGGGATTGACATGTGAAGCAAGCTATTTAAAATTAAAATAATAAAATAAATAAAAACAATTTACATTTTGATAGACTAAAAGCTAGTATTAATGTTTTCCACCAAAGACTGTTAATCCTAGCTAAAGGATTCTAGAATAGACTTCAGTCCTTGAATCTATTCTCTTTAATAAGGCAAAGGACTGGAAAATATTTCTTAATTATCTAAGTGAAAAATCCCACAAGTCACACTGTAGCGAAACAACTCCCTCAAAGTTCACACGCCACAAAACTTTAAGGGCTGCCATTTTCTCAAGTGGAACCCAAATATAACTCCTCCTGTGTATTCCTAGACCTACTGTGGCATCTGAACATCTAGGCTCACCTTGCCTCTCCTGGTCCTTCAAATTTGTCCTCTATAAGACCATCAAGACAATCTGTCTGTTGGATAAGTAGCTAAACACATAATAGGGACCTATGCTAGGACAGAAGTTGTAAGAAAAAGGAGAGATGTGTTTGAGAAATATTGACACCCCCTCTGTTTCTGTTTTTGCCTCTACATCTCTCTCTCCAAATAAAAAAGAATATACCGTCTTCTCAGCACCACATGGAACCTTCTCAGAAATCGACCACATACTTGGCAACATATCAAACATCAGAGTACAAAAAAATTGGAATAACTCCATGCATCTTATCAGACCACTATGCATTAAAATTAGAATTAAACAACAACACAAATTGCAGAAACCCTACAAACTCATGGAAATTAAATAATGCACAATTGCACTACTCCTGAGTCAAAGAAGAAATAAAAAAAGAAATGAAAGACTTCCTACAATTCAATGAGAATGAAGACACAACATATCCAAACTTATAGAACACTATGAAAGCAGTTCTAAGAGGAAAGTTCATAGCACTAAGTGCTCACATGAAGAAACTGGAGAATGGTTACACAGATGAAAGCTCTAGAACACAAAGAAGCAAAGTTACCCAGCAGGAGTAGACACCAGGAAATAATCAAATTGAGGGCTGAAATCAATAAAGCAGAAATAAGAAAACAATACAAAGAATCAATATAACAAAGAGTTGGTTCTTTGAGAAAATTAACAAGATAGGCAAACCTTTATCCAAACTCACCAAACGTCAGAATGTGAACATGCAAATTAACAAAATCAGAAATGAAAAGGGGAACATAACAACGGACATTGAGGAAATCCAGAGAATCATCAGGTCATACTTTGAAAATCTGTACTCCACAAAATTCGAAAATTTAGACAAAATGGATAATTTTCTGTATAAATATCACTTAGCAAAATTAAATCAAGGACAGATAAGCAATTTAAATACACCTATAAAACATAAGGAAATAGAAGCAGTCATCAAAAGTCTCCCAACCAAATAAAGCCCAGGACCAGATGGCTTCAGAGCAGAATTTTACCAGAAATTCAAAGAACAACTTATACCAATTCTCCTCAAAGTATTCCATACAATAGAAGCAGAAGGGTCTTTGCCAAACTATTTTTACGAGGCTTCAATAGCATTCATAGCCAAGCCACACAAAGACACAACTAAGAAAGATAACTTCAGACCAATTTCCCTCATGAACATTGATGCAAAAATACCCAATAAAATACTATCAAATCAGATCCAAGAACACATCAGAAAACTCATCCACCATAATCAAGTAGGCTTCATTCCAGTGATACTGGGATGGTTCAACATACAAAAATTTATCAATGTAATCCACCACATAAACAAGCTGAAAAACAAAAATCACATGATCATCTCACTAGATGCTAAAAAAACCTTCGAAAAATCCAATACCCCTTCATGATAAAGGTCTTGGAGAGATCTGGGATAATAGGAACATACCTAAACATAATAAAAGCTATATATAGCAAACCAACTAAATGAAGAGAAACTCAAGGCAATTCCTCTAAGATCAGGAACAAGACAAGGCTGTCCCCTCTCCGCATACATCTTCAATATTTACTCAAAGTTCTAGCTAGAGCAATAAGACAACAAAGGGAGATCAAAGGGATACAAATTTTAAAGGAAGATGTAAAACTTTCACTATTTGCAGATGATATGATAGTTTACATAAGTGACCCAAAAAACTCTACCAGAGAACTATTACAGCTGAATAACACCTTCAGGAAAGTTGCAGGATACAAGATCAACTCAAGAAAATCTGTAGCCCTACTATATACAGATGATGGAAGGGCTGAGAGAGAAATCAGAGAAACATCACCTTTTACAATTGCCACAAACAACAAAAATACCTTGGGGTAACATTAACCAAACAAGTGAAAGACCTGTATCACAAGAACTTTGAGTCTTTTTTTGTTTTGTTTTGCTGTTGTTTTATTTTTTAATTTATTTTTCAGTTTAAA
Organism: Mesocricetus auratus; assembly: GCF_017639785.1. Classification (NCBI taxonomy): domain Eukaryota; kingdom Metazoa; phylum Chordata; class Mammalia; order Rodentia; family Cricetidae; genus Mesocricetus; species Mesocricetus auratus. The sequence continues at coordinate 25,863,850 of NW_024429190.1, read as the reverse complement.
TTTAGATAAGAAACAAGGTTGCTTCACAAGTCAGTTCCAGGTCCCTCTCCTTTTCCCTCCCGTCCTCCCGTGCCCTCCCCCAAGAACTTTGAGCCTTTAAGGAAAGAAATTAAAGAAGACACCAGAAAATTGAAAGATCTCCCATGCTCTTGGATAGGTATGATCAATGTAGTAAAAATGGCAATCCTGCCAAAAGTAACACCCATCAAAATTCCAGCACAATTATTCACATACCTTGAAAGAGCAATTCTCAACTTTATATGGAAAAAAAGACCCAGGATATCCAAAACAACCCTGCTAAACAAAGCAACATCTGGAGGCATCACCATTCCTGACTTAAAGCTCTTTTATAGAGCTGTAGTCCTGAAAACAGCTTGGTATTGGCACAAAAATAGACATGTAGACCAATGGAATCTAATTGAACACTCTGAGATTAATCCACAAACATATGAACAGCTGATTTTCGACAAAGAACTTAAAATAATACAATGGAAAAAAGATAGCATCTTCAACAAATGGTGCTGGCATAACTGGATTTTGGCATGTAGAAGACTGCAGATAGATCCATGCACAGAACTTAAATCCAAATGGATCAAAGGCCTCAACATAAATCCAGCCACACTGAACCTCTTAGAAGAGAAAGTGGGTGGTACCCTTGAACAAATTGGTACAGGAGATGGCTTCCTGAACATAACATCAGTAGCACAAGCACTGAGATTGACAATTAATAAATGGGACCTTCTGAAACTGAGAAGACAAAAAGGCAACCCACAGATTGGGAAAAGATATTCACTAACCCCACATCTGACAGAGGACTGCTCTCCAAAGTGTACAAAGAACTCAAGAAGCAAGTCTCCAAAACACCAAAAGACCCAATTAAATGTGGGGGATTGAACTAAATAGAGAATTCTCAATAGAGACATCTAAAATGGCTGAGAGGCACTTGAAAAAGTGTTCAACATCCTTAGCCATCCAGGAAATGGAAATCAAAACAAATCTGAGATACCATCTTACTCTTGTCAGAATGGCTAAAACCAAAAACACCAACAACAGTTTATGCTGGAGAGGTTGTGGTGAAAAGGGAATACTCCTCTGCTGCTGGTGGGAGTGCCAACTCATACAGCCACTTTGGAAATCAGTATGGAGATTCCTCAGAAAAATGGGAATAAACCTACCACAAGACCCAGCAACTCCTCTCCTAGGCATATATCCAAAAGATTCACTTCCATACAACAAGGACATCTGTTCCACTATGTTCATAGCAGCATTATTTGCAATATCCAGAACTTGGAAGCAACCTAGATGCCCCTCAACCAAAGAGTAGATAGAAAAAATGTGGTACATTTACACAATGGAGTACTATTCAGCAGAAAAAAACAATGGAATCCTGAAATTTGTAGGCAAATGTATGACACTAGAAGAAACCATCCTGAGTGAGGTAACCTAGTCACAAAAAGAGAAACATGGCATGTACTCTCTTATATATGGATTTTAGACATAGATCTGGGGAGTGCAGCCTACAATCCCATGGCCAGAGAGTCTGGGAAGCAGAACCTTCATTCAATGGCTGATGGAAGCAGAGGCAGACTCCCACAGCTAAACACTGAGCTGAACTTGAAAAATCTAGTGACAGAGAGGAAGGACTGATGACCAAAGGGATTAAGACTGGGCTGGTTTAACCCCCAGAAACAGCTGATCTGACAAGGGTTAGCTCTTGAATCCCACACTGATACCTGGGATTCCAGCATGGGACTGATCAAGACCCCCTGAACATGGGTGTCAGTGAGGAGGTCTAGGTAATTGGGCCTTGAGTAGTAGATCAGTATTTATCCCGGGTATACAAATGGACTTTGGGCGCCCATCCAACAATGAGAGATGCACTCTCACCCTGGACTCTTGGGGGAGGATCTATGCCCTGCCATGGATGAAATGACAGACTATGGACACCCCCATAGAGGGCCTCACCCTCCCTGGGGAAATGAGGGGATATTGGAGGGGTTGGTGGGGGGGAGGGGAAGAAAAGGGAGAGGCACCTGGAATTGATATGTGTAGCAAGCTTGTTTCTATTTAAATTTAAATTTAAAAATAAAAATTAAAAAAAGAAAAGCAAAGGCGACAACAACAACAAAACAATGGAATCTTGAAATTTGCAGGAAAATGGACGGCACTAGAAGAAACCATCCTGAGTGAGGTAACAGTCACAAAAAGACAAACATGGTATGTACTCACTCATATATGGATTTTAGACATGGATCAGGGGAGTGTTAGCCTATAATCCCAGGGCCAGTGAGTCTGGTAATCAGGGAGGTTCCCAAAAGATATGCATTATACCCCAGAGAAGTGGAAAGAGGCAAGATCTCCTGAGCAGATTCAGAACATGTAGGGAGAGGAGAGGGAACCAGGAAAAAAAGACGGGGATAAGAGGAGGGTAGAAGAAGACATGGGGGAGCAGGAAGTTTGAGTCTGGGTAAGAATAGAGACCAGGATGTGAGATACCATGATAGTAGGAGTCATTATAGCTTTGAGGAGAGAGCTGGCACTAGTGAGATTTCCAGAGATCTTTAAGGATAACACCAATTGGAAAACTAAGTAATAGTGGAGAAACTACATTAATAGCCACTACCTGATGATAAGGTTGATGACTACCTTATATGCTATCCTAGAACCTTCATCCAGTGACTGATGGAAGCAGAGACAGATACTCACAGCTAAACACTGAACTAACCCCCTGGAACCCAGTAACAGAGATGGAGAAGTGATGAGAAAAGGGGTCAAGACCATGCTGGTGAAACTCACAAAGACATCTGACTGGACAAAGGGGAGCTCTTGAACCCCAGACTGATAGCTAAGAGGCTAACAGGGACTGATCCAGACTCCATGAATGTAGTATAAGTGACAAGGTCTCAGAAATCTCTGGGGCCTTGGGTAGTAAATTAGTGTTCACCATGACATACAAATGAACTTTGGGAGACCACTCCACATGGAAGGATGCTCTCTCAGCCTAGACACATGTGGAAGGGCCTAGGTCCTGCCCTGGATGAAATGACAGACTCTGGAGATCCCCCCAAGGAGGGCCTCACCCTCCCTAGGGAATGATGTGGGGATTCGGCTAGGGATGGGGGTGGGGGTGGGGCTGGTGGAAGGAGAAGTGTGGGGAGCTGGAATTGACATTTGAAGCATGCATGTTTCTAATTTAAATTTAAAAAATAAAGGAACTAGCCAACAAAAAAGATAATCTGTCTGATGGATGAATAGATAAACATATCATAGGGACCTATGCTAGGACAGAAGTTATAAGAAAAAGGAGAGATGTGTTTGAGAAATATTGATACTCCCCTGTTTCTGTTTTTGTCTCTGTCTCTCTCTCTTTGTCTCTCTCTCTCTCTCTGTCTTTTTCTCTCTGTGTGTCTGTGTGTATGAGAGAGAGAGAGAGAGAGAAAGAGACAGGGGGGCAACATGTATATGTGCATGCAGAAGCCTGAAGAAGACACTGGTGTCCTGCTCTATTACACAGGGTTTCTCACCGCATCTGAAGGTAGACAAGCATCCAAGAAGTCCCAGATGAGCTCGTGGAAAAATAATTTGCCCATCTTCAAAGACAGGAGCCAGTTCCAACTAAGAACAAATAATATAAGAAAATGTATGGTTCTTTTTATCTTCATTTCACCAAAGCCAGCACAAAGTAGTGCCTTGAAGATGAAGGACGAAGAGGAGGAGTAGGAGGAAGAGGAAAAGAAGGAGTAGGAGGAATAGGAGGAGGAGGAGGAAGAGAAGGAGAGGGAGAAGAAGAAGGAGGAGGAGGAAAAGGAGAAGGAGAAGGAGGAGGAGGAGGAGGAGAAGAAGAAGAAGAAGAAGAAGAAGAAGAAGAAGAAGAAGAAGAAGAAGAAGAAGAAGAAGAAGAAGAAGAAGAAGAAGAAGAAAAGTAAGCAGGTTATACCAATAATAGCAAAATGCTACCATCCAATGACCACCAACCATGTATCCAGTCATCATGCCTGCATTATAGAATTTAATCTTCCAGAAATCCCATGAAGTATATTTTTAAAAAACACCCTAAGTGTTGATCCCTAAAATAGTACATTCAGGCCCTCACAGTGAATGGGTTGCATTGGAACACATGAGGGATTTCCATAGACTCTAATGCTTCATTCATTCCAGATGGCACTGCTGCCTTTTACAAATTAAACAGGAAAATGGAAATCAGTCTACCACAAGATCCAGCAATTCCACTCTTAGGCATATGCCCAAAAGATGTACCCTCATACAATTAGGACATCTGTTCAACTGTGTTCATAGCAGCACTATTTGTAATAACCAGAAATTGGAAGCAACCTAGATGTCCCTCAACTGAAGAATGGATAGAGAAAATGTGGTATATTTACACAATGGAGTACTACTCAGCAGAAAAAAATATAGAATCTTTAAATTCTCAGGAAAATGGATGGCACTAGAAGAAACCATCCTGAGTGAGGTAACCCGGTCACAAAAAGACAAACATGGTATGTACTCACTCATATATGGGTTTTAGACATGAAGTAGGGCATTTCCAGCCCACAATCCCACCAACAGAGAGTCTGGGGTGCAGGGAGGATGCTAAGAGTGATACGGGACAAGAATCTCCTAATAGGATTGAGGGGGGAGAAGGGGAGGGCAGAAGGAGATGTGAGAAAGAGAGGGGGAAAAGATGAGTGGAAAGGAGGTCATGGGAGAACAGAAAAGTTGGGTCAGGGTGAGAATAGAGGAGAGAAGGATGGAAGATACCATAAAAGAGATAACCATTATAAGTTGGAGGAGAGATCTGGCACTATTGAGATGTTCACAGATCTAAAAGAATGACACCAGCTGGCACTAAGCCTACCTTAAATGCCCTCCTATTATCATGAGAATGATGACTACCTTATATGCCATCCTAGAACTCTCATCCAGTGACTGATAGAGGCAGAAGTAGACACCACAGCTGTGAACCGAATTGAGTTCCTGGAACCCGTTTGCAAAGAGGAGTGATGATCAAAGGAATCAAGATCAGGCTGGTGAAACCCACAAAGGCAGCTCACCTAAACAAGGGGGAACACATGGACCCCAGACTGATGACTAAGGGGCCAGCATGGGACTGATCCAGACACCCTCCCACTGAACCTGGGTGACAGAGAGGAGGTCTTGGCAATCTGTGGAACCTTGGTGAGTAGAGCAGTACTTATTCCTGGCATATAGAAGGACTGTGGGAAACCACATCACGTGGAGGGATGCTCAGCCTAGACACATGGGGGAGGACCTAGGCCCCACCTGGGATGATGTGACAGACTCTGAAAATCCCTCATGGAAACCCTGGCCCTCCCTGGGGAGTGGAGGGAGGATGGAGTAGGGGTGAGGGGTTGGGAGGATTAGGGGTAGGGGAGGAGGGCAGGGAGAGGGAACTGAGAGTGACATGTAAAAAGTTAAATAAAAAATATGAAAAAAAGAAAACACTCCATATTGAAGCAATTCCTTATATTGCTCTCTTACTAAATAAAACACGGGAGTTGGATATTGGGTTAAAAACCTGAGAGATCCCAAGAACAATGGAGGAACCATCAGCTGACCCTTCCTTTTCACACTTCCAGGTCGAAAAAAAAGCTCTTGAATCTTTCTAAGACCTTCCCTACTACTTCCTGTGCCCTCCTATCTCAGTCCTGCAAGATCTCTATGGCTAGTTCTGGCTGGTTGAATGTTGGCTCCATGATGGGGGATGTCCTTCAGTATATATGATTCTCTTATTAGTTAATGAATAAAACACTGATTGGCCAGGAGCCAGGCAGGAAGTATAGGCAGGGCTACCAGACAAGGAGAATGCTATGGAGAGAACACAGAATGAACCACTAAGGAGACTCCGTGTTGATCCTGAAGGAATAACAGGTCTGGGCATTCTCCAGTAAGCCAAGACCATGTGGAAATACTTAGATTAATGGAAATGGGTTAATAATTAAGAGAGAGCTAGCCAATAAGAAGCCTGAGCCACTGGCCAAATAGTTGATAATTAATATAAGCCTCTATGGTCTAAGAGGCTATGGAACCAGGTGGGACAGAAACTCCATCTACAGCTCTGCCCTCTGACTTAAAGTTTAACTTTATTGGCAGTCTTAGAATGTCAGTGCAAACAAATCCTGCAGTGCCACATAATGCAAATTTCATTGAAATACATCCAAGATATGGAACTCTATATCAATTTCCCTTTACACTAGTCATGCAGGCTTTCTCCTGGCTGCTGAGATGATTACACTTCCAACTATCAGAAGATGTGCTATTGTAATTTAGGTCTCCCAAAGAACAGAAGGCCTATAATAGCTTCCTTATTCACAGACCCAGAGATAAGCCTTCTTTCCAAAAGACTGAGGAAACGCTTAGAAGTCTCAACAGACGAAAAGAAAAGGACAGTTGTGGGTGGAGAGAACCACTGTCAGAAAGCCACCATGTCTCTTCCAGCTGGCTCTGTGCAGGTCTTGCTAAAGTCAGAGGGATGTAAAGAAGAGGTCATTGTACCCTTAGCCTAAGTCTTCAGAATGTCTATGAAGTGCAGTGAACAACTAAGATTTGATGTGTAATGTGGAGTTGGGTACAAGCTGTATCCCTTACAAACTATTTCTTAGCCTGTGTCTCAGTTTCCTCATCAGTGGGCCATCAAAGAGAGCCAAGTAAAAATATCATTAATGAAAGTAATTAACACAGAACCATGTATGAGACAGTCACTCTACTTTAGAACACTGCTTACAAAACTGCTTTATTCAAAACTAGGCTAATAGCATTCTGGTTGGGAACAGAGTCACTTTGGGGAGAAAATTCTATAACTATGATTTGTAGAAAGAGTGGGTGTTTTATACTTTATGTTCACAATTAAACTTGTTGTATTAAAGGTTCTGAGAGTTGTTTCTATATTAATGAGTACCCCCTAAATTTATTTCACCACTGAGCTTCTATTTGAGTCTTAAAACATCAAGTTACATCTACCAAACACATATGAAGAGAGGCTGCTTTAAAAATCATATTTTAAAGGAGATTTTCAAAGGAGATTTTTCATTCTTTTCTACAAATGGCACAAAGTGTCAGAAAGAAATCCATTCTTTCATTATATATATATATTACCTTTATCCAAGACACCTAAAAATATCCAGAGACAAATTGCCAGCTATTGAGAGAGGCAGGCAGATCTGATACTCATATTACAAAATCACAACTGCTTAGATCCAGGAAAAGATTGAAAGCAACAATGAAAAGCCACAAAAAAAGACACTGACACATATATCATCCTCTCAAGATACAAGGGCAGGCACGAGTCCTCAGTCTCTGAGCCTCCAACCTAAGAGGTACAGGAAAATATAAGTGGCCCAAAAAACACATCTTGGAATTGAAACTCTGTCTCAGCCACTCACAACACATCGACTTTCTCCAAACTTAGTTTTCCTGAAATGAGGCTAACATTATGTTGGCTAGATTAGAGTGTAAATGGCAAACAGAATAGGACATGGTCAGGGAGTGCTGTACTGAACTGAAGCATTGGGAGGATACATACTCCAGTTCAGAACTACACAGACCTTAACAATTACCTATCACAACCTCTCATTTTAAACATGCTGGTCTATCCAAAGCCACATCATTTGTTTCTATGAACTCTGATCCTAACTGGGTCCACTGACTTTTAATCCAAATGTGTTTTTACTGGTTCTCAAATATCTGCATCATCTTCCCTTTGTTTAATATCCAGTGAAAATGGAATTAAGATGAATACAGTCCTGAATCTCGAAGGTAAATATGAGACCCTCTTATCTACTCTATTCAGGTTTAAAGGAAGTTCTAGCTAATCAGACTATCTTTCTCACGGAAATTAAAAAAAAATTCTCTTCACAAAAAGGTCAGAGAGTCCTGATATATGCTCCACATAGATTAATGACTTCCAAATCATGTGAAAGCAATACAGCTCACCTTTGAAACTGGGCTGGACATAATTTCCTCTGCCTTTAATGACTTTGGATTCCCACATTGCTTCAAGGCAACCATGCTGAATATCAATCATCAACACACTAAGGGCATAAACGAACAGCCCCACTAAGAGATTGCACTGTGTGTGCAGGGCTGGTTAACAGAGACCTGGGTTAATGAAAATCCAGGCTGCAAATGAGCACTGCATAGAGATTTATGACCAGTTTCCAGGAACCCAGTCATTTACAAGATCTTGCACCTCTGCTGTTTTTTTTAAAGATAGGCTATTGCTTCATATTATAAGTTCAAAGTCAGCATGAAGAAGTAGAAATACAAATTAGATGATTCTTAGAACCTCACAACTTGAATGAAGAAGTCTTGATGGCAATGAATTCAATTTCATCCTTGAAATTAATAAGAATAGGAAGCCTAAAGAGTAAACACACTTACCCAATCTGAGGCAGAGTAGAAACATTCCTTCCATAAGATGCAGAATCCCACATTTGAGTTTTCACTTGTCACCAGGAGGGCTCAGGGATGATACCCAAAATTAAGGATGGACATAGTGAGAGAATAATAAATCTTTATTACAACTATCACAGAGATCAAGGAACATCTGTTTCTGAGACTGAAAATCACCACTGTTTACCATCGATCTGTTCCTTACTGTGTTCAATCCACCCATCCAAGTCCAGGAAGTTCTGTCAGTTAATGGAACTGAAGTCACAAGCTCCTAAGGACTGGGAACCATTTGACCCTCAAATGCTTGCTGCTATTTCACAGTTTGCTTTCACAATTCAACAAAGACAGTATTGAATATACTGCCTTCCCCTAAGTGTGAATGGCTTCAACATTCTCTGTCACCCACTTTTCAAACCAGAAATTTAGAATTTATTTGTAATTCTTCCATCTTATTGGTCCACTCTTTTCTATGCAGAATACCTACTGACTTCTCCCCCACTGTCCCTTTTAAACTTAATCCTACCCACCACAGCCACAGTTCCAATTCTCATTATCTCAGATAAATTGAATCAACAGCAGTTCTCCTCACTTAGCTGCTGTCAACTCTGCCCCATTCTCAATAACATTCATGTTTTCATGCAGAATAAGAATAAAATTTCCTTATTCTATATCCTTTATCCTTCTACTAGCTTCTCTCTCTCTCTCTCTCTCTCTCTCTCTCTCTATATATATATATATATATATATATATATATATATAGTTACACTCCAGGAATATCAAGCTGTTTATGGTGCCATGAGGCACTCTGATACTTAACACTTATTTCTTTAAGTCTCATTCCTGTAACTCTTTCTTTCCCCTCCTTCCTCAACTATATTACCATAGTGTCTCCCACTCATTATCCAAGATTCCAAAGATCACCTTAGCAGGAACCTATACCTGACCCTTATATTCATCCCTTAAGATATGACAAATCCCAGTCCTTCACAATGCTAGAGTGCCTTGACTCCCATCTTCTCTCTTACTGTGTGACAGCCATTCAAGTATCTGTTTCCCACTGTGTTTATAGCACTGCGTAGGGTCAAGCCTATATCTTATTTCATTGTTGTAGTCCCAGGATCCACCATATTCCTAGATTCTTAAAATGTTGAATTAACAATCCAATTAATTAATTAATTTGGCTAATTAATTAATTGTTAATTCCTATGTTTCCTGTCATTTCTAGGTAAGTTTTCAGGGGAACATCTGTGTCACCTCATGGGCCAGTCCTGGGCATAGAACCGTTAATATTGAGAAGAGCCCAGAAGGAACAGACATTTAACCCTGATAACCTCATATAACATTTCTTCCTCCTATTGGAAATAGAATGTTATTTTTTTTCTTCTTTCTTGGCACTAAGAGCTTTTTTTTCTGCTACAGATGCTACTGAACCATAAGGATGTCATAGAAGCAAGAAGAATTTGTAGGTCATTGTACAGCACCTATAGATTACACCCATGGATGGGACTGCTTTCTATCCTCAGCACAATTTTAGCAAGGGTTATTCCCATTTTTACAGATAAGAAAATTGAGACTCAGAAACTACAATATACACTATAATCCAAAGGGTAGATAAGTTAATGACTTGAACCCTACTATTTTGAGCTCTTTACATCTCATAAAAATAGTTTTATTGTGCATGGAATTCAGATCAATGTTGTCTTTAAATGAGATCTTGATTGCACTGTTCTAAACTGCAAGACATCCCGGCAGTGCTCTATGTTTGCTCCCGCCCACCCTGCAACCTCAGGCTGGCTGCGTTTCCTTCTCCTCAAGAGGAATAAACGCAATTTCCTTCAGACAAGTAGCAGATGTTGCCATGAAAGAACTCAAGTTTCCTGACCCTCTTCCTACTCATCAGTGCACAGAAGCAAGAAAGCAAATTGCATCCAAGTAGTCTTGTTAAATGGAAGGCATAACATAGGTGGTAGGTCAATCCTATCCAACAAATGCCCCTAAACAGGAATTTTTAAATGTTGAAGAGATTCTCAGGCCTCAGTCATGGGCCATTAATTGAAAGCAGTCTTGACCTGCCAAAGTTCCAACTATGTGCTCATATGCATACACACACACACACACACACACACACACACACACACACCTACCTTATCACTTTTATTTGCTTTGTGTTTTGTTCTTTGTAATCTTTTCTAAATATGTTAACACATTATTCCCTGTTACTTGACTAACCTAAACGACAGTTTTAATATCTCTATTTAACATCTCAGCAGAAGCAGACTTAGAGAGCCAAGTTTATAACACTAGCTGTGCACTTAGGAGGATGTAGTAACTGAATTGCTTAACAGAATTCTGGTTTTCCCTGGCCTAATTCTGTAATGTGTACTTAATGTTGTTGCCTCAATTTTCTCTTTCTGTAAAATGGCAAAGATACTTAGAACATTACAAAATATATTTATTATTTTTCTAGGGCTTTACATCTGCTTTCCCAGGGCAAGAGAATGAGTGGAGAAGGCATTTGAGTTGTTATCTGTCTATAGATCAGAAGCAACTCAACACTTGTGTTTCCATTCATGGGTGAGAACTAATTATATGTCCAAGTCCTCAAACGACGAGGAGCAAAAATGAGGTCTGTGAGTGTGTCAAAGAAGAAATAGCATAATTATGTCATTCTGGAAAGGCAGGAAGTCCAGCTATACCTTCCCAGTGACAATTAAATGAACAAGTTAGTTTGTATAAACTTTATATCAAACATAACATAAGCATACAGGAGTTGTTAATTATAATTACTGTTCTTGCATCCAAAGTAAAACTTAGAATTCTTGACATATCATCTAGTGGCTCTTCCTTAACTCTTACTTAGAGCATATTACTTCTTTTAATTTATTACATCAAATGTACCTCCCAACACAGAACAGCAAAAAAGAAAAAAACAAAAACAAAAAACCAAAACCAAAACCAAAAAACCTTGACAGTATAAGCTGTCGGTGGATACTGAATTATTCTTACAATTGTTCAAATATATAAAATATATAAAAATTAACTCCTCCTCATAGGAATAATAAACATTTACTTACTGATTTAATTGGCAGATGCTTATTAAATACCTGGTCCAGATACCTCTTAGCAGAATTCATAGAGATAAGTGAAGATGGTATGGTGGTACTTTGACTGTTTTAGTCACAGAGTTGATGCAGCAGAGTTGCTGGATTCTTGAAGAAAATATGTAGTATTTCCTGACTGAAAAGGCTGTCTGTAACTGAAGCCTCCTATCAAACAAAAGCAACACAAAAGCATCATGCAAGTCATAACCATTTCTCTCTAGACTTCTCACAAGAGAATCATCATACGGTGTGCACTCTGTAATAGAAGTTTCTCATTTATTGGGCAAGCTTAAATAATGAGAATATCAGACTTGTGAGACTGGTGACTCTCCTGTGACTGTCTTCTGTCCCCTCTGCACTGTGTCTTCTGGACTGATTCCTATGGTATTAAAACTAGACATTACAGTTATGCAGCCATCATAGCAGAGCTTAGAAAACAAAAGGAGGGGCTGGAGAGATAGCTCAGGGGTTAAGGATCCTAATCTTGTTTTTGTTGTTTGTTTGTATTGCTTTCCTTTTTGATGGTGGTGGTGTGCATGTGCATGCAAGTGTGACAGGGTTTCTCCCTTGTCCTGGAAGTCTCTGATCAGACTAGGTGGGTCCAGGGAATCTGCCTGTCTCCCTTTCTCCAGTTCTGGACTCACAAGTACACATTACCACACATAGCTTTCTCGAGCATTTGAGGATTGAAGTCATATCCTCATGCTTGCTCTACAACCACTTAAATGACCAAGGCATCGTCCCAGCCCACACAGAGAGATCATTAAGCATCTCCTTCACCCTTTTGTAGAAAATTATCCCATTGGATTTCCTGATCTAACCACTCCACCATGATTCCATCCTCTTTTCACAGTGGTCCATAGTGCACACCTGGCTATCTAATATTTGAAGCAACTTACTCTTAATTCTGCCGTGGCTGTGTGTATGTATTTCACAAACCCACTAGTTTGGAGGTTATGATTTCAAGGGATCTAACAGCAGCTCTCTGAAATTCTCAGCAAGGTTTGTGCAGAGTCCATACCATGCATGTAACATGGACTAAAAGGATATCAAGGTAGACTTATCTAAAGAAACACCAAAAGAACCCTGTAAATAAAGGAACATCCAAAGGCATCACCATCTCTGACTTCAAGCTCTATTACAGAAACATAGTCCTGAAAACAGCTTGGTATTGAAAAAAATAGACACATAGACCAACGGGATCGAATTGAAAACCCTGATATGGACCCACACACCTGCAAACACCTATTTTTGACAAAGCATCTTCAACAAATGGTGCTGGCATAATTGGATGCTGACATGTAGAAGAATGCAGATAGATACATATCTATTGCCATGCACAAAACTCAACTCCAAATGGATCAAAGACCTGAACATAAATCCAGCCACACTGAACCTCTTAGAAGACAAAGCAGAAGGTACTCTAGAATGAGTTGGTACAGGAGACTGCTTCCTGAACACAGTAGCACAGACACTGAGATTGAAAATTAATAAATGGGACCACCTGAAACTGAGAAACTTCTGTAAGGCAAAGGACACCGTCAACAAGACAAAATAGCAGGCCACAGAATGGGGAAATCTTCACCAATCCCACATCTAACAGAGGGCTGATTTCCAAAATATACAATGAACTCAAGAAGCTACTAACCAAAACACCATATAATCCAATTAAAAAGTGAGGTATAGAACTTACTAGAGAATTCTCAATAAAGGAATCTAAAATAGCTAAAAAAAAAAACACTTAAGAAAGTGCTCAACATCCTTAGCCATCAGAGAAATTCAAATCAAAACAACTCTGAAATACCATCTTTTTTGTTTGTTTGTTTGTTTGTTTTACAAGACAGGGTTTCTCTGTATTGTTTTGAAGGCTGTCAGACCAGAATGACTAAAATCAAAAACACCAATGACAGTCTATGCTGGAGAGGATGTGAAAAAAGAGGAAAATTGTATGACTACTTTGGAAATCAGTATGGCAGTTTTTCAGGAAAATGGGAATCAGACTACCTCAAGATGCAGCAATTTGACTCTTGGAAATCTATCCAAAAATGTACATTCAACAACATAGACATATGTTCCGCTATGTTCATACAGCATTGTTTGTTATAGCCAGAACCTAGATGCCCCTCAACTGAAGAATGGATGGAGAAAATATGGTACATTTACACAATGGAGTATTAATCAGCAGAAAAAAATAAGGAAATCTTGAAATTCACAGGCAAATGGATGGAACTAGAAGAAAACATCTTGAGTGAGGTAACCCCATCACAGAAAGACAAGCAGGGTATGTACTCACTCATATATGGATATTAGACATAGAACACAGGACTACCAACTTACAATACACATCACCAGAGAAACTGGGAAACAAGGAGGACCCCAAGAGAAAAGCACATGATTCCTTGAAAAAGGGAAAAGGGACAAGAATCCTTAAGCAAATTGGGAACATGGAGGGTGGGGAGATGAGGGAGGCAGGGAAAAAGAGAAGGGGAGAAGAGGAGGAGGAGGAGAACAAGAGGGATCAGGAAGACTGAGACAGGGGAGGAATAGAGGACAGCAAGAAAGGAGATACCTTGATAGAGGGAGCCAATAGAGGTTTAGAGAGAGGTCTGGCACTAGGGAAATGCTCAGGGATCCATAGGGATGATCTCAACTAACAATCTATGCAGTAGTGGGGAGGCTGCCTTTAATGCTCTTCCCCTGTAATGAGATTATTGACTATTTGGTTGCTATACTTGAGCCTTCATCCAGTAGCTGATCAAAGCCGAAGCAGGCACCCACAGCTAAACACTGACCCACGCTCCTGGAATCCAGTTGTAGAGAGAGAGGGAGGAGGGATGAGCAAAGGAGCCAAGACCTTGCTGGAGAAGCCCACAGAAACAGCTGACCTGACCTAGTGAGAGCAGAGACCCTAGTCATAAAGCTGGGGACCCAGCACTGGACTGAACCAAGCCCTCTGAATATGGGTGCTAGCAGTCTATGGATCTCTAACAGTGGAGCCAGTGTTTATCCCTAGTGCATAAATGGACTTTAGGGGTCCATTCACTATTGCCGCCTAGATACATGAAAGAGGGCCTAGGCTTTTCCCCAAATGACGTGACAGACTTTGATGATCCCCCGTGGAAGGCCTCAATATCCTTGGGGAGTGGGTAGGGGTGGGTTCGGGAGTCAGTGGAGAGCATGGAAGGATGGGAGGGCAACAGAATTGGGGGATTGATATGTAAAATAAGATTGTTTCTAACATAAAATTTTTAAAAAGAAACAAAAGATTCTTCGGGGTCAGCTTTGTCTCCAAGAAACCCTGATACCTTTTTGCAAATGTTTCAGCTATCCAACACTCCAGGATGTTTCTACCCAATGTCCGCAGGTTTCTCTCTTTCTCTGTACACATGTGCATGGCAGTTATCCAGCCTCACTGACTCCCACCATGTTTTCTCTCACACAGCTATTTTCCCTAATAAAAGCCTTACCTATTTAGTCTCATATTCATCCTGCTTGCTCATTAAAGGACCTGAGTTAAAACAGTGCCCTTCTTTCTAGTTTGTGTCGAAGAACTAGCTTGGATGCAAGCTTCTTCCTTTATGATTGCTTTATTGAATGAACAAAACCCAAATGCATCACGTTTTCTCCTTCTTGCTACTTCAGACCTTCAAACTTACCCCACTCACCAAACATGCTCCCTGCATGTCATCACGCTATCCACAATGCACTCCACTGTGACATACAAATAACTTAGAAGACCTCCTCAAAAGAAAAAGGTAAACAGGATGAAAATTCACTTCTTCATAGGTCCATTACAGAATTGGGGCTACAGGAGAAATAAATGCCTCAAAAACTAAGACAGGACAAATGCAGAGGATCAAAGCTTGCAAAGAGCAAAGGCTGTTGAATGCAGAAGTAGGTAGGGACTTTGAAAACTATAATTGATAAACTACCACAAGCTTACCATGAACAGGCTTGAGGGAAAATGCTGAGATCCCAGTTGTAAGGAGGGGCTTGTGCTTTCATGAATTATACCTGCAGGAATCTTACCAAGTTCTCGTGGGAAATATCAGAGCAAATTCCCCTTTTGCTTATAATAGGAAAAGGGAAGAAATAATCATTTTGAAATATATCCAGGCTGTTATCTTATTCACAAATGCATAAGGTAAACTAATCAAATCCTAATTAGTAGAGGAAATGGGAACTATCCAGTGCTACCCTTGGCCTATCTCACCTCCATAAGAAAATCAGAAAGCTAAGCAACATCCACAAAGGCAATAGTTAGGGGCACATGTTAACTGGGAGAGCAAGAGTGAACCAGAAGACCATAAATGCTTTCCTTGTCTGCCTCTTACCATCTATATAGCAAGGAGACCACAACTAAGGCTTATAATGAAGCTGCTCTTTAAGACAGCAATAGCAGAAAAACAAAACAGCAACATCAAAGGGAAACGGAAGCCTCAAGTAACAGCAGCTGGTATAAATGATAAACAGGGTATAATCTCTTAACACATAAATAAACCTCATACTTAAAGCCTATTTACCTTAGTTTCTATTAGTCAATATACCATATCTAATATTCAACAAAAATACAAACAATAAAGCAAAACAAGGAAGAAATACACTATGATGACCCAAAGAAGAAAACCAGTGCTACTAGGGTTATACATCAGAGTTACCAGACCAGTTAAAATAACTGTGATTCAGACACTCACACCTGGACAATCTGCAGAGAGGTAGAGATTTTGGAGCTCTCTATCTTAAGTGGAACATCTTTATCAAATCTGTCGCCTAATGGCTCTGGGATCTACCAGGAAAAGGAAACAGAAAAATTGTAACAAGCAGAGGTGGTAGGTAACTCCAAGGAATAGTGTCTTCTAGATACAACAGAGCTGATACGAATGGGAACGGAGAGAGACTGTGGCATCACACACAAGACCTGCATGGATTCAACCTGATAAAAGCTGAGCACTGAGAAGGGGAAGTGGACACAAAGTTCTAGACTTCACTAAGAAGCTATTTACAATGTAGATCTTCTGGGAAAGGAAAAGAAAATCAGCTTTTCTCCAATGGCATGAAGCTGGATATGTCAACCAGATTTCAGGGCAGGGCCAGGAGTGGTTGACAGACACAAAAGGGACTCCATGATTCCCCATGCTCTTGGATTTGCTTTCATTTGGTTTGTCAGTTTTTGTCTTACTAGAGTTTTGCTTGTTTTGTTTTGTGTTTTCTTTTTGAAAGGAAAGTATGTTAAGTTGGGTGGGTAGGAAGATGGGGAAGATCTTGGAAGAGTTTGGATAGGAAAAAGAAAATGGTCAAAATATATATGAAAAATTATACCTTATCAATATTCTAAGTTCTGTAGCAACAAAAATAGGTACTATGCAAGAAGTGGGCAGTGTGGACAGACGGAAACTCTAAGAATCAAAGGAAATGCTAGGAATCTTAGTCACCGTGACAATAATGAGGACTACATCCACCAGTTTCCGTTTTGGCTAGGAGTGATAATGGGCTTAAACTCCAATTTGCAGTGTGTGAATAGAAGTGCTGTGTGCAACTTCCAGGTCACACTTCTTGAATGCTTTGAAGGGCTGTACTCTTTGTGAGAATTGTCATAGTCTTCTCCCCACTGCACTGTAGGATTGTACTGATGCCTTGAAGTTTTGTGTAGCCACGGGACCAGTTTTTTTCCAACAATGGAGGGAAAGTCATCTAACTGCTGAAGCAGGATTTTCCAGTTTGTCCTTTTTCTCACCACCGGTCCTAGAAGCATTGCAACTGCTGAAGACTCATCATCGTGTTGTGGAGCTTGAGGAACTTGAAGCATCAGCCAAGACACTTGCAGGAAGCATTTAACACAAGCAAAACAGGAGCCACCAACACTGAAACTTTTGAATTACTGTGGCACTCTCTAGCATATTCTAACTAGTATGCCCTGTGTTTCTTCTCTAGCTTCATGCTAGCTGAAGTGCAGACCTGGGGGTAAGCCATGAAATAGAAGAAATGGAATGGAAAGAGCCTGAATCCCTGAAGAATTCTAGGAACAGAGACTCGATAACAGCTCACATATTTTCATATATAAAAAATAAACTTAGTTTAAGCCTATGCAGATAAATTTGAATCTGTGCTCTACTCTACACTAAGACAAGTTTGTAATAGAGCCCTCCAACTGTTTGTTTACTTTTCAGTAGCAAGGCACCCTGAAACTCCCCTTTGTTACTGTGACAGCAAATAATTTGGATCTGTGTGTCCTACCAGGACAACACCAAATCTGGCAGATTTGGGTGAATCATTACAGGAAAGATTGAATAAAGATGAAGTCTGTTATCCCTCACATGATCCCAATCACTTGGGAAAAATTGATCACTGCTCCACCTTGAATTATGTTTGAAACCCAATGTATTTAAAGATACAACTAAACAGTGAAATGATCAATATTTCCAATAAGGATAAAGTCAAGGAAGTGGCCATCAGGGAACTCAGTGTGTATAATAGGATCTGTCCAAGATGGAGTTTAAAAAGCACAACAGAAACAAATACAAAGGCTCTGCTGAACTAGTTGTAGCTACAGTGCTTTAGATTAAGACACAGTCCATTTCCCCAAGTAAATCATGCACCAAATAAAGTCATTTTAATAACAGATATTCCCAAAGTCTTTGGGAAATTGTATATTTATTGTGGTATCTGCAAGATCTCTGTCAAGAATAGAAAAATCTACTTCAAGATTAATTAAACCAAAAAGATAATAACAAACCAGTTCCTCTGAATGGAAAATAAGATACAACTTTGGGGAAACCTTGATCTAACAGCAAAGGTAACCATTATAACATGGCTTTCCTATTTGCATTTTCTGGGCTTAGTTTTCAGGACTGACTTCTCTAAGACATTATTCTTCAATATCCCTTCACTCTGAAGAAGTCTAAAATAGGACCACATATTCCATTGTTTTTCTACAACAGGTCAGAAAATACCACACAGCTACCCACAAAGGCATGGAGTCTCAGTTTGCCTGGACTAGCTTAGGTCATAAGCCCATTTTTAACAAATTATTTGAGGGCTGAAATGCATGCTTGATCTTTTTTAGCATGAACTTAGCATCCCCTGAAATATATCTATAGCACAGACAACTAGTCCCTTTCTTCTCAGTGAGCAAATGGAATGTACTTCCTAACTTGTCTTGAAGCTAGGCATGGTCATGTGATAGAGTCCTTGCTGATGGCTTGAAAAGCTTACCACTAACAAAGTCTTCCATATATTAAACACATATGCCAGCTTAGCTGTAGATACTAAAAATTTAGACTCCAATAAAACAATAAAGATAGAAAAGCATCAACCTATTACTGAATAAGTAGGATCCATCCATAATGGGACTATCTATCTCATAAGCTAAACATACCTTTTATTAGGCTAAGATGTTAGAAATTTTACATTTTTATTACATTTTTATTTATTTATTTGAGGAAGGGGTGACAAGGCAGGAAGACAACTTTCACTATGTGTTACCTAGAGACCAAGCTCAGGTCACTGGGCTGGATGGCAAGTGCCTTTACCTACTGAGCCATCTTACAAGCCCAGAATTGAAAATTTACAACTTATATATTGTAGCAGTCAGTATTACTTTAATCAACACAGTAATACAAGGAGCATTGTCTAGCAGTAGGACAAATGGGTGCTGGACAGCCCAAAATAAGCTAAATCCTTGGTAGCAGTGGTTTAAAGATTTGGATTATCTTTAAATGAAATAGAAGATATTATTCTGCCAAAGACATATGAATCTACACTTATTTTCTAGAGCAGCATCATTTTAATGACTTAGCCATAGACCAAATAAACAAAGCAGAAATTACCTTTGTACTATAATAAGGCTTTGCAAACATGCCCTGCGTTTTCGCATGGTTTCCTTGATAAATGGATGATATTTTCCTATGTTCACAAGCAGCTGTATCCAATAGAAGATGCATTTAAATGTATACTGCATCTCAGAGAATCCCTCCTCAACACAACTAGAGTTTTCTGAAATGGAAAATGTGTTTTTCTAAAGCCTCTTCATCTTGAGTTTTAACATGCACGCTCAAGACTAGGAAAGGAAAATGAAACCAAAGGGCATATAAAAAGCAACAGAGGAAGCTACAAACCATATCCAAAGCCAGCAGGGAGGGGGCAGGGCCCCTGGTTGAAGTTCAAGACAATAGCATCTTATCTGAAATGAAATATGCCCAGAGTAGAATGAGATTGGTATCAAAATCAAAGCATGAGTAGGTATTAAAAAATAAAGGTCAGGAATTGATATGCCAGGTGACAGCCTAGCTCATTCCCTGCCTGGAGAGTCCCTGCCTTTTGGGCTGGACAAATTCTACTCATCTTTCTGGGATAAATGTCACAGCTATGGGGTGGATTTCTAATGACGATTCCTTCCCCACCTCCTCGACTATTCTTTCTATTAAAATTATCTCAAAAAGCTTTCCTTTCCTTCTATAGCTCTTCTTTTTACTAAAATTACAGTGTTATCTGAGTCCTGATTAGGATCTGTCTTCCTAACATAAAAGTTCAGCAAGAGCAAAGACTGAGCGAGTTACCTTTTCACCCACATGATTTTGGTCCCTGCTGTGGCACCCAGCACTCAGCAGGGACTCTTCAACTCTGAAGATCTTCTGGCAAATAATATGGGTAGCATCAAGCAGTGTTTTAAAATGGGCACATTTTAAACATATTTTCATTTGCATCAATTCTGCAAAGAAATTACAAAAGCCTAAAACTAGTAAAAATTTGTCTGTTAAATCATGTAAGAGAGCGTGTGTGTTTTAAAATACTTGAAAGCATTGTGGGGAGTTTTTCTAGATGCTTTCTCAGAAAGTAATGAGAATCAATGAGTATTAGCCCATTCCTTAAGCACACTACAGGATTCACAAGTTCTTCTGCCTGAAAGAGCTGTCTTGGCTCTTAAAGTTCACTGTGAATTCATTCAGGCTTTGTCATTTTCCCATCATGTAATGTACAGCCTCTTTATTTCTATGGGGGAGCACCAATTGTCTCATTTATACAATGACCATGAAAGTGCACCTCCAAAGGCTACATGAATGTATAATGTAATGATATAGGTAAACAGCCACCTCCAGGCTGTCAGAGATGAACTGTTCTGCTAGTTTTATATCTGTCTTGAAGCCCAAATGGTTTCAGTGCATTTCCATCTCACTGCAGCCATTACACCTTCCCACACATAATTCTATGTCAAGCTCATTCTCAGAGAAGAACCTGATCATCTACTTCAGATAAAGAACTCAATAGTAGAGTAGATACTATTTTTCTGATAGCATTCATATGTATAGAATTTATAAAATCTTGTCCAATATTCATAGCAGTCCTTTGGAACAAGCAAGGGTTTTTTGTTTTGTTTTGTTTCTGAGACAGGGTTTCTCTGTGACTTTGGAGGCTGTCCTAGAACTAGCTCTTGTAGACCAGGCTGATCTCTAACTCACAAAGATCCACCTGCCTCTGCCTCCCGAGTGCTGGGATTAAAGGCATGTGCCACCAGCACCCGTCTGGGAATGGTCAGTTTTTACAAGCCCACATCTCTGATAGAAACTTAATGATCCTAAAGGGTAAGTAAGCCCATGAAGAGATATCTTGAAATTTCAAGTCAGATCTGCTGACTCTAGCCATGTGCTCCAAGGTATCACAACCCTTTCTACTTTCCTCTGTTCATCTTCTTGCTCTGTTCCAATAGTAGAAGCTTTTCTTCAACTGTTGTTTGGCTAAATGTCAAGTGTGAACTAAAACTGTGCTATCACATCTGGACAGTATAAAATAACCATTTCACAAAAGCCCAAATATACTACTGTCCACCAAATATTGTAGCAGACAACTTGGTAGGTAGGTCTGACCTTAGTTGTTGTCATTGGAAGATAACTGTGATGCTAGACCTAAGACAGAATACAAAGAATGACATTTTAAATAACAATCTTGAAATCAGCAGTCAGCCTTAAAAATATTCTTTATTCCTAGCCCAAATTACAGCTATTTCAGAAAGTACAAGAAATATGCAAGAAAGTTAAGTGTGTCCTAGATCAAATAAAGGCATCCTTATTCCTGTTTATTTTTGTAAATGAATTTTTTCATGCAATGTATTTTGACCATGTTTTCCCTCTCCTCAATTCCTCCCATATCCTCCCAACCTCCCCCTACCTACCCAATTTTATGTTCCTTTGCTCTCTGAGACATTCAAGAACCCCTTCAAAACAAAAATCAAAATAATCAAGCAAAAGATCAATGATATCCCCCCAAAAAAAACCCAATCAAACAAAGCGACATATAGTGAAATAAAAAGTCTACAAAAATACTGTTGAGCTGGGCGGTGGTGGTGCACGCCTTTAATCCCAGCACTTGGGAGGCAGAGGCAGGTAGATATCTGTGAGTTCGAGGCCAGGCTGGAACGACAGCCTCCAAAACAATACAGAGAAACCCTGTCTAGTAAAAAACAATATATATATATATATATTGTTGAGTTTCATTTTGTGTTGGCCAACTATTCCTGGGAATTGGGCCTGACCTAAAGTGTGATTAATATACTCAGTAAGACTCCACTGAAAAAAAATCTCAAATAGCTTCTTGGTTATGGATGCCCCATCTCAGTGCAGGGAGCCCATCAGGCTTAAACATTTGCCAACTTTGTGCATCTAATCACAGTCTCTCTCCATATATATATATAATCAGATATTAGTTTTATTATGTCTGGAAGACACTATTCCTTGGAATCACCTATCACCTCTGACTCTTGCACTCTTTCTGCCTTCTCTTCCTTGAGGAGAAGGACTGAATATGCTAAAGACTTTTACTCTCTCTACATAATCCAGTTGCAGGTCTCTGTGTTAGTTCTCATCTAATATTGCAGAAGCTCCTCTAATAAGGACTGAGCGAGGCACTAATCTATGGCTATAGCAGTATGTCTTTAAGAGTCCTTTCATTGCTATGTTCTTTTAACAGAATAATAGTATTAACTTCTGAGCCCATGATCTATCTAATCTCAGGTTTGTAGCTACTTCAGTAGCGTCAAGTATGGGTTCCCACTCATGGAATAGGCTTTAAATCCAACCTGAAAATGGTCGGTTACTGCCATGACATTTGTGCACCAATATATCTTATAGGCAGGTCATTGATGTAGGTAGCAGGATTTATATCTAGGAGATATTTATGATTACCTTTTCTTCCCGTAGCATGCAGAGTCACTCCAAGAACCATGAACACTAGTCAGTAGGGGGTGAAATTTCTAGTTAGGCACCAGCTTGACCTCTCTGTGTTTAAAGATATATATGACTGTTGTCTTCAGAAAAAGAGCCTTACAATTGGGTTGTAGAGAGTAAGCAATAGTCTTAGCAATAGACTGTGATGAGGTCTGGGTGTTTCCATGGGGAACCTCTGGCCAGAGAAATTCAACAAGATATAACCTATTCCTGGCACTGGAAGCTCTACATGATGGCATAAGATGTCTAGTTGGGGCACTGTTTCTCCTATTATTTGGTGGCTCTATTTAGATACCTTTTGTATATGGATATATTTTAGGATTTTCCCACAGTAGTAGGTTTCCATATGTTTTTTCAAGTGGCCAAAAGGCATCTTTTAAAGATAGTAAAACACAAGGTAAATTTAGAAGTGGGTGTTGCTAGAGATTGAACATTCCTATTAAATTTTTAATAGTGATATCTATGTCAGCCTATTATTGAGCTCCTTGTACAAAATGCCATATTGGCCTGATCATGGAAACATAGTCAAGAACTAATCTCTACATTAAAAATTACATGCACTTGTCATTTTGAAGGTGGGAGTTACACCAGAATCTCTCATAAGCAGAACTTTCTGTCCTCTTGAAAGTGAATTTATCACCAGGAATTTCCTGTTGCAAATTCAGTTAATAAAAAAGAAAGAAAAAATGACAATGGTAGAAGTCTAACCAGAAAACACATAAAAAAAAGACCCATAGCAAACAAAATGTCAACACATGTGACACTAGGGGAGAAGCCTTGTGAGATGTTAAATGCCTCCAAGAAAAGCATTAGAACAGTGATGAGTGAATTTCATTAAACCTGTGCTTGGTATGCTGTGTCCTATGAGGACTTAATATATGTCATTTGTATTGACAGATTTTGTCTTCACTCCCACATGGTAGGATTTATTTCCATTTGACCAATGAGGAAGGGACAACAGAGAGATGTTAACTGGTACAGGATAACAGAAGTAATAAATAGCCTAGACATAAGTGAAACCTAGGTGATATGAAGCAGATAGAGAGATGCATTTTTTCAGGATATTTGGGGCAGCAGCTAACACTGATAATTTAAATTGAATGATTATTTAGCTTTTAAATAAAATATTATATTAGAGGTTGCAGCAACTTGACTGCAAAACCAATAATTGCTATAGTCTTCCCTGGTGCTCTGGCTACCCAAGCAGCCAGAAGAATTGCCCTCACTGACTATTTTGAACATTCCATGAATTCCTTGAGAAAGGAACTTGGCTACCTGCTGCCGAAGCAGAACTATGGCTTCAGAGAGGACTGTCCCACCCATAACTTCCAAACAGCTTGACCCCTAGAAAACTCACCCTAGTCAGACTGGGGAGCATTTCTCCTGCTAACCTAGCAGAAGGCCTATGATTGATTACAACAATCATTTACATAAGGGACTGCCATGATTGATGCGAACACCATTGTCCCATCCACTTTCTAACAATATAATCACGTTATTCGATTAAATTTGGGGGTCAGCCAAAAGACATGCTCAAAATACCCTCTAGTGTTATAACATAAGGCCAAATAAAGAATTCCCTTACAGCAATCTATTCTTACTTCCTTTTAAAGTTTATATGGTCTGCACTGGCCTGCAACTTTTCATGTAGCTCAGGCTGTTAAGGAAATATCAAGCTTTTCTTTCTTGGGATTTGTACATGCTAGGTATCATACACTACATCCCCAGTCTCTTGTCTACTTTTGGCCATTATCGTTAGTAGAGCTGGCATAGCTCGTAGCAGCATTAGAATTACAGCAATGACACAGGTATCAATAGTGGTGGAGATGAGGACAGAAAGAAATAGAAAGAATGACAGAAAGAAGGAAAGAGTAGGAGAAATGGAGGAGGGAGTGTGAGGGTGATCCAAGGCTGAAGAAATATAGAAAGCTCGAAAGAGCTACAGAAGAGAAAGAATGAAGTCTGGTGAGTTGAAAAGTTCAAAGGCACTTACAAACTTTACAGGGTCAAGGATCTCATACATTCTCTCCTAAGAATTATAATGCTAGCTGCTGTCAGGGCTGTGGAGCTGAGATTCCAGGTCTAAAAGATGTAACACTTGTCACTATAAGGATGATAATTCCAGTGTCAGAGGCCTAGAGGAGAGCAGTAACATACCGGGAGATGCCAGCTACAGGTACTTGTTGCTGTCTGTAGTCACTATCTCTCACTACTGAAATATCATTAACCTCCAATAACAAATAACAAAGTCCAAAGTGGTAGCTTATAAGTGCCTAGAGCCATTTATATCTGACTTCTGAACTGTATAGCTCCTAACTTTTAGGACTTAGAGTTTACAACTTAGAAGCCTCTGTGGTGTGAGCAGTCAGGGCCAGGACAAGATGACCATCTTTGTGTTCCATAATTTTTACCCAGTAAAGTAAAAAACACCCACGATATTTGACTGGTGACAGATCCATGCCAATAATTTCTTTGAAAGTCAACAGCCTAAATATTTATGAGACTATATGATCAGAGTGGAAGGATCCAAGGTCCAAAAGGCTACTTCTCCATATCTAATCTGGAAATACAACTCACTGGGTTCATATGGTGTACTTCCTGGAGGGTCAGAAATCAGAAGTCTGCAGCTGATAGAAAGGCAGAGTCTGCAACATGTTTCCTGGCCTTAAGTGAACATTCATTGAAGTCACTTATAAAATAGTAGTTCCTGTGAAATGAGTGCAATGACAGTCCTTCAACAATTTGTAAACTTGTAAAATATCAATTCCAACTATTACCTCTGTTTCATTTCTCGTCTGTGTCATGTCACAATCATCACATGAATTCTTTCAAGATTGCATTTTATTACAGAGAGTATCTCCTTTTAACTTCCTTGTGTCAATATTAGCAATGACATTTGCATATTTAGTAGATAAAAACTGAGTCTTGACAACCACCAGCCAACTTCAAGGACCTATGAACTTATTCATCAAAACTTCTCAAGTTCTTTTAAGTTTCATCTACTGACACTGACCCTGTGTGAGGTTATTCCATAAAAAGTCTCTATGAATGCAACGTGTAAGTTAATTTTAACAATTATTTTATAGATGTTCACATGAAGTTCATGACCCATGCTGGTAAAGATTTTCATCAGATGGCATCAACATTCATTTATGAATTTTTGACTCTTATTCTATTTTCCTAGCAGCATGAAGGGCCAAATATAAATGAAATGAAAAGTATCTTTAATATTAACCATTTTTACTTATGCCTGAGAACAGAAATATAAATCCTTCAAAAACAGTGTTGGAAAATAAAACAAACAGCTAAAAGAAGATGAAGAAATTGTCTGCCTACAATGATTGTGGAGATATTTCTCTAATGTTAATAATAACTGTGATCAATGTCATGTGCTCACTCATTAGCTTATACGATTTAAAGAGACAGGCAGAAACATTTTTTAAAACCCAGAGATGTCGACCACTATGTCTTCCATCCTAGAGGCAGGAGCCAATGCTCCCTAGTCTCTTGCCCCACCCACGGGTCCAGGTAAACCAGGGCCCATTTTCCGGTGCCTGCCTGGGCCTGGGCTCTGCCACTGAGGATTCCACCCCGGCAGAGGCAGCAGGAGGCAAGGTACCATAGTTTCTTGATCCATCCCCGAAACTAGGACTAGACTGGCTGCTGGTGCTCAGGGACTGCCTCAGCGTCTTTCATCCCAGAGACAGGAGCAAACTCACCCTAGCATCCTAGTCTCCTGCTCCACCCAAGTGACTAAGATCATCAGGGCCTGTCTCCAGGCCACACTCCTGTGCCTGGGGTATACCACTGGGACTCCCATCCATCCCAGTGGGATCCAAAGCACACTAGCATCCTAGTCCATTTTTCTACCCACGAGACCAGGAAGTGGAGAGCTACCAGAACAGTGGACTTGCCAACACCCAACAGAAGGGAACCCTGGTCCCACACCCATCAGTAGAGAAAGAGGCACCCTCTGGAACCCACTGCAAGAAAGGATGGGAAGGACACAATATAAAAACACAAGGAGCAACAGAAAAACCACTATGACACCTCTAGAGTGCTGAGACCTTACACCAACAAGACTGTAACACCCCAACACAAATGAACTAGAAGAGAATGACATAAAATACAACTTCATGGAAATTATAGAGGCCCTCAAAGATGATATGAAAAAAATCCCTTGAAGAGATAAAAGAAAAACAATCCAAAAATGCAAGAAATGGAGCAAAAGAGAAAACAAAAATTGTAAGAAACAATTCAAACAGTGCAAGAGCTGAAATCTGAAGTAGAAACAATAAAAAAAACCACAGTCTGAAGGAATGCTGGAAATAGAAAAGCTAGGAAAACAGATACTACTCATGCAAGCATAACCAACAGAATACAAGAGATGGAAGAGAAAATCTCAGGTGTTGAAGATACAGTAGGAGAATTAGATTCATCAACCAAAGAAAATTTTAAGTTCAACAAATCCCTAACACAAAATATCCAGGAAATGTGGGACACTGTGAACCGAGAAAAGCCCAAAATTAAGAATAATAGGCATAGAACAGGACCCAGCATAGGGTCCAGGGGACCAGGTAGGAGGCTAAGCGCCCCAGATTCCTGTTCTTCTTCTCCACCCATGGGACCAGCACTTGGACAAGGAATAGAAGAACCACCAGATTATTGGACTTACTAGCACCCACCAAAAGGGAACTCTGGTCCCCAGACCAGTAAGGGACTCTTACTGTACCCACTAGAAGAAGAGATGGGAAAGAGACAATACAAAACACACTCAGCAACAGAAAAACAAACATGACACCTCAAGATTCTAGAGACTCCACACCAGCAAGACCCCAACATTCCAATGCAAAAGAAGCAGAAGAGAAGGACCTTAAAAACACTTTCATGAAAATGATAGAGGCCCTAAAGGAGGATATAGGAAAATCCCTCAAAGAAATGGAAGAAAAAACAAACCAAAAAAATGCAAGAAATGGAAGAAAAAACAAACCAAAAAATGCAAGAATTGGAAGAAAAAACAAACCAAAAAAGGCAGGAAATGGAAGAAGAAACGAAGCAAAAAATGCAAGAAATGGAAGAAAAAACAAAGCAAAAAATGCAAGAATTGGAAGAAGAAACAAACCAAAAAAGGCAGGAAATGGAAGAAGAAACAAAGCAAAAAATGCACGAAATGGTAGAAAAACAAAGCAAAAAATGAAAAAAATGGAAGAAGAAACAAACCAAAAAAGGCAGGAAATGGAAGAAGAAACAAAGCAAAAAATGCATGAAATGGAACAAAAAGCAAACCAAAATATGCAAGAAATGGAGGAAAGAACAAACCAAAAAATTCATAAAAGGCAACAAATGGACGAAAAGATAAACAGAAAATTTCAAGAAGCAATGCAAACACTGCAAGCGTTGAAAACTGAAATAGAGACATTAAAAAAAACACAATCTGAAGAAAGGCAGAAAATAGAAAAGCTGGACAAACAGTCAGGCACTACTGATACAAGCATTACCAACAGAATAGAAGAGATGGAAGAGAGAATCTGAAGTGTTGAAGATACACTAGGAGAAATGGATTTATCAACCAAAGAAAACCTTAAATCCAACAAATCCTTAACACAAAACATCCAGGAAATATGGGACACCATGAAAACACCAAACCTAAGAATAATAGGTATAGAAGAAGGAGAAGAAATCCACCTCAAAGGGGTAGAAGGCATATTCAACAAAATCATACAAGAAAACTTTCCCAACCTTAAGAAAGACATGCCAATGAAGGTACAAGAAGCCTAAAGAACACCAAATAGAGTGGACCACAAAAAAATCCCCTCGCCACATAATAATCAAGACCCCAAACATACAGAATATAGAAAGAATATTAAGAGCAGGTAAGGAAAAAAGTCAAGTAACATATAAAGGCAGACCTATCAGAATTACACCTGATTTCTCCATGGAAACTCTGAAAGCCAGAAGGTACTGGATAGGTATTCTACCTACACTAAGAGACCATGGATGCCAGCCCAGACTACTATACCCGGCAAAGCTCTCAATCACTTTAGACTGAGAAAACAAGATATTCCATGACAAAACTAGATTCAAGCAATATGTGTCCACTAACCCAGCCCTACAGAAAATTTTGGAAGGAAAACTCCAACCCAAGGAAGCTAACTACAACCAGAAAAACATAAGCATTAGAGAATCCCTCTCTACCAACAGCCAAAAGAACAAAGGGGTGAAATTCCACACATAATCCACCAACAACAACCATTGCAAATCGAAGAAGGATGAGCAATCAATGGTCATTAATATCCCTCAATTTTAATAGCCTTAACTCACCCATAAAAAGACACAGACTAGCAGAATGGATTCGAAGACAGAACCCTTCCTTCTGCTGCATACAAGAAACACACCTCACCCTCAAAGACAGACATTACCTGAGAGTTAAAGGTTGGGAAAAAAATTTTCAATCAAATGGACCCAAGAAACAAGCAGGGGTAGCAATCCTAATATCTAACAAACTAGACTTTAAAATAAAATCAATCAAAAGAGATGAAGGAGGTCATTACATACTCATCACAGGTGAAACCCACCAAGATGAAGTGTCTATCCTGAACATCTATGACATCTATGCCCCAAATACAAAGGCATCCACATTCGTTAAAGAAACATTATTAGAACTTAAATCTCATCTAAAGCCCCACACAGTTATAGTGGGAGATTTCAACACACCACTCTCACCACTAGACAGGAATACCAGACAGAAACTCAACAAAGAAGCAAAGGGTCTAATAGAAGTAATGACCCAACTGGGATTAACAGATATCTATAGAAAATTTCATCCACATAAAAAAGAATATACCTTCTTCTCACCACCACATGGAACCTTCTCAAAAATCGACCACATACTTGGCAACATATCAAACCTCAGCAGCTACAAAAAAATTGGAATAACTCCATGCATCTTATCAGACCACCATGCTTTAAAATTAGAATTCAACAACAACACAAATTGCAGAAAACCTACAAACTCATGGAAATTGAATAATGCTCAACTGAACCATCCCTGGGTCAAAGAGGAAATAAAAAAAAAAATTAAAGACTTCCTCGAATTCAATGAGAATGAAGACACAACATACCCAAACCTATGGGACACTTTGAAAGCAGTGCTACGGGGGAAGTTCATAGCACTAAGTGCTCACATGAAGAAACAGGAGAACAGTTAAACCAGAGAGTTAACATCACAGCTGAAAGCTCTAGAACACAAAGAAGCAAACTCCCCCAGGAGGAGTAGATGCCAGGAAATAATCAAATTGAGGGCTGAAATCAATAAAGTAGAAACCAGGAAAACAATACAAAGAATCAATGCAACGAAGAGTTGGTTCTTTGAGAAAATCAACAAGATAGACAAACCTTTGTCCAAACTTACCAAACAGCAGAGAGTGAACACGCAAATTAACAAAATCAGAAATGAAAAGGGGGACATAACAACAGACTCTGAGGAAATCCAGAGAATCATTAGGTCATACTTTGAAAACCTGTACTCCACAAAATTCGAAAATTTAAAGGAAATGGATGACTTCCTGGATAGCTATCACGTGCCAAAACTAAATCAAGAACAGATAAGCAATTTAAATAGACCTATAACCCCTATGGAAATAGAAACAGTCATCAAAAGTCTCCCAACCAAAAAAAGTCCAGGTCCAGATGGCCTCAGTGCAGAATTCTACCAGAAATTCAAAGAACAGGTTATACCAATTCTTCTCAAAGTGTTCCACACTATAGAAGCAGAAGGGTCTTTGCCAAACTCTTTCTATGAGGCTTCAATAACCTTGATCCCCAAGCCACACAAAGATACAACTAAGAAAGAGAACTTCAGAACAATATCCCTCATGAATATTGATGCAAAAATACTCAATAAAATACTGGCAAATCAGATCCAAGAACACATTAAAACAATCATTCACCACGATCAGGTAGGTTTCATCCCAGGGATGCAGGGATGGTTTAACATACGAAAATCCATCAACGTAATCCACCATATAAACAAGCTGAAAAACAAAAATCACATGATCATTTCACTAGATGCTGAAAAAGCATTTGACAAAATCCAACACCCCTTCACGATAAAGGTCTTGGAGAGATCTGGGATAACAGGGACATACTTAAACATAATAAAAGCTATATACAGTAAACCAACAGCCAACATCAAACTAGATGGACAGAAACTCAACGCAATTCCTCTAAAATCAGGAACAAAACAAGGCTGTCCACTCTCTCCATACCTTTTCAACATGGTACTTGAAGTTCTAGCTATTGCCATAGGACAACAAAGGGGGATCAAGGGGATACAAATTGGGAAGGAAGAGGTCAAACTTTCACTGTTTGCAGACGATATGATAGTTTACATCAATGACCCAAAGAACTCTACCAGGGAACTCTTACAGCTACAAGATCAACTCAAGAAAATCAGTAGCCCTACTTTATACAGATGACAAAAGGGCTGAAAAAGAAATCAGAGAAACATCACCCTTTACAATTGCCACAAACAACATAAAATACCTTGGGGTAACGCTAACCAAACAAGTGAAAGACCTGTATCGTAAGAACTTTGAATCTTTAAAGAAAGAAATTAAAGAAGCCCTCAGAAAATGGAAAGATCTCCCATGCTCTTGGATAGGTAGGATCAATGTAGTAAAAATGGCAATCCTGCCAAAAGCAATCTACAGATTCAATGCAATCCCCATTAAAATCCCAGCACAATTCTTCACAGACCTTGAAAGAACAATAATCAACTTTGTATGGAAAAACAAAAGACCCAGGATAGCCAAAACAACCCTGTTCAACAAGGCAACGTCCGGAGGCATCACCATCCCAGACCTCAAGCTCTATTACAGAGCTATAGTCCTGAAAACAGCTTGGTATTGGCACAAAAATAGACAGGTAGACCAATGGAATCGAATTGAAAACCCGGGTATTAACCCACACACGTACGAACATCTGATCTTTGACAAAGAAGCTAAAAATATACAATGGAATAAAGAAAGCATCTTCAACAAATGGTGCTGGCATAACTGGAGACTGGCATGTAGAAGAATGCGGATCGATCCATGTTTATCACCATGCACAAAACTTAAGTCCAAATGGATCAAAGACCTCAACATAAATCCAGCCACACTGAACCTCTTAGAAGAGAAAGTGGGTGGTACCCTTGAACTAATTGGTACAGGAGACAGCTTCCTGAACATAACACCAGTAGCACAGACAGTGAGATCAACAATTAATAAATGGGACCTACTGAAACTGAGAAGCTTCTGTAAGGCAAAGGACACAGTCAGCAAGACAAAAAGGCAGCCCACAGAATGGGAAAAAATATTCACTAATCCCACATCTGACAGAGGGTTGATCTCCAAAATTTACAAAGAACTCAAGAAGCAAATCCCCAAAACATCAAAGGACCCAATTAAAAAGTGGGCTGCAGAACTAAATAGAGAGTTTTCAATGGCTGAGAGGCACTTGAGAAAGTGCTCAACATCCTTAGCCATCAGGGAAACGCAAATCAAAACAACTCTGAGATACCATCTCACTCCTGTCAGAATGGCTAAAATCAAAAACACCAATGATAATTTATGCTGGAGAAGATGTGAAAGGGGGACACTCCTCCATTGCTGGTGGGAGTGCCAACTGGTTCAGCCACTTTGGAAATCAGTATGGAGATTCCTCAGAAAAATGGGAATAAACCTACCACAAGACCCAGCAACTCCACTCTTAGGCATATATCCAAAAGATGCCCATTCATACAACAAAGATGTCTGTTCCACTATGTTCATAGCAGCTTTATTTGTAATAGCCAGAACTTGGAAGCAACCTAGATGTCCCTCAACCGAAGAGTGGATAGAGAAAATGTGGTACATTTACACAATGGAGTACTATTCAGCAGAAAAAAACAATGGAATCATGAGATTCGCAGGCAAATGCATGACACTAGAAGAAACCATCCTGAGTGAAGTAACCCAGTCACAAAAAGAGAAACATGGCATGTACTCTCTCATATATGGATTTTAGACATAGAACTGGGGAGTGCCAGCCTACAATCCTATGGCCAGAGAGTCTGGGAAACAGAAACTTCATTTAGTGGCTGATCGAAGAAGAGGCAGACTCCCTCGGTTAAGTACTGAGCTGAACTCAAGAAAGCCAGTAACAGAGAGGGAGGACTGATGATCAAAGGGATTAAGACTGGGCTGGTTTAACCCCCAGAAACAGTTGACCAGACAAAGGTTAACTCTTGAATCCCAGGCATCAGCCTGGGAATCCAGCATGGACTGATCAAGACGCCCTGAATCTGGGTGTCAGTGAGGAGGCCTAGGTAATCTATTGAGCCTTGGGCAGCAGATCAGTACCCATCCCAAGTATACACACGGACTTTGGACTCCCATAGAACAATGTGAGGTGCACTCTCACCCTCAACTCTTGGGGAAGGGTCTAGGCCCTGCCCTATATGAAATGACAGACTATGGACACCCCCATGGAGGGCCCCACCCTCCCTGGGGGAATGAGGGGATAACGGGGGGGGTTGGGGGGAGGGCACGGGAGGAGGGGAGGGAAAGGGAGAGGGACCTGGAACTGACTTGTGAAGCAACCTTGTTTCTTATCTAAATTTAAACTTGAAAATAAAATTAAAAAAAGAATAATAGGTATAGAAGAAGGTGAAGAAACCCACCTCAAGGGGTAAGAAAACATATTCAAAAAATAATAGAAGAAAACTTTCCCAACCTAAAGAAAGACATACCAATGAACGAACAAGAAGCTTACAGAACACTAAATAGTGACCCCCCAAGAAAATCCCCTCGACACATAATAATAAAGACCCCAAACATATAGAATAAAGGAAGAATATTAGGAGCAGCTTAAGGCCAAGTTAATTATAAAGGCAAACCTATCAGAATTACAACTGTCTTCATGGAAACTATGAAAGCCAGAAGATTCTGGATAGATATTCTACCAACATTAAGAGTCCATGGATGCCAGCCAAGACTGTGATACACAGCAAAGCTTTCAATCAATATAGATAGAGAAAACAAGATATTTCATGATAAAACCAGATTTAAACAATACATATGCACTAACCCAGCCCTACAGAAAATTCTGGAAGGAAAACTCCAACCCAAGAAAGTTAACTACTACCATAAAATCATAGGCAATAGATAATCCCACTTTACCAACAGGCAAAAGAAAAATGGTGGAAATCCACATACAATTCCACCAACAACAACCATTCCATCACAAACAAGAAGGAGCTAGCAATTGTCATTAATTTCCCTCAATATTCATGGTCTTAACTCACCCATAAAAAGACAGAATGGAATCGAAGACAGAATTCATCCTTCTGCTGCATATAAGAAACACACCTCAGCTTCAAAGACAGGCGTTATTTCAGAGTAAATTTCTTTGGGTTGGGAAAAGATTTTCCAGTCAAATAGACCCAAGAAACAAGAGGGGTAGCAATCCTAATATCTAATAAATTAGTCTTTAAATTAAAATCAATCAAAAGAAATGAATGAGGTCACTTCATACTCATCACAGGAGAAATCAACCAAGATGAAGTCTCAATTCTGAACATCTATGCCCCAAATACAAGGCCATCCACGCTCATAAAATAAACCTTACTAAAACTCAAAGCACATTTAAACATCATACACTTGTATTGGGAGACTTCAACACCCCACTCTCACCACTAGACAGGACCACAAGACAGAAACTTAACAAGGATACAAAGGACCTAATAGAAGTTATGACACAATTGGGTTTAATAGACATCTATAGAACACTCCATCCAAAACAAAAGAATATAACTTCTTCTCAGCTTCACACGGAACCTTCTCAAAAATCGACCACATACTTGGCAACATAGCAAACCTCAACAGGTACAAAAAAATTTGAACAACTCCATGTATCTTATCAGACCATCACACCTTAAAGTTATAATTCAACAATAACACAAACCACAGAAGCCCTGCAAACTCATGGAAATTTAATAATACCCTATTGCAAAACTTCTAGGTCAAATAAGAAATAAAAAAAGAAATTAAAGACTTTCTAGAATTCAATGAGAATGAAGACACAACATAACCAAACTTTGAAAGCAGTGGTAAGAGGAAAGTTCATAGCACTAAGTGCCCACATGAAGAAACTGGAGAATAGTCACACTAGAGAATTTACAGCACAGCTGAAAGTTCTAGAACAAAAGGAAGCAAACTCACCCCAGAAGAGCAGATGCCAAGAAATAATTAAATTGAGGGATGAAATCAATAAAGTAGAAACTAGGAAACCGATACAAAGAAACAATGTAACAAAGAGTTGGTTCTTTGCGAAAATCAACAAGATAGACAAGTCTTTATCCAAACTTACCAAAAGGCAGAGTATGAACATGCAAACTACCACAATCAGAAATGAAAAGGGAGATATATCAACGGACAGTGAGGAAATCCAGAGAATCATTAGGTCATATTTTGAAAAGCTGTATTCCACAAAATTTGAAAATTTAAAGGAAATGGACAATTTTCTGGATAAACATCACTTACCAAAATTAAATCAAGAACAGATAAGCAATTTAAATAATCCTAGAACGCCTAAGGAAATATAAGCAGTCATCAAAAGTCTCCCAACCAAAAAAAGCCCAGGGCCAGATGGCTTCAGTGCAGAATTTTACCAGAAATTCAAAGAAGAGGTTATACCCATTCTCCTCAAAGTATTCCATGCAATAGAAGCAGAAGGGTCTTTGCCAAACTATTTTTACGAGGCTTCAATAACATTGATACCCAAGCCACACAAAAGACACAACTAACACAACTAAGAAAGAGAACTTCAGACCAATATCCCTCATGAACATTGATGCAAAAATAGTAAAATACTGGCAAATCATATCCAAGAACACATCAGAAACCTCATCCACCATGATCAAGTAGGCTTCATTCCAGGGATGCAGGGATGGTTCAACATATGAAAATCCATCAATGTAATCCAACGTATAAACAAACTGAGAAGCAAAACTCACATGATCATCTCACCAGATGCTGAAAAAGCTTTTGATAGAATCCAACACTCCTTCATCATAAAGCTCTTGGAGAGATCCGGGATAACAGGTACATACTAAATATCATAAAAGCTATATACAGCAAACCAACAGCCAACGTCAAACTGAATGGAGAGAAACTCAAGGCAATTACTCTAAGATAAGGAACAAGTAAAGGCTGTCCCATGTACCCATATCTCTTCAATATTGTACTGAACGTTCTAGATAGAGCAATAAGACAATAAAAGGTGATCAAGGGGATACAAATTGGAAAGGAAGATGTAAAACTTTCACTATTTGCAGATGATACGATAGTTTATATAAGTGACCCAAAAAAACTCTACAAGGAAACTCTTGCAGCTGATAAACACCTTCAGCAATGTGGCAGGATACAAGATCAACTCAAGAAAATCAGTAGCCCTACTGTATACAGATGATAAAAGGGCCGAGAAAGAAATCAAAGAAGCACCACCCTTTACAATTGCCACAAACAACATACAATACCTGGGGTTAACGCTAGTCAAACAAATGAAAAACCTGTATCGCAGGAACTTTGAGTCTTTAAAGAAAGAAATTAAAGAAGACACCAGTTAATTGGAAGATCTCCCATGCTCTTGGATAGGTAGGATAAAAGTAGTAAAAATGGCAATCCTGCCAAAAGCATTCTACAGACTCAATGCAATCCCCATCAAAATCCCAGAACAATTCTTCACAGACCTTGAAAGAACAATTCTCAACTTTATATGGAAAAACAAAAAACCCAGGATGGCCAAGACAACTCTGCTCAACATCTGGAGGCATCACCATTGCCGACTACAAGCTCTATTATAGAGTTATAGTCCTGAAAACAGCTTGATATGGACACAAAAATAGACATGTACAGCAATGTAATCAAATTGAAAACTGAGATTAATCCACAAACCTATGAACACCTGATTTTCAACAAAGATGCTAAAATTATACAAAGGAAAAAAGACAGCATCTTCAACAAATGGTGCTGGCATAACTGTATATTGGCATGTAGAAGATTGCAAATAGATCCATGTCTATTGCCATGCACAAAACTTAAGTCTAAATGGATCAAAGACTTCAACATAAATCCAGTCACACTGAACCTATTAGAAGAGAAAGTGGGAGGTACCCTTGAACGAATTGGTACAGGAGACAGCTTCCTGAACATAACACCAGTAGCACAAACATTGATATCGACAATTAATAAATGGGACCTCCTGGAACTGGGAGGCTTCTGTAAGGCAAAGGACATAGTCAGGAAGACAAAAAAGGCACCCCACTATTGGAAAAGATACTCACTAACCCCACATCTGACAGAGGGATGATCTCCAAAATTTACAAAGAACTCAAGAAGCAAGTCTCCAAAACACCAAAGGATCCAATTAAAAAGTGGGGGACTAAACTAAATAGAGAATTCTCAATAGAGGAGTATAAAATGGCTGAGAGGCACTTGAGAAAGTGCTCAACATCCTTAGCCATTAGGGAAATGCAAATCAAAGCAACTCTGAGATATCATCTTACTCCTGTCTGAATGGCTAAAATAAAAAACACCAAATGACAGTTTGTGCTGGAGAGGATGTGGAGAAAGAGGAACACTCCTCCACTGCTGGTGGGAGTTCCAACTCGTACAGCCACTTTGGAAATCAGTATGGAGATTCCTCAGCAAAATGGGACTCAGTCTACCACAAGACCCAGCAATTCCACTCTTAGGCATATACCCAAAAATGTCCATTCATACAAGGACGTCTGTTCCACTGTGTTCATAGCAGCATTATATAAAATACCTAGATCCTGGAAGCAACCTAGATGCCCCACAACTAAAGAGTGTATAGTGAAAATGTGGTACATTTACATAATGGAGTACTACTCAGCAGAGAAAAACAATGGAATCTTGAAATTTGCAGGCAAATGGATGGCACTAGAGGAAACTATCCTGAGTGAAGTAACCCAGACACAAAAAGACAAACATGGTATGTACTCACTCATATATGGATTTTAGATACAGATAAGGGAAGTGTCAGCCTACAATCCCACTGCCAGTGAGTCTGGGAAACAAGGAGGTTCCCAAGAGAGATGCATGATACCCCAGAGAAGTGGAATGAGGCAAGATCTCCTGAGCAGACTGGGAAAATTGGGGGAGGAGAGAGGGAACCAAGAAAAATAGAGGGGGATAAGAGGAGGGGAGAAGAAGGCATGGGGGAGCAGGAAGGTTGAGAAGAGGTCAGAATAGAGGAGAGCAGGATGTGAGATACCATAATAGATCGAGTCATTATAGGCTTGAGGAGTAAGCTGACTCTAGTGAGATATCCAGAGATCTACAAGGATAACACCAAAGTAAACAACAGTGGAGAGGCTACACTAATAGCCCCTCCTTGATGATAGGGTTGATGACTACCCTATATGCCATCCTAGAACCTTCATACAGAGACTAATGGAAACAGAGACAGATACCCACAGCTAAACAATGAAGTGAACTCCTGTAACCTAGTGACAGAAATGAAGGAGTGATGAGCAAAGGGGTCAAGACCATGATAATGAAACCCACAAAGACAGCTCTTGAATCCCAGACTGATGGTGAGAGCCAACAGGGGACTGATCCAGACTCTATGAATGTAGTGCCAGTGAGGAGGCCACAGAAATCACTGGGTCCTTGAACAGTAGATCAGTGTTTACCATGGTTTATGAAGGATCTTTGGGAGCCCATTCCAAATAGAGGGATGTTCTCTCAGCCTGGACACATGGAGAAGGGCCTCACCCTGCCTGGGGAATAATGTGGGGATTGAGTGGGGGGCTGGGGACTGGTGGAGGGACAAGGGAGGAAGGGTGTGAGAGGGAGCTGGGATTGACATGTGAAGCAATTCATGTTTCTAATTTAAATAAAAACATATATTGAGAAGAAAATCCAGAGATGTTTTAAAAGATACATTCATTTTAGGATTTCAAAATGACTGCCTACATGCTAAACTCTGTTTCTTCTACATAAAGTTTTAGGAAGAAGAATGTGTTATAAAAAGTCTGTATTTTTAACTTCTTTTGAATAGTAAAAAGCCTTAGCCATACTCAGTCCCATCTCACCATGACAATGCTGGGCTGGAGTCTTCTTGAAGTGGTTAATGAACATTTCACCACTATCTTTAGTGTTCAATTTTGTGTTACTTGCATGATTCCTAAAATCTTTCAACTTGGGACAAAACCCTGATCTTGCATGATTAGAGCATTTTAAGATGAACTGATAGTCAGAAAGACTAAATAACATGTTCACAAAGCTTGAACAGGTACTAGGTCCCTGTAGAGCAGAAAAAAAGAAGATGCCTAGCTCAAACCAGATGAGGTCACTGCATGAACACCTTGTGTTCACTAGGTAAAGCATAGGGCACCTAGGAGCATGATAGGCTGACCTTTAACACCACTGGCTGGCTGTTTTCCTGCTCTGCAGTTTTTTGCTTTAAAAGATGCTTGCTACTGGGCATTGGTGGTGCACACTTTTAATCCCAGCACTCGTGAGGCAGAGTCAGGTGGATCTCTGTGAATTCGAGGCCAGCCTAGTCTAGCAAGTTCCAGAACAGGCTCCAAAACAATACAGAGAAACCCTGTCTTAAAAACCAAAAAAAAAAGAAAGAAAGAAAGAAAAAGAAAGATAGAAATAGAAAGATGCTTGCTGCAGGACAATAAACAAGTTCTTGCTTGACTAGACTCCCTGTTGTGTCTGATTGTCTCTGGGATTCTGGGAGGCTGGGGACAGGTGAGCATTTAACCTTCCTTGGACCCAGTTCAGCCTTCTGTGGTTGTGCTAAAACCCTGAAGGTCCCAAGACTCCTAACCTATGCTACATCACCTATTTTCTTACTGTTTTGTTTCTAATAATATCTTTGGAACACATGGATGTATATTTATTTAACACCCTACTGAGTGTAATGAATAGATAGCACTGTACCTATGTTCTTGTCAAAGAGAAATTGTTAACAGCAACCTCATTTACTGATCCCAATGGAATGCTTTACCACCTACAAATCTGTTACCAGAAAGAAATATAGTGAGGAATGCTTGGGATAAAATGAAATACCATATTGCATTGACTTCTGTCTGACACCTACAGTAAAGATTCTGCAATTTTCTAAATACATATGCCAATGCCAAGATCAGGAAATGGAACATGGTCATAAAAGAGGCCAAAGATAAAAGGACTAAGAAACATCTCCTGCTGTAGGTAGTCAATATGGTGTGTATGTTCTTTCAGGATTTGTGCTAGTCACTTGCCTCCTTTGAGTGAGGGTTATACTCAGTAACTCTCTTTTAATGCATAGAGCATGGGAAACAAGACAGTAAATCACTTCCAAAGACTGGATTATAAGATGCAGCAGCTTCTAACTTGGGGAATTCTTGCTTGTTTTTGGGTTTCTTGCCTATGAGAAACCAATGGTTATGTGTTGCAAAGCACTCCTGTGAATAAAACCATGTGGTGAAAGATGGAATTTTGCCAGTAACCACAGGAGTGAACTGAAAGTAGTCTTCTCCCTGTCGATTCTCCAGATGAGACCACAACCCCAGCCAACAGCATGACTGCAGCAAAAAGCATCCAGATAAGTTATTACTAGTTTCCTGACCCCATAGAAACAGTGAAATAGTAAGTAGTTGCTGTTTAAAATGTTCAAAAAGCCATGGATGTTATGTACCAATAGTCAAATGCTACCATATCCTTAACTATATAGGCAAAGATCAAAGATTTCTACAGTCCTTGTGTGTGGTAAGTCTTTTATATTTACACTATATTCTGCATATGTGTGTACATATATGTATGAATTATCAAAATATAGATTGAATACTGATTTAAAGGAGAGTTACAAGTAAAACAGAACTGTGTTCTAATTCTAATTGTAATTAGCTAAGTGATTTTGAAAAGAAAGTTCTAATTTCTTCATCTAAAAAGATTAATCAATTTTCTCCCTTCATTCTACAAATAATTTACCTTTATGTATCATCTTTCTGTATTGTGATTAGTTGTTTTTCATTCTGGAATCAGATATGTTCCCGTGAATTCAAAACCCAACAGCAGCCAACAGTTCATATACATCTTATAAAATATTCAGGCTTTGTATTAGGCTCCAGCCTTAACTGTTGCAGGCTAATCTTTCCTAGGACTCAGCCCACCCTATACATGGGCTCACAACTGGAGAACCTATGGTCAAATATTGGTGTTTTCCAGAGCTTCCAACTTCCATGGTCTCCATCATTCATTTTGTTGCCCTTTTGCAACTCTCCACAAATTCATCTTCATCATCAGAGTAGCTAATACAGTACGTTATGTATAATTGCCATTCTTTAAGACAGACTCCATTTTGAGGCTGCCCCCCCCAGTTCATAAGAGCATCAGACTTACTCATTTATGAAATGGTGCTAACTGAGGTCTTCCTTACAATGATGGAATGTGGTTATGTGTCCAGAGGCTATGCATTCTTCAGTAGCAATGATGAACTGCACATATGCTTATGATGACCTTATTCTGATTAAGATGGCTAGACATACTACTAATTTTTAGGCAAAGTTTGGGATATTCAAACCATTGTGCTACAAACTATGCTTTTGTTTGCTTGTTTTTAGTTTTCACAATTAACATCTTTCCATTACTTATTCCCAAAGAGAAAGAGGAAATCTCAGAGATATTTTTGCTTAGGATTATCTATGACTATAAATAAAATGGGTCCACGATTGATAGTGCTGTTTAAAGTTCTCTAATACTTGTGTAGGACGCTGTGGCTGCTTTTCCGTGTGGTCAGCCATTTAAGCTCATGCCTGAACAAACTGATCACACTTAAAACTGAATCATTTTTTGAACCAGACTTTACTGTATAGGTTTAATAACTATATACCACATTAAGCATAAAGATGCATGATTCTCACCCTTGTATGCATCATCATCTGGTAGCAGAGACAGATGTTCAAAAAGATAATACTGATTTCTTAGTAATAGATTCTGTACACTGAAAGTAGTGGAAGAGAACCAATTATCAAAAGCATGGGGGATAGATTTCTGTCTAGGGAAATAGTGAGATATTTCTAGAAAGAGACA
Organism: Mesocricetus auratus; assembly: GCF_017639785.1. Classification (NCBI taxonomy): domain Eukaryota; kingdom Metazoa; phylum Chordata; class Mammalia; order Rodentia; family Cricetidae; genus Mesocricetus; species Mesocricetus auratus. The sequence goes on along the minus strand of NW_024429190.1, from coordinate 25,821,988 downwards.
GAGGTCTCACAATAAGGAAAGCCTTGAAGGACTAGTTGAAAGATTCTGACTGGTAGAGAAATTAAAAGTTGATGAACCTCCAAATCTCATCATAGAAATGAAGAGAATATGGAAAAAAGCAAGGAAATGTTTGAAGAACACTGAATGTAAAGCACAAAGATGAAAAATGAAAATAAGGGTGGAATGGAAAATAGACATAGCTCAGGGGACAAACCAGATATGAAGAACCACATGAATGAACTGAGGTGGTGACAAATAAAATGAAAAAGAAGTCGACCGATTCAATAATGGGAGCCAAGGTAGAAAAAGGTCATCATAACTGGGTGTACATATACTGTTTTGCTTTGGAGAAATGGGAAATAATGGATCTTGTAAAAGGATTGAAAAGAAAAGCCAGAGCAAGGGAACTTAGTTGGTAAAGAGACAGAAAAGATGTTTTTTTGAGGAGTCAGTAGGCGTAACAGGGCTTGAAAACACATAAAGCTTGAAGGATAGTTAGAAAATTGAAAGAAATGAATTAACTAAATGTTTTTGAATACTATAAACAGTACTAGGGCTGCACAGCATTGAATTTACTTTTTAAAACTCCTTGCCTTCATATGCTACAAGAAAGACAAGCAATATTTTTTTCTATAAACCACAGATAGTATAGTCAAAATACAATACAGAGGCCGGACTGTGTTCCATTAAATCTTTATTTATAAACACTGGTGTCCACCCTGCAAACAATTATTTGCAAGTTCCTAAAAGCAAAATGTTTAATGTTTCCATTTTATTCATGCTACACTTACTGAATCTAGTATTACTAAAATATACACTAGAGAAAAATGATTAACTCACTTACAGGGTGCTAGCGGTGTATCAGACACACTGCTAACATTTTAACATGTACTGAAGTAGGACAGTGTACCTCCTTTAACAGGTGAAAAAGCTGGTGATCACAGAGACTAGTTGCTTAAAGTCAATGATAAAAAGTGCAACTGAGCTTTGGAAAGTAAGAAAAGATTTCCCTTTGGGTAGGATCCTACACAGGTTATCCTCAAAAGCTCTTCTACCAAAATCAGTGTAGTATGGTAAGCTTACTTTAGAAGATACTTATGAACATATGAAGAACAAGAACAATTCCCAAGGCCTTATGCTGTAGAAAGAATGGTAAATAGCATACCAAAGTCAATGGGGGAAGGACCATGAGGCCTCGATCTTGCATTGAAAAAAAATCTGCAGGCAGCTAAGGAATGCCTAGAGTGGGAGAAACAGTTAGAAAAGACCACATTAATTGTTATTGAGTACCAAATGGACAGCCCCAAAAACATGTAGACAAGTAATATTATATTGACTGAGAAGGTTACATTTAGGAATATGTATATACATACATATATTTATGTAACATCAATTAATAAAAAGGGAGGGTGAATGGATTTGAAAAAAGCAAAGAACAAATGGAGAGTTTAGAGGAAGAAAAGGGGAGGGGTGAATTTTGTAACTGTATTATAACCTCAAAAATAAAAGAAATTATCTTAAAAATAGGATGATAAGGGCTGGAGAGATGGCTCAGCCGTTAAAGGCTAGGCTCACAACCAAAAATAGTATGATAAGTAAAAGCAGAGGTTTGTACTTGCATGCAAGGGATTTATTTTAAAAAGCTATGAAAAACAAGGCTGTTGATCACAGAGAGATGGCATCATGAGCCCATGGATACCCCCTAGAACCCTATATGAAGCAGGACCTGTGATGGGACTCTCCATCTTCACAAAAAGTCAGATGGGGAAAAGATTCAATTTAGTAAGAGTATGAAAAGGAAATCTGTCTGTGCATTGTAGCTTCAAGTCAAACCTGTATCCTGATGGACTGTCCCTTTATCTATGGCAATGCTCAGTGTATCAAGCAGACCCTGTGTCATGATGGACTTATCAATATTGACCTGACCATACTCACTTTCATATGCTTGTGCCTTCATGCATATCTCTTTCAATTATTTTACTTTCAGCCCTATTTCCATACTCATAATATTACAAAACCTTAGACAATTGAGTCCTTTTTTTCTGCACTGCTAAAGATTGAACCTGGGGTTTAAATATGTTAGGCAAACACTCTACCACTGGGTATACTCTCAGCCCATGACTTCATTTTATTTTTAGAAAATAGATGAACTTCAAAAAATTAATTACTGTCCTTAGAGAAATTAAAGAAATGCAAATGCAAAGGAAAACAGTACAGAGGATTCTGTGAAGAGGGCAATTAGAAATATATAAAAAAGAATTTGAAAGGCAATTAAACCCACTCTGTCAACAGATAGTGAGCTTTGCATCAAACAGCCCCTACAGCTTAGAGCCTAGAACAAAGAGGTTATGCATATATCACATGAAGGATACAATAGGCTGTGAAAATATTTGACCAAAGAGACAAAGCCCCAACTTAAGTTTGTAGAAAATCAACTTAAAAAGAAATATATAGAGGACCAACTCAAAAGTCTCAAGAAGAATCCTAGACAGTGAGAACAGGAAATGGTGGAAGATGCCAAGAAACATTTTTAGAGTAGGAAATCTATAGAGCCAAAGAAAAATGGAAACTTCTGAACTAAAGTGGCCTAGTGAGTTATCAGCAAAGTATATGACAAAACGAAGTCTCTGTGTCAAAAGCTGCAACATTCCAGAGCATGGCAGATTAACTCTAAATGCTTAATTAGAGAGAGAAAAGTAAAATTCACCTATAACGTAAGGATAATTAAACTGAACTTCAAGTTCTACAACTAGATAGAAGACAAGAGAATTAACATCCTTAAAGTTATGAAGTAAAATACTTCCAACCTAGAGTGCTACAGAAGATGAAAGAAAATGGCAAAATTAAGATATGTCCAATATTTAAAACTGCCACAATTTTAAACTTTACTTTTGATTACACATTTGTATATACTGTAGTAACATGCATTATATATATATGTATATATATATATATATAAAATAAACTTATTTGAGCAAAAAGTTCCAAAAATAAGAATATTGTGGTCATTGTAAAGTTCACAGAAATACACGTCCATGAAGGGCACAGAATACATATAAACAGAGTAATGAAATGTGAAGTACTTAAAGTGATATTCAAGTACAATGGGAAAACTTGCCACTAGACTTCAATGAGAAGAGCTAACACAAAGACATTTGGAATCATAAAATTAACATACAAATGCAATTTAGTCAACAATGGGAGAAGACCCACTCAACCACATATTAGAAGATTCTTTAAGCCACTTTAATCAAATGGGGATAACAATTGCTAGGAACAGAAAATATTCCAAGGGCACACAAACAAGAAAGGGATGGGTAAGTACAGTCATTTAATCCAGGGTCATGTTAGCTATTGTGCGTGTGTGTGTGTGTGTGTGTGTGTGTGTGTGTGTGTGTGTGTGTGTCACTTTGACCAAACTGATAAACAATTTAAGAAGAAAAGGCTTGTTTCTGGTCACAATTTGAAGAGCTTTTGATCTATGATGATGGGGAAGGCACAGTGGCATTGGAGTAGCTCAGGCATGGACAAGAGAGTATGAAGCAACAGCAGTTTGCACTTGGTGACAGGCAGGAAGCAGAGGACCTGGCAACTGCTTCTGCCAGTCAGTCCCCAGTTGCTAAAGGCTCTAGAACCCTCAAACTAGGGCCACAAGCTGGGGGCGAGACATTCAAGACATGAGCCTGTAGGGAATGTTTCAGATTCAAACCATTGCCAGGTGCTAATATAACACCATTACAGAGTTGCTGCTGTTAAAATTAAATCTCTTCAAATATCCTATGTATAGAAATCCTACCCCCAGATGGGTAACTCAAACTACAAATGCATCTCTTCGAACTACAAATGAGTGATATGTATAAAATGGTTGCTTTCTGGGGCTTTGTTTGAAAAGCCTAAAACTGAAAGCCTTGTAAACGGCCATTAAAATTGCAATGGTGCAATAATGAATCATAATGCACTCATATCATATGTTGTACAGTAACCACGAAAAATGAGATGAAGCTGCTCCAGTCAGTCTGGAGAACTGTTATGAAATATTGTTGCAACTGGACTGTATACTAGAGAAAGAAAGGAGACTGGTGAGAATATGTGCTGTAATCAAGCCACAGGGCCTCTAATACCTTCCTAACAAGTTTGAGGAATCTACAAACCACATGACAACATGAATAACAATTAAAGACATCTCCAGAACATCTACACGTGCCAATTAATCTTGAAGCAGCCTTGACTTCCTTATCTTACCTTCCCATTTTTTCCTTAAACCCTTTTCAATCTCCTAATTTAAGACCCTTACTGTTGGGAAATTAAACCCAGGAGACAATGAACAAATGGTATTAGAGCTAAGTGATCCCTAAAATGAAATATGGTTTCAAATATGTGTTTTAGAGGAAACTGTTTTCCAAACATGCTACATTGTTCTTTTGGTAATTTCATTGTGGTGACGGGTCAGTCAGGCTATAATTGGTTTTCATTAGCCTTTCTGCAGCTGTGAGATTCTTTACCTCCACGCTGTCAGAAAAGCAGGAAGGGTGGGGGAGAAAGGGGGGTTGGCTCGTTCCTTTTTCCGTCTTTTTCCAAATGCCAGATAAATTGTTTTCAACCTGTCTTACAAGCAAATGCCCCACTTTCAGTATAAATGGGGGAAATATGTCACCATGACAGCTTGGAGAAAAATAGCTGATCTCTTCCGCCGAGCACAATGAACTCAATTCTGTCTTTTATGCAACAATGTTTGGCTTCCAAGACCCAATGGGGAGAAACACTGCCTGCAGCCCCTTCTCCAGATTCTCTCAGGAAAACATGATTTGGGAGATTTCAAGAAACTAAGGAAAGCTAATGCAAATCACTCAAGTATATTTAATAATGCAAGGTTTTTGTTTTGTTTGGTTTTTTGCATTAGTAGATAGGCAGGGACTGTGCCATGTATGACACAATGTAAGATTCACATGACAATTTCATCCTGTAAAATAAGTATATATTTATTTAAGTTTTATTCAAACCATGATTTTAAAGTATAAACTCTTCTGCCACACTGAGTCACTTTAGGAACCCCAGCCTCTGGGAAGCCATCGTCCCTCCACTAGTCTGAAGCAGAAACTGTCAGGTCACTGAAACTTCAGGGTTGTGCTTTCTTATATATTAAGAGAAATCAGTCAGAGACTTAAGAGACATTAAGTCACTTAGAGTAGCTTAAGAGCTGAATTCAGATTCCCAGCACCCATGTAAGAAGTCTGGCATTATAGTAAATGTCTGTAGCTCCAGCACTGGTCAAATAGAGCTGAATCCCTGGAGACAATTGAGCAGCCAGTCTAGCAAAACTGGTGAGTACCAGATATGGTGAGAGACCCTATCCCAAAAATAAGATAGAAGGATGGTGAAATGGCTCAACAGATGAAGGGAAGAGTCTTGCCACTGAGCCTAATGACCTAGGTTCAGCTGTCAGGACCCATAGTAGGAGAGCATTGACTCCCATAAGTTATGTTCTGACTTTCACATGAGACCATGATATAAACATTCCCACTGCCTCCTCATTAAATGAATAAAGGTAAAAAGAAAAACAGGATGGAGAACAATCAAGGAAGAACTCCAACACCAACCTCATGCCTACACACTCACAAGTAACTACAACACATGTGCACTTACGCACATGGATATATACACATGCATATATAGCACAGGAGAGAGATCCGTCTAAAGATTACTGGGACTTGTTCACTTTAGGTTATCCAGCTCTGTCTTCTTTCCTCTCACACAAAAATGATCACAACCCACAAGACAAAAATACAGGTGATAAACAAAGACACTTTGGGCACTGCAATCCAATTTCCTGTGACATGCTATCAAGCCATGACAAGACAAGAGTTATGAATCATGGAGTTAGGATCCACCCCTGTCTCCATGCCCTCAACCCCAGTTCTGAGTAGACTGAGTAGCCCCTCTCTGAGTAGATTGGTACATTCAGACGATCATCAATGTATCTAGTGATCTTCAGGAAAAAAGGAGAACAATCAATTAGCCCACTGATCCTCTGGATTCCAAACATAAGCATGTATTTGTGAAGCTTCAGTAGCTCTACAAAGGAACAACCATTCCTCCTTTGGACAAACTGGTATTTTAGTGGTTTTCTTTGTACATGGTATATTTTGCCTTCTGTTTGCTCCTTACTACAAAGCTTCCCACATCTGTTCAACACTGAGCTTGGAAATCTCTTTGTCTTGTCTACTACTTCTAATCATTCTGTCAATACTTCCTAAACACAACAGCCTTGGTAGAATAAAATGTGTCTTCCCTAAAAGCAAATCATTCTACTCAGCAAATACAGTTTCTTCAAAAATTCATATTTATTAATCATTTTAAAATTGCTTTAATATCCTTAACACACTCCTATGTATAGTGTCAAAACTACCTGTGTTGTTAATTTGTGGTACCCCACACCGAGTAAAGTACTGTAGAAATGAAACCAGGCAGGCTGTAAGAGCAGAAACTTCTGCTTGCTTATTTTAAAGGCTGAGCAGCCAATGTCACTACCAAAGATGACATTAACTTTGTAGAAACTATGTAACATAAAAGTATTGCATAAATAATGACTCTTAGTATTCTTTAAAATGGCTTAGGAAATAGAACTAAAATGTTTCCACTACAAAAAGTTTGGGTAAGTAGGTGAAGAACTGCAAAGTGTTTAGCTTAATTAGCCATTCAACAATAGATGCTTAAAACAACAAATCGTACAATAAAGAAAATCACAGATTTTGTTAATTAAAATATTAAAAACAAAACGTTCAATGTGTTCATTTTTATCCTACACTCTGCAGATAAACACGGAAAATTAAATGCATAATTCTATACTCATGCCAATTCTATTTCTCTTCTGAGGTGAGACCCATCCTCTACAACCTCCTGCAGACTATACCCACAACAAAGAATCCCTGTTGCCAACTGCATCCAAGTTAATCATCCCTATTAAACCTGAATTCGTAGATTCTGAACATAAAACCTGTGATAGCAGTCATACTGAATGCATGGACTTTCTTACAGTGTATTTCTCTCTTCTTGATTTTGGTGACTGTAACTCCTGCTTCTATTTTGAGTTTTCTGGGGTAAAAATTTAGGAGAATTACTTGCCCCTCAAGTCTCCTATGCTCCATTACTGCAAGTCTTGTTCAGATATCAAAATTCTGCCTGCAACTTCTGCAAAATGCCCACAGGTGACTACATGATCAACAGTGGCTTAGGGCCTTTCCCTGTATGCTCCATGGGTATAGCTGGCACGTGTGTGGAAACTCCATTATGCCATGCTACTGACAGCAATTTCCTATTACTAACTCAAATTCTCCTTGTTTGCTCTTACAAGGACCTTGTGATTACAGTAATCCGCCTGGGTAATCCAGATAGTTTCCCCTTCCTCTATCAAGATTTTTAACCATGACTGTAGAGTTTATTTTACCATGCAGGATGCTAAATGACTCACAACTCCTAGGGCTGATGTCATGAGCTTTGCTGGAGGAAGAGGGCATTATTCAGGCTATCACATGCAAGGAAGGTTGAGAGGCATACAGGGGATTGCCAGGTAGTCTGAGGACATAGCATTTATAAAACAGTGCTCTCACTTCCAGAAGGAGACAATGTCCGTAGAAGCCAGGCAGAAGAGTGGAGATGCTAAGGAGAAATAAGAATGAACCAGATAACAGATGTTTGTTGCCATGTTGAAAGAATATTTTTTGTACTCAGAACGGTGATAAGAAGCCACTGTGTGTGTATGTGCATATGCACGTGTGCATATATATATATGCATACATACAACAAAAATTGATGAAAAAGGGATCATGAATTTGAAGGAGAGTGAGGAGGTGCATACAATAGGGTTTGGATGGCAGAAAGAGAATGGGAAAATGTTGTGATTAATATACACTCTCAAAAATAAACAAACAAACAAAACCACACAAGCATTGAGTCCTTAAAGCAAGAGAGACTATCAGGCTTCAATAATGGTTCATCTGATCATTCCAGAAGAAGAGGAGAAAACCAGATCAGGATTCCTAGTCCCAATCTTACACTTTTCTGTTTTCTACATTTCTTTCCCCCTATAAAACAAACCTGTTAACAAGCTCAGTGTTCATTAGAAAAGTGGCTTTTCATCATCTCTTAAACCAATTCTCTTACTTTCACTTTACTGGCAGAAAAGTGGATACTAATAAAACGAATTTATCTGGTAAAAAGAGTTGACCATCAATACCATTGTTGTACCACTTAATAACATTCTGGTCCAACATGACTCTACTTAGAACTCATGGTTATTGGTTATAGGAAGGAAAGCAGTTCCTCAGAGGAGCCCCTTCTTTTGCTGTTAGGAGAATGGTGACAGTTATCAGCTTGCAAATTAGACAATCTGAGCTTTCTTTCCTGACCCCAGTCCCCATCAGGCTCCCTGCTGCTTGCTCTGCAGCATAACAAACCATTAACCATATTGAGTCTAACGTAATGACTCATGTAGCATGTTCACGCCTTCCATCACATTAATCACCAGTTGCTGTAATACCCTGTTTGTTAAAACCAAGCAACAATGAAAACAAATTCTCATAATAGGAACCCTCAATTAAAGGAAATTTGTTTCCCCTGTACCTCAAGATAAAGAGAAGGAAAAAATCAAATGACAGGGAAATAAAGTAATGAGCTTTTGGAAGAAACAAGAAATCTATAATTCCAGTTGCTGAATTAGTTCCCAATAGTGATTTATGTGAGAATACTAATGGAGACAAAAATTCAAATTCCTAAATTTACCATTAATCACAAGACTGGCAACTTACTACTACAGTACACTTATTCATTTGTTCACTTAAGCCACACTAGGAGATGTGATGGCAAGACATTAAAGATTCAGGCTGAAGTAAAGGTGTTCCCACTATAGTGATAGAAGAAAAGCCTTGTGCTAGCTGGGATGATGATCACAAAAAGGTGCCACTTCAGCTCAACCTAGTCAAAGCAAGAAAAAGAGACATTTGGATCAGCAAGAGACTCTCCAGACTCAGATATTCAAATACCCAACAGAACTCTATCTCCTACTCATAGATTCTAGCGTTCTCTTTGTTGATTTGTTTTTCTGTAGTTTGAGTGATACTGCAGGCTTACCACCCACTAGCCCAGAAATTTCAATGAAAAGGAAAGAGTCTTTTAATTTTTGTTTGATTGGTTTTGTTTTTTTATTATTCCAGTGGAAGTATTAAGCTTTACCCATCATTCTTGACTTCCCAGGTTTTTATATACATAGATCTCTGAAACAATCATTTGTCATGGATATGACATTACAGTGGATGCAGTTACCTGCCCCACAACTCCCATCCCAGGGAAGGAGGGTGGTCATCCTATTTTGAACTGATGTTATAACCTAAATAAAAAAACAAATGTTCTTGTAGCAAATGAAATGTCCATTGCCCTCTAAGGCTATCTGTACAATGGGTCCTGTGGGTGATCATAGGTTAGAGATGTACATGATACAGGGCCCAGAGGAAGACAGTAACCAAATCTGTTTGTGAAAGAGAAAAGCAGGAAAGGGTTGTCAAGCTTAACCTGAATCTTGGAAGGTGAGTGAGTTTTTAATTCACAGTCAAGAAGACTACTTCCTAGAGCAAAAGCACTGAGCCATAAAATAGCCCTGACGGCTTAGGGGAATTCTGGGTCAACCCTACTTCACCTTCTCCCATCTTTGATGTCTTTGGGTCTTCACAGATACTCTTCTCTCTGCCCATTCAGTGTCCTCAGTTGACTCTCCTCTTCCTCTGACAGGCAAGCTGGATATTGTTAGGCTCCCAGTGTAAAACTCAAAGCTCAGAAAGATAGTGAGGCTTTGGGGATGGCTCCTAAAACATTTTCATCAACAAATCCTCAGGAAGACCTTTCCCACCCGTTCTCTGCTTATTCTGTATCCAATCACAATTATTTGCTGAATTTCTTCTGGAGACCAGGTTACAGTCCCTACACAAAAAGGACTTGAAGAGATTAATTTCTACCTGGACAGGAGTTGTCAGTGAGCATATAAATAAATGCATAAGGTCATCCCATAAATTGCTAAGCATTGGAAGGAAAGTAAAGTGCTTGGGTGAAAATGGCAGGGACAATTAAGGAAAGGAGATGACTGCTTTGGGGATGTGGCTAGAGAAAGGCTGAGCAGCTGACTGCTGAAGTGAGCCTAAATAACCTGAAACTGCACACACCTAGAGGTTAGCATCATCTCAGGCACAAAACGCACACGGTGCACCAACAGTATGGCTGAGAGCTTCCAGGAGAATCTTTGACATCATCACCATGTAAAAATCAGTTTTAGGCTAACCCCCAGTCCATTATGACTTAACAGTAGGATCCCATTCCCAAGAACAATTGATACTATGTATAAAACATCTACAGTGTTCTGAGAGCCATCATTTTTACAAATGTGCACACACCAGCTCATGGAATTTTAAAATCCTGGAAGTTAGATACTGTTGTATTCATTTTATATTTAAGGAATCAGAATCTCAGCTTTGATACATAGCTCAAAGCCACATGGCTAGAGTCTAGCCAAAATTTTAGATATAGACACTTAAGCCCATGCATTTTTATCAGTTTTGTCTCTATTACAATAAACTATGCACTAAATGGATAAATAATATACTGTAAATTCTTCCCAATGACTATGAAGATCCTTTATTCTTGATTCTTTGTTCATTCTAGTTGCTATTAGTGTTATTAAGAAGATTGGAAGTATAGAAGAATCTCCATAAAGTAGACTGTCATGAAAATGGCTTCCCAAGACAACTCAGAGGGTTCACTGATCCTTCACAAAATGATATGGTCATCAGCAGTTCTCATTGTTTTGTACCATTTTCTGCCTGAAAAAAAAGTTAGTACAATTTCACTCTTTTATATAAACACTTGGAAAATAGACTCCATAAAAGTTGAGTACATTAAAATGGCAAAGGGACAGGTAGGGCTCTTGTAGGAACCAAAGCTTGGAAAATAAAAGACTAATACTTTAAACATATTTTCAAGATCCTGTTTGCTAAAGATTATCCATGACAGTTAGGGACTTGGAATACAAAATTCTTTAATCAAGATGTGTATGGTGGCACATGCTTATAACACTGCACTCTAGAAGTGGATAAAGGAGGATCAAGAGCCAAGATTATCCTCCATTGGCTCCTGTATGAGTTACTTTCCTGTGGCTGTGATAAAGTACCATTGACCAAAAGCAACTTGCGGAAGACAGAGTGTGTTTTGACCTGCCCTTCCAGAGCATTAAGAGCCCATTATAGGGCAGAATCATAGCAGCAAGCAGCAGGATCAGGAAGCTGAGAAATCATAGCTTCAAAACAGGAATCAGAGAAAATGAACTGGAAGTAGCACGAGGCTTTTTAACTCTAAAAGCCCACCTTCAGCGACATGCTTCCTCCATTAAGGCCACACCTCCTAAACCTTTCCAAATAGCACCACCAACTGGAAACCCAGTGTTCAACTGTCTGAGTCTATAGGGGATATTTTTCATTCAAACCCCACCACAGCTACATTGGCTCTGGAAGTTAACATAGGAAGATCAGGTCATCCTCCTTTGGTTACTCAATGAGTTCAAGCCCAGCCTGAGCTACATAGAACCATGATTCAAATAACTAAACAACAAAGTGTCTATAGCCAAAGGAGTTTGGGGAATTCACATCAACTCATGAGAATTCACCACAACTCTTAGTATATTAACAGCTATGAGAGAAATCTTTCCGTAAACAAGCCTCATTTCCCTTGTTCAATCAAACATGATTATTATTTAACTCCAGAAAGCTTCTTTCAATATTATAGACACACTCCTAAGAAAATACCTTATAATCTGCTTGTAAAATATTGGCTTACACTAAAATAACAAATAATCTTTTCTACTCAACTCTAAACACTAAAGCACACTAAACAAAGAACAGACTTCTCATCTGAGGACTAGCCAGCCCAAGCCAACATCCTAACAGACCAAAGACATTAAAGTGCTCTCCAGCTGTAACCAGGGGTCCACAGTCGCCTAAGATGTCAATCACAGAACTAATATTATGACATTTTATTATAAACCAACAGCTAACCCAATGATAGTTTTGCTACTGTGATCTGGGAAAGCCTCAGAAAAGAAAAATTTCAAAGCTTCTATATTTATTGTTTTTAGGTCACAATATTGTCTCCCATACTATGTCTTCACAATGAAACTCAACATAGTTATTAAAAAGCACTTTCTGATAGAAATAATATGCCTGTAACTCAGACTTTTAATTAGTGACATCTCCTGGAATTATCCCTAAAGCTTACCAAGGTACATACCTGGATCTCATACCATCATGCCTCCATGGTCTGATATGCCCTACTCTGTCAAAACAGACACTGCTTGAATTACTATAAACCAGGTAAGTGCATGACAATTTTTTAAAGTGGCTTTTAACCTTCCCAGATAATTTTGATCTAGGGAACCTTAAAATTAATAAACTGTGAAAAGGGTATCTCCAGTCCTCATTGAATGAAAATGAACATTAATACCCTGCTGATAAATCATTAACATGTCTCAACAGTAAGAAATAAAACAACACTGTTGCTTTCACCAGGAGAGGCCCAGTTAATTAAGCTGATACTGAAGGTCAAAATGCTGGAACTGGGGCTATGAGGAAGTACAATCCTGCCAAGTTTATTAAATAATAATAATATATTTATCAGCCAAAGGAACTGTTTTAAAGGTAATAATAAAAACAACAAAAGCAGGAGTTTAGAGGGTGGAAACAGAGATTCAGCTTAAAAGTCACCCCAACAATGTGTGCCTTCCTAGAGCTCACTGTGGAAACATAATTCCCAACTCATTAGGGACTCACAGGGAGAAGCAGAGAGAAATGCTAATTACACATTAGCCTGGTTAGCTAAATTCAGATGGGATAATATCACATAGATTGATGGAATAAGTCATAAAATTTTAAATTCCAAGCAGGCTACAATAAGTGGCTTTTAAAGGAGCTAGCCAGTTCCTGTTCTCTGAAACCCTCAAACTGGAAGATGGGGATTGTACATCCAGACAGAATGACAAGTCTAATCCAGAGATTAAATAATGTAATGTTGCTCAACAGACAAATAAAATACATGGACCCAGTGACCCAACTGTGATGTCTCCCAAATCTAGTATTCTTTTCCTAATATCATGCTGCCTCGTGGGTGCCAGATTCTAAACTTCCTAAAACATAGTTCAAAATTGTGTGACTTACAATGAACCTCAGTGGCCCCATCTTAAGTAAAAGTTCTCATTCTATAAACACTGACTGAATCCTAAATTCTGTTTTTACCTCCTATGGATAGCTGAACTTCAAATTTTAAATAACTTTTGTCACCAAACAGTGCCTTTGTATCTGGGAAGTTGTCTCTCTCACCGTTCTCTCCTCCACCCAGAAACCATCTTTAAAATACATCTCCATTGGCAGGAACTTCATAAGGCAATCTCTCATCTCTCCCAGCTCAGATAGAGGTCTTCTGCTGTCTATCTGCATCAATTACTACATTGTAAATATGTCACAACCGCTAGCAGCCTTCCTAGACCAAAGCAAGGCCCAACAAATATTTGCTGAATTAAACTTAATTTATGCTTCAATAAAAATTAAAGTCAAAGTAAATAGATAAGAAAGTGTCTTATTTACTGTTCTGTTACTGTAGCACCATGACCAAAGCATTTAATGGGAAGCTTGTTTACAGGTTAGTCCATTATCATTGTGGAGGGAAGCAGACAGGCATGGTGCTGGAACCATAGCTGAGAGCTTTCACCCTGACCCACAGGAAGCAGAAAGGGAGGGAGAGACACTAGACCTGGCATGGGCTTTTTGAAGCCTCAAAACACACTCCCACTGACACACCTTCTCCAACACTTTCTCTAACACAGTCACTCCTTCTAATTCTACCCAAACAGTTCTAGGTCTTGGTGACTAAGCATTCAAATCTATGAGCCTATGGGGTTCATTCTCATTCAAACCACCACAGAAAGTAACAATGATCTGCCCTTCATATGCTTGGAAGATTGGAATGGAATTTAAAAAACACTTCTGTTATGTCTCCAGTATCTCTTACTTTTACCTTTTACTTGATAACCTCATTGCTATTCTGTTCTCATTCTGATTCTTGCTTACTTGTAATGTGTGTGCTCTTAGCTGATTTGTCTATATGCTATGACTTTTTTCTAACATCTATCCTTTTCAAGGCGACAAGATTATTCTTCCAATCATGTAATTACAATCATTTTATCAGAAATTATTTCATTGGCATTATGAAATATTATTTAAGATCCTCTCTCTAATGGTTAATATATTAAAAACTTTCACACACACAAATACACACACACACAGAAACACACACACATACACACACACACACACACACACACACACACACACACACACACACCATGCTGCTAATATACTCCAGGTGACTAGGACCCAGTATCACATTGGTCATTATGGGATGAAACATGAAACAGGCAGGTTATGCAAAAATCAAAGGGGAGATTATAAATGCAGAACAATGCATCTGAGTTGACAGGTGACTTCAAGAAAAAACAATATTCTGTCAATCCAAGAGACAACTTGCAGCCTATACCTTATTCAAAAGAACCACAGACCATCTTGATTGGAAAAGTCATCAGGACTCTTGAAAATCTTGGCATCAGACCTCTATGAGTGTCATTACCAACCTCCTCATCACCCAAACTATCTACTCCCCAAAGTAAACACATCTGGCTACAGAATTCAAGAGAATGGAGGCAGAGATTCAGAGTGAGGAGGCCCTGGAACACCCTTTCCCAACTAAGGCTCATTTGGTGAGGAGAGATCCCATCATAGGGATCTTAATCTAAGATTTATATTTCTGTGTCTGTAAACTGTAAAACTCAACCCCAATGATGTATTTCCTCCAGCAAAGTCAGGCCTCCTAAAACTTCCACAAACAGTGCCACCAACTGGGAGCAAAATATCCAAATACCTGAAGCTATGAGGATATTTCTCATTTAAACCACAAAGAAGTCTACAATTTCTCCAACCATTATCTCTTCTTCATGGCCTCATTCCAGCTATCTCTATTGCATATTCTTAATAAATATATTCCAATACTTTATCCTTCCACTAGTAACTTCAGAAAATTAGAGCTAAACTTAATATAGAAAAACCTCTAAAAATATGGACTATTCCAAATACCCTGGATGAATCTGTAGACTACAAGAAAAAGGTGTCAATTCCCACTAAGTAGCAGTGTGGTGGACAATAATTCATCAACTTGTTTTTCCCAATCTGTTGCTTCAAGATTCAACATATGTTTCAAATACTAATTTGGTGTTTATATTGGACAATCTTTACTAGTTGTTGTTGTTTGCATTTTCTGTATTGCAAAGTTGTGTAAGTTAATTTTACTTAGCATGAAAGTATAGGTACATTATCCTAGAATTTAGTTTTTAAAGTTCTAAAATATTTTCCTATATATTTCAGTCCTTAAGTTGATATACCGGAGGCATGCTAACTATTCAGAGGAAAGGAATTCCCTTCACTCACAATTTTGGAGTTTCAAGGACTTGGGGCTTGTGAGGGCTCCATTGTCTACATCACATCATGGTGGAAGAAAATATATGATGAAGAGCTCATACTGCAGAACTGGAAGCCAGAGAACAATTTAGGGGAACATTCACTTATAACAACTCACTTTCACCAGAGATTAAAAAGATCACATGAAAATACTTAAATACTTTCTAAAAACAACTGCCTCAAAGACTGAAGAACTTTTTATATTAGGCTTCATTTCTTATAAATCATACATCTCCCAATTATCACATTCAGAATCAAGTCCACAGAACGTGAACCTTGGGTGACACTCTCAAACTGCTTCCAAACTATAGCAAATGGAAAATGTTTGGCTACTTTTACTACTGTCTATGATTAATGTGCACTATCATAACCAGAAAAAACGCATTCTTTTTGGTGGATCTAAAATAAAGATCTATGCACACATGCAGATTACTAGCAGATTTCAGTTAACACACCTATTTGTTGAGGTTAACGGTCTAATGAGCACATTAACTATTCATCTAGCCTTGTAAATTTTCTAAGTTCTATCTGTAGCTTTGGGTCCTCCGGAACATGCCATCTCTGCCTTTCCACAAAACAGTAAAACAGTGAAACAGCATTCGGGGGAATTGTCTTTGGTACATAGAACTCCACTGCCTGAGTTTTCTCTATCTGCAAAAGATAGAAATTGAATGGTGCCATTCTGATGTCCTTCTCAGGCACCAATGCTTGGTATTTTCTAGATGTCTTCACGGGATGTAAGAGTCAACTCAAATCCTCCTTCTGAACAGTGTTGCTATGTCTCCTATAAACTATATACAGTGTACGTGTATGTATACTTAATCATCCAATGTCATAATAATTTAATTCCATAAAAAGTTTCCCTAAATGGTAAATATGATGCTAAAATATGCACAGATGAGTGATTTTTCAGATCCTAATAGATTCACTGCTCTATCATAAGGATAGTGGGGAAAAGTAATAACAAAAATATGGTGCTTGCTATTTAAGTTTCCTAGTTTAATAAATATTGATAAGTATATAAATGCCCACAGTACAAATTTCGAAGTAGAGAACCAAAACCACGGGATGTCCTCGACATTTGAGGATTTTTCAGTAAATTTTTAACTATTCAAAAGCAAGTTTGAAAGACTGTGTCATAATTTGCCAAGATATTTTTGTTGGAGAATAATCCAAAACACTGATATTGAGCCTCTTTTGCAGAATTACCTAAGCCAAACTGGCATTCTGGAAGCTTGTTTTTAACAGACGCCAGTTGCCAATGTAATGCAGCACATGTTACATCTTTGGTAAGATTTAATAATCAATAAAATATTTATTTATTTAAAATATATGATGTGTATATTTGAATAACTCCCAATGCAATGATAGAAATATGCTACAAAGAATTTCTACGTATCTTGCTTTTTTGTAATTTAATATTAATCTATTTGAGAGCAGACATCTTTGATAAAATAACAGGATTTACAACACACTTATTTGTCATATTATATAGTTGGTAATAATGATGATTGTGATTAGTGAAACTTATTGAGTCATTTATTGAAAGGCCTAATTGTTTCAGTAATATCTCAAAATGCAGACTGCCTGTCTTTAAGGCCTTCTTCCACCTCTTAATAACTATTTGTTATTTATCCTTTCAGACCTTTAGTCATCAAAAACATGAAACTAGAATGATGTTATCATCCTAGATTGTAATGGCAATTAAGTAATGAAATGAGGATTTAAAGCAGTGTTTGAGATATAGTGACTACTCACTACAGTACCCAGTCATTATCAATATCATTTGTAATCACTAATTTCCACAAATAACATACAGCATGTTTCTTATCATAATATTCATACATAGGTAGGGATGTTATACATAGACAAACAAAGCACTCTAACGGTGAGGTCTAAGTTTCAATGCAGGCAGATGCACTCCAGTAGTGTAGCCCAGGTTAAGTAGCCAATAAGTATGTATTAAGCATCAAAATACATCAAAGTTTGGGCCTAGAAACTTGGCATACAAGGGTAGCAAATCACCTGGGGCTCTGATATGGCAGAATTTACTTTCTACCAGGGGTCACAGAAGGAGGGACAGAGGCAATAGTCAAAGAAGCAAACACATGCTCAGAAAATTGTGAATGGTACTGTTTTATAAAGCTTCTAAAATAAGGTAACAGGAAATGGAGTAACTAGGTTGGAGGAAAACGGAGGACTTGGGAGGGTTCTTAGAGTGGACTTCTCTAATAAGGTGATATCTGAGCTTAAATCTGAATGAAAGCCACCTTGAGACAATCTATACAGAGAACATTCTAGACAAAGGGAAAGACATGTGCAGGCTTTCAGAAGGGAAGTAATGTGGGTTGGTAACGAAATAGAAGGAAAGCCAAAGGGGTAAAGAATAAGACTGAAAGCAATATCTATGAAAGAAAGTCCAGTGATTGGCAGAAGAAAGGCTGGGAGATAGGGAGACAGGGTGAAGGGAGGGAGGGAGGAAGGGAGGGAAAGGAATGAACAAAAGAAAGAAGGAAGGAACAGGAAGGAAGAAGGGGAGAAAAATCTACCCCAATGTAAGATTACTTACTCATTTAACTGTTTGCTAGATGCCTTTATATGCCCAGAAAAGGGAATACAGAAATTAAAAGATAAAAATAAAAAGCAACTAAAAGCCCCTGCCCTGATAGAGGTTAACATTAGAGAGATATGGAAATTGTAAACATTGTTATTATATGAAGTATATGATAGAAAAACCAACCAAATTAAAATCTTGCCTCCTTCAATAGGAACCCTGCTACACTGATGTCTGGGGTGAACAGTACAGTAAGAGTCTTCCAGGATCGGAGACCCGGTAGGTGAGGTTGTGTCCCTGCAATCACCCAGTGAGCATAATGCTGGGTGATAACAGCATCTTCAAGTAGCATCAGACACAGTTGTGTCCACTTCCACCTCTAGTTTAATCTCTTACATCTGTCTCTCTGGATTTTGATGGACAGCTCCTCTCCTATTTCAGATCGGTGTTATTAAATCTGGCTGTCCCTCAAAGCTACTGCTTGAACACTAAACTGTGTCACTCGGTCACTGCTTTCTAGAACTAAGCCTGCACATGCTGTTTCCAAGAGCCCTAACTGGCCTCCAGCCAACCCAACAGTAAGAAACCTTCCATGAACTTCCAAACAAGCCTGAATCTAAAGTTCAGAGCCAAGCTGGAATATGAACTCAGGCCTGAATTCGTGCAACCGTAAGAACAGTTCTTGTGGTGACAACCATAGCTTTCCTTCCTGCCCCTTCCCTCCCCCACGTTACCTGGAAGCACAGCCAGGTTCAATGATGGCAGCTTGCCCATCTGTTTCACAGCTCTGCCTGAAACAGAAAATAAATCCTCCATTCATATGGTTGGCAGGCTGGCTGGCTAATTGCAAAGAAGACGAGTAATTTATTGGGAAATAAATTAAGGTCATATCGGCAGGATTTAAATACCTTTTCCTGGGCCAAGTCTTCAGAATGACTTTAAAAAATGTTCTCATAACAACTTGGAAGTGCATTGAAATCACTGACTCTACTCTGTTATTTCCATCACGCTGTGGCACTTCTCTTATTCCTATATGCTAATTGATACTAGATACTTACAGGGCCACACATTATACAGCATTTTTTGTACTCTTATATTAATTTCTCTTTGTGATATTCTATTTGTGAGGAACAAGCAGCTCAGTGAAAAGATTCAAAATCCAAATGTATTAACTAATGTTCAAACTAGTGGCTTGCAAACAGTGATCTGAGACTAGTCACCACTCTGCTCTAAGACCAGCCCCTACTCTGCCCTAAATTGCACTATCAATAAGGTTATATTAGTTACTTTCCATTGCTGTGATAAACTACCATGACCAAAAACAACTTAAGGAATAAAGCTTATTTTGACGTATGGTCCCAGAGGGTTAGGGTCCAGAATGGTGGGGGGGGGGGTGGCACAGCAGCAGCCAGCAGGAAAAGAAAGTTAGCTATTCACATTTTGTCATCATACCAGGAAACAGAGAAAGCAAATTAGAAGTGGGAGAAGTCTATAAACCCCAAACCCTGCCCCAAGTGAAGTACTTCTCCCATCAAGGCTGTACCTCCTAAAAGTCCATAGCCTTTCCAAATAGCACCACTGACCAGTGACCAAGTGTTCAAATATCTGAGCCTCTGGGACAGATTTCTTGTTCTCTACAAAATTCCCAAAAATCTTATGAAGGTCAAGCAAGGTAGACCATGGCATTCCTGAAAATTGTCTCTGTATGTTGGTTTCTTACTAAAGAAGCAGCACCCATGGTTTCTAAACTAAGGACTGCATATAAGAAATCTTCCCATAAAATCAATTAAACAGTAGAAACCTTTTGTTTATTCCAGGACAGGTGTTTCTTTAAGCCTCATTTTCAGCAACCTCATTTTTTGGTCTTCTATTACATTGGGGGAAATCTCTCTGAGCCTCAGTTTCCCTACCAGCAATAGCAGAATGGCACTGCAGGCTACTAATTTTAAGATAAAAGGAAACATTGTTTGGTGGTCAGGAAGTTTCCCTCAGATTGTGACATTTATTTAAGTTGTAAGATATGATATTAGCCATTCATATGGGTGGGCATCAGGACAAAGAGCAGGAGGAAACTCAATACACATCCAGGTGAAGGGAATCCAAATGTGCCACGGAATAAAGGAACTAAGGAGAAAGAGGGAATGGAGAAGGGCTGGAGGCCATGTTATTAAAAATTTGGAACTTTATCCCAATATCCATGGGAAAGCCTCATAGAGCTCCAGGAGCTTCTAGAAGCATGACTAATGCTGAGACTGCTTTGGATGGGCATCTTATATAGACACTAGAACCAAATTCTAATGCCTTGCCTATGTGGGTAATTTTCCTTGTTAGCATGGATTAAACTAGACAGTCAGGTTTCTCCCTTTCTTCCTCTATGTACTTCTTACTCTAGCTAGCTTACATATGCCCTGTGCTATAAAACTCCTAATTAGATCCCAGAAGTCCCCCTTTTAGGTTTTGTTTTAATATATATAATTGTACAAGCCAATGTTTCATTCTGACTTTTTCACATAGGCATATAACAGACTTTGATCATACCCAGTCATTACCCTCCTTCCCCATCTCCCAATCATCTTCCTATTCTCTAATAGTCCCTCATATACATTATGCCATGTCCTTTTTTTATATTCCACATATCAGAGTAAACAACGTGTGATACTTATTTCACTGAGCTTCGCTTATTTTGCTTAACTGAATAATCTCCAGATCCATGCATTCTTTTGCAAATGATGGATCTTCATTCTTCATTTTAGATAAATGCTAACACACTGTGTATCTATATCATATTTTATTTACATATATATCCCTCAATGGGTACCTAAAAAAAGTGCATCCTTTAGTTGCTGTGACTGTGTTTGTGATGACTGTAGACATGCAGGTGTTTCTCCTGTTGATGACTGATTGTTCAAGTATATATCCAGGACTTGTGCAGCAGGATCATATGGTGGTACTCCTTTAAGTTGATGTCACTGTTGTTGTTTTAAGGAAACTCCATATTGAATTCTATAGTGACTGGAAATCAGTAGTATGGTTTCTTTAATCTCTTTACCCCCTAGTATTAGATATAATAGCCCTTCTAACTAGGAGATATGAGATAAAATGTAGTTTTAATCAAAGGTCATGTTTCACAGCTTATTTCACAGTTTATCTTATTCCTCTCCAAATTCTTCTTACTATGGCAAAGTACTAATCACATTTAGTAACATAGTCCTCTAAAGGACTCAATATTCAAGAAGGCCATTCCAAATCATGTCAACTATAAAGAGGGTATGGTACACCAAATCTGCATACCACTCAACAGCCCTACCAGTTTAGTCAACGATATTCTGTCTGGTACTTTGGTTATGTGAGTATTGTCCTCTCCCACATGACTGGCAGGATCTTGGAGGACACTCCCCCATAGCATTGTGCTCTGTTTGGTCAACATTAAGGTGAATGGGTGTAAAAGAGCATAATAAATAAGGCAAAAACTTAACCTCATCTCTAATCCCAGAGTATCTACATTTTTAGTTCTTAATATGATCATCATTGATATTAGTTTCCTCCATAAAAATGAAACAGCATCTAAGGAATTTGCATGTTCTATTTGCAGTTAATTTTCAAAACACAATGTATCTAATAAAGATTTTCACATATTTTTGCTGTCACATAAAATGTCACCTACAATATGTTAGAGATTAGCAAGTTGTTCCACAGCTAAGAAATACATTTTCTCTGTGGGGAAGAAAGTCTCTAGCCACTCTTACTGAGTTATTTAAGGAAACCTAAAGCACAAATAATCAACATTGCATACATTACATAAAATCTACCCTTAAGTACTTGTTTTACTCCCTGCAGTTGGGATATACAATCTCTCATCACTGGGGCTTTTTTTTTGAGGCTTTGTACAGGTTAATCTTTCAAATCTAATTTTGACACCCATTAGAGGCTTACCTATGTTTTATAAGCCTTTTTCTCAGTTGTTTCATATATTATGAGGAATGAAGAGTCTTCTTTTAAAACAAAGCTGGGATTTTTTTCTAGAAACATGAGCATCTATAGCACCTTGAAATACATTCTGTAGAAAAGATACTGTAGGTCCTAATGAAAGTAAAAGGTCCATGCTTAATAATCCATATTAGTATTTTTAATGATTTATGCTGAGAAATTAATAAGCCTAATGATTATTATGCTATTAAGTTTACAGGTATAATCAGATTCTAAGACCATTCAATGACAGTTAGATTTCAAACCTTAGAATACTGTTTTATCATTTGTGGCTCTCATATTTCTCTCTCTTCCCTTATCTCTCTCTCTATATATCTGCAAATTGGATACATTGTATATTAGTCACTTTTTTGCTGCTACCTTAATAAGGAGACAAAGTTTATTCATTTCAAATTTATAAGAATTCCAGTTCTTCTTGTCCTAATGTGGAACAGCAAACACAGAATAAAATCTCAACAAGAGGGAGTTACATATATTTTTCCAAGACCCACTCTTCATGACCAGCACCTACCAGCCAGGTCTACCTCTTAAAGATTATTCAGATTTCCCAAAGTGCCTTCAACTGGGGAAACAAGTGTCAAACATGATCCTATGGTGACCACTCCAGATTTAAGACACAATCCATGTTTATTATAGAAGTGCTAATTCTGTTAATCTAATTACCTGTTGATTTACTTGTAGCTATATTTTTCCTTGACTCTGGATCACATTGTCCTGAAATTTGCATGCTTTGGATATTGGTTATGAAATAAAGTCGAGATTTTCACACACACAAAAAAAGTTTACAGGTATGTTTATAGCTTGGTGAAACAATGCATAAAAGTAAAATTTTATAGAGACATTATCCCAAGGCAAGGTATTCCAATGTTTTCTAAGTGCAAAACAATTATGACCTAGACAGATCCCTCACAATAACACAACATCATAGATGCCCATAAGAAATCAAGGATGAGGAAAGGGGGACAAAATAAGCAGGGAAAATAGTTATGTCCATTATATTAACTGTGAAAAATTATCTATCTGCTCCTGAAAGCTATCAATAATAGCTTCACTAATTGACATCCCTACCAACAGTTTATGAGGGGTCCATTTCCTTCAGTTCTTACTAGCATTTATATACACATATGGTTTTACCTTTGGCACAGTGGCTGCCCCTGATCTTATTGTTGTCTCAGCTACTGACTGTGCCTCCACAGCTGCTGCTGCCTTGCTGTTGAGGCCAGGCCTGAGCCACTGCCTCAGCCACTTCCACATAGAGAGGCAAATGTTGATTTTAACTAGGTCTCTATCCTTATATTTTACCAATAAATACTTGAGAGCCAGATGATGGGGTGAAAACCTGCTAGCTCAGAGAGGCAGAAAAAGCAGCTGGCAGACCTTCCTCTTCCAACCAGATGTCCCTCCCTTCTACTTCTTGTACCTCTCACTTTCTGACATCCTGGCTTCCCTGGTTGCCTCACTCTCTGGTTTCTTGCTCTGCCTCTTGACCTATGGCTGATTTTTATGTAAATAATGCAATCTCAGGATATACAGTGTGATCAAACATCATGCAACCTGTATATATATCAGCAAAGAAGCCTATGAAAGTACAAAAAGCTTATCGAACACCAAATAGACTGGACTGATGGGAATTGCCATTCTGTAAATCTGTCTCTTATTGGTTGTTGAATAAAACACTGTTGGCCAATAGGGAAGCAAGATAGGTGGGACTAGGAGTCAAGGAGGATTCTGGGAAAGAGAAACACGGGGAGCCACAATGTAGCTGCCATAGGGGTAAGAGGTCCAAACCCATTTCTGTGGCAAGAGAAATACTTAGATTAACAATTATGGGATAAAAACTTATGTCAGAGATAGCCAGTAAGAAACTAACCAAATAGCCAACAGCTTCATAATTAATATAGCCTTCTGTGTGTTCATTTGGGACTGATGTGGCTCTGGAACCAGGCTGGTGGGAAGGCTTCACCTCTACACTGGGCCAAAACAAAAAAGTTCCCTCATCACATAATAATCAAAACACCAAACATACAGAATAAAAAAAGAATATTAAGAGCAACAAAGGAAAAATAAAGTCAAACCTATCAAAATTACACCTGACTTCTCCATGGAAACTCTGAAAGTCAGAAGGTCCTGGATAGATATTCCACAAATACTAAGAGATCACAGATTCCAGCCCAGACTATTATACCCAGGAAACGCTCAATCACTATAGATGGAAAAAAAAGATATTCCATGGCAAAATCAGATTACACAATATATATCCACAAATCCAGCCCTACAGAAAGTTCTGAAAGGAAAACTCCAACCCAAGAAATTTAATTACACCCACAAAAACATAGGCATTAGACAATCTCACTTTGCCAAAAGCCAGAAATAGGGGGAAAACTCACACGCAATACCACCACAAAAACAAATCCAAAACAAACAAGAATCAACAATCAATGGTTATTAATATCCCTCAATATCAATGGTCTTAACACACCTATAAAAAGACACAGGACAACAAAATGGACACAAAGACAGAATTCATCCTTCTGCTGCATACAGGAAACACACTTCACCTTCAAAGACAGATGTTACCTCTGAGTTAAGGGTTGGGAAAAGATTTTCCAATCAAATGAACCTAAGAAGCAAGTGGGTATAGCAACCCTAATATCTAACAAAATAGACTTCAAACTAAAATTAATAAAAAGAGATGAAGGACATTTCATATTCATGATAGGAAAAATCCATAAGGAAGAAGTGTCAATTCTGAATATCTATGCCCCAAATACAAAGGCACCTGCATTCATAAAAGAAACATTACTAAAACTCATATTGCACATTAAACTACACACACTTATAGTGGGAGACTTCAACACCCCACTCTTATCACTAAACAGGACCACCAGACAGAAACTTGACAAAGAAATAAGGGAACTAACACAAGTTATGACCTAATTGGGTTTAACATACCCATAGAACATTCCATCCAAACACAAAAGAATATGCCTTCTTTCAGCACCACATGGAACCTTCTCTAAAATCGACCACATATTTGGCAATAAAGCAAACCTCAACACATACAAAAAAATTGGAATACCCCCTGTATCTTATCAGGACACTATGGCTTAAAAGTAGAATTCAACAACAACACAAATTGCAGAAACCCCACAAACTCATGGAAATTGAACAATGCTCAATTGCATCAGTTCTGGATAAAGGAAGAAATAAAGAAAGAAATCAAAGATTTCCTACAATTCAATGAAAATAAAGGCACATCATACCCAAACATTGGGGACACTCTGAAAGCAGTTCTAAGAGGAAAGGTGATAGTACTAAGTGCCCACATGAAGAAACTGGAGAATAGTCACAATAGACAATAAACAGAACACCTGAAAGCTCTAGATCAAAAAGAAGTAAACTCACCCAAGAGAAGTAGACGACAGGAAATAATCAAATTGAGAGCTGAAATCAATAAAGTAGAAACAAAGAAAGAAATAAAAGGAAACGATGAAATATAGAGATAGTTCTTTGAGAAAATCAACAAGATAGACAAACCTTTATCCAACCTAACCAAAAGGCAGAGAGAAAACAAAATCAGAAATGAAAGGGGGGACATAACAACAGATACTGGGGAAATCCAGAAAAGAAAAACAAGTCAGAGTTTGAAAACCTGTATTCCATAAAATTGGAAAATTTAGAGGAAATGGACAATTTTCTGGATAAATATCACTTACCAAAATTAAATCAAGAAAAGATAAAAACTTAAATAGACTTATAACCTTTAAAGAAATAGAAAGAGCCTCAAAAGTCTTCCAACCAAAAAAGTTCAAGGCCCGAGGAATTCTACCAGAGAACACCTACAGCTGATGAACACCTTCAGCAAAGTTGCAGGATACAAGATTAACTCAAAAAAATCACTAGCCCTACTATACATAGACAAGAAATGTGCTGAGAAAGAAATCAGAGAAACATCACCTTTTACCACAAACAACATAAAGTATCTTGGGGTAACTCTAATCAGGTGAAATTGTTCACAATTCTTCACAGGCTGTGAAAGGACAAATCTCAACTTTATATGGAAAAACAAAAGACCCAGGGTAGCCAAAACAACCCTGTACAATAAAGGAATATCCCTGACTTCAAGCTCTACTATAGAGCTATAGTACTGAAAACAGCTTGGTATTGGCACAAAAATCGGCATGGAACCCAATGAAACTGAAGATCCTGATATTAACCCACACACCTATGAACACCTGATCTTTGACAAAGAAGCTAAAACTATACAATGGAAAAAAAGAAAGCATCTTCAATAAATGGTGTTGGCATAACTGGATGCTGACATGTAGAAGACTGTAGATACATACAAATTTATCACCATGCTCAAACTTAAGTCCAAATTGATCAAAGACCTCAACATAAATCCAGTCACACTGAACCTGTTAGAAGAGAAAGTGGGAAGTACCCTTGAATGAATTGTTACAAGAAACTGTTTCCTGAAGATAACACCACTAGCACAGACATTGAGATGGACAATTAATAAAAGGGACCTCCTGAAACTGAGAAGCTTCTGTAAGTCAAAGGATGTAATCAACAATACAAAATGGCAGCCCACATAATGGGAAAAGATATATACCAATCTGACATGTGACAGAGGGTTAATGTCCAAAATATACAAAGAACTCAAGAAATTAGTCTCCGAAACATCAAAGGATCCAATTAAAAAGTGGGGTGCAGAACTAAGTAGAGAATTCTCAGTAGAGGAGTATAATTGCTGAGAGCACTTAAGAAAGTGCTCAACATCCTTAGCCATCAGGAAAATGGAAACCAAAACAACTCTGAGATACCATCTTACTCCTATCAGAATGGCTAATATCAAAAATACCAATGACAGTTTATGCTGGAGAGGATGTGGAGAAAGGGGAACACTCCTCCACTGCAGGTAGGAGTACCAACTTGCACTGTCACTTTGGAGATCAGTATGGAGATTCCTCAGGAAAATGGGAATCACTCTACCACAAGATCCAGCAATTCTACTCTTAGGCATATGCCCAAAAGATGCACATTGATACACTAAGGGCATCTGTCCATCTATGTTCATAACAGCATTATTTGCAATAGCCAGAACCTGGAAGAAACCTAGATGCCCCTTAACTGAAGAGTGGATAGAGAAAATATGGTACATTTACACAATGGAGTACCACTCGGCAGAAAAAAATAATGGAATCTTGATATTCTCAGACAAATGGATGGCACTAGAAGAAACCATCCTGAGTGAGGTAACCCAGTCACAAAAAGACAAAAATGGTATGTTCTCACCCATATATGGATTTTAGACTTGGAGCAGGGGATTGCCAGCCTACAACCCCTGCACCCTGCATGAGAGTCTGGGAAACAGGGAGTACCCTAAGAGAGATATACATCGTACCCGAGAGAAGAGGAATGAGATGGGAAATCCTGAGGGGACTGGGAGCATGGAGGGAGGGGAGGAGAGAGGAAGCTGGGAGAAACAGAAAGGAAGAAGAGGAAGGGAGAGGAGGACATGGGGGAGCAGGAAGGTTGACTCAGGGGAAGAAGAGAAGAGAGCAGGATGAGAGATACCATAATAGAGGGAGCCATTATAGGTTTGAGAAGAGATCTGGCATTAGTGAGATTTTTCAAGATCTACAAGTATGACACCAACTGGCAATCTAAGCAAAAGTGGAGAAGCTACCTTAAATGCCCTCCCCCAATAATGAGATTGATGACTGCCTTATATGCCATCCTAGAGCCTTTATCCAATGGCTTATGGAGGCAGAGGCAGACACCCACAGCTAAACACTGAACTAAACTCCTGGAACCCAGTTGCAGAAAGGGATGAGTGATGAACAAAGAAGTCATAACCTGGCTGGTGAAACCCACAGAGGCAGCTGATCTGAAAAAGGGGGGGGGTGTTCATGGACCCCAGACTGGTGATTAAGAGGCCAGCATGAGATTGATCTAGATCCCCTGAACATGGGTGTCAGTGAGGAGGCCTCAGCAATCTATGGGGCCTCAGACAGTAGATCAGTATTTATGCCTGGCATACAAATGGACTTTGGGAGCCCATTCTGCGTGGAGGGATGTTCTCTCAGCCTGGATACATGGGGGAGGGCCTAGGCCCTGCCCAGGATGATATGACAGACTTTGAAGATCCACCATGGAAGGCCTCACTCTCCCTGCGGAATGGAGGGGGATAGGATGGGAGATTGGGGGTGGTGGGGGGGCAGGGGAAGATGGGGAGGGAGAGGGAGCTGGGGTTGACATGTCAAGCAAGCTTGTTTCTAATTTAAATTAAGAAGAAGAAAAAAGAAACAGACAATGTGGAAAAGGAAGAATGTTTTATATTGAAAGAGGTTTTACCTCTGCAGATGTGTGAATGTCAATGAGCTTAGACAGCATGGTGTAAGGAACCTAAAGAAGTTCTTTGTGGTGGCACTAGAAGCTAATCTGGATGATGTTCTCATCACCCTACTGAACAGTTTAAGCACTGTTGTTCTAATCCATTGTGACACCATCTTATTGCTCACATCTGCAGCACTTTACCTGGGAGATTTCTCCGAGCCCTAAGAAGAGATGGCTCAAAGTCCTACGGATTTAGTTAACCAGGGACAACCCTTGACTTATGACAAATGGGAATGAGAAAATAAATATATAATCTAAAATTCCCCATCCCTCAGGATCATTATTACTCTCTTCTACCCTCTTTCCCAGAATTTCCTGTTGAACTGAAAACCAGTCAATCAGTAGACTCTATTGAACACTGCCTATGAATTCCCGTAACTCTTCATGGGGTCTCAACCAAAACAAGCTATTTGTGTTCA
Organism: Mesocricetus auratus; assembly: GCF_017639785.1. NCBI lineage: Eukaryota > Metazoa > Chordata > Mammalia > Rodentia > Cricetidae > Mesocricetus > Mesocricetus auratus. The sequence continues at coordinate 25,793,033 of NW_024429190.1, read as the reverse complement.
CAGCCATGCTTATAGTCTGCTTCTGGGGAGGCCAGTGTAAACAAGAGAATGTTAAGCCACTGACTGCTGTATTGTGTTCTTTGGTGACTCTAGCTCTATAAATAGAAAATTCAATGGCCTGATTGGAAAAATACAAGGAAGTTCACAGGAGTGACATTTGGTGAAACCACAAGCCTTAGGAAATGCAGGCAGGGAGCACTGGGAATCTCAGCCAGAAATACAGACACTAAACGAGAGCCATTGTGCTTAATGACTCACTGGCCTACTTCCTGGAGATTTCCTCCCACCATTGGTTTGGGAGTGTCTAGGGAAAAGCAAACATTAATTACCCTGATTTGATCATTGCAGGTTTTACACATGTATTTGTCACACTGTTCTATGAAGGTCACTTGCAATTCTGAGATTAACCTTCCTTCCAAAGGAGAAAGTAAGACACCATAAATGAAAGAAAATGGCAAAGAAGCTGGGCAGGCAGAAAGGATAAGTAATAGTAATGAGATCAAATTACAAATATCTGACTTACTACACTGATGCATTAACTTCTCTGAACACACTTTCATTTGGAAACAAATGAAATTTGTGACTTGTGATGACTTTGTATGTTTAGTTCTTTAGCAGCTATTACATGTCAACTCTTTCAGCTGATACATAATCTCAATACCATAACATGCACAATATTTTGTGTATAGTTGTGTTTTTAAAGTGTGCATACCCTTGCAGTCACTACTCCAATAGAACAATCACAGAATATACTCTTTGTATTCAACAAGACCCCCTCCAAAACTACTACTCATATTTTTTCTCAATATATGTTTTTATTTAAATTAGAAACATGCATGCTTCACATGTCAATCCCAGCTCTCTCTCTCACCCCTCCTCCCTTATCCCTCCACCAGCTCCCACCCCCAGACCCCCACCCAATCCCCACATCATTCCCCAGGGAGAGTGAGGCCCTCCTTGGGGGAATCTCCCGAGTCTGTCAGTTCATCCAGGGCAGGACCTAGGACCTTCCCCATATGTCCAGGCTGAGAAAGTATCCCTCCATGTGGAATGGGCTCCCAAAGTTCATTGGTACACCATAGTAAACACACATTTTTAATACCACAGTTTAGTTTTGACTATTTTAAAACATATTATAAATTGAGCCATATAGAATACACACTCTTTTTTGGTTGATGTCACCCACTGAACATTATTTTTTCACAGTGACAGGGACTTACCCAGATGTTTGCACATGTTGGGCAAGAACTCTATGACTGAGTCAAACTCCCAGACTAAAATATTATTTTTGAGATTTTTCTACATAATTATATTAGTAACTGTTCTATTTTCCTCTTCCTTATAGTTAATATATAATTGCAAATATTTATTAATACACTAAAATATTTCCCCAAAAGTACACAATATGCAATGATCAAGTCAGAGTAATTAGCATTTACATCCCCTTACATGGTCTATGTTGGAGACCTTCAAACACCTCTCCTGTGGTTACATATAAATAGACAATAACTGCTTATAAATTATTGTCATCCAACTAAACTACAACATCTTCCTCTGTTTTCCTTTTAATTTCTACTAAGCATTCCTCTGTATTAATATCTCTGTTATTCACCTGTCAGTGTTCAATGAGCTGTTTTCAGTTTGGGGTATGGTGAATAGATCTTTTCTAACTTTATTGCATGAATCTTTTTCTGAACCTGTTTTCATTTCTTATTGAGTGAATTTAAGAAGCGCATTAGAGGGTTAAATACTGATCCATTATTGAATGAACTGAGTACAATATTAGACATGAGGAGACAGATGTTTTTATACTTATTCATGTGACTTGAGCTGAGATAATAGTGTTAGCCAGACCAAGCTGCCATAGGAAATACTAGAGACAAAAGGTTATTTCCTCACAATTCTTGAGACTGGGAAGTTCAGGGTATGGATGACAGCCTGGTGGAATTCTGAAGAGGACTCTACTTTGACTGCAAACAGCTATTTTTTTTCTGCAAGGCTCCACGTGGAGGGAGCTCCTGGGTGTATCATCTTGCTATAAGAGATCCAGTTCCACTGGCTCAGAGCCCCTCTCTCATAGCCCCATTTAAGGTCATCTCCTTAAAGGCCCTAAAGCTTCAACACAGAGATGTGTGATTCAGGCTTCTATGTATGAGTCTTGGGTGATGCAATTCATTCTATAGAAATAGTAGATGACAGACAGAGTCAACTACTGAAAAAGGACATGGAAGAAGCCAAGCATATTTAGAAAGTAGATTAGCTCTATAAGGGTTCCTGGGTGGATTATCTGGCATAGCTGGCAAGCCAAGGTACACATTTTATATTCAGATTTGGAGCAGGAGATGCAGCAGGATAAGGAGCAAAGATACTTTGTAAAACAAAGAGATAAAATGGGGCCTAAATCCCCAAAAGCAACAAGAGAAGCAAGGTTTCCTTCTCAGGTCTCAGGGAGCAACTACCACCGCCTGACTCCTTGAGTTAGCTAATAATTCAGCACCTACTCCCCAAACAATATTTTTTTAAATTTTCACCATATGATTATTTGGTGGAAGCAGGCAAGATTAATCTTACCAATAACTTATGTAAAAATATAATTATATTTATGTAACATAAAATAATTGTAGAAACAGATTTATTTATTAGCCAAATCACAGCTAATCACTCCAAGAAGGGTAGAGGGTGGGAGAACAGACATCAAACATCCCAAAATTTTCCTGAAATCATCTCTTTTCTTTCTCTATTCTTTCCTTCCTTTTCTTTCCTTTTTTGTTTAATTGGTTTGTGAGAAAGCAGAAAACTTCTGATGATGTTTATGGAGGGTTTGAAATTTAGATAACATAGAAACATAACTCTAGACAATAGTATTTATTATCAATGCATTTTTAGTCTCAAGTCTTTTTTGCTGGATCTTTAACCTAAAGCAATACTATTGTACACACGTCCAAAAAATAGATTGCTAAGTAAATGCAAATGGGCATGAATTTGAAAATCTACATGAAAACACTGGCATAATGAGTTTATTGTTTTCTTGGAAAAAGCAAGATAATATTATGTTTTACTGATTTAGTACAGATATGTCTATCTGTTTCCAGATCAGCCCTCCTGGAAGGTCCCACAGTAACTCCTTTATTCAATACAGCTCCTGGCCTCTGCTGATGTCTCCACATAACCCAGAACAGGGAGAGGGGGTGTGGCTATGCCCTCCAGTTCCAGATTGGCAAAGCTGTAAAACGCATGGGTTCTTCAGATAAAGTCAGATGGGCTCTGTGAAAGGCAAAGCAACTATTAGCCTCAACCCTTGTATCCTGAGAAATATTGGGGTTTGCTAGCAGTCAGGTAGACCTTGGCAAAATCATCCTACCTCCAAGAGCTGAATGCAGTCTTGAGCAAGTACAGGATCCCTCTGACCTCAGATCTTGGTATGTAAACTGAGAGAACCTCACTTTCCCTGGAGTGAGGTGTGTGGACAGGTTTTCACATTAGTTAGCAAATCTATTTGTGGTTCGGTACTATTTACAGATAAGTGTAGTTGGTGATTGGTATATTAATTTCCACAAATTATACCATCCCTAGATAACAATCTCACTTTTATGATGATTCCACTATTCTCTTTGCATTTTAGTCTCATTAATCAGCTTGTCAAATACTAACTAAAGAAGTCAAGAATCGAGCTGTCCCTCTGGCATCATCAGGTAAACAGGCCAGCTTCCCGGCCTGTGTTCCAGAGCCTGCAGATCGCCTGGGAACTGCACAGAGCTCCCAATCCCGGCAGGAGCATCAGGTAAACAGGCCAGCTTCCCGGCCTGTGTTCCAGAGCCTGCAGATCGCCTGGGAACTGCACAGAGCTCCCAATCCCGGTGGGAGCCAAGCACCCCAGACTCCAGGTCTTCTCTCCCACCAACGAGTCCAGGAAACTAGAGAAGGCTGGGAGCACAGGGAAGTAGCTGTCCCTCTGGCATCATCAGGTAAACAGGCCAGCTTCCCGGCCTGTGTTCCAGAGCCTGCAGATCGCCTGGGAACTGCACAGAGCTCCCAATCCCGGCGGGAGCATCAGGTAAACAGGCCAGCTTCCCGGCCTGTGTTCCAGTGCCTGCAGATCGCCTGGGAACTGCACAGAGCTCCCAATCCCGGTGGGAGCCAAGCACCCCAGACTCCAGATCTTCTCTCCCACCAAAGAGACCAGGAAACTACAGGAGCCAGGGAGACCAGGGGAGTAGCAGTTCCGGATCACCTACAACAGGACCCAGCATAGGGTCCAGGGGACCAGGTAGGAGGCTAAGCGCCCCAGATTCCTGTTCTTCTTCTCTACCCACGGACCAGCATTTGGACAAGGCATAGAAGAACCACCAGATTACTGGACTTACTAGCACCCACCAAAAGGGAACTCTGGTCCCCAGACCAGGAAGGGGCTCTTTCTGCACCCACTAGAAGAAGAGATGGGAAAGAGACAATACAAAAACACAGTCAGCAACAGATAAACAAATATGACACCGCCAGATTCTAGAGACTCCACACCAGCAAGACCCCAATATTCCAACGCGAAGGAAGCAGAAGAGAACGACCTTAAAAGCACTTTCATGAAAATGATAGAGGCCCTAAAAGAGGATATTGGAAAATCCCTCAAAGAAATGGAAGAAAAAACAAACCAAAAAATGCAAGAAATGGAAGAAAAAACAAACCAAAAAATGCAAGAATTGGAAGAAAAAACAAACCAAAAAAGGCAGGAAATGGAAGAAGAAATGAAGCAAAAAATGCAAGAAATGGAAGAAAAAGCAAAGCAAAAAATGCAAGAATTAGAAGAAGAAACATACCAAATAAGGCAGGAAATGGAAGAAGAAACAAAGCAAAAAATGCAAGAAATGGTAGAAAAAACAAAGCAAAAAATGAAAAAAATGGAGGAAGAAACAATCCAAAAAAGGCAGGAAATGGAAGAAGAAACAAAGCACAAAATCCAAGAAATGGAACAAAAAGCAAACCAAAAAATGCAAGAAATGGAAGAAAGAACAAACCAAAAAATTCATAAAAGGCAACAAACGGACGAACAGATAAACAGAAAATTGCAAGAAGCAATGCAAACACTGCAAGGGTTGAAAACTGAAATAGAGTCACTAAAAAAACACAATCTGAAGAAAGGCAGAAAATAGAAAAGCTGGACAAACAGTCAGGCACTACCAATGCAAGCATTACCAACAGAATAGAAGAGATGGAAGAGAGAATCTCAAGTGTTGAAGATACATTAGGAGAAATGGATTTATCAACCAAAGAAAACCTTAAATCCAACAAATCCTTAACACAAAACATCCAGGAATTATGGGACACCATGAAAAGACCAAACCTAAGAATAATAGGTATAGAAGAAGGAGAAGAAATCCACCTCAAAGGGGCAGAAGGCATATTCAACAAAATCATAGAAGAAAACTTTCCCAACCTTAAGAAAGACATGCCAATGAAGGTACAAGAAGCCTACAGAACACCAAATAGAGTGGACCACAAAAAAAAATCCCCTCGCCACATAATAATCAAGACCCCAAACATACAGAATAAAGAAAGAATATTAAGAGCAGCTAAGGAAAAAGGTCAAGTAACATATAAAGGCAGACCTATCAGAATTACACCTGATTTCTCCATGGAAACTCTGAAAGCCAGAAGGTCCTGGATAGATATTCTACCTACACTAAGAGACCATGGATGCCAGCCCAGACTACTATACCCGGCAAAGCTCTCAATCACTATAGACGGAGAAAACAAGATATTCCATGACAAAACTAGATTCAACCAATATGTGTCCACTAACCCAGCCCTACAGAAAATTTTGGAAGGAAAACTCCAACCCAAGGAAGCTAACTACAACCAGAAAAACATAAGCATTAGAGAATCCCTCTCTACCAACAGCCAAAAGAACAAAGGGGTGAAATTCCACCCATAATTCCACCAACAACAACCATCGCAAATCGAAGAAGGATGAGCAATCAATGGTCATTAATATCCCTCAATATTAACGGCCTTAACTCACCCATAAAAAGACACAGACTAGCAGAATGGATTCGAAGACAGAACCCTTCCTTCTGCTGCATACAAGAAACACACCTCACCCTCAAAGACAGACATTACCTGAGAGTTAAAGGTTGGGAAAAATTTTTTCAATCAAATGGACCCAAGAAACAAGCAGGGGTAGCAATCCTAATATCTAACAAACTAGACTTTAAAATAAAATCAATCAAAAGAGATGAAGGAGGTCATTACATACTCATCACAGGTGAAACCCACCAAGATGAAGTGTCTATCCTGAACATCTATGCCCCCAATACAAAGGCATCCACATTCGTTAAAGAAACATTATTAGAACTTAAATCTCATCTAAAGCCCCACACAGTTATAGTGGGAGATTTCAACACACCACTCTCACCACTAGACAAGAATACCAGACAGAAACTCAACAAAGAAGCAAAGGGTCTAATAGAAGTAATGACCCAACTGGGATTAACAGATATCTATAGAACATTTCATCCACATAAAAAAGAATATACCTTCTTCTCACCACCACATGGAACCTTCTCAAAAATCGACCACATACTTGGCAACATATCAAACCTCAGCAGCTACAAAAAAATTGGAATAACTCCATGCATCTTATCAGACCACCATGCCTTAAAATTAGAATTCAACAACAACACAAATTGCAGAAAACCTACAAACTCATGGAAATTGAATAATGCTCAACTGAACCATCCCTGGGTCAAAGAGGAAATAAAAAAAGAAATTAAAGACTTCCTCGAATTCAATGAGAATGAAGACACAACATACCCAAACCTATGGGACACTTTGAAAGCAGTGCTACGGGGAAGTTCATAGCACTAAGTGCTCACATGAAGAAACAGGAAAACAGTTATACCAGAGAATTAACATCACAGCTAAAAGCTCTAGAACACAAAGAAGCAAACTCCCCCAGGAGGAGTAGACGCCAGGAAATAATCAAATTGAGGGCTGAAATCAACAAAGTAGAAACCAGGAAAACAATACAAAGAATCAATGCAACGAAGAGTTGGTTCTTTGAGAAAATCAACAAGATAGACAAACCTTTGTCCAAACTTACCAAACAGCAGAGAGTGAACACGCAAATTAACAAAATCAGAAATGAAAAGGGGGACATAACAACAGACTCTGAGGAAATCCAGAGAATCATTAGGTCATACTTTGAAAACCTGTACTCCACAAAATTCGAAAATTTAAAGGAAATGGATGACTTCCTGGACAGCTATCATTTGCCAACTAAATCAAGAACAGATAAGCAATTTAAATAGACCTATAACCCCTATGGAAATAGAAGCTGTCATCAAAAGTCTCCCAACCAAAAAAAGTCCAGGTCCAGATGGCCTCAGTGCAGAATTCTACCACAAATTCAAAGAACAGCTTATACCAATTCTTCTCAAAGTGTTCCACACAATAGAAACAGAAGGGTCTTTGCCAGACTCTTTCTATGAGGCTTCAATAACCTTGATCCCCAAGCCACACAAAGATACAACCAAGAAAGAGAACTTCAGAACAATATCCCTCATGAACATTGATGCAAAAATACTCAATAAAATACTGGCAAATCGGATCCAAGAACACATCAAAACAAGAAGTGGGCTGCAGAACTAAATAGAGAGTTTTCAATAGAGGAGTCTAAAATGGCTGAGAGGCACTTGAGAAAGTGCTCAACATCCTTAGCCATCCGGGAAATGCAAATCAAAGCAACTCTGAGATACCATCTCACTCCTGTCAGAATGGCTAAAATCAAAAACAACAATGACAATTTATGCTGGAGAGGATGTGGTGAAAGGGGGACACTCCTCCATTGCTGGTGGGAGTGCCAACTGGTTCAGCCACTTTGGAAAGCAGTATGGAGATTCCTCAGAAAAATGGGAATAAACCTACCACAAGACCCAGCAACTGCACTCTTAGGCATATATCCAAAAGATGCCCATTCATATAACAAAGATGTCTGTTCCACTATGTTCATAGCAGCTTTATTTGTAATAACCAGAACTTGGAAGCAACCTAGATGTCCCTCACCCGAAGAATGGATAGAGAAAATGTGGTACATCTACACAATGGAGTACTATTCAGCAGAAAAAAATAATGGAATCATGAGATTCGCAGGCAAATGGATGACACTAGAAGAAACCATCCTGAGTGAGGTAACCCAGTCACAAAAAGAGAAACATGGCATGTACTCTCTCATATATGGATTTTAGACATAGATCTGGGGAGTGCCAGCCTACAATCCTATTGCCAGAGAGTCTGGGAAACAGAAACTTCATTTACTGGCTGGTTAAGTACTGAGCTGAACTCAAGAAAGCCAGTATCAGAGAGGGAGGACTGATGATCAAAGGGATTAAGACTGGGCTGGTTGAACCCCCAGAAACAGCTGACCAGACAAAGGTTAACTCTTGAATCCCAGGCATCAGCCTGGGAATCCAGCATGGGACTGATCAAGACCCCCTGAATCTGGGTGTCAGTGAGGAGGCCTAGGTAATCTATTGAGCCTTGGACAGCAGATCAGTACCCATCCCAAGTATACACACGGTCTCTGGACTCCCATAGAACAATGTGAGGTGCACTCTCACCCTGAACTCTTGGGGAAGGGTCTAGGCCCTGCCCTATATGAAATGACAGACTATGGACACCCCCATGGAGGGCCTCACCCTCCCTGGGGGAATGAGGGGATAACGGGGGGGGATGGGGGGTGGGCACGGGAGGAGGGGAGGGAAAGGGAGAGGGACCTCATACTGACTTGTGAAGCAACCTTGTTTCTTATCTAAATTTAAAATGGAAAATAAAAAAAAATATTAATTAAAAAAAAAAAGAAGTCAAGAATCTGCTTTTCCACTAAGCTAAAACTACTGCTTGGGATCTTGAAGGGCAAAATGAACTAACATATAATTCTTTTAAATGCTGTATACACCAAACCCTAATCAGAATGGCTATCATCAAGAAATATGTTAACAAATATAAAAAGGGATGTGGAGAAAGGGAAACATTTATACACTGACGGTGGGGGTGCAAATTAATACAGCTATTATGATACCAGTTTGGAGATTCCTCAAAAGTTAACAACAGAGCTATAATTTGATCCAGCTATTGCACACCTGGACATACACCAGGGGAACTCCATACTCTCTGTGAAGGGACACCATGATCACAGCAACACTTTTTTTTTTATTATTTAGGTTAGAAACTATCTTGTTTCACATGTCAATCCCAGCTCCCTCTCCCTCCCCTCTTCCCCTTCCCTCCCCACCAGGTCCTTCAGTCCCCCACCCAATCTCCAGTCCGATCCCCAAGGAGGGTGAGGCATTCCATGGTGGATCTCCAATAACTGTCATTTCATCAAGGGCAGGGCCTAGGCCCTTCCCCAAGAGTCCCGGCTGAGAGAGCCTCCTATATTGTGGCATGGGCACTCAAAGTCTATTTGTATATCAGGGATAAATACTACCCAAGGCCCCATATATTACCTAGGCCTCCTCACTGACACCCACATTCAGGGGGTCTGGGTAATCCAATGCTTTCAACACAGCCATAAATCTGGAGTCCAAGAGCTCCCCTTGTTCAGGTCAGCTGTTTCTGTGGGTTAAACCAGCCCACTCTTAACTCGTTTGCCCTTCAGTTCTCTCTTTCTGACACTGGATTCTAGTTCAGTTCAGTGTTTGTCTGTGGGTGTCTGCCTATCATTTCATCAGTCGCTGGATGAAGATTCTGTTTCCTAGATTCTCTGGCAGTGGGATTGTATGCTGGCACTCCCCTGATTCATGTCTAAAATCCATAAATGAGTAAGTACATACCATGTTTCTCTTTTTGTGACTGGGCTACCTCACTCAGGATGGCTTATTCTAGTGCCTTCCATTTGCCTGCAAATTTCAAGATTCCATTGTTTTTTTCCACTGAATAGTACTCCATTGTGTAAATGTACCACATTTTCTCTATCCACTCTTCAGTTGAGGGGCATCTAGGTTGCTTCCAGGTTCTAGCTATTAAAATAATGCTGCTATGAACGTAGTGGAACAGACATCCTTGTTGTATAAATGTGCATCTTTTGGGTATATGCCTAAGAGTGGAATTGCTGGATCTTGTGGTAGACTGAGTCCCATTTTCCTGAGGAATCTCCATACTGATTTCAAAGTGGCTGTAAAGTCAGCACTCCCACCAGCAGTGTAGGAGTGTTCCCCTTTCTCCACATTCTCTCCAGCACAAACTGTCATTGGAGTTTTTGCTTTTAGTCATTCTGACAGAAGTGAGATGGTATCTCAGAGTTGTTTTGAATTGCATTTCCCGGATGGCTAGGGATGTTGAGCACTTTCTCAAGTGTCTCTCAGCCATTTTATACTCCTCTACTGAGAATTCTCTATTTAGTTCTATACCCCATTTTTTGATTGGACCCTTTGGTGTTTTGGAGACTGGCTTCTTGAGCTCTTTGTAAATTTTGGAGATCAGCCCTCTGTCAGATGTGGGGTTAGTGAATATCTTTTCCCAATCTGCAGGGTGCTTTTTTGTCTTGCTGACTGTGTCCTTTGCCTTACAGAAGCTTCTCAGTTTCAGGAGGTCCCTTTTATTAGTTGTCGATCTCAGTGTCTGTGCTACTGGTATTATGTTCAGAAAGGTGTCTCCTGTACCAACTCATTCAAGGGTGCCTCCCACTTTCTCTTCTAACAGGTTCTGTGTGGCTGGATTTATGATGAGGTCTTTGATCCATTTGGACTTACGTTTTGTGCATGGCAATTGACATAAATCTATCCACATTTTTCTACATGCCAGCCTCCAGTTATGCCAGCACCATTCGTTGAAGATGCTTTCTTTTTTCCATTGTATATTTTTAGCTTCTTTGTCAAAAATATGATGTTCATACATGTATGGGTTAATATCAGGGTATTCAATTCGATTCCATTGGTCTACCTGTCTATTTTTGTGCCAATACCAAACTGTTTTCAGGACTATACCTCTATAATAGAACTTGAAGTCGGGGATGGTGATGCCTCCAGATGTTGCTTTGTTGAATAAGGTTGTTTTGACTATCCTGGGTCTTTTTTTACATACAAAGTTGATTATTGTTCTTCCAAGGTCTGTGAAGAATTGTGCTGGGATTTTAATGGAGATTATGTTAAATCTGTATATTTCTTTCTGTATGATTGCCATTTTTACTACATTGATCCTACCTATCCAAGAGCATGGGAGATCTTTCCACCTTCTGGTGTCTTCTTTGATTTCTTGCTTTAAAGACTCAAAGTTCTTGGTATACAGGTCTTTCACTTGTTTGGTTAGCATTACTCCAAGGTGTTTTATGTTGTTTGTGGCTATGTAAAGGGTGATATTTCTCTGATTTCTTTCTCAGCCCTTTTATCGTCTGTATATAGTAGGGCTACTGATTTTCTTGAGTTGATCTTGTATGCTGCCTCTTTCACAGCAACTCTTATAAAGCAAAACACTTAATGGAGTGCCGTACAGTTTCATAGATTCAATTCATTATCATAATACAGCATACAGGCAGACATGGTGCTGGAGAAGGAGCTGAGAATTTTACATCTTGATGTAGGCAACGGGAAGTGGCCTGAGACATTGGACATGGATTGAGCAGGAAAATGAACAAACTTACAGTGTATACTGTTAAGCAACATTACAAAATCTCAGAAAAAAAACTCACACGCTTTCTTCTCTTTCACCTGCAGACCCTACCCTATAACATATATTTGTAAAGATAAGCATAGTGCAACATATATAAAGAAGAACAAGAACGGGTGACTATTAGATGATAACAAAGAACAGAATGCAACTAATGGACACATGAGTCTTGAAAGAATTTATAAAGATAATTGTGCTGCTAAGTTTAAGCCTGTGATGAGTTTTCATGGGTAGAAAGTACATAAAATGTAATAACTTACAGTGAAGGTATAAAATCCAATGTGAAGCTCCAGTTTCAGTATGGCTATTCTAACTGTATAGAAGTTCACTGAAATGTATAGACTTTGGGTCTGCCTAATCTCACTGATGTGTGTGTGTGTGTGTGTGTGTGTGTGTGTGTGTGTATTTTGTTGGGTTTTTTGCAATACAGTTTTAATCATTGAAAATAAAACTTCTTAATATTATACATCTTATTGTGGTTAAAATATAAATTATATGTTAAATGTAGACATCCATAGTGATAAGTATATACCCATTGTTGTGAAAGTCAAAAATAAGGTCTCTAGAAGTTTTCATCTTGCCAATTTGAAACTCTCTGTTCATTTTATTATTTCCCTTTTCTCCTGGACCAAGATACTGGTAACAACCATTCTACTTAGTGTTTCTATGAATCCTATTACCTCATAACATTCAGATAAGCAGGCTCACATTGTCTTTGTTTTTGTGTGAGTGGCTTGTTTCAGTTATCAGAATGTCTTGAAGAGTTTCACCCTGGTTAAAGTATGTATAGATACTTTAAAATTAGGGGTTTTTTTTCTTTTTATTATTATTTTAATTTTAAATAGCTTGTTTCACATGTCAATCCCAGTTCCCTCTCCCTCCCCTCCTCCCGCATCCTCCCACCATCCCCCCCCCAGCCTACCACCCTATGGCCACTTCCTTCCACATAGGGTCTATCTAGAGTCTGTCATTTCACTCAAGGAAGGGTCCAGGCACTCCCCTAAGAGTCCAGGCTGAGAGAGCATCCCTCTTTTTGTCATGGACACACGAAGTCCGTTTGTATGCCAGGGATAAAAACTGATCCACTGCCCAGGGACCCATAGGTTGCCTAGGCCTTCTAACACTTACTTAGTTAATAAGATGAAGCATATGGAGACCAGAATGCAACTTGCAGGAGTTAGTTCCCCCCTTCTACCATGTGAATTCCAGGGATCAAACTGGAGTCATTAGTCTTGGTGACAAGTGCCTCTCTCCACTAAACAAACCTACTATCCCAAATTTCCTTCCTTTTAAAGACTGGCTAATGTTTATAGATGCACAATACTGTATCATCTGTAGATGGGTAGTTGAGTTGCTTCTACCTCTTGGCTATTAGGAATAATGATATGGTGAACATGGAACACTGTTATTGTCAATACACCTACTAAGTATTCTTTAAATAAATATTCTGAAGTGGGAATGCTTTACCTTATACTAAGTCTGTTTATAATTTGTGGGGAGTCTTCCATATTGTTTCCTCAGCAGTTGTACTATTTCCATTCCCACATGTCTTCACATCCTTGTGTGTGTTCGTATTGAAAGAGAAATTACCTAATGTGGATGAACTACCTAACGAAGTAATATCTCACTATGTCTGGCTTTTTGTTTGTCTTTTTTTGTGTGTTTTGCTTTTTGAGACAGAGTTTCTCTGTTGCTTTGGAGCCTGTCCTGGAACTAACTAGCTCTTGTAGACGAAGCTGGTCTCAAACTCACAGAGACCTGCCTGCCTCTGCCTTCTGAGTGCTGGGATCAAAGACATGCACCATCACCACCAAGCACTATGTTTGTGTTGATGTTTTAATTATTATTTTATTATATATGTATGGTGTTTGTCTGTTTGCATGTCTGTGTACAATGTGCATGCCTGGTATCCACAGAGACAAGAGAAAGGCATCAGATCCCCTGTAACTATTTAAGGATACTTGCAAGCTACCATGTGGGTACTAGAAATTGAACACATATCTTTGGGAAGAGCAGCTAATTAACTATTTAGTCATCTCTTCAACCCATTCATAGTTGTTTTGTTTTCATTGGTTATTTCATGGTTAATGCATTGAATATCTATCTTTTCAGATGTATCTTTTCAAAAGATTGGTAATTTTTTTTGTCTTCAGAGATGTCTATTCATATACTTTATAAATTTTAATGAGGCTGTTTCTCATTTTTGAATCATGAGTTAACCCCTAATAAACATGTGAATTGTAATTTTTCTTATTCTTTAGATTGTGTCTTCATTAGGTTGGTTGTGACCATTGATGCATAAGTTTTGAGCTTTTTCATAATTACATTTACTCTTTTTCCTGTTTGCTATTCTCTTGAGAAACATTGCTGAGTCTAGTATTATGAAGACTTCTCTCAGTGTATTTATTCTGAGTTATAGAGGTTTTGGTCATATTCAATATTTTAAGTAATTTTTATATATAATGTAAAAGTCCAACCTCATTATTTTAAGTGGAAATAATGAGTTTCCCAATACTTCTAGTTGAACCTAATTGATCTTTCATTTACTAAGTAACTTTAGAACTTGTCAAAGATCAGGTGATCATATACATGAGGATACATTTCTGAGATTTATATCCTATTCCATTGGTCTATTGTTTCTCTATCTTTATATCATCCTACTTTATATCCTTTCTTTTTGTTGTACTTTGAAATCAGAACAAGCATAGCTCCTATTTTTCCTAAAATTGTTTTTGACTATTTAGGGTCCATGGAGTTTCAGATGAATTTTTTCTGGTTTTGAAAGTGTCATTGAGCTGTCAATGATATTTAATGGTTCATTTATTTATTTATTCAAGAAGCCTCCACTGAGTTCTTGCTGTGGCCACATGTATACAGAGTGTCGGAGATGTGGAGATAAACAATACATGAAATTCACCTTCTAGAGTGAAAGACTTGGAATCTGATAATTGCAACACACTCATAATAACAGAACCTTCATGAAAGTAGATTCAGAATGCTGGAGGGAATAGAATGAGGAAATGCTCCCAGAAAGAAAAAAAAAGACTTCTGAGTAGAAACGAGAAATATGTAAACAGAGTAAGACAAGGGAGTACAAGTCACAAGGGTCACTCTTACCTTGTGCCTCGGACAGATGAAGGGAAAAGCAGTACTATGGTTTCAGGAACTTTATAAAAAAGCTACCCAAACTCCACAGTGCAATGTTTAGCTACATATAAATAAACTGTGAGAAAGTTCATACTTAAAAGTATAATATATATATGTATATTATATTATATGTTGTCAGTGCCAATAATTAAAACTGTATTGATTTCTTCTTATATATGAAGCACTAAGCATGTGAGTGCTTGTGTGTATTGCCTAGGTAACCCTTCCACTAATACCATCAGGTGATCAACTACTATTCTTCATCTATATTTGAAAAAAACAAAAGCTTGAACAGTGAACAACATGCCCAAGATCATGCAGCTAATTAGGACAGAGCTTCTCCAATGAGAAAATGTATTTGTTAACTTATTCCATGCTATCTGAGGAAATGCTTCTGAAAAGTCTAAAATCTACAAGCTAAAAAGAAACCTTGAGCTTACTTAGGCAAAATATGTCAGACAGGTTTCATGAGGGTAAAATTATCAATATGGTTTAGGTGTTATGTGAATCCTCCCCGGTTTCAGGGAGGATTTTTCTATAACTACTAAGAACTGTAATGCAACTGGTCCTGACATCCTGATCAAATCTGCAGAGGTTATAGAAAGGCTAAAATCTAGGAGCACTGACTTACTTCCTTAATTACTGAGCAAAGTACAAGTGGTCACCAGAGGAAAATAAAATGCCTCCCTTTATTAACTAGACAAATACAATGGAAAAATTATGGCTTCTAAGCAATGTTTATCTGGCAGTAACTCCTGAGCAAATTTACTCCTGATAGATGGGAATGGATGATAATACTTTTAGAAAGGGGGAGGATAAATTAAAATTAAAAACCAAGGATTAAATATCACCTGTAACATGAAGCTAAGGCTAATTAGCCATGGTAATGATAAAGGGAATTTATATTGTACAATGTATGATTTGTATTGAGCAAGCTTACTGTACATTATCAGTATAGGAATAATTTTGTATTTGTGTGCTTCTATTAGAATCCCCTAACTTTATTTATACTCCAGAGAGCTCTTGGGCAATTTAATCAACTTGGGGGAGGGGTGGACCAGGGCTTCTTTTTCTTGGCCCTACATATCCCATCACCTACATGCCCCACTGTTTCATATACTTCAAAAACTAGACATAATAAATGTAAAGCTTTAAATGGGAAAATCTTGATACCAAATAAATTTTCCTTCTGCTTTTTGTTTTAATTCTTGTGCCATTTACATTCCATAGTGAAACTCAGAGGCAGATGCTTGTGACATCACAAAGACAGTCTGTTTTTGTTCTTTTATAGGCATGCTTCTTTTATTTTTAGGGGGCAGGTAGAGTAATAATAAACAATTAACCCTCTGGACCCTGCAGATTCTTGCATTACTGAGGTTAACCACATTTGAAATGTCTATATTAAAGTCAGATTTTGCTGTACAAGTAGCACATTTTTTATGTATACATTCTTATTTTTTTAGTACAGGAATGGGAGCAGTTCTCTAGGAACTGGGAACTTGGATGCAGACATATAATGAGATTTGAGATAGCATCAACCCCTTTAGTATTGAGGAATAAGAAAACAGAGCTGCATACATAAAGTCATTTGTGCATGCACATTTAGATGTTTAGGGAAATGTTATGACACTTGCTAAACTTGTACCTTTTATTTGTCAAAGAAATCACAGAACTCTTTACTCCTTTCTTTCCCCTTACAAGAAATGAATAATATTTAAGCAAATTGCTGGTCAGAAATTTGCTGCTGGTGAATATAGTGCATAAAAGAATAGTACAAAATGTTAAAATGGTATTCCTTTGCTGTCTCTGTATTTTAGCCCCAAATTGACTAAACAATGTTGTCAGCAATTGAAAGGAAGCTGGGACAGCCTAAGAATACATCATGTGGAAAAAAAATTGCATTAAGTCAAGAGAACACTATTCTGCAAGCAGTGCTAAAGCTAAGACGTTAAGAAATAAAATTTAAACAAGGAATGGGGGAAAATGAACCTGGCTGCAAGACTCCTCTGCCATTGCTAAACTTAAACATGTATTGAAATATGAGAGATATAGTAGTATAACTAGAATATATACATGCATACATAAATCCATTTATGAATATACTGTGACCCATGGAATTTAGTCTTTCCAGGACAGGTGAACTCTTGCACAAAAGAATATAATATTCTCAATGTAATACCAGGTTAAATTATACTTATGTACTGTCCTTCATGAAAAACAGCAGAGGTGCATTAGGATAGAATTGCTAGAATTAACTTTTCCTTGTTCTGATTTTTCAGAGGGCAAGATCAAAGAATGGGCCCCATAAAACATATTAAAATAAAAACAGAAATTTCTTGGGGCTGGGGAGGAACTCCAAGAAAATTACCTCTTCCCTTTTAGTACAAAGCATTCTCAGAAATTCCCTTTTATCTAGATCTGTTTTAATACATTCCCTGTAATTCACATGAGAAGTGGGTTGGTTGATTTAGTTGGGGAGGGGTGTAGTCTTTAAATATAGGAAAAATAAAAGAAAAGCAGAGTTTTAGAACTAGTAGATAAAGCTACCCAGTGTTATATGTACATTTTCAAACCCTGGACCTACCCCAACCCCCGGCTGTCTTAGCTGAGACATATCATTGTGCTTATTTATTCCCATGCATTATCCTGTAATGGTCCCACAGAGATGATCGTCTTTCAGCACCATCTGCTACTAGGAAAAACAAGAACATACACTACACCTGTTACAAGCTTCCCTGCAATCTAAGCCATTTCTCTGGGCAAAATGGTAAATGATGTAAGCAGTAAGTAGGAACCTACCAGGTGCTTAGCAGATCCAGATCCTGGCAAATTTTAAGCACCTGCTTAACTGGTATTGAAAGCAAATAATTTGTTCACCTAAAGTAATGTGATGTACATGTCAGGACTTAATAACAAAATTGTGTCTGACAGGTTAACTAAAGACCGTCTTGGGCTTTGTATTCTGCTGATATGACTCCTTCCAGAAAGACTGTGTGTGTGTGTCATCCACTGACTGAAAATCGCCGAAGCTGCTTGACATTAGTATTTGTGGAGCACGTCTACACTCACAGACTAAGAAGCACCAAGTAAGTACTGTGTGCCATTCCAGGAGCGAAAGAAAGCAGTCTTCTCTTTTTGCCAGGCAAAGTAAGCAATGTTCTCCTTATTGTTCAGTGTCCCAGCTCTCACATCATCCAGCTCTTTGCATCCATCATGCTCTCATTGCTGAGGACAGCCCAAGGGCAACACTGACTTCAAGCCAACTTTCTGGGTGCTTCTCAAGACATATTTTTCCCTGAACACCCTCAAGTGCTATTCCTGCACATGGAGCTTTATAAAAACTACACTAAAGAAAGACTTCCTGCTCCAGAAAAAATTATCTGGTGAAAAACATGTTCTACTATTTTGTGCATATTGCTTTATTACACGATATTGTGTTTACTTAATTAGAAATGAATCACACAAAGAAGCACTTATTAATATCAGTTACAGCCTTAGCATTGTATTAGATGAATATGAGGAATATTAGAAGCAATTTTTTGGAAACCCATTCTATCAGCAGACTTTTCTGGGCAGCTGAGTTGGTCAGATCATAACTGTAACTTAAAATGGTACCTCATTACTGAAGTAACTAGCAAACCAGTCTCAAATTATGTGCTCTAGACTATAACTTCTATGTGAAGAGAAATAGAGGAAAGAAAAGAACATTACAGACTGGACCTATGAGGACAGGGTTCTTGGAAAAGGTAAATTTGAACTCAGAGATGGAAGAAGGAAAGACATTCCAAAGAGAAATAATGGTAGTTGGTCTGGAAGAGTGATGTGCAGGGTCAGAAGTGTTGTGTAAGCACATGTGTGAATGTATATGAACGAGTGTGTGTTGTCACTCAGAGCATGTGCATACGTAATAAGATGTGGTAGAATAGATAATAAAACAGTAGTAGCAGAGGCTGGGAAAGGGATATTGTTGGTTAGAAGCAACAAATTTGCTTCCATGACACAGTAAGACCATCATGGTTAACAACAACTGATTGAATACTTTTAAAGAACTAGTATAGACTTATAAATTTCCAACACAATGAACTTACATGTCTGTAATAACAGATATACCAATTACTTTGACCTATCCAGTGCACACACATTGAATACAGCATACCTTATAAATATATGCAATTACTACATCAATTAAAAATAAAACATTAAAAATAAAGCAAATGTATGTATGAGAGAGACAAAGGCTATTTCATTAATTCATAATATATATTCACAATAGATCTTGGTATAATTGCTTTGTGGAAAAATATCAAATTGCCACACCATGTTTTCAGAAATTACAAGCATTTACCAGTAAAACCCTCAAACCAAAACTATAATATAATTTTTTGGAAGGCTGAATATACAACCTTAGGAACAAGTGAGTACCTTGTCTATTAATTAAGTTTGTTAATCTTTCACATTTCTGTTTCTGTATGAGAACTCTGAAGAAATGGCTGTAGGATATTCTAAATGTATTTAATAGATTGGTAAACCTAAATTAGTTACTAACAATAATGTCCTCGCAGGAAACATATTTAGGCATTGTTAGGGAAAGCCCCAAAAAGACAGTTGATAGATGCATGGCAACAGCCAGAATCTGCATACATTATACCATATCATGACGTGAATATGCAATTTGAAAAATTCCATAAAGATGTAGCATTAACCAGTGATGAATCTGCACTTTGATGCATAATATATTCAGCTCATGTCACAGTCCCTTTAAAGACAGATATTTGGAGAGGTAGGAGGAAATGCAAAGTAGTTTCATTGTGGTTGAAAGGAAAGCCAATAAGATCAGAGGTTCCTATATATATCCAGAATAAAGAGAATGTCCCCACAATATGAGATAAAAGTGACTTTGCTCAGAGAGGAGAGACAAATAGTACTATATCTTCCAGACTGCAGGATTTTACACAGAGATGCACAGATATCATTATAGAGGCACAAAATTATCACTGAGAGAAGTCTGAAGCTGAGCAGGCAACAAAATGCATGCTCTGTGCACACTCATGTGAATCAGTCAGGTTTCCTTTATTAACAGAGCACAGACAACAATGCTTTTGAAAACCCCAGTGAATACCTCAGTGTGTCCATTCCTGGAAAAGAAAAGAAAGGTCATAGGGAGGTCATAATTTTAAAACATGCTAAAGTCAGGGCTAGAGAAATGGCTCAGTGGTTAAAAGTCCAAAGAACCTGAGTTCAATTCCCAGCACCCATGTGGCATCTCGCATCCTCTGTAATTCTGGTTTCAGGCAATTCAATGCCCTCTTCAGGTTTCTGTGGGCACCAGGCACATACATGATATACAGATATATACATACATACAAAACACACACACACATAAAAAATTAAAGCTAAAGTCATGTTCATTCTTTTAATTCTGCAAACTTCCAGACTGAAAAGGGACATAGTGTCAATAATCCAAAGTGATCTTAACTGAATCAGATCTCAGCACTTTAATAGCATAATGAAGAAGAAAGCAGACTCAAGACCCACATGGACCAAGTTCAAAGCCCGACTTGGACACATGCTAGCTGTGAGATCTTGAACAAGTTAAGTGTATCTTAATGTCTGTGTCAATGAAATAAATGTGGAAACAATATTCCCTATCTGCCAGTTACGAGATGCTTGGAAGCAGTCTTGGCCATTAGTCATATAGTCATTGTTTATGAGCTTTTTAAAGAAAATTTTTCTGGAAGGCTCCTACAGGACTGGCACTCTAAATCATCACAACTCCCAATTGGCGTTAGAGATGCCTCTGCTTTGTAAGTGAGGAATCCAAGGCTGAGTGGAATTACATAATTTTCCAACAAGACCCCACTGATAAGTGACAGGTCCTGGATATGAGCACAGAGTGTCTAGCATCCATCAGCAATCTCAACAACTAGCTCTCCAAATCCTGTTCTATTTCCTTTGCTTTCCTAGGTTTGTTTTGTTGTTGATGAGCAAAGGAGATAGTTGATATAGTTGATATCTGGACATAGACATTACGAAGGAGAGAATCCCTATCTGTTTTACCAATGGCCTAAAGTTGAACTTGGCGCATAGTGGACACTCCGTGAATGAATGTATCATTCAGTGTGTGCTCATATGGGTATGTGAAAAAGTGAGCAATAATGTTTATGCAGGTCAAAAATGTGTGCCATTGGGAAGGTGAAAAAAGAAAAACAGCTATTTCAATGAGTGTCTCCAAATCACTGTAAGTTAATAGGAATTGTCTCAACCAGAAAAAAAAAGAATTGGACCCTCCCCAAACACAAATCTGCTGATATCTGGACCTGGGACCTTCCAGATTTCAGGACTGATAAAAGGAATGCACTTTAAATCAACACTAATTAATAGCACATTAATATTGCTGCAGTAGATTGTAATGCAATAGTCTCACATTAAATCCCTGAGCCACTATCGGAGCACTAGGAACCTGGGGCTTTTACAGTCTAGCTGACATCAGCAGGGCTGTTGAACCTGATCTGACTGGCTGCATAGGAAGAGTTTCTCCAATCAGACACAGAATCGCTGATCATAGGAGCCCTTTCTCCTCTCAAGAACTCCAGGAGAATACTAGGGGATAAGACACCAACGGTCCAGCTGGCCTCTCCCAGCTTATCCTTCGCATGTCTAACCCTCTCCTGATATCATCTGGCCCCATTTCAGATAGGTGGATATTTGTGAAAATAAGAGGAAACCAGAATTTATGAAGGCTCTACTATATTTCAACATAGAAACAAGCATAAATCAACTATATGAAGAGATGCTATTGTCCTTTCTGTATAATCGAAGCTAAGAAGCATGAAATTTGTTCACAGATACAAACATGGATACCACAGACCTAATGGGTCCCTTCCCAGCACTGGGAAAACAAAGTGTCTGAGCTTACTCTCCTATTGTAGCACAACTAGAAAGCACAGTAGCCCTGTTAATATCACCCATTGATATCAGCCTCTCAGACAGTAAAAAGAATAGAGATGAGAAAAACCAGTGGGAGATACCAAGTAAAGTACTGAGATTTGGAGGTTGGTCCTTTTAATAAATGACATTTTGAAGTATATTCACTGCTTATAAATGTTTTGTTGAGAGATGGAGGGAAGGGGAAGGGAGGGAAGGAGAGAGGGAGAGAGGGAGGGAGGGTAGGAGCGAGGGAGGGAAAAGAATTTAAATGCTGTGTTCCTGCCTCCCTGACTGTGTGTTCTAGAAATTAATTGTGTCTCTCCTAAAAAAAGCTTTTTCTCTCATGATAGAAAATTGGCAGCATTTTCCCCCAATGCCTCTGGTTCTTCCTTTCTAGAAAAGATATAGAAAGCCCTGCTGCTGGATGTCATCATCTTATCTGTTATCCCAGGTTTTCCTAAGACCAACCCAGTTTCTCAGCATCACCTAACATTGTGTTACCAGGATCCTTGGAGAGCTGTGTAGGTGGCCATGGGTCCATTACCTGCTCACTGAAGTATGAGAAGAAGACCCAGTCCAAGAGCACACTGACCCATGGGATTACCCATCAATGCGGCATAAGACGGGAGTGTGAAAGAAAGAGAAGACACAGGGAACTCGGCACTGATGAATTTTGTGCAGCCTCCACTCCAAGGTGGTGGTCCAGCCCAGGAAATAGCAATTTCAGAGATACATCACAGTATCTTGAGCAAAGAAGAAAATAACCCTTGGACTGACTCAGAAATGCCAAGATAGATTCAAATTGTTAACCTTTTTACTTCTGCATTTTAAAATGTTTTTGTCAAGACATTTAAATGCTGTCTACCTGCCTTCCTGACAATGCATTCTAGAGATTCATTATGTCTGTACTAAAAGCTTTTTCTCTCATCATAAAAACTTGGTAGCCTTTCTCCAAATGCCTCTTGTTCTTCCCATCTAGAAAAGATAAAGATAAAAAAAAAACTTCTCTGCTGGCTGTTATTGCCCCTTGTGTCACCCTGTTTTTCTGTCCATCTCTTCATGCAACCTAAGTTTTATCAAATACCTGCTAGATATGACAACAAAAGATCACATTGTGCTTTACAAATTCTTAGGTTTCATCTTGACTGATATTCTTAAAGTGCCTCATAAAACCAGTTTGGCGATACCCTTATCTCTCCATTACAGACCAGGAAAGATCATTATGAAACATTTATGATCTGGCACAGAACAGCCCACCAAGACTTCACAGGCTTTGCAGGACCCGGCGGAAGTTACTTTTTCAGGGGCTCTCAGACCACTCCCCCACCCCACCCCTGCAGCACACACACTGTCCTCCAGCCATGGCTCAGGCTTCTTCATGCCATTCAATATCTGGTATCATCTTTAATTGTGTGTTTCTTGTCTACTGTTTTCTATGGAACCTGAAAAACAAGCTACAGGAGGGAAGGTTCTCTCAGTTCACTCCTGCATTCTAGAGCCATACATATTTTCTTGCCACAATTTCTAATTGCACGTTTATGTAATCATTTAAAAAATACTCTTCTAGCCTTTATTCTGTTATTTCTGTAAGAAAATGAATCAAATATCTGTTCGTTGTTTTCAACACAGATCAGGCATTTAGAAGTATTTTATTAGGAAAAGAAAGGAAGAAGGGTAGAGTTCATTTTATTTTACCTTTAATATAGGCCAGAGACTCCGCTAAGATGTTTAAATTCCTGCTTCATTTGCTTCCCACAGCATTGGCCTTCAATTAACAAATGAAAAACCTGAGGCAATAAGAAACTAAATAGTTCAAGCATTTATCAGACAGAGCAATCATTGATACAAGAAAAAAAAGATATTTTCTGTTCTAGGCCACTCTTCTCTCAACTATATCACACTACTTCTAGCAGAGGCAGGGCAAGCAGAGGAAGCTACAATGATTTGGCATTAGATGGATAGAAGGAAGAACCTTCTTTGGTAAGAACTTTTCTGAGCTACAAGAAACTGCCCCAAGAAGTTACAAATAGATCTCCAGGTGTGATGGAAACCTGGGCCAGTAGGCAAAGTTCAGCATCCCACAAAGGGGGGAAATAAAGAGCTCAGGAAATTGTTCACATGCAAAGGGAATGAGCGGCTGTGTTTATTGTGATAACGTTGGAGCCAGGGTTTTTCACCCCCCCACAGAAGGAGTTTCAAATAAAAATGGGGAAAGATGAAAACAATTCTGTGGTCTTGAGCACACCTGAAACAATGGTTTTTGATTCCTAAATACCAGTCTCCCTTAAAAGGAACCAAGGTTTGCTACAGTACTGACATTCCTGGAAGTGTGAAGTAAGTCTTGGAAGGAAGAGAGTTTCACTCTCAACGGGTATGCAAGCTTGTACTTAGGACTTCAAATTGCATGTCAGACTCACCTGAGACTCTTGTTAAAACAATTCTGATCCAGTGCCTCCTCCAGTCCAAGACACTGAATTTCTAACCCACCCAGAAAACTGACTGGTGAAGTCAAATAGCCATGGGACTACTAATAACAACCTCATGAGTGCTCAGAAAGCAGGTGATATTGACAAGCATTGTATTTGTGCTCAATGTGCACAGTCTCTGATCCTCTCCCGTATTTGACGGATGTGACCAGAAGGCCCTGAGAATAGGAATAGCTTGCTAAAAGTCAGAGAGACAAGAACAGCAATATATGTAAGGCACAAGAGTCAAATAAAGTTTGCTCCCAGTTCCAGGCCAATTTCTTAATCTTTTTAAAACACTAGCATCTTTCTAAGCTCCAATTTTCTCTTGTGGGATTTCTATTGAAAATAAATTTAAAAAGTGACTGTAATTACTAGGGTATACGGCAACTATAAGTGGAGAGCATGCGCAAAGACTGTCCTTTCTCTCGTACTGTGCAAAGATTATGGAGTTCTAGTAGATCCTTGAAAATCCTACACCCAGGAAGATATCTAGCCACTCAGGAAGAGATCTGGCTACCTAGAAGGTATCTTGTAGGATGTACATTCAAGAAGATGCCCTCCCCGCAAAATAGCATACATTAAGGTGAATAAAAAAGATTTTCAAACCAAAGAATGTGCATCGGTCCAGACACATTGCCCCAAATCAGGCAGACAAGTGAGCAAGAGACTCGCTGCTTATGGACTAGGAAGGACCCAAGGAGTTAAAAGAAAGCAGTGATGCTTGTGCAACTCCAAGTCTGCACAGTCAGTTGCTAGAGTGCTACAAAGGCCAGTTCCAGAAGTGAGGCTTGCTTTCTTCTGCAGGTGGACCAGACAGCCCTGTTGTAAGACAAATCTCTACTTATGGAACAAATCCTCTTAAACTGTCTGAACATCAACAGACTGCAGCTATGAAATCCAGATTACAAAGTGTAACACTTACTGGGAGTCTCCATAATGATTGAGTTCATCTGTGACCACAATTTCCTTACAGGAACAAATTAGTGTGGCTACCGAGGGCCGTATCACTAAACAGGAAAAGGCCTGTTGAGCATGCCTGGCCAATGTAAGTTGCTCAACTCCTTCCACTTCATGGATTTTAATTTCTCTCTTGTCCATGTCATAATGGAACACACTGTGTTTCAAGGCAGCCACATTTGCTCTTACACTCCTTAGAATGAAGTGATTTATTGTGAATAGAGGTTGGTATTCGTAACCCTTACATTTTTTTATCTTTGAGTAGAGCATATCTCTTCCTTCTCCTATTTGTGATTATTTAATTTCTACATTCTCTCTCATTGCTATCATTTGCCAAGATTTAAGTGAATGTGTTTTGTGTGTGTGTGTGTGTGTGTGTGTGTGTGTGTGTGGTTTATATTAATGTACTGTATATCCCTACCTGCTTCTTTGAGTGTAAATTGGCTGAACATTGACAGAAAAACTGTTCTTTGTTACTGTGGATCATTCTTCAGTGAACATACCCCAAGAACACTTGCTCCCAAACTATTTCTGTTTGCCAACCATCAGACAGCCAGCAACCCACCCACCCACCTGATGGTTGGGGAAAGATGACAGAAGGGAAAAGAAAAGAAACTGGGGAGGGAAGAGAGAAAATCCAATGACCAATATCCTGGCCCTGTTCCAACCTGAGTAATTAGAGCCTGCCTCTATTTTGAACATTTTTCCTATTTGCAGCATGTATGTCTGTGTGTGTATGTTGGATGGGGGGAAGGGCACTCGATGGGAAATGATTATTTTTTCCTTCTTTTTTCTCAGCCATAGCTCATTAGAAATAACCTTAAAATTATAAATGAAATCCTGGGGAGATAAGCAATGTCTCAGGGTCATACCTCAAAAGGGTTTAGAGATAAATAGCTATGCAGTTTCTAAAGGTCTCACATGGGATTTTACAGTCTCAGAAAACAGCCTTTAAAGGCACAGAAAAGGAAAGTTAAAACAAGTACCTCTTCCCATTATCAGAACAATATAAGAAGACAAGGAATCGCCCTCCCCTACTGCTCATGGCTCCTGCCTGACTCATCCATGTTTTTGTCCTTGACTTGCCCTGCTTTACTGTTCCAAAAACTATCTCTCCAGGTGACATTCAGGACACAGATGGGACCCTGGAGGATGGAAACATTATTTCTTGTAGCACAGCCAGGTCTCTCTTACACAGATTGAGCTTTAGCCACTTGATAAAGATTGAGGCTTTCATTCGAGAGAATCTGGGGAATTAAGTCAATACACAGCCAAATACTTTTCTTGCCCAAAGTGTCTGGAAAGAACCAGTAGGTACTCTCTAATAGAGGTATAAAATAGTACACCCTAGTATTTTAGTTAGGGGTCCTATATTGAAATTTCAAGAAAATTAATCATACATTTATATAGAACATTATATATAACATTATCACAATAATGTATTTTAATTGCTTATCAATTAGCCAAAACTGGCTGTGGCCCTTACATACTATCATTATTCTTTTCCTCCTACACTTTCTGTTGCATTTCTCTCAGCCGAAGAAAGTGGCTTGGAGAAAGTCGCTTAGCCCTATATCCTACTGTCTCTCCTGTCCCTTGGCCTCACATCCAGCAGTCTCCTGTCTCTTGGCCCCTTTTATATGTGAAGGCATGAAATTTTAGAACAATGAGTAAGGTTTGTTTTTCTCCTAACCTCCCTGCTATCTTGTTGTGTTAGCCAGATTTTGCATCATGGTGGCAACATAATTTAATTGAGGAAATATTCACTTGCCTCACAGTTTCAGAGACTTCAGGAGATGACTCAGTTTGTGCTTCTGAGCTTGGGGTGACTCAGAGCATCATAACAAAAGACTGACAAAAGCTGGTCACATATTGGCAAATGGCAAGCAAAGATAAAGGAAAGGTCCAGCAACTAGATACATTCATTTAGCTATGAACCAATCAAGGGTTAAATCCATTAATGACGTTATCACCTGCCTTACCCTATCACTTGTCAATGACTTGATCCACCAGTGGAAGCTAAGCCTTCAGTGCACGAACTTTTGTGGGGCAAGGAATTGTTCATATCCAAATCAAATCATAATACTTGAAGATTCCAACGTCTCACAGAGAGGGCAAGCACAGCAAAACACAGGAATGTTTTCTTTCTTCATGAATTCTGTTTTCTTTCACTTTGCTTTTAAACTCAGGCTGAGAAAATAGGTTTTAAGGCTCAAGTAATGGAGTTTCACTCCAAAAGGTATTGCCTTGGAGGACCTAAGCAAAAAGTGTTGTCAGCAATAGAATAGGGAAGAAAAGCATATATCATACAATCAAAATCTTATTTGTCTTTCAATAAAAGCCATGATATTTCAAAAAGCTTACAGAGCACAGAAAATGAAAAGGAAATAGAGTAAAGATTAAGAGGCAAAAAAGCCTCTGTCCATGCCGTACCAAGGCTCTCACACAGGAAAGTTGATAAAACTTCCACGGAGGCTTAGATGTTTCCTGAGCAAAATCAGTTGGTAAATCTCTTCCAGATGAAGCCTTTGATCTTAAGCTATCATGTGATCCAATATCTTATGGCCATGAAGGAGTCTAAAAGATGTCTTACACAAAGAAAAGTTGGAGTTCCAGTTCCTCCTGCACAAAAATCCTCCAAAACCCCCAAAATAGCATATGAGAGAGGTATCAGAACAATAGGATTAAATTCATTCCTTATTTAGGTTCTGGGCACCTAGCCACGGCCTAAGTTTATTACTAAACCACTAAAATACAGAAAGAACCAAAACTGAACTACAGTATGAAACTTGAATAATGGGGCATTGAACTTAGTGATAACTTTAAAGTAAACTCAAGTTCAAGCAAAGCAAAGATCCTGCTAAGAATGTCAGTGAAACAACTCTCAGCACTGGAAAATTTGCTCATGTCAAAAGTCTATCTTTAGAACACAAGTGTATGCTGAATGTGTGTCTCCAGTGACCCATTATGATATCATACAGGGCCCTTGCACTTGCTCTTGAGAGGTTAGACAGTACAGTGAATATTCTGGAAGCATTTTACTATGTCACAAAAGATTCTTGTTATTTTACTCAAATATTTCCATTACTCCTTATGAAGATTTCTTGTTAGTATTAATTTTTGTAAGATTTCATTCAGCCTTTACTCTGAGTATTATGTATCACAGTTAAGTTACAGATATTGATTCTAGTGCTAATGTAGTACTTGTACAGGAGATATTTGCTATTGTCTGAGTAATCACATAAAAATGGATAACATGGAGCTAGAGATTTGGCTCAGCAGATAAGAACACTTGTTACGCTTGCAAGAATCTGGGTTTCACTCCCAGGACCCACATGACAGTTCACGACTATCTATAACTCCAGTTCTAGAGAATCAAATACCTTCTGACCTTTATAAGCACTTCATGCATGTGGTCCACAGACATGCATAGTTAGATAGTTAGATATATAGGTAGGTAGGTAGGTAGGTAGGTAGGTAGGTAGGTAGGTAGGTAGGTAGGTAGATAGACAGACAGACAGACAGACAGACGGATGGATAGATAGAAAATAATATACCTTTTTTAAAAATTGGGTTTTTCTGAGAATGTATGTTAAACTTGCAGGGCTCATCCACTGGGAAGAAAAGATTCCAAAAAGCTTTCAAAGTCTTGAAAGTAGACACACAAGGAACTATCTAAACTTCCCCTCTATAGATACTTCATATACAGACACTGACAAGAAACAAATGTGTAAACTGCAGTAATATGAATTACCTTCACAGGAATGAGTTCTTCAAGGATCATAAGCAAACTTCATAGATAAGGAGGCAAGAGGACAACAGAAGGCTGGGAGAATCTTTAATTGGATGAACGACTAAGAGAAATGTGTCTGAGTTTACCTACATTTGATAATATTGCATTTTCTCCTCCCAGAGAAATGATGATTCTTTAAAAAATGCAAACTCGGTTCAATTATAAAGAAAAACGAGTTCTCATATTGGCACATTTGGCCATAAAATTATCTGTAACACACACATATGAGGGAAGCAATAGAATGAATTTTCAACTGATATTAGATGGCTCCAGGATAAGCAATCTTCCTATCACACCATGTCATCTCTGTTTAAAACAAAAACAAAAAAGCATCATCTCACCTTGTCAAAGGATGGGTTTTTAATGTTTCATTCACATTTTGAGTATTCTTTTTGAAAGCTAAAACTGTGCTGTAGTGGTGTTGTTATTGTTGTTTTGTGATGAGTAAATGTCCAAACCCCTTGTGGCCAACTCTTTTTTTATTTTTTCCTCAACTGACAGTGTTACTTAATCATCCAACCCTCAGCAGACCACTAGAAACCTGAAAGGCTACTAAACTCCATGGGAGTGTATTGAACAGTATACTGACATTGGTGACCCCAGATCTAGCTGCTGGCTACCTTACCTATGCTATCTAGTTTTTTGTGTCTCAGACTGTGCTCTGCAAACACATAGCATCAGTATCACCTGGGTATGCAGTAGTTACTTTCTCATTGCACTGACAAAATAACTCAAGGAAGCAGCTTCAGAGAGGAAGGATTTACTTTGGCTCACTGTTTCATGGCAAGGAAAACAGAGTGGCAAGACCAGTCCTTGCTGCAGGTAGTGCGAGCATGCTTCACAGGTTGCTCACAGCTAAGTGAACCAAGAAGTAGAAAATTTCAGCTGGAACCACAGCTGAGCTATAAACCAGAAAGCCTGTTCCCATTATGATTCACTTTCTTCATCTTGGTTTTAGCTCCTTCTAAAGATTTGACACAACCCAAACCAGTTGGGGACCAAATGCTCAATTACATGAGCCTGTGGAGGACATTGCACATGTAATCCATAACAGGTAGTTTGCTTGAAATACAGACTCCCTAGGTATACTGACCAACTGGATTAGATCCTGCACTTTGACAGGATTCCCCATGTTTCTTTGCACATGAAAGCCTGGAAAACACTGTTGTAACCTGACTTGAAGGACCACTCCTGGGACTTAAACTGCTTAGAACCACCCTCAAACAAAATGGTAAGTTTTCAAGTGGAGTTTGCAATTCTTAGAACTCTTGAGATTGAAAGTGACAACTCAAAATTGCTTAATGTTAAAAGAGGAATTGTATCTGAAACACCAGTAACAAAGAAAACAAGAACACGGCAGTCTCTTGAGAATAACAGAAGCACAGATAAAATGCTACTGCTCCTCATTCATCACCATTATCATGTTGGTATGTTTTCATCTTCACTCTGACAAGGTGCCACCACAGAACAAGGAACACAGCTAGCAACACATCTCAAGTCCCACTCGGGTAGCTCCTTCTTCTCTGCCCTACCTTGAGTTGTCACATCCAAGTAATGGTGGCTGATTCCTACATTAGCAAATTATTTTTAAAAAATATCATTGCTCATCCTTATTTGGGTTGTCTGTGTTTTATGGGAAATAAGATTCAGCAGTTAGTAGAAAAGCAGGTGTGCAGTAGGTGCTCAATGAATTTTCAGTGGATTTAGGCTGAACTAATCTACAACTGAGTAATAATAATAATTAACACAGTACTGCTTAATAAAGATTAAATTAAACCCTCCAAGTAAAAACATTTTGAGAGCTGTAGTTTGCTATATAGTCAAAGGTATTATTAAGTTAAAAACAGTATATAATCAGAATCAGATTAAATAGTAGTAGTAGTATAATGCTGTTTTTTATCATTTTTTATTTTAATTTTAAATAGCTTGCTTTACATGTCAATCCCAGTTCCCTCTCCCTCCCCTCCTCCTGCATTCCCCTTCCCCCCCACCCTCCCACCCTGTTTATTCTGTTGATCCTTAATGACGAGACTCTTGGAATTACTTGATTATAACATGAATTAAGAAACTAAGCCAGAAGTCTTTTCTTTTCTTTCAAGACAAAAACAATCACAAAAGACCTTAGTGAAGAATGCTGGAATCCCTAACCTTCCCTCACTGCCTATACCAGATCCTAGCCATGCCTTGTCAGTTCTGTTTATTATTCTGGCTAATACTCTACACCTTTGAATGTCTCTGCCTATGTCAGAACAGAACACAAAAAACAAGGAACAAGTGAGGATTCAGCTTTACTGTCCTTAGACTAACAGATTTCCCAAAGGTTTTTAATGTTTTTTCTGCTGTGACAAAACATCTTAACAACAGCAACTTAAGTAAGAAAATTTTTATTTTAGCTCACAGTTCAAGGTAGAGTTCATCATGGCACAGAAGGCAAGGCAGAAGGAGCTGAAGAAGCTCCTTCTTCACAGAAACAGAAACAAAACAATGACTGCACTGGGCTTAGTTCTTTCTCATCAATCCAGTCCAGGATCCCACCCAAAGAATGGCACCACACACAGTGGAAAAGTTCTCCCACGTCAATTAATGTAATCAAGGTAACTCTGAGGGCATGTCCAGAGGCCCATCTCCCAGGTAAGTCTGTATTCTGCCACGCTGATAATTAACACCAACCATCATGTGTAGATTCACTGTTACAAGATGGGTTTAATATGAGGACTCTTACAAAAGTGTGGATAGAGAAACTGCATAATCTTGGGCTATAGCTAACCCATATACCTCAAGAAACAAGGAGGAGATGAACACTGGGGACCAGAAAACTTGTGGGTAGAAAGGGCTGATTACAGAAGCTCTGCCTTAGCTTAGGCTTGTGCCACTAGGTTTTATAACTTAAATTGACCTGCTTTTATTAATCTCCATTTTACCATGTGGCTTTTTACCTTTATTTCATTCTGCATATCTGACTGCCTCCATGACTTGTTGGTATCTCCTCTGAACCTCGATTGTTTCCTCCTACTTCCTCTCTCTCCCTGGAAATCCCACCTACACCTCCTGTCTAGCTAGCTCCTGCCTTGGACACTCAACTGCTTATTACACCAATCACAGAAATACACCTTCGCACCAGGCACAAATGTCCCACAACAGGCTGACTTAATGAAAGGTATGATCTGTGATCAAGGCAGTGTTGTCTTTGGATGATCCTACAAGAAGGGATCTGAGAAAGAATATCTTTGGTTTTCTTCTTTTCAACTCCTCCAGTCCCTGTCATAATCCCACAGCCCAAATCCACTTGGAAGTCAAAGGCCCAAGGATTAATGATGCAATGCATACAGGTCAGATTCCAGGGAAAGGATAAAGAAAGCAAGATAATAAATAAAGACAACAAAATTTCCTCATAATAGCTCATTTTATGTGTGCCCCAATGTTGTTATCCTATTCTTAATTATTCCTGCTTCAACATTGTTTGGCAGCATATAACATGAAGATAAATTTCCTTCCCAAACACTGGCATTTCTCTTTTCTTATGCCTTCCCTTCCTTTACTTTCTGGAATATGGGCTAGAGGACAGAGAAAGAACAACCATATTGTCATGAAAAGGAAAATGCAGGATGATAGCCAAGGATGGAGACATCAACACATGGAGAGAGAATAAATTTCTGCTGTTAGCAAACCAGTCTATCACCACATTTCATATGTGTGTACATGTGTATGTATATGTGTGTGTGTGAGTTGTACGCATTTACACATGTGTGGGCAGGTGCACTTATCTGTGCAGGCATACATAGAGGTCAAAGATTGACATTGGGCATATTCCTCTATCATTTTCTACATTATTTTTTGAGTAAGGGTCTCTCACTGAACCTGAATCTTGCAATTTGGGCAAGATTAGCTGACCAGCAAGAACTGGGAATCAGCCTCTCTCTGCCTGCCTTGCCTACCAGCAGTGGGATTAGAAACATGTACTGCCATGCCTGGTTTTCATCTGAGTTTTGAGGATCTAATTTTAGGTTTTCAATCTTGCGCAACAAGCATTTTATCCACTGAGCCATCAGCCCATCCCCTTTGCCACACTTTTTATACAAGAAAAAAAATCTATTTGATTAAGTATGAGAGTCAGATTTCTGTTTAATGTCACCTACTTAATCCCTAACTGAGATATCCTCCAAACACCAGATGGGAAACAGTCAAATGTAGTCACCTCCTCCCTGTGCAATGTTAGCTGCACACACCCAAATGTTGCCTCTTGATGACTAGTATGGATATGTGTGTGTGTATGCTTGTAAGTAAGCATACATGTGTGTGGGTGTTTATTTATAATATGCTTGTAGATAGGTATGTATATATACATTCATAAGAATGTATATAAATAAGCATACGTGTATATGGGCATGTGTGTCTGAATAAATGTATGACTCTAGATACACATATGTGTATGCATATATGTGTATGCTGAACACTGCACCTTCATCGTCCTATTCCATAGCTTTCTACTGCTTAAGTAATTGTTGGGGAAGTCTTATGCCAATAAAGCTTTTCTTGCTAGCTGCTTTGGTTTATCTCCCGCCAGTTGCCTGGGCTCTGCCGCTTTGTAGTCCCCAAATAAACACACAAGACGCTGTATTAATTATGAAGCGGTTGGCCTTGCTTGTTTCTAACTGGCTAGCTCTGACTTAAGTAATTACCCCATACTTGTTAATCTAAGTATGTCTCTTACCGAAGAGGTTTCCGGGCTTCCTACCCCAATGGCGTTACATCTCGGCTCTCTCGTGTTTTTCCTTCCCAGAGTCCTCCTGGAATCCTAGTCCCTCCTATCTAGATTCCCTATTGGCCAGACAGTGCTTTATTGGCATAAGACTTCCCCAACAAGTAATGATCAGGTTTTTATAACCAGGGAGTCACTATGTCTCTTGAGAATTAATTACTTGCTGTTTGCTCATTTTTCATACTCTGATTCCATTTTCTTTTAATCTTCAAAGTTTTAGGACTGCCATTGTCTATCATTAAGTCATGTAGAGATGGGCAACAAAGTACTGCCAAAACAATGACTAATGCTGTTGAATGCTTAGCATGTGTCAGGCACTGAGGTCTATTTCATTCTTTTATTCCTCACTTTTATCTTTTTTCTCAGTTCATATATCAGAAAACTGAGGCATGAAGAAGATATATTCTTAGCCAAGGCCACCCTGGTAGGCTGAAAGGCAGCCAACTTCTCAGTCTTGGTTGTCTCCTTTCAGAACCCAGACTTTTGTATATTAGGGTGGTTCTGAGTATGTTCTCTGATGATGTCAAAGCCTGAATTCTAAACTGAGCATTGTTACTTGGCAGCTTTGCAACCATGGACAGGCAATTTACATCCCTGTGCCTCAGCTTCTTCATAAATAAAACAGGGACAGCAATAATGTATTTTATGAGAATTAAATGGATCAATGCACAAGCAATACTTCATCCAGCATTGGCACAACACAGTCACTTGATAGATGCTGCTCTTATTATACGGCCATAACAACTACATTCTGGCTCTGCTCAGAGACAAAGAAATGGCAAGAATGGCAACTTCCCAGAGTCAACATGGAATAATAAAAGCACTGGGTCCTCTGACCTCAGCAAGGCATTTATTCTTTAACCCTCCCTTTTCACATCTCTAATAGGAGAATAAAAGTTTGTGTCTACTTCACAATGTTTTATGAGTAGTAAGTGCAATAACTTATGGAAAAGATTCATAAACTGTAAAGCACTATATAAATCTGTCATTCGATGTCTTTTTCACCCAATTTTTCCCAAGAGTTCTGGGCATTGGCCAGGGCAATATCCACTCTTCAGACAGCAAGGTAAAAAGCACTTTTTTAGCTCTTTTGACTAGCTGTTCAAATCTTTTATAGAGCTCTTTTGACTAGCATTGGCCTCTCTGCAGCCTCTGGGTTCCATCCTATCTAAGGTATGCTGACAGGGCTCTAACATTGAACATATCTCCCACTATAACAATGGCACACCCCTTTCTAATGTTGATGCTTAAAAAGATGAAGTTCTCAATGCAGATACTTTAACTAATTTGTTCACTCCATTTGTTGAACATTCTTTATAGGAGAGGCCTTTACTTGTCACTTTATATACAACAGCACCAGAAATTTCTGCCTTATGAACTTAAACATGGTCAAAGAAGCATAGGTATGAAGGCACAGTTGCAAGACAGTGTACCCAGGAGGGAAATTCTACCTAGGGAAGTGATGTCTTCAAGGGAAAATTAAGTATGAACTAGGACCTGAAGTTCATTGGAGGAAAAGCTGCAATCAATTGCTGCAATTCACCTGTGATAAAGTGGACCAATATGCCCGGTTAGTCTTGTCTTTCTGTGTGGAGAAAAGTTAAGTAATGAGAGATGAAGAGCTGGGGTAGAAAGAAGCAAAGACAGATTTCATAACCAATCAACTTCAAGTCCACCTAAGCAGCACAGAACATGGTCTTCTCTCTCAACATTGAGGGCAGGAAGGACATTTGATTTGATATTTTCTGTAGACATCATTTTATATTATTTTTTATTTAAATTAAAAACAAGAATGTTTTACATGTCAATCCCAGTTTCCTCTCCCTCTCCTCCTCCCCTGCGTCCCACTAACTCTTTATCTATCTCATCCCCTTTCTGTTCCCTAAAGAGGGTGAGATCTTCCATAGGGTATCTTCAAAGTCTCCTTTGGAGCATGGCCTAGCCCATCTCCTGAGTGTCCAAACTGAAAGAATATCCCTATATGTGCAATGGACTCCCAAAGTCCATTCATACACTAAGGATAAATACTGATCTACTACTAAAGGCCCCATAGATTGCCGAGGCCTCCTCACTGACACCCATGTTCAGAGGGTCTGAGTCAGTCCTATGCTGGTTTCCCAGCTATCAGCCTGGGGTCCATGATCTCCCACTTGTTCAGGTCAGCTGTTTCTGTGGGTTTCAACAGCCTGATTTTGACCCCTTTGCTCATCACTCCTCCCTCTGTGCAACTAAATTCCAACACTTCAGTTCAGTGTTTAGCTGTGGATGTCTGCTTCTATTTCCATCAGCTGCTGGATGAACACTCTAGAATGGCATATAAGGTAATCATCAATCACATCATCGAGGAAGGGCATTTAAGGTAGCCTCTCCACTATTGCTTAGATTGTTACTTGATGTCATACTTGTAGATCTCTGAACATTTCCCTAGTGCCAGATTTCTCTTTAAACCTACAATGGCTCCCTCTGTTATGGTATCTCTTATCTTGCTCTCCTCTATTCTTCTTCTGATTCAACATTCCCGCTACCTCATGTCCTCTTCTCCTCTCCTCTTCTCCCCTTCCCTTTCTCCTAGCTCCCTCTCCCCTCTCCCATGCTCCCACTTTGCTCAGGAGATCTTGTCCCTTTCCCTTTCTCTGGGAAATCATGTATGTCTCTCTTAGAGTCCTCCTTGTTTCCTAGCTTCTCTGGCAGTATAGATTGTAGGCTGGTAATCCTTTGCTCTATGTCTAAAATCCATATATGAATGAGTAGATACTGTTTGTCTTCTTGTGACTAGGTTACCTCCCACAGGATGGTTTCTTCTATTTCCATCTATTTACCCGTGAATTTCAAGATTCCGTTGTTTTTTTTTCCACTGTTTTTACAGGTTTTTTGTTCCATTGTGTAAATTTACCACATTTTCTCTATCTGTTCCTCAGCTGAGGGGCATCTAGGCTGCTTCCAGGTTCTGGCTATTACACATAATGCTACTATGAACATAGTGGAACAGATGTCCCTCCTGTATGATTGTGCATCTTTTGGGGATAACCTAAGAGTGGAATTGCTGGGTCTTGTGGTAGACTGATTCACATTTTCCTGAAGAATCACCATACTGATTTCCAAAGTGGCTGTACAAGCTGGCACTCCCAGCAGCAGTGGAGGAGTGTTCCCCTTTCTCCAAATCATCTCCAACATAAACTATCATTGCTGTTTTTGATTTTAGCCATTCTGACAGGAGTAAGATGGCATCTCAGAGTTGTTGATTTACATTTCCCTAATAGCTAAGGATGTTGAGAACTTTCTTAAGTGCCTATCAGCCATTTTAGACACCTATATTGAGAATTATCTGTTTAGTTCTGTACCCCACTTTTTAATTGGATTATTTCGTGTTTTAGACACTAGTTTCTTGAGTTCTTTGTAAATTTTGGAGATCAGCCCTCTGTTAGATACGGGATTGGTGAATATCATTTCCCATTCTGTAGGAGGAAGTCTGATGCCGCCATTAAACATGTGACTTACTAAGTCTATGCCGCCATTAAACATGTGACTTACTAGAGGCGCATACAGATGAGGTAATAAAAGGGCGGTTTACCACACCGCTAACCACACCCACTTTAGGCAGGACTAAAGACGTATACGGCTGGACATCAAGACGTATACGTACGTAGGCGGAACTATGTCACTAGCCAAGCCCACTTTTGGGCATGGCTGGGGCGTTACGGGGGAAGGCATAAAAGACAGCGCACAGGAAGTCTCGCTCTCTTCCTGGAGTTCGGCTTCCGGTCCAGTCGCTAGCTGAGATCTGCTGGGCTTCTCTGGGTTTGGTAACTTGTGAGTAATTTTCTACATAAAATACTTAGCGTTACTTTCAGTAATTGTGTGTCGCGTATCGTTACAGCGTCCATGGAAGCCAACACCATTCTTTGGGCTGCCTTTTTGACTTGCTGACTGTGTCCTTGCCTTACAGAAGCTTCTCAGTTTCTGGAGGTCCCATTTATTAATTGTCGATTACAGTGTCTGTGCTACTGGTGTAACGTTCAGGAAGCACTCTCCCTGGACCAATGTTTTCAAGGTAATTCCCACTTTCTCTTCTAAGAAGTTCAGTGTGGCTGCATTTATGTTGAGGTCTTTGATCCATTTGAACTTAAGTTTTGTGCTTGGTGGTAGATATTGATCTATCAGCAGTATTCTACATGCCAGCATCCAGTTATGCCAGCACCATATGTTGAAGACTCTTTTTTCTATTGTATAATTTTAGCTTCTTTGTCAAAAATCAGGTGTTCATAGGTGTGTGGGTTAATATGAGGGTTTTCAATTCAATTCCATTGGTCTGTCTGTCTATTTTTGTGCCAATATCAATCTGTTTTCAGGACTATAGCTCTATAATAGAGCTTAAAGTCAGGAAAGGTGATGCCTCCAGACATTCCTCTATTGTCCATGGTTGTTTTGGCTATTCTGGGTCTTCTGTTTTTCCATGTAATGTTGAGAATTGTTCTTTCAATGTCTGTGAAGAATTGTGCTGGTATGCTTTTTGCAAGATTGCCCTTTTTGCTATGCTGATCCTACCTATCCAAGACCATGGGAGATCTTTCCATTTTCTAGCATCTTCTTTAATTTCTTTCGTTAAATACTCAAAATTCTTGCTATACAGATCTTTCACTTGTTTAGTTACTATTACCCCAAAATACTTTATGTTGTATGTGGCTATTGTAAAGGGTGATGTTTCTCTGATTTCTTTCTCAGCCCATTTATAGTCTGTATATAATAGGGCTACTTTGCTGAAGGTGTTCACCAGTTGAAGGAGTTCCTGTGTAGGGTGTTTCAGGACTTATGTAAACTATCATATCATCTGCAAATAGTGACAATTTGACTTCTTCCTTTCCAATTTGTTTCCCCTTAATCTCAATATGTTGTCTTATTGCTCTAGCTAGATCTTCAAATACAATATTGAAGAGTGTGAGGAGCCGCCCTCGCATCGCTATCGCCATTAGAAGATGGCGCTGACATCTGCTGTCAGTTGGAGTTTACCGTTTAAGCTGTGCCTCACCCGTCATCTGGGGTGATGAGCAAACCACCAATCCCGGCTCTACACGTCTCACTCGGAGCTCCTAGGCTTATATAAGGGGCTGGGTTTCTTAGCTTGGGGTCTCCCTCTCAGAAGCTGATCATCTATCTCTCAAGATGTATTAAAGCTTTACTGCAGAAGGATCCGAGTGTCCTGCGTCGTTCTTGCTGGTGAGACGGTAGCGCGGGACATCTGGTGCCAAAACCTGGGAACTCTTCAACATCGCCGGCACCGCGGGAGACCCCTCGGAAGACGGGGCGGATTCAGAACTGCAGGGACGTAAGTTCAGAGAGGTATGCTTGATCCTGAACACCCCTTTTCTCGACTTTGGCCTTAGTTTGTCATCACCGTGGGACGGGTCAGTGGAGGCTTTGGTGCTAGTCCTGTTTGTCCTCCTTCTTCATCGTGGCTGGTACTGACAGAACGGTGCTGTCAGTCTGGTAAGTCGAGCGCCGTTTTTTTTAGATAAGCCGCTAGCGCGATGGGGTTGTCACAGTCAGTGGTTACTGCCCTACAGACTGTGCTAAAACAAAGAGATCTCAAAATTGCACCACGAACACTTCAAAATTTTGTGAAGGAGGTAGATAGAGTGGCACCATGGTATGCTTGTTCCGGGTCCCTCACTGTGGCCTCATGGAACAAGCTAGGTAAAGAACTAGACAGGAAGCATGCAGAAGGAGATCTCCGCTTAGGTACCAAAGCCATTTGGAAGCTAGTTAAAAACTGCTTGGAGGATGAGGCCTGTCACCCTGCTATAGTAGAAAGTCAGGGAACCTTAGAGGAAGTTCAGGATAGCATGTCAGAAACTGAACGGAGTGAGAGAATGGGAGCTCGCAAAAGGAAAGACATGTCTAAGAAAAAAGGCCCTCCCCAAGAAGTTAAGAAAGGGGGAGAGAAAGAAGGGAGTGATCATTCACCCCCTAACAAATCTAAGAAAAAGAAAAAGCCAGAATCTAGCCTATACCCTACAGTAGAGCTAGAAGCCTTGGAGCTAGATAATTCCGATTCTGACACTCTGGATTCTAGCGAAGAACGTGGTCTAGAGGAGGAGGTGGCACGGTATGAGGAAGAAAGATATCACCCTGATAGACACCGGCCGCTGAAACAAAAATGAATGTGAGGCCACCACCTATAAATCCGGCGGGCTCACGCCCCTCGGCGCCTCCGCAGTATGAGCTTCGGCTGAATACTGGTACTGACTCCTTTTTACCTTTAGAGGAACGGAGAAAAATACAAATGGCTTTTCCAGTATTCGAGAATGCGGAAGGCGGAAGAGTACATACCCCTGTAGATTACAATCAAATCAAAGAATTGGCCGAATCCGTTCGTAATTATGGGGTCAATGCTAACTTTACCACAATACAGGTAGAAAGGCTTGCTAATTTTGCCATGACTCCCACTGACTGGCAGACGACAGTGAAAGCAGTGCTTCCCAACATGGGACAATACATGGAATGGAAGGCTCTCTGGTATGATGCAGCCCAGGCGCAAGCTAGAGTAAATGCCACAGCTGAAGATGAGAATCAGAGGCAGTGGACATTTGAAATGCTGACAGGTCAGGGTCAACATGC
The DNA here is from genome assembly GCF_017639785.1 of Mesocricetus auratus. Taxonomy (NCBI): domain Eukaryota; kingdom Metazoa; phylum Chordata; class Mammalia; order Rodentia; family Cricetidae; genus Mesocricetus; species Mesocricetus auratus. Next base: position 25,752,712 of record NW_024429190.1, on the reverse strand, counting down.
CCTTAATCAAACCAACTACATCTGGGGCGTCTATGGTCAGGTGTCGGCCGCTGCTATTAAAGCATGGAAGGCCCTCACAAAAAGGGGAGAATCCAGTGGACACCTTACAAAGATTGTCCAAGGACCCCAAGAGCCATTTTCAGACTTTGTGGCCAGAATGACTGAGGCCGCCGGTCGCATCTTTGGTGATTCAGAACAAGCTATGCCCCTAATTGAGCAACTTGTCTATGAACAAGCAACCCAGGAATGTCGAGCGGCTATCGCCCCTCGCAAAAGCAAAGGTTTACAAGATTGGCTCAGAGTGTGCAGGGAGCTGGGGGGACCCCTAACCAATGCAGGACTAGCTGCCGCCATTTTACAAACGCACAGGCGTAGAGATTTATCTAGTCGAAAAGCTTGTTTTAATTGTGGGAAAATGGGGCACCTTAAGAAAGATTGTCAAGCCCCTGAAAAAACAAGAGAACTGGAGCTTTGCCGTCGTTGTGGTAAAGGTTATCATAGGGCTAGTGAATGCAGGTCAGTCCGGGATATGAAAGGGAGGCTTCTGCCCCCTATTGAAGAACCCAAGGTACCCTAATCAAAAAACGGGTCACGGGGCCCATGGTCCCAGGGCCCTCAGAAATATGGGAACCGATTTCAGAAAAGCAATCAAGAGGAAATAGAGGCTTCCGAGAAACCCCCGGAATGGACTTGCGTGCCGCCTCCAACTTCTTACTCATGCCCCAAATGAATGTTCAACCGGTCCCAGTCCATTCCCCTGGACCTTTGCCCCCTGCCACCATTGGGCTTATTCTGGGCCGTGGCTCCTTAACTTTACAGGGACTCATTATATATCCTGGGATTGTTGACCCGTATCATAAAGAGGAGATTCAAGTTCTCTGTTCTAGCCCTCGGGGTGTATTTTCTATAAAGCAGGGAGATAGAATTGCACAACTGGTGTTGCTGCCCTCCCTCGGGGATGGAGAAACCTACACTTTACAAAAAAGGGCTATGGGATCTTCGGGAAGTGATTCAGCCTATCTGGCTATACCCCTAAATGAGAGACCTACAATAAAATTGTTAATTGATGGAAAAGAATTTGAAGGGATAATGGATACGGGAGCAGACAAAAGCATTATTTCACTCCATTGGTGGCCGAAGTCTTGGCCCACTGTTGTTTCATCTCATTCTCTACAAGGTCTTGGATACCAGTCCTCTCCTGCCATCAGTGCCTCAGCCTTAACCTGGCAGAACGCTGAGGGCAAACAGGGATGTTTTACCCCCTATGTGTTGCCACTCCCTGTAAATTTATGGGGACGGGATGTGTTACAAACCATGGGCATGACCCTAACTAATGAATACTCCCCCCAGGCATCAGCCATTATGGCAAAGATGGGGTATACAAAGGGTAGAGGCTTGGGTAGGCAAGAACAAGGCAGAATAAAACCCATTACACAACATGGAAATCGGGGTAGAAAAGGACTGGGTTTTATTTAGGGGCCGTTGAGGCTTCACGACCCATACCGTGGAAAACAGAGGAGCCGTTATGGGTCTCTCAATGGCCTCTATCCTCTGAAAAATTAGAGGCTGTCACAAGATTAGTGCAAGAACAGGAACGGCTGGGGCATCTAGAGCCTTCTACCTCCCCATGGAATACACCAATTTTTGTTATTAAGAAGAAATCTGGGAAGTGGAGATTACTCCATGACCTGCGGGCCATTAACAATCAGATGCATCTTTTTGGCCCTGTTCAAAGAGGCCTTCCTTTGCTTTCTGCACTTCCTCAAGATTGGAAGCTTATTATTATAGATATTAAGGATTGTTTCTTCTCTATTCCACTTTACCCACGGGATAGACCAAGGTTTGCCTTCACTATCCCTTCTCTTAATCATATGGAACCAGACAAGAGATTTCAGTGGAAGGTACTGCCGCAAGGCATGGCCAATAGCCCAACAATATGTCAGCTGTATGTGCAGGAGGCTTTGGAGCCAATTAGGAAGCAATTTACATCTTTAATCATGATCCATTATATGGACGATATTCTTATTTGTCACAAAGAGTTAGATGTTTTACAAAAGGCTTTTCCCATGCTGGTGGCTGAATTAAAACAGTGGGGATTAGAGATTGCCTCAGAAAAGGTTCAAATTGCAGATACAGGGCTCTTTTTGGGCTCAATGATTACTCCCAAAAATATAGTTCCTCAGAAAATAGAAATTCGCAAAGACCACTTACAAACATTAAATGATTTTCAGAAACTTCTGGGAGATATAAATTGGTTGAGGCCCTTTTTAAAAATTCCATCTGCTGATCTAAAACCCCTCTTCGATCTCCTGGAGGGTGAGCCTCATATCTCCTCACCCAGAAAATTTACCCCTGCCGCCCACCGAGCCTTACAGATGGTGGAAGAGGCCTTACAGGAAGCACAATTACAACGTATTGAGGAGTCACTACCTTTTAATCTGTGTGTTTTTAAGACAGCTCAATTGCCAACTGCAGTCCTGTGGCAACATGGACCATTACTTTGGATTCATCCAAATGCTTCCCCTGCTAAGATTATTGACTGGTACCCTGATGCTGTTGCACAGCTCGCGCTTCGCGGAATAAAAGCAGCTGTTACGCATTTTGGCAGGGATCCTGATTCCTTGATTGTGCCTTATACTGCTGCACAAGTTCAGACCTTGGCAGCCACATCTAGTGATTGGGCAGTTTTAGTTACTTCCTTTTCAGGACAAATTGATAATCATTTTCCAAAGCATCCAATTTTACAGTTTGCCCTAAACCAGGCTATAGTGTTTCCACAAGTGACAGCTAAAGACCCACTCCCAGATGGGACTGTGGTGTACACTGATGGATCGAAAACTGGTATGGGAGCTTATGTGGTCAAGGATAGGGTTATATCTAAACAATATAATGAAACTTCACCTCAAGTTGTAGAATGTCTGATAGTACTGGAGGTTCTTGAGGCTTTTCCAGGACCCCTCAATATTGTATCAGATTCCTCTTATGTGGTTAATGCAGTTAATCTCCTTGAGATAGCTGGAATAATAAGATCCTCCAGCAGAGTTGCTAACATCTTTCAGAAGATACAAGCTGCCTTGTTAAATAGGAGATTTCCTGTTTTCATTACCCATGTCCGAGCACATTCTGGACTCCCAGGTCCCATGTCCTTAGGGAATGACTTAGCGGACAAGGCTACAAAGCTGGTGGCCGCTGCCTTGTCTACCCATGCACAAGCAGCAAAAGAGTTCCATCAGCGCTTTCATGTGACGGCTGAGACCTTGCGCCGTCGTTTTGCTCTATCCAGGAAAGAGGCTAGGGAAATTGTTACTCAATGCCAGAATTGCTGCGAATTCTTACCTGCTCCCCACGTGGGAATAAACCCACGTGGCATTAGACCATTGCAGATGTGGCAGATGGATGTTACTCATATTCCCTCTTTTGGAAGGCTTCAATATGTTCATGTTTCTGTTGACACCTGTTCTGGCGTAATGTTTGCCACGCCCCTAATAGGGGAAAAGGCCTCATATGTGATTCAACATTGCCTTGAGGCCTGGAGTGCTTGAGGAAAACCCAGAATTTTAAAAACAGACAATGGACCAGCATATACCTCTCAAAAATTCCGACAGTTTTGTCGGCAAATGGATGTTACCCATCTAACTGGCCTACCTTATAACCCTCAAGGACAGGGCATTGTGGAACGTGCCCATCGTACACTCAAATCATATCTGATTAAACAAAAGGGGAGTATTGAGGATGTTCTACCCTCGGTACCAAGAGTTGCTGTGTCCATGGCACTTTTTACCCTTAATTTCTTGAACTCTGATGCCCAAGGCCACACTGCGGCCGATCGCCACAGTTTAGAGCCTGATAGGCCAAAAGAATTTGTAAAATGGAAAGATGTGCTTAACTAATGAATGGAAAGGCCCAGATCCTATTCTAATAAGATCCAGGGGAGCTGTGTGTGTTTTTCCACAGGAGGAAGAAAACCCCCTGTGGATCCCTGAAAGACTCACTCGAAGAGCTCCTTCACAACTCCAGAATAAGAAGGATGGAGGCCAAGTGGGTGATGAAGACTCTCCTACTCGGGATGATGGTTCCTAGTATGATGGGAGAGTTACGGTGGGCCATCATGTCTACCTTCCCCTACCGATGCCAGTGATGCATAATGCCCAGGAGTTCCCTAGATTTTTCACAACTAATAGAGAGTTGGGGCTTGCCTTTTTGCCTTTAGATCCTCAGATACAGAGTTTTCAGGATGAGAGAACCTTGTCATTGGTAGGAAGCTTGTGCTTTACTGTGATTTCTTCATTAAAGGATAA